>NC_080437.1:15471435-16208775 GCF_028018845.1 Melospiza georgiana | reverse complement strand
GAAAAACAAGAAAATGATACTATGAAAGCTGGGGAAGAAGAAAGGAGCATAGAAGAAGATGGAAGCAATTCAAAAGATCAAGAAAAAGACAAAGCAGAAGAAGTTTTTGTGCAGAAAGAGGAGTCTGTGCATTTGGAGGATCAGGAGGAAGAAGAGGAGGAGGATGAAGAACCTTCTCACAATGAAGATCATGATGCAGATGATGAAGATGATAGTCACATGGGTTCAACAGAAGTGGAGAAAGAGGAATTGCCTGGTGAAGCTTTCAAAGAAATGCTGGAAACTCAGCAATCTTTTTTAGACGTAAATGTTCAAACTGGTAATTCAAATCAGGAGGAGTTAATGGATTGTGGTGTTGACCTTGCAGCTGATGAGTGTGCAAGTGACCAGAAAGAACTTGCTACAGATTCAGACCCAGTGCCTGAATCCGATGATGATCATGCAGACAACAACCAGGACCAAAAAGCTGGTGAAGAACTACATTCCGATTTCAAGGGAGAAAGTACTGAGACCATGGAGATTGACTCAGAGACCGTTCAGGCAGTACAGTCCCTAACCCAGGAGACAAGTGAACATGAAGATACATTTCAGGACTGTGCAGAGACTCAAGAGGCCTGTAGAAGTTTGCAGAACTATGCCCACAATGACCAAAGTCCCCAGATGACCACACTGGATGACTGTCAGCAGTCTGACCATAGCAGCCCAGTTTCATCTGTGCACTCTCATCCCAGCCAGTCAGTTCGTTCTGTTAATAGTCCAAATGTTGCTCCTTTAGAGAACAGCTATGCTCAGATCAGCCCAGATCAAAGTGCCATTTCTGTGCCATCTCTGCAGAACATGGAGACCAGCCCAATGATGGATGTTCCCTCAGTTTCTGATCATTCACAGCAAGTTGTGGATAGTGGGTTCAGTGACTTAGGAAGTATTGAGAGCACAACAGAAAACTATGAAAACCCAAGCAGTTACGATTCTACGATGGGTAGCAGTATCTGTGGAAACAACTCTTCTCAAAACAGTTGCTCGTACAGCAGCCTTACATCTAGTAACCTAACACAGAGTAGCTGCGCAGTGACCCAGCAGATATCTAACATTAATGGAAGCTGCAGTATGATGCAACAAGCAAACATCAATTCTCCTCCCACTTGTAATGTAAAATCTCCCCAAGGCTGTGTTGTTGAAAGGCCTCCAAGCAGCAACCAACAGTTATCCCAGTGCAGCATGGCTGCTAATTTCACCCCACCTATGCAGTTGACTGAAATCCCTGAGACTAGCAATGCCAACATTGGATTATATGAAAGAATGGGGCAGAGTGAATTTGGAGCAGGGCATTACTCACAGCCATCTGCCACCTTCAGCCTTGCTAAACTGCAACAGTTAACTAACACGCTTATGGATCATTCTTTGCCTTACAGCCATTCAGCTGCTGTAACTTCCTATGCAAACAGTGCCTCTTTGTCTGCCCCCTTAAGTAACACGGGGCTTGTTCAGCTTTCTCAGTCTCCACACGCTGTTCCTGGAGGACCCCAAGCACAGGCTACCATGACCCCTCCCCCCAACCTTACTCCTCCTCCTATGAATTTGCCACCTCCCCTTTTGCAGCGTAATATGACTTCATCGAATATTGGAATATCCCACACCCAAAGACTGCAGACTCAGATGGCCAGCAAAGGTCATGTCTCTGTAAGAACCAAATCCACACCTCTGCCACCTGCTGCTGCAGCCCATCAGCCCCAGATTTATGGGCGAGCATCACAGACTGTGGCCATGCAAGGGCCCGCACGGACCTTAACGATGCAGCGTGGCATGAACATGAGTGTAAATTTGATGCCAGCCCCTGCTTATAATGTCAATTCAGTGAACATGAACATGAACACCCTTAACGCCATGAATGGTTACAGTATGTCCCAGCCAATGATGAATAGTGGGTATCACAGTAATCATGGGTATATGAATCAAACCCCTCAGTACCCTATGCAGATGCAGATGGGAATGATGGGAACTCAGCCATATGCACAGCAGCCAATGCAGACAGCCCCCCACAGTAACATGATGTACACTCCCCCGGGCCACCACGGCTACATGAACACAGGCATGTCCAAGCAGTCTCTCAATGGCTCCTACATGAGGAGGTAGGCCCTGGCAGAGACACGCTACCCAACTGGCGTATGGCATTGATCTGCACAAATACCTTTGGAGAGTACGATTTCTAAACCAGCAATTGGTGTGAATGCAAAAACATTTGTTGGCACCATTTAAAAGCTGTATGCAGCAGAAAGCCTTATACAACTTTTTCTTTATTTCATGCTTTGTTGGGTTTTTTTTGGGTTTTTTTTTTTCCTTGGTTTTGTTTTGTTCTGTTTTGGGGTTTTTTGTTTATTCTTTTAACATTGTGAGATTTAACTTCTCTTTGGGGGGAATTAGGTGGTTTTCCATTTTTTGTTTATTTCACTGAGCTTGAAGTTCTCTGGAAAGGAAGAACTCTTTCTATGAACTGCAATTACACAGCAGCTGATGGTTCAGAGCCATTTTATGTGCCTGCTCCCATTAAAAATGTGGATAAATAGACTCCAAAACTATCAGACAGTACTGGATCATGAGCTTTTTCTCTCTCCTTTCCCCACATGTAAATGCCTTTTAGCAGTTCTTTTATTGTATTATTTTGTTTCTGAAGGTGACACTTCTGCATGCCGCTAATGTCTTTGTTAGTGACAGTGCATTTTGTAGTACTGTACAAGTGTTGTGCTTAACAGTAAGCCATTTCTTAATTTTTTTGCCTTGATTAGGTTACCCTAGTTTGAGGGGTAAAAAAACCAGAACTATATTTTTGTTAATTATAAAACTTGTAAAAATAATAAAAAAAAGCTGCAAAAGCTATTCACATTTTGGTTAGTTCAAAGGGTTTTATTGCTGTATGTTTAGTGTAAAGTTGAGACTCTTTTCCATTTTTGTGACCAGTTTCTTTGGGGCTGGGTAGGAAAAAAGGCAGCTTTCTGTTTTATAATAACTTACGTTTTTTTGTTGATTGAAACATCTCAGTGTTTATTTGTCAAGTTTTGAAACATTTTCGTATATGTCCAAATACTTGGCAGGATTTAAAAAAAAAGTAGTGAATTTGGTGTAAAGTTGCTATTTTATGGAAATGCCTCTAACTTTACATTTTCATTCCATCTGTAGATTTTTCTATCTTTATAAAATATTGGAGTTATTTTTTAAGGGAAAAAATAGAGCAGTAGCGTGTGAATAGCTCAAACTAAGCTTACAGATCGCATGTAAAAAGGCAAAAGTTATTTGTGTCTGTTTATATTGCTTCCTTTTTTGTAGCCTTTGTACCTGTACAGAGTGACTGTAAGGGCCGAAGAGAAGAGGCTTGATACATGTAAAAATAGGACCCAGTGACACTCTTGTATTTATCTGTTATCTTTTTAGTCAGTCACTTAAAATACCCACAAAAGACACACCCAAGCAACAAAAATAAAAACTGCAAAAAACTACACCCCTCCCTCCCAAGCTGTACATTTTAACATAAAATAAATTATGATGAGCCATTTTTAGCCTCTTGTGTCTTGTCATAGTTTGATGTTGCATGGGAATTACCTCCTGAAACAGTGTTTGTTACAGTGCTCTCACGTGCTTGATCTAAAGCCCATTACAGTCGGTGGGGTTTGGATTAGGCTGTTTAGAGCTTAAGTGTAGGTTACTCATCATAATTGCATACACCCTGTGAAAATAAAGAATACCTAAGATTATTTTTTTTAATAATCTTAATAAAATATTGAATAAATATTGAATAAATATGTATTTAATACCTTACAAGGTTGTCAATATTTAATATATGAAACTTCTTTCCTACAGAAGGTGTGAATATATATATCTCTATATAAAAGGATATATGATAGTAACAGACATGGTGTTTGAACTGTATTTTAATGATAGAATTGTAATCTCTTCCATTGTCATTGTTGCTGGGTGACAAGATGATGCAAATTCTGCATTAAATGTATGGGTTCTGTGTATATGCATGTATGTGGGCACACACAAACATACACACAGATGAGCACTTCTCATGTAACAACATAAGGTCTGTTAAAGACAAGAAGGCTGTCTCTATGTGATCTCCTGAGTGGACAAATTCAAAAAGTCCCTGTAATAATTGTTCAGAATGCTTCTAATGTGAATGTTGCCACTCTCACTGCAGTAAGGTTACTAGTTAAGGTAAAAGGAGTGGCCATCTTGACTGAAACTGTCCCCATTTCAGTATATAAAGCAGCTTTAAAGGTAATATTTCATATATCTTAAAGTCAAAGAATTGTGTATTTCTTTAAATAAAACCATTACTGTGTGGTAGTACCAAATGAAGAAATTGATAGTACAAATTAATGTGCATGACCTGTTGTAGTTTTAATACAATGGAGCAGCAGTCTAAAATAGTGAATCTGAATGAGAGCTAAAATTGCTGATCAAATGGTGATCTGGAATAACTTGAGTTTTAGGAGTTCAGAACACCTGATAAGGAGAGCACCATACAAGAAGGATCTTGGTTCATGCCCTTACATTGTTAAATTTGTTGATTGAAGGCAGAGAGTATTCATAGTACTTAAACTTTGTTTTCATCTTTACAAAGCAACTCACCTCTTTATGATTAAGAAAAGTGGAACTTGATGCAGTTATGTGTAGCCTTCAAGTGTGTCTAGCTTTATGTCTTCTGATTTTTCATTTGTGTGTTTTTACAGTGAGTGAAAAATGCTTCTGGGTCTTTTCTGCTGCTGTTCAGTTTCAAGTTATGAAGCCAGTAATATACAAGCAAATCAAACCTTCTTAACATTTCAGATATTTGCTAGCCTGAAACAGCATCCTGACTCCAGCATATTGCTAAAATTCTGTATTTACAATATATGGGTTAAGAGTTGGTTGGGAAATGATGCATAGTGTGTGCACAGCAGGCAAGTTTCTGTTATAATCTTGTTATTTCAGAATTTAATTCCTTTTAGGAGGACAAGGAACTATCCTACATCTTTTCCCATAACAGCTGTTTAGCTGTGAATTGCATTTTGGCACTAAAATTTCTGATAAATAAGAAGGTTGTTTTTTCCTTGGCAGATGTACTTGTTCTCTATCTTGTATGCACCTTGCAGTGTCAGTTTTGACTGTGTTCTCTAGCACTATTCCACAGGGGAATGAGCTCTTGCTTTTACTGTCTTCAAAAAATTCTTCACAGAAGTGCAACAGGTGATTCTTGTGAAAGGCAAGAGGCTCTTTGGCTATGCACTCTCACAGAATGCTCCATGCCACTGGTGGCTGGCAAGAAGGAAATCAACTTGCCTTGTTCAGTGTGTGTTTCCTGCAGAGCTGGCTTGGAGCTGAGTCGGTGCTGCTGACACTTGTGAAGCAGCAGCTTGCAAGAGCTGCCTCACTTTGTGTAAGTCATGTGTTCCAGAAGTTCTGCTTTTCTGATTTACTCTCATTCATTCTGAGAGAATGGTAGGCAAAAAAAAAAGCTGGGAAGTAAATGAAAAGTATGTTTACTTCAGAAGTGTTTAATTGGCACAGCTGTGCCAGCAGAGTCCTTCAGGCAAGACCTGGTTCTAGGAAAGATCCTTGTCTTTGGAGCAGGACATAGTTCATGTGGAAGCTGCCAAATGCCAGTTCTCCTGGAAGCTGCACTCAGCCCTTAGCAAAGACAGGAATGGTAAGTGTTGTTATGCTCAGGCTGCCTGATCCCCCAGCAGTGGGCAAAATGCAGCCAGTTTTTTACTAACAGTGTAAGAATCTCTGATATAAGCAGAAATGAAGGACTGCTAAAGGTACTAATCTTCCATTTTAGATCACTGTCTATGTCTCTCAGTTTTATAAGCTGTTTAATTTGTCCATCTGGCAGGGTGGTTGATGGAAACAAACTCCATTTATATCAGCATGGTAAATAGAAGGAATGGCCCTGGCAATTTTCTGTAGTGCTGAGGGTCATCAATTATGCATGTGAATCGATGACAAATCCTCTTTCACTTACAGCAGTCATCAAGCTCTCATGCAGGATACAAGAAAGAAGACAACTGTAGCTTGACAAAGGGAAATCCTCACAGATATTTATCTTTTAGTTTATCATTTGATACAGAATTCCTGTCTGTAAAGCAAATGCTCATGATGTAGTTGATCCTTCATGTAGAGGCTCTCTAACTGCTGTGCTGCCCTGGATTATCACTGTGAAAAAACAAATAAAATTGCCAGGAAATAGCACAAAAAGGCCAACTCCTGTGAAACCGTTCAGGACTCCGGACTAAACAATTCAGTGTTTTTCCTGCAAGACTTCTTTAGGAGTGCCTATCTGCACTCCTTTAAAGGCTGGGGACTTGAGTTAGGATCACAATTTTGGGAGTACTTAGCTAGAAGAGAGTTTTAAGTTGTGCTTGCTTTTGTGTTGTAAATGTTTGGGGTTTTTTGCAGAGCGAAAAACTTATTTGCTGATGTAACAAAGGATTCTGCTAAGGCTGGAACTTTCTAAGATGATAATTTTTAAATTTGGCTTCCCTTCTTTCTCATCTTGACATTGCATTTGAAATGACTTTGGGTTTTTTTCCTAGCAAATAACAAATGATCCCTGTGACTCTGTAGTTAACTACACCTTCCCCTCCCCTCCTTTTATGGAGTTTCTTTTCCAGCAGCACAGCTGTGCCAGGGCAGTGCTAGATGGTGGTGCTGTTCTGCTGCTCAGCAGGTGCTGGGCTGTTCTTGCTGTTCCTCCTCTGCAGTGCCAGCTCTATGTCCAGCTCTCTCAGCTGCTTCAGGAAGCCCCTGTTTGGCATGATGCAGCGGTGCCTTGCCACCTGCTCAATGGCATCCACCACCGTCATGTTCTTGTGGATCATCAGGTAAGCCAGGACCAGCGTGGCGGAGCGGCTGCGGCCCATGGCGCAGTGAACCAGCACCTTGCCTGTGGAAACAGAGGCACACGGCACAGCTGACACGGGCTGCTGCTTTCCTCTTGGCACTGAAGGTTTCTGTAGTGCCCCTGCCCTGGTTGGTGTCTGACTCCCCTCACCAGCACTCAGTAAGCCTCTCTACAGCCTCAGTTTTCCCTCGTGTGAAAAATCTTACAGCTGAACACCATCTACAGTAGGGATGATCCATTTAATTCTGTAGGGGGATAGAATATAAGAAAATAAAGATGGTGTAGAAAGTAATGTAACCCCTAAGGAGTTGCAGCTGGGCCAATTAGCAAAGATTAGGAGCAGGCATGACTTTAACAGGCCACAGCTGTAACCAATAAGAAGAGTCCTATAAAAGAGTGGGGTGGCTGGGTGAGAGGGGAACTGGAGTCAGTAGCTGCTTTATGAAGAAGAAAGAGTCAGTGCTCTGAGGAGCTGCCCATGAAAACACCAAGAAGGTATGGAACTTTTGTGATAGGAGGGAACCTATGGAATGTATGGAAGTATGGAGTGCCTGCAATAAGATGACAAAATAATTCTACACCAAATATCTGTTTATTTGTAGACAAAGCTTGCAGAGAAGGCCTGGGGACTGCATTAAGTATCATAGCAAGCCCTGCTGCAGCCTTGACTTACATGCCTCACAAACTGTGTGTTTGCAATTCTGTGTTTGGGAATAATAACCAAAGCACAAGGGTGTGGGAGGGTTTGGTGTGCTCTCAGACTGTCCTTCCATGAGAATAAATGGAATGCATGGAGAGTGCCTTTCCCATTTCTATGAACTAGACACACAAAGTAACCAAACTGGGTTTTGGTTTTTGTTGCGGCAATAATGTCTTTTGAGCTCTAGATCACATGACTTTATGCCAATTTTTGAGGGCAGACAATAAAAAAGGCCAGGCATATAACCAGGAGTTGGAAAGAAACCACTTCTTACTCTATAGAAAAGCTGCTGTAGAAATTTCTGGCTAGCACCCTGTTGTGTTGAATGCAAGTAATGTTTCACCACCACCATCATGTGAGTGTTCTATTATGATCATCTCCCTGCAGTAGGAGCCTGTCTCATCCCCTGTGAGTGCAGAGTCTTTGCCAAGAGTTTTCACCTCCAAATAAACATGCTGCAGTTTAACTCTGTGACACTGCTTGGCTTAGCTTGGGCCTTCCAGAGGCAGGAAGTCATTGGCTTTGGATAGTAACAAGGTTGGAAGCCTTGTGGAGCCTTCCCTGTCAGCAGTATCTGGGGGAGGTGGAGGAAGAGAACAGTAAGTGGGTTCAGGTCTGATTGACAGGTTTTGAAACACTTCAAAAGATTTCCAAAAATGATTCAAAGCCCTTGAGGGGTTCTCACAAAAGGTTGAACTGCTGAAGGAAGTAGATTTGGAGCACACTCTCTAACACCCTGCTAAGCAGAATTGCCACAGGAGAAAAAAATAAAAACTGCTATCAGGGCCAATAATAGTTTATCTTTGTCAGCTATGCCTGGTGAGAAGTGCTGGGTGCAAAGCCATGACTCCTGCAGATTAACTCCTTTGCTTCCAGGCACAAGAGGATGCCTTGGCACAAGCAGCATTGCTGTGTAATGTATGCATCAAGAACTGCCAACACTAAAGGATTAATGGTTACAGTCTGCATCCTAATCCCAGCAGATAGTCTTTGAGGCATCTTGGCAAAGTTCCAGTCCTTCTGATAACTAAAAGTGCCTCTTCCTCTCCTGGAAAATGATAATCCATTCTATTATTACTGCAAATATTTGAAGTGGATGAAAAGACACATTTGTTTAGCCCTTCAGTGCTTCTCTTTAGAGCTTCCCACCTTGTAAATCTGTCGCTGTTGAGGTGATAAAATAGGTGATGGGACAAGGAGCAGTTTGCTTTGTGTGGGTGGCAAATGGAGGAGATCTAGGAGAAAATACAGTTTTGTATTGTGTTAACAAAGGCAAAAAATGGCTGTACAATCTTCTGAAATGTCCACTGGTTTGCAGAAAAGGAAGTTTGTCCTTGCTCTGTGTGAATAGTCAAGAGCCAACTGCCTGTTACAGCAGAACACTGACACTCTTCTGCAGAGCCACATCCTTTCTGTACTATTTTATAGTCCCTTCCATTCTAATATAAGGACCACTCTGAACCCTCATTCCCCGAAAGGGAGTCTGCTCTTGCTGTCTTGGATTCTGACCACTTATATCTTCAGGTGTGCCAGAATATTCAGCATCAGTGCACAGAGACAGAGGTCTGCTGAGTGGTGACAGATCTCTGAAATACTTTGTTCGCTTGACTTGGGTTTGTGTTTCTTGAAAATTTGTCTAGATGCAGTACTACTTTTCCAGAATCATTTGGAGCCTTGAATGTTGAGGTCTTTGGTCAAAAGGCTCAGGTCTTTGTCATTTTCTCATATGTTTCTTCCCACTTTGTTTTCTTTTAAAATCTGTCTTTTGTGTATTTTCCCCAGACATTTTAACGTGAAGTGAAAATGCCATTCCCCTTTATTCTACATTTTGAGGAACTAAAATTTCAAGGGAATGAATATTAAATCTGTAGCTTAGTAGGAAACCTAAAAAAAAATCTTAAAATTTTCATGTTATACAGGCCTCACTGATAGATATTTTAAGCTGTTCTATGGTCTGAATTGCACGCTTTGGGAAAGCTTTCTGCCCATCTGAATGACAGCATGTTGGGACTCATTAGAGTTTGCCTCTAAATCTTACCCTTATAACTGCTCTTACGGCCATCAGCCCACGCTTAAACCCTACAACTACTGTTCTGATCAGGGAGTTTCTTCATCATCATGAAGATTTTAAATGTTAAGTCACAATTAGGACTGTTTTGACAGCATCCAAAGTGCCAAGCTTTCTGGTCTGTTTCAGAGAGGGCCTTCTTCATTAGAATGACAATTTGTTTCAACAGCATTGACTATTGAGCCTCTTCCTTGCAAAAATCATTATCTAAAGATATCTATTCAATGAATGTGATCATTTGGCTGAAGGTCCTACCCCAGATACAGCCAGGACGTGATACAGCCAGAGCAAATTCATCAACACACAGATTCTGGTCACACAAGCTGAGGCTTTTTCCTTTCTCCCCCTTTCCCTCTCTGTGTTTTCTCAGCTCTAATACAAAGCAGCAAAGCAATGCAAAGCTGTTACTGATCAGAAGTATTGAGCACCACACACTGAAGTCCCATGTCAGTACCACTGGAGGCAGGTGCTTGGTTACTTCATCCAAAATCCTGTTTAGGAATCTGGATGCTCTTTGTCAATCAGGAAGGAGCACACAAGTGCACCTTCACTGCCTGTTCATTTGGCACTTGAAATGCAGAACGCCTTTCTGCACTAGATGTGCATTCACAAATAACACATGTATGTTGTTGGAGGAGAGCCCTAGGTACCTCTAGTCTTTTCTTCCATAGGAGGCATCAGTCCACACTTTAGTCTAGCTTCTGGAGTCATTCTATTCTGTAAATGTGTATTGGAAAGTTACTGTCATGCTTTAAACCTGTGTCATCCTGGGCCATGCATCGTGTCTTTACACATCTCTGGCTGGGATAAGAGGTGTACATACACACATTTTACTTTTCTCTCATGAGAAAGCTAAGAGTTTGCTCTTTTTCTTCATGAATGTTATAGTAGGTCTTCATCAGAAAAGATCCTAGTTAACTTGTTTAAAAGCCATTGGAATGTGGCAGAAATTACTACAGCTACAGAAATCACTGCCATTTGTAGTATCTACTTGAGTGCAGATTTTTTTGTTTGTTCACCCAGTCACTCCAATTTGATTTTGTGTTCCAGTGCTGGGCTGATGCTTGCTACTGTCTCAGGACTTCCTGGACTTTGATGTGATTTTGAAACAAAAAGGTTAATATCCCCCCCATCTCATCCTTTCCTCCTACAACATTTATTGGGAAGCAAGGCTTTTTTTCTTGCCCTTGCTGCTTCCCTTGTGCTTGTTTCTTTACCTCAATGCAGCAGACTAAAGTCTTATGGGAACAGGAGGGTGGTGGGAATGAGGAAGTCTGCATTTCTTATTCCAGCTACTCCAGTCTGACACTGACCTCTGGCCTCCAGCCATGGCTAGGCACGGGTGTGTGCTAGTTATCCTCTCCTTTCCAAAGGCACTGCTGCAGACACACTTTTTTAAAATGCTGGGTATCTTTCTTCATAAGCAAGTAAGCTCCTGAAGCAGTTTCTCCTACTATGAGGACTTTGATTTTTAAAACTGATCTGCTTTCAAGGTTTTCTCCTGAGCAAAGGAAGGGACTGTTGTGTGGTCTGTACTTGTTGAAAGGGCAGAAGTGTAAAGACCTGGCTGGCTATTGGAAGCAAGTCAGGTAGTAACTGCCTGCAGCTGAGCTAGACAGCCAAGAACAGAAGCTGACACAAGGCTAGAAACTTGATATCTGACCCTCTGATATTAAGGTCTCTATAGGTCAGCAGCAAAGTTTTAAGTTTCTCAACTGGTTTCTGGTAAAGTATCTTGCTGTGATTTTTTTTAAAAGTATGCGAGGGGAAGGAGTAGGAGTAATATTGAAAGTCAGTGTGAGGCCTAGGCTGTAGCACTTGACATCAGTGCCAAGCTTTCTGATAGAACACTGCTGGAGATCAGCAAATAATGAATTGTAGTAATCAAGCTGAGAAATTACAAATACTTTAATGAAATGTTTCTTGTTTACTGCTGTCAGAGCTGTATCAGTTCCCTGCTGCTTGGAAGATGGCAGAGAAATAAATGTTACAGGTTGGGGTAGATCTGATGGTCAGGTAGGAGGGGTGGTTTCTATATTTATAGAGGGAATCTAATGGTGCAGAGCATGAAGCTGTGGAATGATAGCATGGAATGTCTGAGACCATTGTATTCTACTCCCACCACTATGCAACTAATATTTATTAACCCTGTCTTGATAGGAGCTAATTAGGAGGAAAAGACAGCATATTCATGGCACCTAGGCAATTTCCAGTTGTCTCATGTGTTTTTGAAGGAGTCAAAACAACAACAAAAAATCTGTCAGACAGGACCCCTTGACACAAGCTGTGATGAGAACTTTGACAAAAGTGCTTGGTAAGAGGCTCTTAGGGTGGTATTAGTGGGAAGGGTCCTAAATACATCACTGCCTTCTCTTAAACTCATTCCCTACTACTAGCTATATTGTCTCTGTTAAACTATATTGGACTTGTTTCATTCCTGCAAGGTAAAATGCCATGGAACTATGCTTTGTATTAGTTGTGGTAAATATTATCCTGATTGGAACCATTTTCAGCACCCTCCTTACTTCTTTCATCCTGAAGTGCATTATCAATGAATTTGGAAGCCGAGTAGAAGAACTGGCTGAGGTCGAAGGTGGGGAGGTCGTCGGCCTCCACGCCGTGGTACTGCAGGGCCATGCTGCTGTAGTACTGCGCCCCCGTGTCCACGTTGCGCTGCCCGTGCGCCGCGTTCAGGATGTGCGTGAACCCCGCCTTCTCCAGGCTGTAGCGGTCCAGCGCCGTTTTCCTGGGAAAATAAGAGCTGCCATGTAATACAGCAACCTTCTTCAAAGCTAGGGAAAAAAAATTAAGAAAACCTCTGCTTTGGTATGTTCTAAATGTTAGTGAAACTGATAATGCTTTAACAATGCATAATTTACCATTTAAAGGAACTTAAGATATTGTCATTCTGTTTGAAGCTGTCATTCTTTTGCAGTTCCTAATTATCTCCCCCAGGTCCTTAGAGTGTGTTTAATGTGGATTTATTTTGCCGTTACCTGTGCACATAGGCAATACTGGCTTCCATCCATCTTGTACAAGAAGAAACTTGGGATACAGAAAGAAATAGAAGGAATTATCTAAAGTCAGAAAAGGAAATCAGTGGCAGAACTTGAAATAGGACCCATGAATGCTGTTTTCCCCTTCTGTCCTATCAAATGATATTGCAGATATAATAAGAGTCTGTAATGTGTGAATAGTAAAATCGTCTGGGATTCAAAAAGAAACTCTTCTTCCCTAAAAGAGGTTACTGAGTTCTTCTCAATTTCTATTAAAAATGAATACAATTTTAAAATCCCATCCCTATGTGAATATAACTTTCTATCACAACTCCATTTTACTATCTTGTTTGGTCAAACCAGAGGTCTAAAGCAAAAAGAACTATATAAGGAAATTTGATATTAGCCTTCAGAGGAAGCTGGAATTCATGTATTTAGCCAGAGGTTCTCATTTATTCTTGTCCTCTCTTCCCTTGGACAAGGGAAGTCAGAGAAGAGAGGAAAGCTTAGATTTGTATGTTCAATACCCACTGTAGGTGCTTGCTTTAGGATAAAATTCCTAAAAAAATGTAGAGTTCATGGCCAGGCATGTAAAAACTTTTTTTCTTCCATTACAGAAAGCTTTTAGTTTGGGAAAATTTTGTTCTGAAAAAGCTGTAAAGTTTCATTAGTGCCTAGGAAAACTACAAAGCTTTTTACAAAAAGAAAAAATGGCATAACCTTTATTCTGTTAATATATTTTCACATAACTACTGCATGATGTAAAAAAGCTTTTTCCAAACAAAAGTACCTCTCTCCATGAATGTTTCCTGAACACTTCCATGTGTAAATGTAGCTGCTGTCACACAGGACGTTGTGGTGGGCTACCTGCTGTGTTTCATAATTCTAGTGGTGACAGCCCACAATAGCTTGAAGCTGACTGCCTTTCCAAGCTTTAAGTCAAAACCCCCTCTGAGCAGTCAAGGACCTAATGATTAGAGCACTTAACTGGGATATGGATACTGAAGGTTTTACCTATGCTTGCTCTTACTTAAATTAAGCTCATGATCATTGGCTGCTCTGAGTAAATATTGCCCTGCAGAAATTCCTTTCTGGTTAGGAATGATAATGTCTTGACAGTACTGGTATTTTTGCCATGAAATAATGCTACACTTCTGCTATCCAATCATGTAAAAGTCAAATAAAAGTTTCTCTTAGTGTGGTGATGCCTACCTAATAAGTTTAGTAGACCCTGGAGCACTGCTAATGGTGTACTTTGCCACTTCCACCTCATGTTAAATAATGCCTACTCCTTCCCTTTGCATTCCTATAGCAGTGATTGACTGAGAAAGACTTGCTTTCTTCTCCCTCCTTTTAGGAGGTTTTGTGCCTTAGGATTCCCTGTATGTAAATATTGCCAGCAAAGACACTTCAGTTCTATACTGAAAGGATGGAGAGTACTTAAAATCAGCCAGGTTAAATGTCCTGGCTGAAGTGGTGCAGTGAATAACTACTGCCTTCATTTCGATGTCCTTGAGGTGAGCTACAGTTCCTGTTTTCAAATTCAGCCTGTCTGTTTTATCTCCCTGATGCTGGAATGGTTTTCATTCATCAGACAGGCCCAAAGCTTCTATCCTACAAACCATGTAAGACTGAGGGCTTCAGGTCAGAGACCCATGCACAAGGGGAACCCTTGCAAGTGGAGATCTACATGCTGAGTAGGAAGCAGGACTGCAGAGTATTTTCAGTAGAAAACCAAATTTTTTGATGGACTGTACATACTCTCACACTTTGGCTTCTGCAAGCACTGCTCAGTCTAAAAAATAGCATTAGAATTAAATTATGAAGTTGTTCTGAGCAAGGACAATGTCAAACAATAGGTTACAGTCATTAACATTTGACACTTGTTTTTACATGAAATCAAATTTTCCTGTTTCCTTGATTGTTGATTGCCTTTTGACACAGTGGATGCCACTAATGCATTTTTTCTGACAGTCACACAGTCTTGTTCTGTTTCCTACAACCTGATTTTGCAATGTTGGGTGGCCTCAGTTTTCCAGTACATATTCAGAAAGAAGGGATGCTGTCTTTCAGTAACTTGAATAAGCAGTCAGCTCAGCCTGGCCAAGCTCCTCTGAACTTCCCCTTCCATCTCCCAGTCTTGCCTGTGGCTGCATTCTGTGAATTGGAGGCTCAGGATGGAATTATTTTTATTTAATCAGTTTAATCATTTTGCATCACAAATGCATTAGCTGATGTTTTGCCCTTGACCTGTGGCAGGTTTGGAATATACACATTGTTACTCTGTTTGTTTCCCACCTTGGGCTGGAAATGGACTCAGAAGCAGCAATGTATCAACCTTGAATGGTGTTGCAAAAATTCATTATAAATGCTCAGATGTAACTCCATCATCTTCTGTGAAATAACTTTTTTTAAAAACAGCAAATTACACGTGTACCAAGGAATTTATGCTGTTTTCCTCAATGCTTGGGCTAGGCAGACTTTAAAATGTTATCTGCTTTCTAATTATGCTTGATATGCAGACTGATTTGGCAATAGCCTTTGAACTGAATAGAACCTTACCCAATGGAATTGTTTTCTTTATTATACGGATGCATATTTTCTTTTTTCTACTGACATTGCTAATGTGAAAAACTTCCAGAAAATGAGTGCTCAGTGCTGAGCTCTCAAATCTGTTAAGTTCTCCACATTTTCACTGGAATAGCTATCACTCAAAGTGTGTGTAGGTGTTGTAGAACCTGTTAGTGGAAGCAAGACCTAAAATACCTGCCCTAAGAGGAGCAGGGTCAGTACAGTCCTGTGGCCACGTGGCTTTTGCATCTGCAGGCCAAGCTAGTGCACACAGTCTGTAAAGAGGGTGTCAGGCACCTTTCTTACAGCAGATAGCCTGGACACTTTTATCTATGGAAAGCTTTTCCTAAGGTTACTAATATTGTGTGGAGAGATGAAGAAACAGTTGTTGTGCAATAGAAAATAGGGTTCACTGGACTGCAAGAGGTGCTTGCCTTAGGCTTTAGAATCTGCATCTTGTGAAGAAAGCTGAAGTGACACTTAGTCTTTTTCAAGAGCAAGAGTGCTTGGTTTCAAACCTAATATGGAGATTAGAAAGCACTTTAGCTCCTTCCTCTTTCTCTCTGTCCCCCAGTCTTATACTTGATAATTATATTTTCATAAGAGATTTCACTACTGTTCTTTGAAAATTTTTCCTCTTTTTTTTCCTTGTAAAATCTTTCCCCAAAATCTAGGGCAAGAGCCCAGCTGGACCACCACTTGTCATACTGCCTCAGGTTTATCTGCTTTTTACCTCCTGTCTGCCAGTACTTTGTCCTTTGATCATAAACATGACCAGGCAGAGAAAGCCTGTGCTGAGACTGACACTGCCATAGTTAAACTTGGGGTCACAGTGGGTTTGCAGCAGCTTGGTGGGCAGTTAGCAGAGCAAGCAACAGCCTGGTGAGGCCCCAGGTGTGGGACCTGTGTGCCTGTAAAGGGAAATGTTTGCCTGGACCGCCCACAGCCAGCAGTGAGCTCTGCCTTTGTGGGAAGGACTGGGCTGCTCTCCACCCTCCACTGAGTGTGCAGTGTCAAAGCTGTTGTGAAAGCATCCCTCTGTACCCTGTAACCAGAGTCTGTGGGGTTTGCTCTGTTTCATCATGTATGATGCCTCTGATTACACCCCAAGGAGAGGAGAATGCTCTTGGCCTTGCTTGCAGTTTTCACTGTGCCTGAGGTATCAATATTGTAAAGGAAAGAGAGAAATAAATCAGGCATAAATATCTGTGAATATCTGATTGGTTGAGGTTACTAATAGCATAGGATTGTTCAGGGCAATATGAATCACTACCTTATTGGAGGATTTATGGCTCCATTTCTAATTCAATTTTGACTAGAAAAGGCGTCGGGGGTTTTTTTCCTTGCAATTTGCTCACTATCAGAGTGTAATAGTCAAGCTAACAACATTCTTCTTTTCCCCTCCTTGGGTGCTGCTGTTTCCTATTAAATTGTGATTAATACTTCCATTTTTGTGATTATGGCTGAATTTTAAGCAGCCATTGTAAAGAGGAATTTGCTACAAATGCCAGTGTAGGTGAAGCTGGAAGCACTTGGCTACTCTAGCAATTGTTTTCATTTTGTATATCTCCACCATCTGTGCTATTAGCACTTGATTTCCTTTTACATGATGCAGCTGTGGTCTCCAGTGTCTGTCTTGAATGTGTTCCCATGCAAGGAAGGTGAAGTGTGGCACTGGGAGATAACAATGAAAATTTCAATGTAATTCAGTTTAGTAAGAGATGACCTGTGCTGATTAGTCCCATGCTAAAGCTCATCAGCTCTTCAGTTCAGAGCACATAAACTTATGCTAAAAGTTAAGTATACCCAGAAGTCCTTCTCTCTATGCCAAGCAAAAGCTCAGTGCTTTGCTGAATCTGACCCTGCATTTACTGTAGGGCAGATGGACTCATAAACATGTTTTGAAAGTTCTGAGGCAAGGGGGAGTACTTTGATGTGGGAATCCCACCTCAATGGTGAAAACTGGAGATAAAATCACTTTCACATATGGATATATTGATACTAACAGACTCACCAAAAGGAGAAACTGACCCAGACAAAAGTGTCATCCATTTTCAGATGGTTCCCAAAAGACTGTTTACCTCTCTTGGGTTGTGCAAGGGCAAGTAGAGGGCTTGTCTGAGACTTTAACTGTGCCTGTTGTCAGTTTTAAGGTTAAGTTTCATAGGATCAATAGCAAGTGCTGCAGCAAACTCTGTGTTCTTCTGGAAGAAACAATGTGTAAGTAGTTACAACATGAAGAAGAATGCTTTCTTTTAGGTTGCTGTCTCCACTGTACCAAATCCCCTCTCTCTTTTCAAAACTACTGTCATGACAAGCTTTAGTTCCAGCTGCTTTTGTTAGAAAGTTGCCCAAATCAATAGAATTGGAAGACAGGGGGAAAGAGCTTGCAAGCACTGCAGTCTGCACCTTCACACACAGTATTAGGTGTACTGAAAGCAGCTAACAAAGGGAAGATATGTGGCTCATGAGGAAAACATAAATACAACTAAAGGAAATAGTCCTCCAAAATACCTCAGGAGGGTGTGGGCAGAGCAACTCCCTCCCCAGGTAGGTTAGCACCGTACAGCTGGTACTACACCCCAGATGACTGGTGTGCTTTTCAACTTTAAGTAAAGCCAAGTCTCTTAAACTTCATGCAAAGGTTGTGCAATGCAAACATGTTTCAGTATAGACTGTTAAAGCCACAGATTGATGTGACCCAGATTGACAAAACACCAGGAAATCTGAGGCAACATGTTACTAGGAGAGGAATCGCCTCTCTCGAACTTTTCTGTTTTCTTAAGTGCTAAAGGAAAGCTCAGTGCAGGATGATAATTTACCAGATGGTCAGTGTCAGAAAGAAGCTTGCTGAATATAGGCAATATTGACACTTTCTTAAGAAAATCTGGCAGTTCTCCCTCCTGTGGAGAGATGTTGAGAATTTCCAATAATACTGACCCAATTTTCCTTGGTAACTCTAGCACTGAGGGAGTCTGGAGATAGTGTAGCATTGTATCCCCTTTTCCTTCTGAGGTGTTGCTCCACTTCTCTGGGTACCTCCTGCTCAGTGTGAATTAAAAGAATTTTTAGGTACCACTGAAAACAGTGAGCAAGATCATCAGAATATGAGATGGAAAATATTTAGTATTTGATTTTTCTCTAGCCCTAAATGGTGGATGTAGTTTTTGTAAGTGATACAACCTAGATAGAGGAAATAGCTCTCTGCTTTCTATACAGCAAAGGCACCAAGCACTCATGCTGTGGTCAGTCAGTTCCTGGTCTTGACTTCAGCCACTTATCAAATGTTAGAGATCACTGATAGAATGGAGAAGTGTTACTTGTCTCAGAAACCACTGGAGCGTTGAGGTTTATTGTCCGCTGTTAAAAATCTGATTTTCTGGATTGTTAAACTGCTATTACAATTGGCAGGTCCTCATTCTACCCAAGTTAAAACTATGTCCTCAAGAGTGTTGTTATAATCTAAATCTGTATTTGCTTCTATTTTTATATGATTAATACTGATGTAGATGCTAGGAGTTCGTAATGCTAAACGATGGGAGGTAGCTGTTTTCTTGCCTGAGAGAGTCCCATCTGTTTTCTTCTAGGTTAGTGTAAATTGTCTTTTTATTTGGTCACTTGGAAAAATCCATGCAGTATTGCTTCTCTGCAGAAAGGTAAGAGGAGTGAATGAGTTTTAGTTATGCATACATTTCATGTTTAGTTATTTATCTTAATTATCATGCATTCCAAATTGTGGGTTTGGGTTACTCATCTTCCTTACCTGCATCAGTTCTGAAGGCCATGAGTCATGGCAAGGCATAGGCACAGACCATAGCTTTTGTGAATTGCAAGCTCAGTTAAGCTGCATACCCAGAAAATTATTTTTCATACTTGTAACGAATTACATTTCAAAAGACTTTTTTTTTTTTTTCTGGGAGTAGTTTGGGAACATGGCAAGACCTGAAACTGTGATCAGGCCTTAAATCCTAAGGAGATCTAGTGCATGTTCAAGAGGAAAACAAATTGGGAGGCCTTTGTCTTCAGCTGAAATATTCTTTGAACTTCAGAAATATGGAAGCCTAAACATCATCTCAGATAATAAGGCCATCACTGAAGAGCTGCAAGAAGAAACTACAAGATGAGTAACTGGCAGAGACTTTTCATGTGATCCCAGTGAACCAAGCAGGTTTGGGATTTGCCAGTAAAACTGCCTCCAAGCAACCAGGTGGCCAGAGAAACAAAGGAGCAAAACAAGGCTGCTTTCTATCCCTTTGGAGGACTTCTAAATATGAGGAGGATATATGCAAACACTAATCCTGGTAGGAATCAAAATCTTGGCCAAGAGTGTTTTATTCCTGTTGCTGGGCTGTGTCATACAAATTCCAGTATCTGGTCTTTAAAAGCCCTTGGAACTTGCTGGGGGAAAATTTCAATTGGAGTTGAACACAGCATGTTATATTTTGAGGCTTTGATTATTCTGGGTCTGACAGGCTCATAGAGATTTCATTGCCTCTGGGCAACATCTGCAGTGAAGCCTCATAACAAAAGGATGGAGTGGCCTCACAGGGTTCCTTGATAGCCTGGATTGCATTAGAAGGAAGATGTGGTTACGTAGTCAGGGTAATTAATTAGCATTTCCATAAGCAGTCACAAGTCCTGTTAACCTTGTAAATGCAGGAGGCAGGAATGAAGCACAGATGTGGAGGCTCTGAAGATAAACTCTGGATGTATGTGTTCACTTGATTTTGTTGATGAGTTCCACCAAATTCTTTCAACATCAACCTTAATTTAGCTTGGCTAAAGATGCAAATGCACCCAACATGTGTTCATGGCTTGTGGCATCTCTTTGGCCACTAGTTCTAAAGCAAGATCTTAAAACAATACAAAAATCCCACCACACTGAGGGGGTAGGCTGTTGGTCAGGACTGATATGGAGCTGGCTCCAGGAAAGATATAAATGTCCATGGACTTTGCCTATTTCAAAGCAAATTTTAGTTAAGGTAGTGAAAGCCTGCATCTTGCATGCAGACTAGTTCACAGATTTTCTGTCATGTCAAGTTTGCCCTTGCCTGGCTGACAATAGTAGTTCTCTTTTGGGGAGTTCCATTTTCTGGTGAAGTTTTATTTCTGTTCCCCCCCTACCTGCTCCTTACTTGTTTTTCCTTCTCCATTGGTTTTCTCATGCTTTTGTCTTGTCATGGTGGGGAATTTGTTTTCCTTTGAAGCACCACTGGTTTTCCTCTTGACTTAAGACCAGTCCTCAGCAGAAACACATTACCCAGCATGACAGGTTGTAGCTCTACGTGCCTGTCAAGAAGTTTGTATTTTTGTTTCTCTGGTTAGTTTGTATGAAGTGCCAGGTGTGTGGTGTATTCAGAGTCACACCTTCTAGCTTTTACTAAATTACAAGGTGTAAGAAGCCACTGCTACAGGAAGATTACAGGAAAGAGTCAGTGACTGCTGTCCTGGGCTGAGACTGACTTCTTGTCTGGTCACATTCCTTTGCTCAGCAGGCACAGCTATAGTTTCATCACGGAGATTAGAGGAAAATTATTCTAACAGCTTCATTCAAAATAATTCTGATGGTGATTCTAAACAATGAAGTAGGAAATAAATGCCAGAAGAGGCTGTTCTTTATGGTAAATCTTGAGTTAGAGATATCTAACAGAAGGGGCAGGGCAGGATGTCGAGAGAAAAACTCAATCCCCTTTTCTTCCTGAATCATTTGGACGGGCTGTTCCCATGGTTTAATTTTTTTATCCCACACAACATACACATACACACACTCTCTCCCATCCCTGTCTCTAAAAGTGGGAGCCAAGGCTGGGTACAAAACCAGAACTCCTGTGTCTTTCTGTTGCCTCTGGCGCCACAGAAGTAATTGGTGGATGATATTAGGAGCCTTGTAACTTTCAAAGCTGTATATCTTTCCTCTTTTATAAGCTGGCAACAGATGAATTTTAGGACCTTTTAAAAAATTATTGAGAACTTTGGAGCCACTGGGGCTCCTACTTGTGTCTTTCAGTGATGATGTAAAAATATATGTCATGTTAGTGCAGGGTGTAGAGGAAAATGGGAATTGGACCAATAATGGCAAAGGGATAAGAAAGGCTCTCTTGCTCTGCTCAGGGCTTGGGCTGGGGGATTTTCTGATGGCATGTCTCCTGCTGCAGCAGTCTTCTCTGCTTCGTGGAGTAGATTGCTTCTAGTTTAGTCCTCTGCTCAGCAGGACTAAGTCTGTTTTGTGGGTTTGTTTTTTTTCTAAATCACACTTGTGATCAGTGAGACACATCTCTGCAGCTTTGCCTTCCTCAGGGTTCTGTTTGCTTTAATCTCTTGAGCAATCTGGAAATACAGAGTGTTCTATGTCCACAAGCACAGGCTTGGAAATGCAGAAACACTACTGCAGGGTGAGCTGTCTCTTCAGTCACTTTTCAAGAATTATATTTTAGGCCTAAACCAACCTAAGGTGTGGCAAACACATCCAGGCCATGCTCTGTAACTGTGGAACAACTTTCACTCAGAGATAAATAACAAATTGCTCCTTGAAACTAATCATTTAAAAATAGATCATGACGAGCTTCAACCTCTGCAGCCTACACTGGTGCCACAACCAGTGCTGTCACTCTGTCTTTACAACCAGTGCTGTCACTCTGTCTTTACCAGCAGATCTGGCTGCACTTCCTCTGCTCTTTCCTGAAGCAGCAGTGACAGCCAGGGCCATGCCAGGCTCTGACATCTGTCAGTGGTTTCAAACACTTTGCTCTGTCAGTGAGCTGTGTTTAGAAGATCTTGGTCTCTCCTGTGTAGAGGAGGTGTAGCAGGTACACTTAGCTGCAACACAGGGGGTATTGTGAACACTTACTCATCTCCTATGTAGAGGTTGGGCCAGACTTCATTGACGTGAGTGTACTGTGGGCAGCCCTTCCACAAGAGCCTCTCCAGTTCAAATGCCCCTGGGGTACAATAGTCCTCATCAGGATCTACTTTGACTGCTGTATATGCATTTTTCTTGCCAGCATTCCAGCTTCCTGATGACATCTTGTCCATGAAGTAGCGCTCTCAGGATGTGCAATAAACTGGAATGCAACCAAAACAGAACATTAACCCAAGGGAGCACAAAGCCAGTGACTCCTGCTCACTGTGGCATCCTGGGAGCACTGACCAGGTGGGATTGAGCATTGCTTGAGACAGATGTACCTGTTCTGTGGCAAACACAGACTTGCACCCAGATTTCTGCCTCTCCAGAGAGAGGTGAGGAATATGTTGTTGGATGAGCTCACCAGCAAAGGAAACAAAACTCAGAGGTTTGAAATTATTGAAGTTCAGGGTCTGTGTGGATTTTGTTTCCTGAAAAATCTACTGGCAAGAATTTGGTAGGTCTAACAGCCTAGGGATCTAAAGCACCTAGGGGAACTGAGTGCAAATTTAAGTTGTTGGGGTTTTTTATCATTAACTAAGACCCCCCTAAAAGCTCATCCTTTGTGATTTTCAGCAACGTAGGGAGAGGAAATGTGTCTGTTCAGGTGAACGTTGCGTGTACTGTTGTACTCTCCTCTACTCTTATTTTCCAATGTTGCCAGCTGCAGATTCCCCGTTTGCTGCATCTCCCTGTGGGCTCTGTTTTTATTTCTTCTTCTGGGCTCTCTGGTGTCTCAGAGTAGCAGTTGCTCATGTCTCATTCCCTTGAAGGGATAAACTGAACCTTGTGGCTCTGTAAGAGACTTGTAACAAGATGTGGAGTTGGGCTTGATCTTATGAAGTGTGCAAGTAGAGCCTGCCAAAAATCCACCTTTCTTGCAGGCAATGAATCCTGTAGTTGCTCCCAATTTTTTTATGTGTGTGTGTGTCTGTTGGCTGCTGAATGTTTGTGTCCTTTTAATTCAAAAATTCTGGCTAATGCTTTCATGTGGCTATTGTTGAGCTGAAAGCAGGATGTCCATTTTTCACTGACATCCCAAGTACCCATGGGGTTTGTTTGCTCAGTTTGGGCTCTTTTGTGCCTGTCATGTTCTGTTTCTCTACAAAGCTTGAAAAAGCCAAATGATTGCTGTTTTCCTACTCCAAAGCTGTGTAAGATTGTGGAGTCTGTTTTTGATTGGCAAGTGTACACCTTTGTTCAAAAATTGGCTTGCTTTCACTGGCAAGGGGATCTATCTTTCAGCCAAGCTCCTTAAAACATGATGATGATGTTTAGCTAAGTGGTCCTCTCTTGAGATTTTTAAAGGGCTCTGAGAATTCCAACTTGTAGTAAATTTTCCTTGGGCTTGTCTTGCATGCTTATGTGTAGTACCAAGTCCCATCTATCTGCCCCAGTAGCCATGCTCTGAGAGAGCCTTTTTGTTTCCTGTGCCAGAATTATGCTAATTGTACATGCAGACTCAGCAGTGTAGATAATGTTTGTCTACAGAGATACAAATCTAAGTCAGTCTGACTTGGGGAGTGATTAGGCTGTTATCTAGAAATTGATAAGAACTGCTATTTGTCTAGTAAGGAATTATAACTGAGAGCCTGTTGCCTTGATGCTGAAGGACTGACTACTTTTATTCGTGGCTCCATAACATGGGATGGAGGAAAGGAAGAAGAGAAAGCACAATGTAATCAGTAATCACAGTTGGTGGCCACAGTGCATTGATTTGTTACACCTCAGAACAGGGCAATTACATCTGCAAATGATCGTTTGTGGTCCTGGAACACCGGCACAGTTTGAGCTTGGTTAACACTCTGAAAGCTCGACCACTGCTGAGAAATCCTTGTTTCTGTCTGTCCTGGGAAGCCACATGCTCCCTGAACTTTCAAGTACGCTATGTTCTTTTATGCCTTGCCAATGTTATCTGCTGCAGGGATTTTTAAATTGAATTAGAGCACAGGAAAGCATCAGCTGAAATTCCTCTAATAAAACATGTATTTCAGATTTGACTCTAGACTATGTAAGAAGTAACAGAGTTTAAATAGGAGGAGGGAAAAGGGGGCAAAAGGGCTGGTTTGCTATTTCAACTCTGGAAATAATTGCCATGAAGCATTTGGTTGGGGGCAGAAGGGCTTGCATCTTCCCAGGAATCAAAGACGCTTAACCCCATCTCGTATTAGTTGTTCTACATACACCAAACACAGCTCCAGGAAGGCTATTTCCTAGGCCAGCCCTCTTGGAATAAAGAGTGAAAAGTAGATTAGATTTTCTTGTGGGGTTGTTCTTAATGCTGTTGTGGGTATAGGAGATGAATGTTTAGCACAAGCCCAGGCAGGGAAATCTCAGATTTCTCTGGCAGATTTGTGTGGAGAGGAGACCATGTCTTGCAGAGCGCTCACCCAGCGCAGTCAGATGGCAGCCAGATTGCACAGGCTTGTTGGAGCAGGCTCCCACCCCTTGTGGTGCTTCATGCGGGCTGTAGATGAGTTAGTGCAGGCTGGATGATGCCCCAGTGCTGTGCTAGCTTGGCAGTCACCTCATGGCACTGCACTGTGTGGGGACACAGAACCTTAGATCACAGAACAGCCTGACTTGGAAGGGACCCACAAGAATCATTCTAAGTGAATGGCCCACATGGAGATTGTGAGCCTGGCATTATTAGCACCTTGCTCTGACCAACTGAGCTAATCCCAGGGTCATGTGGAAGCTCTCTGGAGTAGGGACTGTCCTAATGTCCATTGCATAAAGAACTCTGCACCCTGCCTGCTCCTGGAACTGCTGCTTCAGGACAGCCTCTTTATTTCCTGGGGGAGGGATGAAAAGTCAGCTGGCTGTGGAGCTGCCCTTGTCCCAGAGGGTTCTCCCCAGCAGGAGGGTCTGAGCCCAGCTCCAGGGCATACTGAGGAACAGAGCCCTGTATCTGAGGCCAGGAGTTCCCTCCCAGTGAGGCAGGGCAGTCTGTAGCTCATCCCACGCTTCCCCTGTGCCCAGAGCACAGCTTCCCTCTCATCCTGCTGGCCTGTGCCAAGGGCAGGCTGTGTGAGCTGCTGGGACCTCCCTGTTGCCTCTCTGTGCCAGAGCTGGGTGTGGGGCACACCTCAGTGGGGCCCCAGAGGTGCTGCAGGTGACCCTGTGAGACTGTGCCTGCGGGTCTGGCATCCTGTGTGTTCTGCCCTCACTGCAGTGTGCACACAACACTGAACTGCTCCCCACTTCTGCTGTCATGGACTTAAGGGTATTATCAGAACAAGGATGATAAAAATCCAGTCATCTGCATTTTTATACCCTAATCTTTCTCTTCATAAATAAGACCAAAGTGCATGTTATCTAATAAATTTTATTTGTTAATCGCTTGGATGGATGGAATATTTGTCCCCCTTGGGTTATATGTATATAAATGAAAATATTGTTAGTGATTTCACAAAATGGTAATTCAGAATAATGGAGAGTTAATCCTCTTTTCATTAGTGAGCCACTTCAGGACATGCACTGTGGCAAATTACACTGCATTTTAAGTCATTCTCAAGTGCTGTGCACTAGGAAAAAAAACATTAAACTAGTTTTGCATTGATAGAAGTAATTGTGTGGCTAATTTGGATAAGCAGTATGCATTAGGCACAGCAAAGGAATCTCTTCTTTATGTTCACTATCTCCTCTACAGCTGCCAGATGGAATTTCTTATACAGCTCTTTAGCTTATTTTATTTTTAACAAAGCAGGGAAGGAGGAAATAAAGTGCAAGGAAAAAAAAAAAAAAAAAAAAGAAACAAATCTGCCAGTCTATCTGCTGTTTAATTCAGACCATGACAGAGCACACAGTCTAGTGGCTGGAGCACCAATATGGCAGTGAAAGATTTGCCTTCTGCACCATGTTTGGAGTCCTTTGAACTACTCAAATTAACCCAAAATTCCCAGTAAGGCCCTATGAAGTCATAGAATGTAGTGGCCTATTTTCAAATCTGTTCAATTGAAGGGATGTCCAGTCCCACCACCAAATTTGTAGGGGTGAGTTAATGCTTTTGGAAATGTCAGTCATGAGCTCTACAGTTTGGTATTCCCATAGATGGGGGAGGAAAACTCAGCTTTTTATCTAGATGTGAACATCAGAGCCTTGGTGGTGCTGGGTACATTTCTAATGCTGGTTTTCCATGTGTAGTGGAAGTTTCTGAGTACTTTGAGACTGAAAGCTCTAAGTCATTAGCTACATTACAAAATACTATGCTTCTTAATATTAATATTTTCTGCTCAATGTGCTGTGCAAGCCCTAGTGCTGTGTATAAAGATGCCAAACAATTTGGCAAGATTTATGCCTGGGAGTTAGGATCCAAGTCAGCTGTAGAGACTTAGAAAAAAATCAGGCATGCAAAGCCAAGGACTGCATTTGCCTTGTTTCTGTGCAAGGGCTTATATATCCTTTCCTTTTCTGAACCCCTCTCTGGTACAAGGGGTTCCTCCATCACTGCTGTTGTCCCCACTGTAGGTACTCTGCTGCCAACTTGTAGCTTTATTTGTGTGCCTGAAGCTTCAGATCTTCAATAAAGTCAGAGCCTGGTGGCCTTGGCATAAATATGCAATGGGAGAGGCTAAACAAGTGAAAACTGGGAAGGTAAATGGAGAGAAGACAATTGTCCTTACTCTTTTCTTTAGAAGTATTAGCTGTTCTGTCATGCAGGGCACAGGGTTTTCTTGCCTTAATGCCCACTTCAGTCCATATTTATACAGCAGAATAGTTTATATTCTTTGCCACCCATGTGTCCTGCTCTTGAAGTTCTCCCAGCTCTTATGGCATTGATCACTTGTGCTAGTGGTGATTTTGATGCTGGCTTTATTAAATTTAATTTGATGTGCATATGTGTACAAGCCTTGGTTTTGTACTCAGAGTTGTCTAAAAGCAACTTCTCCCTGAAAATACCAGACTATCACAAATTCACCTGGTTTAGCTGGGAAGTGAAAGTTTTTAGCCTTTAGCAAACACCTAAATATATAACCTGTTTGTAAATGTGGAGGCAGATTTTAATCTTATTCGTGTTCTGATGCTTTCAGATTTCCCTCCTACCTGTTGTCAGCTCTGAAAAAGGAGTGGAACTGTGATATCATCAGAAGTCTTTTCCAAGATGCCAAAGAGATCTACCTATCAGTGCTGAGCCTTTCATGAGGATTCCACAAAAGTAATGACATATCTACAGTGCTTTATACCCACCCCAGTGCAATAGGAGATAAACACAGTGCCCTTGAAATTAATTGATAGTTTCACCCTCAAAACTGGGGACTAAAGTAGTTAATCTACTGCCATGAACACTAAATCCAGCAGAAGAACAAAAAAGAGGAAAAAAAACCCTGAACTTTGATTGAGAAATCATTTCTGTGCATGAGGAACTTTTTACCAAGAAAGTACTCTATTTTCTTTTCTGATCTTGGATACAGGGCAGACTTATTTGAATCTTTTTATTTATCAGGCAGAATTTAACACCATTCAAGTTGTTGGACTTCTACTCTCCTGGGAGTAAAAACTGAGACTTTGCCTTACAGACAACTGCAAAACTAATGGTTTTATATTTACTTCCTTTCTTCCTTCAGTTTAATAACCACCTTAGGTAAGAACTCATGGAGGAACAATGTTTGTAACAAGTGTGTACAAGAGGGAAGGACCCAAGAGAAGGTAAGGATGGAGAATACCTACAGTAGTTCTTCGAGTAAGCTCAGTGCTGAATTCAGAAAAAAAAATCAGACCTAATGACTGAGAATCTACAGCAAGTTCTTGAATTTTTAAGAAATGTTCCGTTCTTCCATTTCCAGCCCACATGCCAGACACATACCTCCCTTCAGGGTGAAAAAGTGCTTGCCCTTTTTGAGTATGACTAAGCAGAGGGCTGTTTTATAAACTGGAGAGTTCCTGCAGAAGCCAGTGCACATGTCTGGAGCACAGTGTTTGCACTTGGGAGGAGGGTAAACAGTGCTTTGGTTTCTAAGCTTTTTGTAACTCAAAGTACATCAGCTGAGCTGAGAGCTGGTCACTGCAGTGACAAAAGCTCGCTCTGTCAGATGATTTAATGCAGTGCACTGAGAATGGTGCTCCCTGATACACCACCCCATGCTGTTTTGCTCAGACTGGGAAGGCTGGCAGCAGCCACGAAGAGCTGTGTGCCTCCCCTGTAACCTCACACTTGTTACACCCCAGGGCACTGCAACGAGCTGTGGCAAAAGCTCCTTGGGTGGGGTTATGTCTTGCTTTGTTTTGTTGGGAATTTTTTCCCTAACACTAGGCCAAAAAGGTTACTTTTTTTACAAATACTTCTTGTGATGGAGAAGTCTTTCAAAAATATTTTTCTGAAATACCCCAAAAAGAATTTGCCAAATTCCAAAACTGAATTTGCAGGATACTTAAGGAAAAAGTACAATCCTGTGTTCCCTATTCCTGTCCAAGTCTTCACCAAAATTCATTTACTTCAGTTCCTTTCTTTTAGCCCTGCATTCTTATGCTTAAAGCATTCATGGACTATAAAATAGTTCATCTATTGCAGTCATCTTTAAACAGCTTAAAACCAGAATAATTGTAGCCTCTGTGCAATTATTTCCCAGAACCTCCTGCTGTGAATATTCAAAACTAACCAGTTATTTCAATGAATTTCTAAGCCACATATGACTTTTTAAAAACTTATTTTTGCCCTCATTCTTTATTGTTGAGTGGACTGGTTAATTGAAAACAGATTAAGCTGAGATTTTATTAAACATTATTAGAATGTCCAAGGAAACTTAAAACACAGCATCATCTGAGAGATTTTTAATTCAATTGGAAAAGCTAGATTTGACTAGAGGGTGGAGCAATTACTGAAGAATAAGCAAAATATTCTCGGACAGATATTAAAGTCCTTAAGAATTGCATTTTCATTCCCTAACTTTTACAATGAAATTATCTCCAAGATAATTACGCTTTCTGCACCAAATTTCCTAATTTATAAAGTGATTTCTGTAACACAAGAAGTTTGGTTTTCTAAAATTATACATTAT
Organism: Melospiza georgiana; assembly: GCF_028018845.1. Classification (NCBI taxonomy): domain Eukaryota; kingdom Metazoa; phylum Chordata; class Aves; order Passeriformes; family Passerellidae; genus Melospiza; species Melospiza georgiana. The sequence continues at coordinate 16,179,658 of NC_080437.1, read as the reverse complement.
ACTTTCAAAACCTTTTTGAATCTGTAATAATTAAATTTTTTTTTGTCTGCAACAAGCTAATGAAATTAATAGTTACCTCGGCAAGTTTTCCAGTTCTTGGGCTGCTTTACTAAGTCCCTGCTTTACTAAACCAGGTTACAAAAGGAAGGGAAAAGGAGCAGAAGTACATTGCAGAAATGCAAATTGCTTAGCCTTACCTGTAGGCTTAGGTGGGTGCAGTAAGTAACTGGGTCCTGTGAAGTGCAGCAGAACGACAAAAGAAGCCTCACTAACTGTGCAAGTAGAGTCTATTTTTAGAGGAGGATTTGCTGACTCTGACCTTGAGTGCTGCCCACTCCAAATGACGATCTTTACATCTGCTGGTAAAACTATTCCCTGATGTGACCTGAAACATTAGACCTGGCAGTTTAGTTACCTAGTCTTGGTGTGACTAAGATAACATGATGCCTGCATGTTGACTATAATATAACAAATATAATCTTTGATGTTGTCCCCTTGTCAAGGCCGATGTGATGTTTACTGCTGCATATGGGTAAGGAGCACTGCACTGCTGTTTCCTGTCATGCTGTGCACAAGTGACTTGGCACTGGCACAGCAATGGGCAGTGGGAGAGGTGGCATCCTGACAAGGTCCTTTTCTCTTGCTTGAGCTCCACCAGAAAGCCATCTTCCCCTACTTCTTGTTTTGGTTTTCTCCAGTGCCAACACTTCCAGTACCCATCTAACTTATGAAATGCCTTTCTTTGCTGAGAGCAACAAGGTGCTCAGCATGGCTCAGTTCTGGTGACAGCTTGCCAAAAAAAGGCAGAGGCACGCCCTCCAGCCTTTGAAAAATTCTCTACTTCCCTAAATAGCTCCATGACTTCCTGCTGAAGAAAGCCTAAAACTTCTTCTGGTAAATCACAGCCAGGTTCATCAAAGATCAAAGCTGGGTCCCCTGGTGTCAGAGCCACACCTCTACCACTCCAGCACTTCATCTGCTGTGGCCTTCATGGCCACAGGGCTGAAGGGCTTGGGGATCACACATGACATCCTCTGCCTGGGCATTTGTTCTGCAGCAAACCCTCCCTAGAGCTGCAACTGGAACCACAGCATTAGGAGGAGATTTTGGTGCTGCTGGAGCTAGGCTTGCGTCTAAGATCCAGCTGTCATGTGAGTATTGATATTTCTTAAAATAACCTCTTCAGATCTTTGCCTTCTGCCCAAGAGTGGGAAAAAGAGGCGAAGAGACCAGTCAGGGCAAGTGTGTGATACTGGAAGCAGCCCTTTGGTCCCTGGACCTTTTTGGTTCTGTTGAATTGACCATCCTGGGAATGATATCTCTGAGCAGACCTGCAATCACTGCTTGCCTATCTTTCTGCCTCACAGTGCTCTCTAGTGTTGCACCAGTGCCTGCAAAAAGCAGCCAGTTATTGATAGAAACCTCTTGTGGAACTTCTTTCATTTCTTGCAAGAACAGAGTCTTCTGTGACTGCAAATGTCTGCGCCCTACCAAGGTTTCAGGATGCCTGACCATTTTTTTCCAAAGTACCTGAGTCCTATGGTAGTTGCCATTAATTTTCAGTGAGACACAAATTCCTGACTCTGTCAGTTATTTTTAATGTTGCATTAAATCCTTTCAATCACCTTTGTCATCCCCTGTCTGCTTAAAATATAGAAGTTCATCCCAGAAGGACCAGGGCCAGACTTGGTCATGGCCTGTGGCTAATGCTGTAGTACAGATGTGAAGGAATAACAAACAGTTTCAGTTCAAGTTCTGGGCATTGGATCTGCTGCTGTTTCATGCTAACAGCATCACTCTAGCCAAGTTTCTGCATTATAGAGCAGCCAAGTTCCTCCCTGCCAATTATTTAGATAGTCACTCTTAAAATGAGAAAAAGCTTGGATGCTAGAAACCTGCTGTGCTTTCTAAGATAACTTGTAAAGTTGTTGTGCAAATTATTTCTATACTGATAACAGAGAAACTTTGTGGAGGATGAGATACAGAGCCCATATAACAGAAATTAGCGGTAGTTGCTTTATCTTTATCCTTGCAGGTGAACCAGTATGGGTAACATGGGTAAGATGATCCAGCAGACTGGCAGTGCTGGTGAGAGGAGGCTGCTCTGTGAGGTCTGTGTGCCCAAAGGATGGGCAGTGGTCTGTTGCTTGTCTCTGACCAAGGTTGTCTTTCTGATGAGGTCAACAGCATTACGGCATTTTGTGGTATTTATTTTCAGGCAGGCAACTGAAAAAGAAGTGTTTTTCTGTCTGAATGGCTGTCAAAACAATATGAGCCCTTGTTCCCTTCTCTCTGTAGGGTCCTGAGAATACGTGCAGAAAGGTTAGTCACCTCCTGGAAAAGAATGGGTAAGATTGGAAGAACCACAGTGGTCATCTGTCCAATCTCCCTGTTCTGGCAAGGTCATCGCAGAGCACATTGCACAGGATTGTGTCCAATTTTTAGGAATAGTTGTTTGTGTTTCCATTAGTTTTGTTTTTGTTAACTAAAAAATCTGAGCTGCTGAGATGTTTTGAGAGTGGCCAATGACTTGGAGTGCTTTGTGCCTGGACACATAGAAAACACAGCAGGAAGGCTCTTATTTTGGAAGAGGTAAGCACCTGCCTTCTGGAAAGTTGAATGGTTACCTTGGATTCCTAAAAACTGACGTGTACTGTATTATTAGTAATTTCTGAAAATTGTAGCAAAACTGATGATGGTGCTTCGAACACACAGATCACCCCCCATTCCTGGAGCCTTGCCTGCATCCAGCCTGCTCATGTTCTGTGTGCAGATCCCTGCTGTTGGGGATCAGCTCCCAAGGGCAGTCACCCAGTGGCACCAGGTGCCACTGACACTTTCTGTTGAGCAAGAGTAGGGAACTGTGGGAAGGATGAGAACTAAAGTCCCATCCAGAGGGAAGAGTTGGAAAAAGGCGGGGGGGGGGAAGCTGCTTTTTTTCTTTGGAAAAAAAATCTTAGAAGGAATGAACTTCTTCCACAAAGGAAAGGAAAAGGGAAAGAAATGGTAGATTTCTGGTGGAGCACACTAGAGGTAAAGTTGAAAAAATCTGACACACTAAGACTTGTAATTTTTATGTTAGTTTAAAGAAAAAGCTTTGAGTAAAGTTCTGCTTTAGAAGACTTCCCGCCCCCATTCCAACCTGGGGAACTGGAAGATTTACTCTTTGCTAAAAAATATGCTCTTATTTGGAAAAGCTGGGGTTTTAACAATTTCATGGGAAGAATAAGTATATAATTATATAAGATTGTCCTAATGGACATTTGCAGCTGTAGTGAGATGCTAACAGCATGCAGAAACCATTATGTTTCCAGTTGTTTGGCAAAAGTTAAGAAATCTGATATATATATTTTAAAGTTAACTGTAAAGTAAATCCAGATGGTTCTGTCTCACACAGACAAGCAGTCTTCAAACTAGACATATAGTTGTAGCCTGGCTATAACTTGTTTTGATTACTGCAGATAGAGAGAAATGCTTTAAGTGACTGCACCCTCCTCACAAAATGCTGCATGCCCTTGGTTCTTGCTGAAGTCAACTGGCGTTTATAAAGCTCTACATAAAACTTGTCTGACAATACCTTGCGTGCAGGAGTATCTTGCTGGGCGTTACTCATTTAATTTCTCTTTATACTGAAGTATTGCTTAATGGCCCCCATCAGGGTTGGGGCTCTGCTGAGACAGGCACTGCAGACCCATAAAACAAAAATGACAATTGCTGCCCTAAGTAACCTACTGTTTGAGCCTGAGTTTGTGCTTCCCTCTTCATCTCCCAGCTCTGGATTGCCAGAAAATATTGGTTGTATGCTTATTTTTGATTGATGTATTCAGAGTTTTATTTGATTCTTTAATAAGCACTGTCTGTTGTGTTCATTACTTCATTTCAGCCAGACGTCGGCTGTGTTGCTGCTATCAGCAGGGGAATCAGAATTATGTTGACTTGTGAGGCCATTCTGCAAATCAAATCAAAGGGGTAGCTTTGCCTCACAGAGTAAGGATTTCAATGGCTGATGTTTTAAGTTGACACATTAAGGAGCATTCCTAAAAGTCTGAAAATAGGAGGAACTTAAAGATCCACCAGAAATTAAAGACTTGTGGTGTGTTACTTTATATTTTGTGGTTTTCTTTTTTTACTCAGTAAGCAAACGTTCTTGTAGATAAAGGTTGATGCTGTTTGTCCAAGTAATATAACAAGCAGGCACATTGTTTTATGAGCTTCTTAGGCAGTATTGTAAAGAGGGTAATTTGGATTTGACCTGATAGGAGTCAAATTTACTGACTGGTGTTTCTCTTGCTATCTCTGTGGCCAGGCTAAGAGCCCAGTGTAGTGCCTGTGTTTGTAAGAGACTATGTGAGACAGGGACAAAGCAAGTTCCCTGGGGATTAGGAAAGCAGGACCCCAATCCCCAACAAGTCTCCCTGAGTTTGTGGGGTGAGGCTGGGGCCAGGGCTCTGAAAGGCATTTTGTTCACTGTTCTGCTTTTCCTCTCACTGTCAGCAGAAAAAATGTTCTGGGAGATTTGTGTTGAAATGGAGTATAGATCCCAAGGCATAGTAATGTGGAAAATAGGGATGAGGTCTTCCTTGTTACCTCCCTTTAACCAAGAATGCTGGGAACAGGGAGAGCCTGGGGCCCCAAACTGCTGACTCTCCTGTTGCTCAGTCACTGCTAAGAGAAAGCTCTGCAAGGAGAGCACCTACAGAGGAATCCTATAGGGAGTACCTAGTGAGTACCTCATTCTGTGCTGTGAAGAGCATCCTGATGTGCTCCTCAGGCCCCAAAATGGGGCATCTGCAATTGGTCAGTGTTTAAACTGACCTCTAAAGAAAACAGCATTGCCAAAAATCAAGTGGGTTTTGTCCCTAATTTACCACAGTAACACACAGAGAATTGCACCTAATTCTCTTGACAAGAGAATTGGGAAACTGCCATCGTCTGTTTCTGCTCTTGCTATTCATGGGGATAAGAAGCTCTTTTTCTTCTACTTCTCTGTATTATTAATAACAGATTGCTGCAGACGTTCCAGAAATGTCTGGTCCAACCTATTTCCTAAGCATAGCACACTTAAAAAAATAAACATAAATAGATACATAGTATGTAACTCTGATCAGAAAAATTGTCCAGACATGCTGAGAGCAGGTTTCAGGTCAGAGTAATCTCATGGTATATGGACTGCCAAATCTAGACTTAAATAGAGCCAGGAGACAGAAATTGGATTGATGTTTGCAGTCCACTTGGTACAGGCTTCTGGCTTGCTGGCAGGGCAAATGGGGAAACACCAGAGTTGCTGTGCTGGTGCCATTGGTCTGGTGTCTGTTCCACTGACTGTGGTCAGTAACAAACCCATTAAAGGAAATCACATGAAATCTGTGCTCCTCACTTATGGGATAAATTTTCTGCCCTAGTGAAAAACTGTTTACTCTTTCCATTCCACCTCCTTGGATAAAGCTTGGCTGAAAGCCTGAAGTTTTACATCTTTTCCAAAACTATTTATTTTCTTCCAGTGTAAATTATCTCTGATGGTGGTTTTTCTTATTTATGTGACTACATTATATTCTCTTTAACTCTTCTATGGTCTTTGCCTCCAAGTGTTCTGATAATGAGTTGGACAAACTAAATAATGATGACAACTGTAACACTAACTGCTTTGAAATATGTCCCCTTTCATTCTTCCTTAGCAAGCTTGGAGAAGTTTACCCAGCCACTGCTCAGGTGCAGCTGTTCTGCTGTACTTGGAACATCTGGTCCTGTGGTACCATATGGCTATGACCTACTGTCCTTCTAGAAGTAATCAGCTGCACTTCATGTCATAAAACCCCACAACAGCAAAGCAGTGCTTCATAATCCACCAGGAATGCTCCAAACAACCTCAGGGCAAGTGCCTTTTAATGACTTTTGCTCTGAGTTTGATCAGGTTCCAGACTATTTTAAGCTCAGAACACCATAAATGCTGGAAATTAGGTACTTCATTTCAGGAAAAATGCAAAATCCAGACTGAGTAGATCTGCAAAGCAGAAATAGGGTTGTTACATTATGAGAGAGATAGCAAGGCTGCCTTAATAGATGGCATTCAAGTATAGCTGCATATGGTTCTTAACTGGTGTTGGCCCACGAAATGCATGCTTATAAAGGAAACTGGGGAGAGCTAACACATGTCTGGGGGCTTTGAAGTTGTTATTATCATCCACATGCATAAGAACGGGAGATCCTCTCTAGTCCAGCAAGTACTGAGAAATGAATGAGTTTGGCGCAAACATCAAAGGTCTTCACTTGTAATTTGCTTAAGAGATTAAAAATGAAATATGAGGGAATTATTGAGAAAGAGCAAGCTGCTGTTTTTTCCCCCCTTGCAGCAGGAAAGAACAATTGAGCATCTATTCTGACTGAAAGTGATTACTGAGAGGCTTTCTGACAACCTGGAGCAAAACAGCAGTTGCATCTTAGTTTCACTGACATCAAATAAGCTTTTGATTTACTGAGACCCAACAGGACCTGTCCAGTGCCAAGGATTGTCTTTGAGAAGCAAATAAACTTCATAAAGCTTTTTTTACAGAGCCACAATCTCTAAAGAAATGCGTTGCCAGACCATGAAATGTGCTCTGCATTTCAGCTACCAGAAATATTCTATTTCAGAAATAAACTAACAAAACCTAGTGACAAACACCTGAACCTTGCTACTTTTCCCATGCCTGTCAAATGTGATTTTTACTGAGGTTCTTGAGTCTGAGTAACCATTAGGAAGGAGAGAGCATGGACAAGCTACTAAGTCATGGCCAGATTAGGAGATAGGGAAGCTTGATAACAAACATGGTCTTTTGGGAAAAAACTACGAAAGCTTTGGAGGTGGAAAGAGGAGACAAGTGGCTTCCTGGAATAGCTTCCAGTAGGACTGCAGAGCGTGGGAAACCCTTATTTTTGGGATCTGAGGAAAGACTGTGATGAATTTTTGAAAAGAATCCAGAGATATTGGCAGAGGTCTAGATCATGTAAGTGTTCCCATTGCACATCCTTTTATGTGACGAGCCAGAGATGTTGTGGAAAGACTTGTTGCCTCTGAATCAAGATCACATACCTTTCAACAGAGCCTGGCCTTCCTTGGAACTGATACAGGAAGGGATGGGTACCAGTCTATAACATGACCCAAAATGCAAGACTCTGACTAAAGGTCATTTCCATGCTTACTTTGATAATTTCTTTGACAGCATAAAATTTGTATCTATATCTGTGATATCTTTATATCTATCATGCTTTAACACCTTTTCTCCCCTTCACCACATAAATTGTTATTGAGTGTTCTTGGTCCACATCCTCTTCTTTAGCTTGGAATTTTACATGCTCTTCTATGTTCTGAAGGTTGGCAGTCCTTAAAAAAATCTTGTCTGTTACTTTGTTGTTCCTTGAGCAGAATATCACCGGTCCTACTCATTTATTGTTTTTATATCATGGAGGCACAAGGCAGTAGTAATAAAAATGAGAGTAGTTTTCCCAGTTAGAATTAATCACCTACATTTATGAGCAGTGTTGCTCTTAGATTTTCTGCAGTGTTAAAATAGTCTCTTGTTAAAACAGCCAGTCTCTCCCACATTTTTCAACCCATAGACATAAACACATGCTGAAAATTTAGAGACAAGCTATTAACTTGACCTGCTGCTTTTCCAGTAAGACACGAAGCACCTGCACTTGTGCAACTATCCATTCAACACACCTTACTCCATCTGTTACAAATGCTGATTTCACTGTAAATTATGCATTCGGTCCTCTGTATTTTTCTGACTTACAGACAGAAAAGTTATTATTTTAAAATTTTAAATTATTATAAAAGAATATTAATGTAGAGGATTTTTGCTTGAATGAAAATGACCTCCAAGCCACCACAGACCTGAGAGCACAACCCAGTGGCAAAAAGGAGCATGGAAAGAGGTGTCAGGAGATGATTTGCTGCCAGAAAGGGGATGCCAGGGGACAGGACTGGCCATCAGGAACATTTAAGGAGTGAAACTGGGGCAAAACTGGCTGGACAGTCAGTGAGATGCTTTTATAGAATCTTTGCAGGAGAAGAGGACTTGGGGCTGAGATGTAGACCCTAAGTTTTTGAAAAATTTGAACTATCAACAGAAGTTGCTGCCTAATGCAATTATAGCTCTTTTGCTATCAGAAAAGTAATAGGTATAAATGCTGCATAAAATTATTGCTAAGCATATTTTTGAAATATCTTGAATTGTTTAGTGCTATGAATAAGTCTGGTTTTAGAGAAAGAGAACTACATGGCATGCCAAAGATAAATACAGGTTTTACCTATTTACTTGTCTCTTTAAAGAGAGAGGAAGAGAGCAGGTGGAGGGGGGAAAACCTAAAGGAAGAAAAACTTGAAAGTAGAATACATGAAATATTGTTTCCTTGGAAACAAAAAGGAAGATTACATCACAGGGTTCAAGTCTATAAATAGAAACCTAGCGGTGCAGATACAGAAGAAGCTCTTGTTCCTAGAGAGAAAATGTAGAAATGAAGATGACCTCCCTTTAGACACTGCTGTCACAATGCAGTCGGCACAACCCAATCGTGAGGACCAGCTGTAAATTTAGCTGATGGTACATGACAGTCCTGTTTCAATTAGCTGCAGCAGTCAGCTCAGGGAACTGGTTCAGCTTGTGAGAAGAGGTACAATTTCTAGGCTGCTATAAATACCATCAGTGTCTCCAGAGCCCTGCTATACTGCCGTGGCAGAAATTACTAAAAGTCTTCAGCCTGAACTCTAAGTCCTTTGGGCAGCCATGAGAGGACAGTGAAAGCATCAAGTCTGAATTAATGTTTGTAAGAAGCAACCTGGGCAAAGCATCTCTGTTTTCTGGTGGGAGTTCAGGCCTTTGGAGAAGATGAGCTGAGACTCACAGGAGTGACTCAGGGGTTCTGTCCTCCTGGGGTCCCCACTGTGCCCTGCCCCCTTCTCCTGTCTCTCTCCTGCTCCTGCTGCATTTGTGTGTCTGTTTCTGTGCTGAGGGCCGTGGGGGTGAGAGGAGGCTCTCCTGTGAGGCAGGCTCAGGGGTGGCTCAGCACACACTGGGTGCCTGCCCCTGCTGCGAGCTCCTGGTCCTGGTGGTGCTGGGGCCCAAGCTCCTGCATCCTGCTAGGGTGGAGTGTGATTACAAGTGCTTTCTGTTTCTGAGTTCTGTTTCCTGATGCTATGGAATATTTATCCCATCAGTTACTAAACCAAATTACGATGTTTTCATTGTTAGTGATGAGTTCCTTTGGACTATGCAGTGGTTCATATTACAATCTTTACTTTTTAGTGGCGTGAAACTTTCTCTCTGCTTTTGCAGCTGAACACCCATGCGAGTGTGTATAAACAACACTGCTAAAGGGATAGCTCCAAAATTGGGCAATTCATGCATCTTATGGGCTAATGTAGCTAAATCTGCCTTTGGAAGACTAAAGTCTTGAATAAATCATATTATTCTACAGTCTTTCCATATGTTTAAAAAAAAATTGATTGGCTATGGGTCTGTTAGGAAACAATCCCCTTCAAACTGAAACAGGGATTTGTTCCATCAGTTTGTATGTGATAACACAGGGCTTGGTCAAATTTCCACTTTCTGGTGGGAATCATCTTGGTTTGAGTAGGGAACTTAGTGTGACCAACAGTTCACAGAAGATTGCTTCTTCCCAGAGCTAACAAAGCAGGAACTGGAGGCATTGGTAAATGAAAAGATTTCTTAAGTGTCCCAATGTCACGGATGTTGATGATGCTGTAATATATATGTGTGTATACATCGTTCCCTGGCACTGCTCATTATAAGGCATAGCCAAATCAATGAAACAGCATATGCTCCCAGCTGCTTTAGCCCTAGGACATGGTGTGCCAAGTGGCAGGACTCTACTCTTGGAGCTTTTTGTCCATATCTTGTAACATGGTGCATACTCCGAAATCTACCAGAGATTCTCAGCTTTCCTTGACAAGCAAGTGGAGGTGGAATTTAAGTTTACTACCCTTGTCAAGAAAATAATGAAAACAATGAACTTTAAGACAAATAATAAAATCCCATGCTTTATAAGGGCATTCTCACAATGGGCAGGGATGTATATGTGTGTGATACAAGAGTTCTAAACATCTGTGGCTGGCAGAAATACAGTTCTTGCTTAGGTACTACAGGGGTCATTTGCATGTATCTGAGTCTAGCCAGGATTCAAGACTGCCATTACCATAATAAATTTTTAAGAAGCCAGAGTTGTAAGTGTCTAGTGCTAAGGGAAATCTGGATAGAATTTGAACCTTGTAGTTTGTGTCAATCTTCAGTTTAATCTTGTTGTTTTAATTTGAAAGAATTGTAAAGCATTTGGCATACTTCTTTTCATGAGAAGAGTAGTTTGAATGGGGAGGGGATGCTGACATGATGGTGGTTTCTTTGACAAGCTTGGGTTTTCTGTTGTAATCTCTCATCTCTGAATCATTGTGCCTGCATAGTTTGCTTTTTTCTTTTCAAAATATAACTTCTACATTGTAAGCTGATATTCTGTGGTGCAATGTTCTGCCAGCATAGTCACAGAGTTCTTGAAGTGCTCTTCCAATACATTGCATGGGAAAACTACTGGAATATGTCGATTTTCTTGAGATATTTTCCCCAAGTAGCCCAAAATTACTTTATTTTTTTAGCAGACCAGTACGTTGTTTGGCAGGCAAACATTTCTGAGCAATGGGATGACTAAGTGACCAGCCTGAGAAAGATATTTTAGTATTTGTCTGTTAAAATGCTTTTGGATGGCTGTCCAGTCATTCTGCTACGGCACTGGTACGTGACATCTGGCCAAAAGGAAGTGGCATAGCAGAGATGCTGTGAAGTTGACATATGTCTAGTGTGAAACAGGCTGGATTAGAAACTGGAGGACTTGCTGGAGGTTAATAGTGATGGTAAAATCAGCATATAACCATATGGAGGTATAACCAAATATAAACTAATTATTTTTTTTCTTGCAAAAAAATTGACAGTAGGAAAAGACATCAGGCAAATTGAAGAATGGTGTGAATTGACAGAAAACAATTTTGGCTGTAAACATCTAGATACTCCTTTGTGTTACTGTGCTTCTCCCAAGCACTCCCTACCTCCCTGAAGAGCCACATCCTGCTATTCTGCCTGATCAGATGAGCTGTTTAAATTAAAACACTCTGACACTAACATGCATGTCAGAACTGTTTTCCTTGGTACAGTTTTCATTTCTTGTTACATTATGTCTCCTTTGATTAATTCAAATATGTAGGAAATGAAAAAGATGGTCACTGGTTTTTAATCAGTTTTGTATTCTAGTCAGGTATAAGCTAATTACCTGCAGACAATTAGCAGTTGCATCTGAGAAATGTGTTCCTTAGCTTTCACCTGTGCAGGGGTTGCAAAGCTGAGACTTCCTAGGACAGCTGGGGAGGAGGAGAGCAGTCTCCCCTGGCCTGTGACAGTATTTGGTCCCAGGATCCAGGAACTGGGATGCAGCCTCTCCCTGCAGCCAAGTGCTGCCTGGATGAAGAGAGGAGGCCTTCACCAGTGCAGATTTTCCTTCTGCAAAGTCCTTGGCTAGGGAACATCTTCTGGTTATTATTTCTTTAAATCTTCATCTTGTTGGCCATTGTAGAAATGTTCTCTGCATGGGTGACCCAGCCAAGTCACGTGTACTGGTGCCTCCAAGCATGGCCATAGCCATGAAAATTGTGCAGCTTTTTGATAGTCACACATACACAGAGGATTGGAAATGCAAGTCAATGAATAGAACAAAAAGTAAATTTAATTCTCCAAATATTCTTTGTTTGAATAGCCTCTGATAAAATGTTTTTCCCTCTAGTGAGAATAGCAAAGAAAATTGTCTTTGAGTCCAGCCCTGGGATCCTGATGTGTCTCTCTTGTGAATGAGCAATGAAAAGTGGCCGTTCATTGCCGAATGATTATTTTTCCCCTTCAATGGAGTGTGGGGGGGGAAACCCTCCAAAATCCAAGTCTTCTATGAGTCCAGCAGACTAAAAGCATCAGGAAACCTCTGGAGGGAAGTAAAAAGTTATGAATGGAGAATAAAATACTGATGCAGAGCAAAAGGGCTGTTGTGTATAAAGAGCAGATGGGAAAATGTTGAGTTTCAAGTTTAAAAGACAAGGATCTGAATCTCATACAGCTGAGCAGGGGAAGTGGTTTGGGTTTCCTTTCCTTGGAGGTTGGCTCCATTTGATGAATTGTCAAGATGTGCTATAAATGTTTAGGATTTATAGGAGAGGCTCCAAGTAATACTAATGAATAGCTAAAAATAGATATGATAGGAAAATATAAACTGACAAACAGATCACCCAGCACAACAATAACTTCATAATCATGCAACTGTTGCCAACTGAAGATGGGAGACATGGCTTGAAAACGAGCTTTTGTTTTTCACATCTGAAAGTTAAAGGAGTCAGAGTAGAAACAGATGTTCTTGAAAACAATGTGTCAGAATAACTCCAGTAACAGCCAATTGTCGCCAGAGCTGAGCAAATAATTTCTTGCTTACTCTTAACTGGCTGATGGTTTTCCAATGATGGGTGGGGTTTTTGTAAAGAACTGATTTATTTATTTATTCATTTTAAGCAACTTAAATGATGTTGATGCAAAAATTTTCAGTGTCTCACTTATAGTTCTGTGCTTCTTGGGAATTTTTGTTGAAGAGCCGTTGATCTTCCAAAAGCAATCTTAAGGGCTTTGATGGATCATTTTGGTTGTAAATGTTTGTGAATATTACATTTTTTATATTTAATATTAGATTAATTGATGAGTTATAACTGTTATTGAATTAGGAGGAATTAGATGCTTTGTTTTCATAGAAAATGGTTTGTAGAACAGCAACTGTCAGAAGTGTTTTACACTGGAAATAACTACACTAGATCTTATTCTCTACAACAGCAGAATTACTGAGCTTTCATTTTCGATGTCTGCCAGCTGAATACCTACAGAAGAGAAATATTCAACTCAACAGCTGATGTATGGATAGACAGAAGCATCAAAGATCCTTTGTGGTGCTATGAACTTGGTCTGTCTGGATGTCTGCATAATGTGCTGGAAGATCTTTGTGGTCATGACGATGACTGGCAGCGATTGGAGACCCTATTCCTTGAGAAGTAACATTTTGTGTGAGAGGAGGCTCTGCCCACATCTTAAGCAACAGACAGATCAGAAGTGTGAGCTGAATCCCAGTCTTGCTTTTGAATTTAATGTTTAAAAACGGATGTTTTTATCAGCTGACTGGACTTATTTGTGCAGATTTTCTATTTGTACTATTGTGAAAATATTTTTATTTGGAATGGTATTTCCATTGGGATATGCCTTTATCTTCAGAGTAACTTCCCTGAGAGTTGTTTCAAAAGTTAAACTGTGGAGAATACTGCATCTTGTTTTGCAATATTCAGATGCCCCTTTACAAAGTAAGGTAAAAGATGTGATTCTTTTTCAGGTACTATTATCACCCTCAGTTGCCACCACCTTATTGTTTGAAATGTGGGCAGAGCTCAAAAGTTTGGAGAAATTGTCAGGGACTTTAATTTAGTAATCAAATGAGAAAACTCTAGATAAGACAAGATAGGGCAATATCACAGAAGCTGCTCTGAGGCAGGTTGGAGAATAGCTACTGGCAGAGGAGGAAGAAAAAGGACAATGTTTAGAGAATGAGGCAGGGAAAAGTTTGCTTGAACAACTGGGGCTGTTGAGCATCAAGATGACGGAAGGATGTTATGGAGGCAGAAGCAGGCGGAGGAGAGACAAAGCCAAATCCTCAGCTAACATTGCTGGGTATTTTTAGGAGTGCTTCCTGAGAGTGCTTTCTGTATATAAACAGTTGAGGTTCCAGGAGGCAGTTGTGAGGGGGAGCAGCGTAACTCAATGATACTTGTACTGCAAATAGTGCATTGCAAAGAGCAAACTGTTTGACTCTATTAAACTGCAGCCTCCTGCAACAGATCAAGGGTCTAGGTTCTAAGCAAAAGAATTGTAGCCTAAAGAAAACTTAAATGTTGAAAGTCCCATAGGCCCTAGATTCCTGTTTGTCTTGGCTTCAGAAACTGCACATACCGTTTGAACCTTAGACTACGAAGTAAATTTGCAAAGCACAAGCTGTTTTGAAGCCCCTTGCCACAGTAACGCATCGCATTGTTATCAGAAAAATACAGGACAAAAGACAATGGGAGGAGGATCAAGTCTCACAAGTGGGCTTGACAGTGCTTTGCAATTCTGGTGGGGCTGGCAGCAGCTGGGCAGATTTGGTCTAGGCATCAGGGCAATGCAGGAGAATGTTGCCTGGGCTTGGTGGGCAGTGCCAAGGTAAAAGTGGAATTGGAGCCATGGGCTAACTTGGAACAGGGCAGTGTAATGCAGAACTGGGGTCTGCTCGACACTGCTCCCCTCCACCCTTGTTTACAGCCATGGGGGGTTATTTAGGGTGCTGTACCCAAAGAGCAGTCCTGTGTGTGCTGAAAGCAAAAGCTAAGGATCAAGATGCTCCCATAGGAGATCCATCCTTGCTGCAGCAACTCCAAAGCTACCTGTGCAAGGAGAGGAATGAATGAATGCACCTGCGAGAAAAAGGCTGACACTCTCGGCTGTTGCCACTACACATGGTGAGTACCTGGACAATATCCCAGCTGGCATTTCTTTCAATGGGAAACCTGTCCTTGGCACCATCTCTTTGCATGAAACTTGTTGAAAATTTCTGTCCTCTCTTCCCTTGGCTCCTTGCACAGCAGATTTATGGCCTCATTTTCCTTTTACAAATAAAACCCTAAGCACAAATCCAAAGGATAAATAACACAGTGCAGACATGCCCATGACAATAGTCTCTGTATCACTGCTGCCAGTCTGAGAGGAAAAGTTAGTGAAGGCAAGATACCTCAAGTGAGAAAACTCCTCTCATGCTTTTGTGCCAGTTCTGGAGGCTGGGGAGCAATCCTCTTGTGCTTTTCCCCAAACATCCTGCTGCAGCTCAGGCAAACTTCAGGTGTCCTGTCTGCAAAAGGGGGCTAAGGCACCTATCCTTCCTGGCAGAGGTTTTGTGAGGGAGGCATACCAACTCCACAAAAATGCTCAAGGCTTCTCCTTCACAAGGACAGAATGGGCAGGTGTTCATAAATAAACCTGAGCATTTGCTCTGCACCAGGTACGGGTGTTCATGGAAATGGTAGCAGTGTCACTGCCACTGCCCATTAACATCTCTGCTGTTCCAATTGTGTCCACCCTGCCTGTGGCCTCAACTGATGTGGCTTGGGCAGGAAATGTTTTACCAGGGCACTGGGCAAGTGCTACAGAGGCACCAAACCTGCAGGGCTGAGTGGGGCTCCTTCCAGCTGACTCGACAGCACTGCAATGGGCAGCTGCAGCCAGGACTGAACACCTCATGCTAGCATGGGTGGCTGTGGGGGAAGGAAGTTTTTCCTCAGTTCTCAGGCTGAGCTGGTGGTTTACAACTCTGGGTCTTGAAATTATACCACAAGATGTATCTGCAACAATATTGTTTTCATTCTGCCTTGATTTCAGCTGCAATTTTAAGAGGTTTTTGTTTAACTAAGCACAGAGGCAATAAACCTCAGTATGCAGGACATGTGGGTCAGAGGTTAGGACTCAATTGTCATCAATACAGACCCTGCCCCTGTGCCCCTGCTAGGCCACTCCATGGTGCTGCCACCCTCACAGAGAGGGAGCTAATGGTGGGCTCAGGAACATTGTCTCCTGAAGGGTAGAGAACCTGGAAGGAGATGGGGGACCTGCCTCTCACTGTCTATACTTCACAGCTATGCAAAGCACTCAGAATAGGTCAGGCACATCTAGAAAAGAATTTTTTTGTTCTGGGATTGGATTATTCTCTTTGGTCTTGAGTTTTTTGGTCCTCTTGTTTTTATTGTTTGGTTGGGTTTTTCCCCATGTTGAAGAGGAAGCTTCTACTGTACACCTGTAATGGTGACAAGAGCCAGAAGCCCTGCTCTGCCCGAGCCCTAGCTTACCTGGCACACTGTAGCTCCAGACAGATGTACTGATCCCAGCTGCAAGCCATGGGTGGCAGGGAAATCTATAGCCTGCCCTGGCTGGCTAAAATAGTCATGCAATGGCCAGCAGGCCTCATCTGGGGTAACTTTAGGCTCAGTCAATCTCACAAGTTGTTCATTTAAGTTCTGCCCTGCAGCCACATATGTTTCCAGATGTGCAATGCACTGGAAATTATGACCTGTCCTGATGGGCTCAATGCATGGGGATTTTGGACTGTTGTGTTGCATACACCCCTTGTGCTTTAATATAGGGATTGGCATGGGTCGAGTTACAGAGGCTTGAAGGGAGTGGTTAGTAAGGCAACTGAAAGCACCACTCAGAAAACAGCGTCAGCATGGTCTGCAATAAAAAAGAATCCCCAGACAGACCAAGGTGGAAGAGACCCAAGTGCCACGAGTGGTTCAGTCATCGTGTGTACTGAAATCTAATCTCCTTGCTGTGGCAGGCAATAAGCGGCCTGTGAAAACTATAACCTGATTTTTTCCATCATTAGCTATGACCTTGCTTCTGACTGCTTACTCCAGTCTCAAAGGATGGGACCCTTTCTGGAGGGAAGACCTGTGCCTTTGTTCCCTGAGAGGAAATTAGTCTGTAGCATTGCTATGCTTTGCTTAATATGTTTATGAAAGTGGAAATACCACCTGAATTCCTCTATAGACTCTGCAGGGAAATCATGTTTCCATACTGCATTATGAGAAATGCAGCGAAGGTGTGCTATGCTCAGTTAATATTTTTAATGTATGGAGGTAAAAGAAACTTCAGTTCAGAAGAAGTATATGCTTCCCTCTTTCTGTTCAACATCCATGGTGCTATAAATACAAACTGCAGGGTACTTTCAGAACTGAGAGCCTTTAAGACTTCTCGAGGGAAAACATCACACCAAATTAATCTGCCGTCAAGTGGAAATTCTATATTGTTTGCATTTGCCAATGTTCTGTATGTGGCTGTAATTGCACTGAAGCAAATATCTGCTTCGAGTTCTTCACAAGATTAAATGTGGCCAATTGGGCGTAAAAGAGTAATTGAAATGCAGAGCTGCTGCTTTGGATTTGTTAGAGGCATTGCTCATTTTTGCTCTGACATGACGACACTAGGTTCTGACTTTCCATTAAAACAAGGAAATCTGGGGAATGTGATTTCAAGTGTCGGGTTGCAAGCTCAGAGGAGGATATTTGTCTGGCACTGTGCTGCCCTGCAGTGTGCCAGTGGGCAGTGTGCCCTGGGCGTGCTCCTTGCTCCATGCGTGCAAGGGGACACCTTCCTCTCTCTGACCAGCAGAGAGGCTGTCGACAACTGGGCCCCAGGGTGCAGCGTCTGCTTCAGAGCTCGAGTTGGCTCCTGAGGATTTCATGGTCCTTAAGTTCTGAGTATTTGCCACAGATTTGAAGCAAAAAGGACTTGTGAAGGTCCAGCAAAAGCCTCCGTGGCTTGTAGCAGAGGGAGCCCATGGTCTGAATTGGATCCTGACTAGTGTCACCGCGTCAGACCAAAGGACCATGTCAGCTTGCAAAACCTGCAGTCTCACCCTAAGCCAGCTGGATGCGAAATGTTAAAGATTTGCTTAAAAGCCTTATGCTTTCCTTTTATTTTACTAGTTTAGTCATTTTCCCTCTTGCCAAATAAATGCAATTATAAGCAAGTAAGAAGTATTTTTTCAAGTTGACTGTGCTGACTTTTAATTCTATATGAAAACCCAGCTGCTCCCTGTGCCCTGCCCAACAGGTAGTTAAATAAACAGGCCCAGGTGAGCAAAACTGCCAGCTTGAATCTTTCTTTATTCCATTTGCTTTCCAATTAGTGTGCTTATGCAAAAAATACATGCCTGACAGTTCCTAAGAGTTTGCTCACGCTCGGCCTTTCCCCAGAGTTTCTCCATGCAGCTACAGAGCAGTCCTGACAGCATCCTTGCACTCTTCAGAGAGGGCAGCATCTCTTGGGCTGGTGCCAGGAGACAAAGCTGCTTCTTGGCACTAGCAGGCCTCTGCTCCTCTGCCTGAGCCCCTCCCTAACCGGAGGTCCAAGTCCCGAAGCTGCTGGAGGAAGCCGGAGTTGGGGCAGATGCCTCTGTGGGAGCGCACAGTCTGAATGGCGGCGGTGAGGGACAGACCTTCACAGATCATTAGGAAAGCCAGGACCAGAGTTGCAGACCGACTGATTCCCATTGCACAGTGAACCAGAACTTTGCCTAGGAAAAGGAGAGAGAGTTGCAATTATGCCAGCAGGCCTCATGGTGGGGGTTATTGTGCTGGAGCAGCAATGGAAGCTGGTATTAGAGATGGGCAAGAAGGTGTGTACAGCCTTATAGAGCAGCCCTGGCACAGTTCCCCTGGTTGGGGAACATGGGTTTTTACTGACTGCAGACAGAAAATTCCTAATTGTGTTCCAGGATCCATGGTTGCTTGTTTGAGGTTAGCTGTCAGCCTGACAGCACACCCTTATCCCTCCTGCCCAGCCTGCCATCCGTTGTGTCCCTGCTTGCTCATGTGTGGTTTTGGGAGCGATGTACTTGCTGGCAAAGTTTCATGAGTTCACACTTGATGGCCGTGCTGTGGGAAGCAGCCTTGGCAGGTTACTTACTACTAGAGGGCCTGGAAACTTGGGATTTCAGAAGTGCAATGCTCAGGATTGCTCAGTGCTGTTACAGCAACACTCCTGGTTTTCCACAAATTCTTCTTTCTTCTTGCTTAGGGCAGAAATGCTTTCTGAGGGTGCTGACTGCTGCTCAGGCTTTTTTGCAAGAGTGTGAAGAAAATAGGCATTATCATTAAGAACAGCTGCTTGTATATGGCATTTGCACCAGCTAACTTATGCATTTTTATTTCTATAGCCTACCCCATATTAATCACTGTCCTTCCCTAATGCCTCTATTTCCCCCTGTTTATTAAGTGACCATAGGAAGACAGTGTATGAAATGTTTTTAGTTTTCCAGAGATTTCAGTACAAGGTGTGCATCTTCATTAGGAGTTCATTAAGAGTAACATGATGAGTCCTTCCTCTGTTGCTATAAGTGAGCCTCAGGGAACACCTTCCAGAGATCCAGCAGGGTAACTCCCTCCTTCCTCCTGCTCTGCTTTTGGTTTTCCTGCTGTGATCATGAATGGAAGCAGCCTAAGAAGCTCAATTCTGTATTGCAACTGCCTCCTAGGTTTCTAATGTGTGAGTTTGATCCATTGGAAAGAGATGAATATTTTTAAATGGTCTTATTTGAAATTAAAGAAAGTTTTTTAATTAAAGGAAAATTTTGCCCTCAGATGGAAGAATTCAGGTTTGTGGTCCTTTCCCTCTAGATATAAACAAAGAGCTCATTCCAAAATCTGAAAATTTGCATCCTGTAAATATTGTAAAATGCTTCAACTTTCACAAACATGGTAAGAAAAATGAGAAATTTTTAATTGAGAGTGAAACTCAATTGCTGTATAACTGTTCTACTCAATTATAACCATGCCTGAACATTTTCAAGTTCTCTTGTCCGTTGCTGCAATCAGGTCTATTTTTCTCACAGAGACTGTGACCCAGCAACTCAGCATTAGTAGAGTAACAAGTGATTAGAAGTAGATATTAACTTCTGACTACCAAATGGACAACCTCCCATTAAAGCAGCTGAAGAAAATGTCTTTTTAGCATGGAAACTTCTGAACATTTCTTCACTGGAAATCTTCACAAGCATGAAACAAAGTATTTTCTACTTTTTTAAGTTTTTTTTTTTAGACTGTCACATGTGTGGTCTCTTGTTGATTCATTGTATAGCTGTGCAAAATGCAATTTAGTGGCTGTACAGTTTATATCCAGAAAAGATGAAAAATCAGCGACGACAATCCCATGTTACTTTTTTCCTCTGGACATGGAATAGATTATCTCAGATGCTGCTTCTCTGCAAAATGTAAGGAGAGGTAGAGAGAACAGACAGCTTTTCATGGCGAGTTCCTTGTTTTGTTTGTGCTTACAGCATCTTAATCTCTCTATTACTAGGGAGCAAGACAAAAATATCCTTGTTGGATGATGAGCCTAGATCCAGACAAAACCCTCGGACTGATTGCCCCCATCGCCCTAGGTGTTAATTCTGGGTACTTTGTGCACAGCTTTTAATCTTAAATCCCATTTTGTTTATGACACAGTATGTATTTAGCAACCCTTCTAGTTCTGACTAATGATGATGGCACAGCCACATGCTCAGAGAGGGTGAGCATGTGTTGTGAAAAGCTGCTCTGGCCAGCAGGTTGAGAGAAGTGTTGAATTCCACAATGTATGTGACACAGCCACCTCTCATTATCCTGGCATGAGAAATCTGAGCACAGCTCTAAAGATAGACACGTCTTCGGTAGAAATAAAGGGACAAATATAGTCTCCAAGGAAGTGGCAAAAACAGCTCTGGTGACAGCAGACTTGGACCAGGCACCAAAACCTTTGGGGGAAGGAAGAGGTTTTCCAATGTAAGGCCAGTTTGCAGAATTTCTATTTCTGTTTTCTCATCCAGATGCAGTTTCATAGAATTTACTGAGATACTGATGCCCTTCTTCAAGTTAAATTGCTTATGTCTGTCAATTCCATTAACTTCATGTAAATTCTTGGAAGTAAAGTCCTGCTTTTTATGGGCATATGGAGAAATGTTTTGCACCCCTGCTAAAAGATAATGCTAGTTTGAACTTCCATCAGACTTCTTATTCAATGTGCTGTGCTTCCATTAGCCTTTCCACCAGCCATGTAGGGTATGTATGCTGCATTATCTTCCCCAGAGGAGGCACTTGGGATCCAAGTAACCCTGGTCTGAGATTTTCAGAGGAGCATAAAGGAATCAGGAGGACAATTTCACTTTGAAGAATACTGCAAAAAGGGCTAGGCCACAAGATTTTTGAAAAATCTTTACCTCAGTAGTTTGCGGGAGGCCTAAATGCAGTGTGTTGGCAGGAATGGGAAATCCAGATATTCACCCAAAATGTGCACCCCAAATAACAGAAGCCAAGAAACAAAATGTTCTGAAATTTTTCGCAGAATCAGAACGACTCTTTTTCATTTGGTTGGGTTGTTTGGTTTTTTTGGGGGTTTTTTTTTGGTTGGGTTTTTTTTTGGTTTTTTGTTTTGGTTTTTTTTTTTTTATTTTGTCTTTGTCTGAAAACTTCTAAGCTACCAGCACTCTCAAACTAAACCAAAAAGAATTTATGGCTTGAACTGCATTATAAGGGAAAAAAAGAGAAAAAAATACCAGAAAGAACTGGCCTTGATGTTAGATTTGATTTTGCATCACTATATGTTTTGAAATTAAATCTAAATTTGTGCATAAACTGGATGGGGGATGGGAGACTTGATGTTCTGAATCTAGTTTTTGTAAAATTGTTTGAGTCCTTCCCCCCTCACCTGTATGAAGGCTTCTGCCTTTGAAAATGTTCTGCCCTACTAGCAGTCTTGAACTGAAGACCAAACTGAGCACAGGTATAAATGCTGCTGTTAAATATTGCCTGTTGTGTTTTTGATGGAGGCACAGAAAGCAGAACAAATGCCAGACTCCTGCTTGTACAGGCTGGCTCTCTATTGTTTTGTGTCTGTGTCTAAGAGAAGACTGTGTCCAAAAAGAATGCACTGATTTTTCTTCCCTGTTTCTCTGGCTTATCTGGACTTCAGAAGAGTTCTCTTCTATCAGCAAAGTGCTTTAGAAGGTGTCTCAGCAAAAACCTGGACAAGCCCCAAGTACTGACCTTGGTCCTAATCTGCATGGTTCTCTAATCATCTGTTCCCATGAGGATTAGGTAGATTATCTCTTTTACAAGTGCAATATGTATTCCAACATTGTTAACCTCTGTGCATAGTGAAACAAGGGCTATGATAAATGCTGGTACACTGACAATAAAATGACTTGTTTGTTGCAGATAAATCAGTCATGTGAAATGATTTAATTAATGTAAAATTGCTCTAATGAAAGCAGATTTGAATTTACTGTCTGATTATTTTTAGCAAACAAATTGAATGTTAAACTTGAGTAAGGAAACAAAAGCTGTGTTGCTATTTTGTTCTGTTTACAGGGTCAGACCCTCGTCTCTTAGCAGTGGCTGTAAACAGGTGAAGTGACACTCTGAACCCATGGTGGCATCCTGCATGTGACCAGCGCCTGAGGCAGTCTGCTCCGTGGGCTGGCTGCGGTGGGTGATTCCAGCCGTTCCCTCGTGGGCTGGCTGCGGTGGGTGATTCCAGCTGTTCCCTTGTGGGCTGGCTGTGGTGGGTGATTCCAGCCGTTCCCTTGTGGGCTGGCTGTGGTGGGTGATTCCAGCCGTTCCCTCGTGGGCTGGCTGTGGTGGGTGATTCCAGCCCTTCCATCTTGAGCTGGCTGTGGTGGGTGATTCCAGCCCTTCCATCTTGGGCTGGCTGTGGTGGGCTGGCTGCGGTGGGTGATTCCAGCCTTTCCATTGGCCCCACACAGGAGGCAGCTGAGAGGTCCCAGCCCTCAGGCTGGGATTGCTGGTGGCTGCTGGAGCACAGCCACGGGGAGCAGCGCTCACAGAGCTCCCTTGCCGTTTTGTAGGCAAGGAGGTTATAACCACATCTCCCACACCACAGAATCCCTGCCATGAGCTGTCAGCTTCCAACTCTGTCTTCCCTACCCCCATCTGATTTAACATACAGTGCAAAAAGAAGTTGGACTGGTCCCACATTAGGGGACCATGTTGCAACCTCCTCTCTGAGCATGAAACAGGATCCCTTAGGAATAATGGGATTAACTGAGGAGAAGTAGGGGCACTTAGCTTCTGGCATTATTAAATCTTGCAATCCTTATTTGAAATTTTGCACCACACATCTCAAGCTACTTTTTGCAGAGGCAGACAATAACTGTCATCTGTCTGGGATTTGTGCAGAACAATAATACTTGGTTTTTAACAGCGGATTATGGATATTCTATCCAGCTCATGCCTGCTGTAACTCTACTAACATCAAAGGGTTTGCACTAGGGATAAAGTTTGCACATTCAACTTTGTTGGCCAAATTCAAGTTAGGAAATTCAGTGTTGTTGAACAAGATCAGTCATTAAAACACATAATAACTTATTGTCCTTTTACTAATCATCATTAAATGAGCTAAATGTCCTAAACTAGCCCTTGCTTTCTTGCAGGATGGATTCAATTTGGCTTAAGATGAGGCTCCAGATCTGTCACCCATAGTCAATGTCCCAGCTGCCTTCACTCCATTGGATCCAGCTGAAGTATTCTGCTCAGCAGGAGAGCTCAGCTGGGCTAATGGGCCCTAGAGGCTTGTTCTACTATTTTCTCATCTCCTGTTAGATTTTAGCCAGGTGCAGATCCACTGCCTATTTCCTGATTAATCCAGTATCTGTTTTGTCACAGCTGAAAATAGCAAGAAGCCTACGGAGAACTTTAAATAGTGGCAAGTCAGAGCAGGTAAGAGCTGTCATCTGCTGCAGAGTGGGAGGTCAGACTGATGTATGTAATGCACACACAGTGGAGACAAGCAAGAAGACCCTTTTCTCCAAAGTTAAGTAGCTTTCATAACTCCCACAACAAGAAGGTGACAGGAGAGGGAGCCTAGCTTTTCATTTGCTCTACTGAAATGGAGGAAGGGAAATGACTTTGAGAGTCTGCCATTTCAAGATTTTAATGGGTGGTTTTAACCTGATTGTTTTAAACATGTTCAGAGGTCAATAAAAGGCAAAGCTCTCTACTTGGGAATCTTTCTCTCAGCACAGTCTTAGTTTAATCATTTTCATGACATGCTTTCATCAAGTTCTCTTTCCTTCCTCCTTCTGTTAGACTTCACAAAGCCCCGCTGATTTACTTCAGGTTTAGCTGCACTCCAGAGAAATGCAAATTGCACAGGTGGCCATTCAAAGGGTCAAGATTGATATTCAAGGTGTTGTCCTTTGAGGCTGACCATGAGGGAGAAGGCTAATACTTTCCCAAGTCCATATTTTTCCTTGTAGGAAAGGGGACAGATTGTGCATCTGTTCGCTCTCGTCCGAGCCTTCCCAAACAGCTCTGTTACATGGCAAAGAGACTGCCAGGCTGTGCTGAAGGAAAGGCAGTCAAGGAAGTAGGGATCATAAAATAATGCTGATGTGGCACGGCTGCAATAGTAGTGCACATGTTGTCTAATTTCTGCAACAAAGACTATGAAGGAAGTCAGGGTGCAATGCAGCCACTGACCACTATGACAGGAACAGCTCCCAAGTAGGAGCAAGTCTCTGCTTCCTTTTGCTCACACTCTGACACCTCCGTTTTAAGAAACTGCCTTAAAAATGAACTCCTAACATCATCAAAGATAATATTCTGTTCAGCTAAGGTAGGAATCTGGAATAAATCTGTCTATGCTGTTTTCTGGACTTGTGGTATAAAGCATCAGATTTCTTTTTCAAGCATGATGGAAATAACAGTTGTTATCTAATTCTAATGAGTACTTGCTTCTTAGTTTTAAATACATTTGTGCCTCATACAGTCTTAACTTTGACTCGTCCTCTTAGGTAAAAAGGGTAATATATTTGTGTTAAAGAAAAAAATTGGTGTTGAATTTGCTTGTAACAGTTAAGCAGCAGTCTTAAATGACTTCTCAACCAAGCAGTAGTACCTTGTAACATCCTGTATTTAATATGGACAGGCCTCTTGTCACCTGGTATATTTTGTTTTGTTGCTCAATTTCACTGCTTATAATAAACACCACTTTTTTTCTTCTTCTAAATGATATGAATAACAATCCTCTCCCTGTCTCATCCCTGCACAGGTCATGGGTATTTAGCTGCTAAATTTCTGTACCTCAGAAAATTATGCTTCCAGAACATCTTGTTTATATATTTTCTAAACTGTTGCTCTTTCCTCAAAATGATGAATGTCAGCAACAGCTGGACAGCGTATGATTAAATTTCACCTTGTCTCCATTCCCAGAACTCTACTTCCATATGGAGTTCAGTAAAACAATACTAAAAGCATGGGAGCAGGGACAAATATGCCTTGAGCTGTAACTTGTTCTGCATTCATAACTTAGTATTTCGGCATGCATTTTGCAAAGCACTAGTTTTGTTTGCTATTGTGGCTTCTACAATTCATCTGCTGTTTTCTGTCTTTAGTCAATTGACTTGGAACTTTGCTTTTACACACATGAATAGATTTTGGATCTTACCTTTCTCTGGAGCACTGCCAATAATGACTTCAATTGCAAATAGCGTATGCTGTAATAAAAATGGGTGAAAATCCAAATTCCCCAAATGCAGCCTAAGTTGCACAAGGGCAAATATTTTCTAACAGAACAAGCCCTCCAAAGAGCAGGAAATGCACAGGTACCTAGCATGAATGTACACTGTTTGCAGTTACTGTGCCTCCCCTTCGTGGCTAGTAGGGTGTGGATCAGATCTACCAATGCATACAATTAAGCTGGGTAGTTAGTACTTTAGGAACCTGATTGCAATTAAAGCTCACCATGATGCAAGCAAACAGTTTTACTGAGTGTGCAACTGTTATTAAATCACTTACTTTTGAGTAGTATCTGTACAGTTTTATGGCACAGCGATGACTTGCTTTTGTGAAGGCTTGCCCTTAATAATAATGATCTCCCATTGGCCCCAAGCCTCTGGTGTTGCACCTGGCACGTATTTAGTGAATCTAAGGCTTTAGTGGGTTGTCTTCCTATTTTCTAGCAACAGCATGACATTATTCTAGGCTGGTGATGTTGTTTGCTCCCTTCTATAGAATTGCTTTCTTGTAAGTTCTTCCCTATTGTTTGTAGGACTTGCACAGATTGTAGCATTGTAGTTGAATCTTCATACTCAAATATTACACTTGCCCTTGTCTTTTTTTAAATCCCATCACTAATTTGAAAATATCAAATAATGTGCTTCTTCCCAGGGCAGTGTGTCACTGTAGGTAATGAAGGACACTTGCTGTTTTGTCTTTTGCTGATGAATAACACTAGGCATAGGGAGAACCCCTTTAAAAGCCTGTTTAGTGCATCCTTCCCTGTTTCAGTGAAACAGAACTACCAGTAGGAGTTGAGGAGGCAGGTAGGATGCTACTTTGTTTCGATGTCTGCATTCTTACCCACATGCAGGTGAGTTGGTCTATGTTTAATAATACCTTTCCCTGCTTATCTACTATGCAGAAAATATGCAACATGCACAGATGGTCTAGCTACCTCTTGGGGAATTCAGTGCTTCTCTGATGTAGTGAGCAACTGGATAGAAGTGAATGCTGAGATCAAAGTTGGGGTTGTCTTCTGCTTCTACTGCGTAGTAATGCACAGGCAGGTCGCTGTAGAACTTGGGCCCCGTGTTGATGCGGAACCTCCCGGCAGCGGCGTTCACCACGTGGGAGATGCCCAGGCGGCTCAGCTGCGCCTTGTCGCGAGCAACGTACCTGGAGGAAAGATGGGGAATTAGATTTGCCTGCTGCATTGCCACGCAGGGAAGAACATGCTGCTGATGGGGAGTTTGTTACAACTGCAGCAAGTGGTAATGGCTATTTTATTGACAGGTTGATCAGGTTCAAAGTGTTCATCAGAATGCTTTAAGACAGAAATGACTTGTTAAGAAACTAACTCTTAGATTTCCCTCAGTTTTTTCCCAAACATATGTTTAGATGGTTCTCAGCTGATGAAAGGTGGTGGTGGAGATATTTCTGCACAAGCTAAGGGTTTTCTGATTTCAAAGACTTTCTCACCAAGTCACCTCTGCTGAGTATTCATCAGTTCAGAGGACTGATGCCATCTGGCAAAGTGAGGAGGAGAAAAATGAGCTCGATCCTGTTTCACCCAGCTTTGGCATGACTGCCTGAAGTAGCAATGCCACAGCTCCAGTGGGCTGCTGCAGTGTGTCACTCCTGCACTAATGCAGGAGGAGAAACCAGGAGGCAGGAGATATTTAGTCAGCTGGGATGCATTTTCTCTATGCTACAGCATCCTATGCATAGTTCAATCTTGTTCAACACTCAGATCTGTTGTGAGAGGTCCCAGATTACTGCCTAGCTCTCTGTTTTTAAATAAAGAGTGGAAGATTTGGGGGAAGAGTTGCAATAACCTTCAGCCCTTCCTGTCTCTTACAGGTCTCCCACATAAAGGTTTGGCCAGACTTCATCCACGTGCCCTGTGGGGTGTGTGCGTGTGCAGAGCAGGCGCCGCAGCTCCTCCAGGGACGGTGTCCCAGTGCTGCTCCCGCTGTCGGGCATCCCGCTTGAGGCACTTCTTATCCTAGGCCGCCGTAAGTCCTGGCTGCACAAGGAGTCCCAGGCCATCCTGAAAGGTGAGAGAAGATATTCACCACCAGCCAGAGATATTTCTGACAGGTTCCTTTCTTCCTCTTACCTTGTCAAAAAGTTTATTTAAACTTCATTATATTTTTAAAGATTATTTTCTTTATAGGAAATGGGGAAGTTCCTACTACTGTTCTGGAATTCTAAATGCTATTATTAGCACAGAGAAAAAGCCCAGCCCTTGATGTGCCAGCACAAGGCTTCTGCTTTCACATGGAAAGAGATAATGCTATGGAAAATGTCTTGTTTAAATATATCTACTCAAAGGGTGTAGAAACAAAGAATTAACCTGGTATGCTGAGGTTTTCCTTTAACCAGGAAACTAGGGCTTTCTTATATATACTTAATCTGATTTGTCTTCTGATTTGCTCAACAAACTGATCTGGACTGAGTAGAATCGGTCATGCAAAATCTTATTCGCTGGTTAATTAATTGTCAACTTCAATGGGAAAAACTCTGTAAGAAGTAGTTTGGTTCTTTCCAATGGTATTTACGGGCCATACTGGTTGTCCTCATGAGAAATGTTCATGTTAGAAAAATGTGGATGAGTTACAGTGATTCCAGCTGAGCATTTATACGAGCATGGACTAATTTTTTTTTAGTAAGTTGTTTTAATTTGCATTACTCTCCTCTCTGCTCCCTCCAAGAACTATCCCATTTCTAATCTTGAAGCAAGTACTTCAGTTACAAGGAGAAACACTTTTTTTTAGGCATCACTTTATCTTTGGAATTACTCTGTTTCCATATGGTACATTTCTTTTGAAATAGTGGTTCCTCTACAGTGTTAGCTGTAGATTTGAACTGTTGGGAGGATTTTTTTAGAGGGTAATAGAAATTACATTTTTCCCAGGGTTCTGTTCTGAGAAAATATTATACTTCTTTTCTTGTATGTTCTAAAAATGACCCAAATATCTGTATTACAGAGATAGTAGGAAGTCTGTCAACTCATGAGCCTTGGAATAGAAACACCTGTCTAGGACATGGGTGAAGTTGTAGTAAGTGAGTGAAAGCCTTGCTCTGGTACTGCCTGAAGCATCACTTCTACATAAATGATTTGAGGGGTGGTTTGTGGTAAAACAGTCCAGGACAGCAAACCTGAAATCTTGCATCTTTCCGCTGAACCTATCTATTGTTAACGAATAGATTGTATTTAAGTTCAAGCACCTTCATTGGCCATTTCTTTTCAAACACACACTGTGGTGAAATGTTCTCCTAGTTTCCCACCCAGGTATTTTCTCTAGCCCTAAGTTCACATTTTGGTGTAATTTATTTTGCATGCACAAAGACTGAGCAAGAGGCTCTGAAGACTAGTCTGCTGTGGGAGCTCATTGCACCTTCATATTAATATGTGCCTTGCTGAAGGGCAAATGAAGCAACTAATTCCCTGAAATATCCATAGAAAAGAAGGAGGGAAGTGTCAGGCCACAGAATGGTCCCTACAAGTCACCCTTCTGCCATGCATGAGGTGATCTGCCTTGCCACCCAGCTGTCAAGAGGAGCCCTCTGTCATTTCAGTACACCTTCTCCTGCCACCTCCATGGCAGCTCTGGCCTCTTGGGTACAGTAAGCTTTCACCAAGTGATGTTCCCAGAATGGTCTTGCATTGTTACAAGAGCATTACAAAGAGCTCCACTGTGGAATGTGCTCCCCTCCCAAATGTGCATATCTCCTAAAAGTGTCAGCTTTTACTGGAAAAACAAAAGCAGATGTTCTTGTCCATTTTGGATGGCTTTATGCAAGAGGGGGCATGGAGGAATTCCCTACTGGAACAGGCATTTGCCATTGATTTTGATTGCTGCATTGACACTGGCCACCCCAGTGTCCCCTGTGCCAGCTCTGCCTGGCTCCTGCTGGTGATCTTGGACACCTCTCTGATCCCACACAGGAGATCTGCAGCAGAAATGGGGCTTGGATTTCCTGTGCCCTGATCACAGGGCCATCTGCCAGTTCATTAAGTATTTTCAAGAATAACAACTTTCTCCAATCCTTCCCACCTCATAATATCTGCAGCAAATGTTCCCCTTTTTTGATGTACCTAATTCCTTGCAGTGTGTCTAATGGCCACTCCAGGCCACTTCTCACTCCCTGTAAAGTTGCTTTAAACTGTTTTGCTTTTTTCTTATTCAGTACTGCCTGTTATCCTTCTCCCTTGCCCTCTCCACTGTATAAATACTTTGATTTTTCTATTACCTCAGAGGACTGAAGGCTGCTGTCAGCCTTGCTTTCCTAAGCCTCACAGGAGCTGGGCAGATAACTGTGACATATAGTGCACCTAAGGAAAAGGGCTCCTTCAAAGACTGTTTTGTTTTGTTTCTAAAAGGGAGCATAACTTATTTCATAACTTGTAACTTATTTCATTTTCATTCTGGTCACATTTTTTTTAAACTGAAGAATAGCATCAGTTTGTGTAAAGTCTACATCCAATAAAAAGGAAGGACTAGAGTTCAAATTTCAAATGTGAAATAACTGTAACTAACAGGCTGTGAATTATTCAGAATCAGAGAGGCTTCAGCAGGACTATTCAACTAATACAGTGAATACTGAATGCACTGAAAAAAGAATGGCTTTACATAGAAAATTTACAGACAGAAAAACATTTTTTTTTCTGAATAAATGACTACTCAGTTCTGGCATCAATCTATCATCTTAACTCACTAAATTTATACATGCAAGTGTCATTACTGAAATGCACATGTTTAAGGAAAACAATGCTATGTAATGTGTAATGCTTTATAACGAACATGGATAGATTAAAAAAAATTAGTGTGAAAGGAAAAAGGTTATTTGTAATAATGTGATGGCTGTTAATTTAAAAAATATGTTTTTAATGATTCTCAGCTCACTTTCTCTATACTGACTTTTTGTAGTGGATCTGTTTCCACGATGTGTGTTGTATTAACAGGCAATACAGTTTTAAAATGCTGGTTTCTGGATGATGATGACATGAAACATTCCTGATCTTTACTCTATTGGAGTTGTATTGTGGCAATTATTCAATTACATAGGAGAAATTTTGGAATTATTTTATATTAATTTTGAATTAGCAGGTACTGCAACTGCAATTGTATGTGTACTATGCAATAGAATTCCTTAATTACAACTAGCAGGAGGATTGCAACCAGAGGCCTATTGCAAGCAGGTCACTCTGATGATGCAGAGTGACCCAGAGTGTGACACAGGCTGTTTGTGCCACCATCCCTGCCTGCCCCTGTAGCCACCTCCCTGGACTGATGGGTGTTAGTGGCTTTGCTGCAGTTGGGTGATGAGAGCAGCCAGGTCAATGGTTCCTTATATATCAACTATCCCAGGAAGAAAGGGAAGTGGTCCTGTGAGAGGCCCCAGATAACATCTCCTTCCTGACTAGGATTCCCATCTGCCCAGTAGGGAATGCCCCTAAGGACTGCATACACCTTTGGTTGGGTTTCAGTTAATTCACTGACTGCAGCTTTATCTGTAACAGAATTGGTGCTATTCAGTGCCATGCTGGGGAGAGGGCCTTTAGAGACTTCAGGTTCCTTTACAGGTGTCTCAGTCCTTGGAAACATATGCCACCTTTTATCCAATTTCTCCAATTCCATGATATTTAATTAAATAACAAAACAAAAAGTCAGTGTAATTTGACAATTTGACATTACCTTGATACAAGATCAAGTTGAGAGGATACTATGAAGGCTGAGACGAAGCAGCAGAAAATCCTGCAGCATGATGCTGTGGTAAGTCAGGAGGAAAAAGCAACTCTTGTGTCTAGGATATTTAGTAAAAAGCCTTTACAACCTCTGCTTTAACTTGCATTTTCCAATGCCAAAACAAGGAGAGATGTGTGTATACTAAAAAAAATGTTAATGTGCTCATTTCAATCAAGTGTCAAATATTTTAATCATCCCATGGCCTATGTTGTCTTTTCTGTATGGGTAGAACTTAGCCATTTTCTTATGACATAAGTAAAAATCTTTCCAAGTCTTTAAATCCTGAGGACAAAGAAGCCTCCATCCTGTCTTTTCTCAAGCTGCTATGTGCTATAACCTTGCCATCCCAGTGAAGATATCAGTCTGGCTATACTTCGAATACACTGATTTGTGTGGTAAAAGACCAGGCTGAAGCTCAGGGCTTGGCCAAGTAGGTCATGTCAAGTTCATGTCTATCATGTATTCAAAAGCCATAAACATTTCTCAGAAAGCCTATCCCCTGGAAAGGCTCCTCCAAGCTAACCTATGTTTGAGAGAGGTTTTGTGTTGCTACATGGCCACACAAATGACAAGTATTACTGTCATCATTCTTTCTTCCTTAGCGTTTAACCCAATAGTCTCACTGGAGTCATAATTTATCAATTGCTAGGAGCACTAAGAGATATAGATGGTATGAATCAAACTGCAATGACTGAGGTAGGGCTGGCTGGACTTGAAAGCTGAGACAGAGGCAGTGTCTAGGGAGGCACAAGGTATTTGAGTAGCCAACTGTTTGTAACAAAATCTCTTCAGCAGCTGGAGGATGTAATCTGAACAGCACTTCCAAATTTAGTGGAGGCTTCCAGACCCATAAGTGTAACCCAGCTATGCATTTAGAGCAATGCACCCACTTGGTGGGATGAGGCAAAATCCATTAGGTGGACTTGCTCTCCTTAGCTCACACAGGGCCTATGCTGAGGAGCGGACTAAATTTTTCTTTACAGAAAGAAATTTAGTCTGGACAGCTTTGGGCAGCAGAAGGCAAAAACATTTGACTTTTCTTCCTCTCAGTACTGCATTAGTGAACATTTTCTGTCCTAACTTTAGAGGAATTATGATGCTTCCCCACTGTCAAAGGAACATTTTCTCTGTGTGCCATCCAGGGAAATCAGCAGCTACATTTTTTGATACAAAGCACAACTCGAATGTAAGGAACAATTTAATCAACCCATCCTGATTCTCAAATATGTTGAATTTACCACTGTTTCCACTGATGTTATGGATTGTCAGGCCTCAGAAGCCTCAAAAATGTCTAATTTTTTCATAGCACGTCTGTGGCCCAGGCTGTAGTTCTCAAACTTAATAGTCTTGACTGTTTCAGGATGTACATTAGCATGCAGGCCCCAAGGCAGGGTGGCCTTGGAGTTGTTTGTTTTTTTTTTTTTTTGTGACTGTAGTATAAAATATTCTCTTGTCATCAGCTGGTTAGTACATTTGTATTTACCAGCCATGTGTGCAGCTCCTGACAGTGGCTAGACAGACTGAGCCATCCTTTGATGTGCAGCAATGTTGTACCAAATGTGCAAAACCTGGCCACCTGCTGATTTTGTTAACTCTTCTGGGTCTTGAAGGTATGTTTATTTTATTCTTTAGCCATGGGAAACCAACTCTGTAGAGTTATTGCCCTCACAGCAGCTTTGAGTGGATAAGAGAAGTGAAAAATATGAGCAAAAAAATTAATTTCCCCTGACCCATCCTTTCCTCACAAAATGCAAAACCATGGGTTGCTGTACCTGATCACACATTTGTAATGCAAGTGGGATCCTAACCATGTTTATGAGTCAGGACAGAGGCATGGACAGAATCTCTGCCAGGCAGAGGAATGTACATGAAGTATGCTTTACAGAAACCATGGCTGATAGGTAGCACCACCACAAGGATTGTAGAGGTAAGAGGTAGTTTATCCACCCCAAGCTCTTCTGTGCCCTCTTCACCACTGAAGCTTGGGTATATTTTGTTTCTGAATTGGACTTTTTATTTACTAGTTACAAATTTTACATGCTCTTTAATTGTGTGCATTGTAACTATTTAAAGCTGAGCACTAAACAGGCCCAGACACTGTTAACAATCTGCATGTTACGATATATTCTTTTGTGTAACTGCTTGTTACAGCATCAGCTATTAAGAATTTATTACTGGTGCATTTTAGGTAGTGCTTTACAGTCATTTAATTACAGCCATCCAGCAATCATTACATAAATATGCATTGAGAGCAAGAACCCCAATGTTAGGTTACCCAAAAGGCTTTTACCTGCCAAGAGCAGAGTTTGGGCCCTCAGGTGGTAATGATGTCATTGCATATTCAGGGAAACAGAGAGTTTAAGGCTGTACAGGGAGTTGTGTTGCTCCCAGCACTAGGTGTTCATGAAGTCTTCAGCTGGAGCAAGAGCACTGTAGAGCTCTAAGGACCTGAACTTGGCTATTGGCAAGCAAAGTTGGTTCCCTTCCAGCCCTAGGCCCAGCAAAGATGTGACTTTTGGCTGTGAGCACAGTTCAGCTGCAAGACCAGGCCCCCTGGAGCCCATTGGTACCTCTGCTCTCAGCTGCCAACTGCATCCTTACCCCGTTAACCCAACCTGATCTGGCAGACCAGCAGACACACTTCATATGACCCAAAGACAGCAGCTGGTCCAAAATGCATCTCCCACATCTCCGTGCTATTTATGACTGCAGCACCATGCCCACATTTGAGAGTCTCTATAGCTCTTAGCCAGGCTACTGCTCCTACTCAAATATTTTTGCTGGTGTCTTCTCCTGCAATGGACTTCAGCCATCAGACTTCACTGTCAGTTCTGACAGTCTCTGACTCCTTCCTCCATTCAATACTGACATTTTTCACTACTTCTTAAGAAAACAGAAATCCCAATCTATAGCATTATAGCACTAAACAGTTCTTAGACATGCTATGAAGCACTCTTGATATCACTATGCTTACACTTGAAGACAAGCTTACCTAAAATTTAGTTGTTCTGTGTTAAGGCTGGCTCTTCTGGGCTCAAGAATTGTTACATCACTGTATCTCTCTTGCCTCCAGCAATAACGTGTTGGGGGTGAAAACTGGTATTCTCTGAACTGGTAAACTCTGTTTTTCCTCCTAAAAGCACCCTCAGAAGCTTACTGAAAAGTTGAAGGAAGAAACATTTCTGAAAGACAGGCTGGCAAGTTGATGCAGGTTGCTCTAAATAAGGAGTAACATGTGCCGCTTTTTCTCTTGGAGCTGCCAGTCAGAACCAGCTGGGTTGTCTGGCTGACACTGGTTTTTTGGTACAACTACTCCAAAGTCCTCACCCCTCCTGAACAACATAAATCCTAGCTGCTTTCTCATGGCTTGTAGCAATGCTTTACCAGCATTTGCTGCCTGCACTTGCAGGGAGCGTGTTGCTTTCGTTACTGGATGACGTTAGTACAGCATGACCCTGGGGAGACATACAAGCTTGGATTTATTCACAGATGGCCTGAAATGTGCTGAATCTGTTCTCTGATGCAGACCTGGTGGCCTGGAGACTCACCTTTGTGATGCTCTTCAGCCTCACACTGTCACTGTGTGGGAGACAGAGCCTGTTCCTGCTGTAGCCCAAGCTCTGCTCCATCTCCATGGCTGTTGGGGCTGAAATTGCAACTACCACAGAGCCCAAGTCCTACACTGTTCTGTATACAGTCTGCTGTGTAAGGGGTGTTGATCTGGACAGCACATGTGCAACTGAACACAATGTGAGAAAGCCAGGTGGGTTGCTGGGCATCCTGCATCCAGCTTGCTCAAAGAAGGACGAAGTGTCACTTGGGTGTTGTTTCCAGTCTCTCAGCTATGGCTTCATTCCTCAGATTTACTCCATGTTGCATATTCTTAATCTAGCCTCATCTAATTTTCCCAGGTCACCTTCTATATGACCTGAAATCATGTTTCTTTCCTGCTTTGGCAAGGTTTAAACACCAAGGATTTCCTGTGCTGTGCCTTGCACAAAACCCAGTTGGAATGCAGTCCCTTAGGTCATCATCCTGTGGCCCAAGAGAGTTTAGCAGCCCACATCTGAAGGTGAATGAGGCTGCTGTTAACAATAACTAATACAGCAGTGTCCTCCAGCCCAGAACTGAAAACATCAGGCTTCAGAATTCAAAGAATCCCATTACAAATGGTTTCTGCCCCAAGGATCTAACCAAAAGGATGGCACAATGCAAAGCCTTTCTCCCCTGTGACTAGCTCTGGTATGTTCTTCTATCTTAAAAACAATATATTGCTGCTTTTTCTTTTTTTTTTTTTTTTTTTTTTTTTTTCTTGTGTCTCTTCTGTTTGAGGGCATTAGAAGTTTCACTGCTCTTTGTTCTTGTCCTGTGGTCTCTACCAGCACCACAAAGACAGCTCTATGCTACCCAACTTAGAGGAGAGAGCAGACACTTACTCCCTACACTGGCATAGCAGGAGGGTTGAGTAACCTGCTAGGGAGTAAGATGGGAAACAGCAGGAGGCAGACAGCCAAGATTCCCTGGTGTTTCTTGGGCACTGGAATGCCTTTCATACATGTTACTTCAGTGATCCTGTGAGGAACAGGGCTGTTTCCACTGCACAGGGGCAGATGGTGAAGTTAAGCTTGATGATTTTTCTGTATCTCTCCCCAGGTCTGAACTGGAGGCAGCTGAAGGGCAGAGTGGCAACGATAGCTGGACCTGAGTGAAGAGTTGCTGTTGGGTTTAACATGAGTCAAAAGCCTTTACTCACCACAAGTGAGCAAAAGGCAGCTTACAACAGGAGGTGAGTAACCATCAAGGTTGGACTTCCATGCTCTTGGGTACAAGGATTTTAGGAATGCTTGGGCAGATATTGACTTCAATACTCAAAAGAGAATTCAGAACACATAAAGTCAAACCAAGAATAAGAACCTTTTATCACTGTGCTCCTAAAACAATTCTTTCTGTGTTTGCAAAGTCTTTTTATTACAGTTATTTAAAAAAATAGTATAATCTCTTATTAAATGCAGGGACATTATGGCTTTAAAGCAACTGTGCTGTTTAATTGTTTCTTGATCTTTCTCACACCCCAGCCTCTCTGATCTGAGACTTGCTAGCAATTTGATAGCCATGGCAAGACGTGGAGAGGTCTGGAAGGTTAGTTCCAGTAGCCTATATTTCACACCAGTGTCTTCTGGCAGAAGGATAAACCACAGACAGAGCTGATTGCAAGTTCCTGTGGCCCAGGTTTCTGGCTACAAAACTGGGAAGGATAAACACCTTCTTAAGCACTGCAAGACAGAACAACAGAAAGGAATGGAAATCTGGTCATAATGCAATGGCTAGAAACAATCCAGCTGGTTTGTTTTATTCCCACCATGAGAACTATGGTCAGTCCCAGTGCAAGCTTGGCCACCTGTCAGATGCAGTTTGTGAACTCAGGCTGATAGGAATTTGACACGCTCTTGTCTTGGAGCATGCTGGTATGATCAATGCAAATTCCTCCTACAGCAGTGACACAATGTGTATGCTACCCATGCAGTCGCAGATGCCCCTCATAAATCATTAAAATACTGGCTAGCTCTAATCAGATCCTTTTAGTTATAACGTAATACACTATTTGAGAACTAAAACCAGTAAATCAAGTTAGTACAGAGGTCAGAGTGGGACTGAACACAGCTGAAACTTGCTTGCTTATGTGTGTATAGTCTAAGAGATGCAAGGGAAGATTAAATCCCAAGTCAGCTAAGCAAATTGCTTTCTTCTTATTGTAAAATCTTGCTACTAAGTCTGTGGAGGGGAAAAAATAGAAATTCATCATATTCTGTAGCAGAGCTGATTTGAGGTCTAGAATTTCCCAGCAATTGTGTTAGCTCTTGGGATTATAGGTATTTCTGATAATTTGTCCTCCAGGTTAACTCTTACCATTTTTCTAAAACAAACTAGCAGTTAAAAATATGTCCCCAAATGTCAAAGATCACCCACTACAAAAACAGAACATATTTTCTTCCATAGAATAGCAAACAGGTAATTTCTAATACAAAAACAAAACAACCCCCCCCAAAAAAAGAAATCAAATCCTATTAAAAGGCAGCTGTTGTGGTTGCACTCTTCAGTGCAAGCTGGGACACAACAGGAACCTTTGTGAAGGGGAGGCTGCAGTGCCCAAGTGCTGGAAACCCATAAGTTTGTGTGTTGGGGTGCTACTGCATAGATCCAAATAATAGATGTGTTCTTTTATGTATGGAAAAAGTTGAGGGCCATCTAAATTTTTTGAGTGTTATCTGACTCAGAGGACAGTGTGGTATGGGGCATGGCCAAGCTCCACGGCCAACAAGTAGTTTGGCCACCATGAAGGGTATCTGTCAAAGGATAATACTGAAGGCTAACTTCCCCATTTATACTATATTTGCATGTACATTTTGTTTCTTATGTTATACTTAAAAGAGACAGTAATTGTTTCTTCCCTCATGGCAAAAACAATCTGGAGCAGAGGATCCTGCTCTGCTTAGGCTGTGTCATTCTCAGTACTGCTGAGTACTTCCTCCTGTTCACTTTGTATTTTTCCCTTAAACCTCTCTCCTAAACTGGACAGAGTGTTTTTAAAGCCATACAGCAGAGTAACTTGGTATCTGAGTTATACCTATGGAGCCAGATTTCTCTAATGGCCTGCAGGGAAAGCTCTCAGAGGCCCAGCTGTGGTAGCCTCCCTTCAGTCACAAAAATCATCAGAACAGGACTTTGCTGTAATCCCATGAAAGCTTGTTATTCTGGGCACAGGCTTAGCTCTTGGGAGGTGCAAGTTATATGAACTCTTGGGGTTCATGCTGGCAACTCCTGAGCTGAAACATCTGGTGATGTAAACCAGTGATCCAGAAAGTCACCATAAACCAGTGAACAAAGTCTCCATGAGTCACTGGCAGTAAGTAAAAAAGGCAGTAAGTACAGGTGGGGAACAGAATGAAACTTGGCCTATTTGAAAGATGCACCAACCGTTCCAAACTGGGTGCATGTATGGAGCAAGATGGATTCATATTGTGTTTTATTTCTAATTAAACCTTAAGCAAGTCTGAATTTCTCTCAAACCTGGTGGCAAAATAGTTGAAATATAGAAGGAAAAACAATGATCAGTTTCATTAGAGGTGCAGCACAGCTTGGTGTGGGAACTTAATGAAGATTTGTTGGTCAACAACAATCTCCCAACTCACTTAACATGCTCTCCATTTAATTTGTTCTGCTATTGCAAATGTGAATCCCCAAAGTCAGACTCAGCTTTCATGGCTCTTGTAGTTTCTGCAGTGTCAGCAGGAAGCACAAACCAAAGACCCAGATCCTGGACTTGAGCAATGTATATTTCTTTTAACAAAACCCAAGCCCAGGTGACATTTTTGGGAGAGGGGAAACAGGAAATGGAGTCCCTTTGGGGGGCAGGGGCTTTTCACAACACTCAGAAACTTGGCCCACATTTCTGGTCTCCTCCCTTTCTTCTCCACAAAGGGCTTGTAGCATTTTTAGACAAACTTGGATTCACTGTATGTTGTTACGAGAACCTGCTGGGAAATTAGGTGACTCCTGCACTCCAGGGCAGAGGAAATGTGTGTTTCTGCTTTGTGTTTTTAGGAAAGTAGGAAGATGAAATTCAAAATAAAACACAACAGATGGGAATCTCACAGAGACAGACACTGGGAAATGTTTAGACAAGCTTTGTTCCCAGCTCTTGAGCTCAGAATTTAGCCACTAAGCTGCAGAGAGACTTCAGAAAGACAATGAAATGCATTTTGGCTTCAAATACAGTTCCTCCAGATTCCAATGAGAGTTGTGCACGTGAATCTGAAGACAGAGTATAGCCAGCAGTATGGGGAATAGATGTAATATGAGAAACTCTTATGCTGTATTATTATAGTCTGAATTGTTTCCATCATTTCAGGTTAAGTAATTCCCCACTATCCATCTCTGAAGTGCAAACAGTACAGCCTTGATGTGCCCCAGGGAAAGGAAGCAAACCAGCCTTTGAATCTTTACCCAACCTTACTGCTCATATTTTGCTTTCAGTGAGTAAGTGTTCAAATCCTTTAATACTTCATTCCCATAAAAATATATTTACCAGGGGTTTTTGTGGCAGCAGTGAGGCTGTGTTTATTATTTTAGGAACACCACACGACTGGCTTTAGAGAAAAGACAAGGCAGGAGCATGGAGTGCTGCAAATCTATCAGAGAACAGCATGTTTTTCACCTGTTGAGGCAGCAACCACAATAACAGATGCACATAATAATTACCTGTACCTCAAAGGCAGCACCAAGTCCTGCACCTTCTGCTCCCCACCTAGCAGACAGCTTGGTAACAGAATTACAAAAGAGGAGCATTGAGAGTATGTAGCACTTTGTGAAGAATGAAAAAGTAGCTCTTATTAAAAAGAAACTGGAAGGTGGAAGATGAGAAGGAAAGATCTAAGGCACCATGATGCTAAAAGAAGAGTGGAGCTAAGGAACTCCAGGAGTGTATCTTTTTTTTAGAGTGGCAGTCAGGTTTCTGCTAATACCCTTTCCAAAGCTGCTTTCATTTGTACTCTCAATATTAGAGCTAATTTCTACTGATAAATAGGTGCCCCACACACCTACTGGAGCCCATTCCTCCCCAGAGATGGATGGTTCTGCAGAGGCAAGAGGGGCACTCAGGGTAAGGGCCTCCTCTGAAGTGACACCAGAATGACCATGACTGTGTGCCAGTACTGTGCTCCTGTTCCTCTCTTTGCTGCCTGGCACTGGGATTGTGCTGGAGCTACATTTGCCCTTCTGTTTGCAAGTCCCCCAGAGCACCCGGTGTGAGCAGGGCAGGGGGCAGTACAGGGAGAAAGGATGCACAGCAGGCAAAATGTTTTGGTCTTTCCTGTTTAAGTGCTGAGGCTTCTAAAGGTCTTTTTCTCCTCTTCCTCAGACTACCAAAAGGAAAGTGGTGACATTTGGCTGGGTGAGGAGGACTTGGCCTCTGGAGTGATTTGTACCATGGTAGTTCCTTGTTGCACAAAGGAACAGATCCTTCCTAGAAAGGATTTGTAGGGGAAATTATCTCGGGCCCCATTTAATCTTGACAGAAGAAGATGATGAGAGGACTGTGTGCTGAGTTGGAGTTTTCCTTTGAATTCCTATGGTGTTGAAGGCAGCACTATAAATAGCCATGCTATCCTTTTTACCCTGGTACAATTCAGTCTCCAGCTCCCTATACAGACAGCAAGTCTTCTGGTAGGTATTTAGAAGGAATTAATTTAACCCAGTCTTCTCCTTCTGTAGTCTTTTACTCCAGTCATCACAATGGCTTCCACAGCCAAACAAGTATGTTTCCTCAATAAAAATTTTCTGAGGAAGACTGCTGATATTAAAAATCCCATTTCTGTCTGAAAATTCGATCCTAGTTATAAATAATCCATAAATAGCCCAAACTATAAAGAGTTAGTATTAAAAAAAATACACCCACCCCCTCCAAACTGCTTACTCTTTCATTTTGTTTCTCCCAGGTTTTGTTTTTGAACTGCACAGCATTTTATTCATAGTCTGTTTCACATTTTCTCCAGTGTAACTGGCTGGACAGTCTCTCCTTTCCCAGGATCGACTTGTGAACATCAGCTGAGAGGAAGGAAACCCACATCCAGTGTTTCATGGCTATTATCTTAAAGATAGATCTGTAAGAAATTTAAACACAAGCCAGATTGGTATTTAAATAAAGTGGGCTTTTTTTTTTTTTTTTTTTTTTTTTAGCATCTTTTTCAGAGAGAGATCCTCAGCCCGTAAGTGCAGCTGGGAAGCAAACTGGAATTTCACAAATATTGGAGTTGCTGAGCACGAGGGCCCAGCTCCGGGCTGGCCCTGCCGGGGGTCGCTGCTGGCGGAGCTGCTCGGGGGCTCGCACTGCTCGGTGCCGGCGCTGCCCGCACCGGGGCTGGTTTGCAAACAAGATTAAAGGTACTTGCCTTACAGGTAGTCGAAGCTCCCGCGCTGCGGTGTCTTGGATTACCTTTGTTTGAATAATACCACTCACTTTGCTCCTAACGTGCCACCTGCACAGCAAATTTCTAGCCTCTCCGGTGTTCAGTTTATTCAAGGCCTATTTTTAATTCTGTTCATTGTAACCCGTGCTCCGCTACCCTGTTTGGACTTGCAGCAGCAGCCGGGGTGAGGCAGGGCTGTGGAGGACGCCGGGGCTCAGGCGGTGCCAGCGGCTCTGACCGGCCGGGGGCGCGGCCGCTGCCGGGACACGGAGCCCGAGGGCTGCCCCGCCAGCGCGCGGTGCCCCGGCTGCTCCTTGCGGGGCAGCTGCTGCCCAGCCCGGCTGAGAGCCGTGAGGGCATGGCCGGCCTTAGCCCGTGTGGGGGGCAGAGGGTCCGTCCCTGCCGTGCCTGAGCCTGCCAGGCGGCGCGGGCCGCCCGCGGCGAGACAGGGCGAGCGCGTTCCCGAGCACAGGCCCCGCATCGCCTGCCCCGTTTTCCCCGGGATTTGACCCGAATTCGGAACAGAGCGGCCAAGGCGGGTCCGGGGCTGGGTGGCAGCGCCCGCCGCTCGGCGCGGCCCCGCCGGGACCCTCCCGGCACAATCCCCCCCGACCGGGGGCGCGCCGGGCCGACCGCGCCACCTGGCGGCGGCAGCCGGAGCCGCGGGCGCGGATGGGATGCGATGCGATGTGGAGAGGGATGCGGGATGGGATTGGGATGATATGGGATGGGATGGGGAGAGGGATGCGGGATGGGATTGGGATGATATGGGATGGGATGGGGAGAGGGATGCGGGATGGGATTGGGATGATATGGGATGGGATGGGGAGAGGGATGCGGGATGGGATTGGGATGATATGGGATGGGATGGGGAGAGGGATGCGGGATGGGATTGGGATGATATGGGATGGGTTGGGGAGTGGGATGCGGGATGGGATTGGGATGGGGAGTGGGATGTGGGATGGGATTGGGATGATATGGGATGGGATGCGGATCATACCTTTGGGAGAAAAACCGCCCGCAAGGCAATGCCGCCTGAGAAGTTGCATTCTGTCTGTTACTTTGCTGTGTTTACAGTATTTTTACCATCAGAGTAAGCTCCAGATTTCCAGTTGTTCCAGTCAGTAAAAGCACGGTAAGTTTGTATCCTGTGAAATGTGTTTAATATGCCCCTGTTTTAGTATATCCTCACTGACTCCTGAGCTCTGCCCTTTGCTCCATCCGGAAAATGGCTGGTTGATTCCTGCTTCTGAGAGGGGAAAGGATAAGAAAATATAGTTCTGCTTGAGGCTGGAGGCATCTCTATAGACATATACACTGGGGGTTTTTCCTGACTTGTTCTCTAAGTTTGAATCACTTTATGAGATTTAATTGGTAACGGAAACATTCGTATTAAATTTTGATTTGGGTCTGGAGCATACTTTTAATTTGGCTATTCCTACTTACTGAGGGTTTGTTGCCTTTGTAGAGCCCTAGAGTTTATAAGGTGGTTTCCTTATGCAGGGAGCTAAAGCAAAGAAATGTTCCTGTACTGCTCTACTGCTGCTCAGGGATGTCCAATCTACAGGGTTAGTCCAAAGTAAAGTCCCCTGAGACATCCTTGGTATGATGGTCAGATCCTCAGTGCCAAATACTCTGCTTTGTGCTCTGACTCCTCT
Organism: Melospiza georgiana; assembly: GCF_028018845.1. NCBI lineage: Eukaryota > Metazoa > Chordata > Aves > Passeriformes > Passerellidae > Melospiza > Melospiza georgiana. The sequence continues at coordinate 16,137,087 of NC_080437.1, read as the reverse complement.
AGTCTAGCCTACAGAGAAGATGTAGGTATCACCTAAGAACATTATAAAAGGTGCTGAGTTGTTTTTCCTGAAGGCAGAAATTAGCCTTGTAGACAATGCTGGAAATGTCAAGGAATGTTTTCCCTTGCTGCTGTGCTGTTTTTGAGTAGCCAGCTCACATAATGGAGTTGTTTTCAAGCCTCTGCATTCCTGAGTTTGGTACTAGGAATACAAACTGCCATTCCCAGCTGGCTTTGGAGCTGGCTTTGTGCTGCAAATGCTTGTCCGCTGGGAACCAAAAGCCAGATGTGCTTCACATAGTTTCCAGGCAGCACTGATCCATCAGATGACAGTAGCTATTGAGTGCTCTTATGGTGGCCCAGAGACACAAAGATGAAAGCCTGATGCCTGTCAACACCTCCCTTGCCATTCCTGTGTGTCTTCAGTTTTCACTTCAGTCCACCTCACAAAAGCAACTGCCACAGAATATGATGTTGCAATGTTAATAACCTTTTATTTTTGAGAAAGAAAATCCCAAGTTTTGTAATTTTGAACTACCAGACAAATTTGGGATACATTGAACTTTGTCAAATATTTTCCTGCACCAGCCTTAGCTGGTAACCCACCTTCTTCTTTAGAAGCATTTTCTGCAGCATTTCCTGGATGATTTTTAGTATGTAAGATAAACAATATTTGAATGCCCCCTCAAGAAAATGTATTTACATGGACGAAAAAAGCTCTAATGAACAGCCAAAAGGAAAGGCCTGTAGAGATACCTGGAATAATTTCTTAGAGTGTCTTACATTGTTTCCCAGCTGCTCTGCCTTTAAACAACCTCTTACCCCAACTCAGGAGCTCCACCAATTGTAAAAGCAAGAACTAACCAGTGCCAGATTCAAGTCTCAAAATACAAACCCTCTGAGATACAGGGAGTGAAGGGGTGGGGGGCAGGTTCATAAGAAAACTTCTAAGCATTACTGTAGCATAAATAATATGGCATCTTTCACCTCAAATAGCCTAACACTTCATAAAGTGATATGAGCTCCACTAGTTGCTGAAACACAGCTATTTCTGAAGTGGAACCTGATCTCTTTCTCTTTTTTCTTTCTTTTTCTTTTTTGTTTTTTTTTTCTTTTAAGCTAGCAGACTGCAATGTTTTAAGGTGGAGAGTGAAGGATAGAGTATACAACCAATCATAAATATAAATCTAGGAAGGCTTTGCAAAATGGAAAGATCAAGCAAAATCTACTTTTATTAATAGCATGCGTCCTGGTGTCCCATAAACTTGTGTCCTAAATTTATAAATGCAGTTCATCTAGAGGAGATGCAGGCAGGATTTTGTCCTCTTTCTTTCAGCAATATTCTATTATGGGCCTGTGGTGGCAGATGCTTTGTTTTTTTTCCTCTCTTCATTCAGTTTAATGTCCAAGTCCCGGAGCTGGCTGAGGAACCCCATATTTGGGCAGATGTTTCTGTGAGTGCTCACTGTCTTCAGGGCATCCACGAGTGTCATGTTTTCATGGATCATTAGAAAGGCAAGCACTAAAGTTGCTGAGCGGCTCACTCCCATGGCACAATGAACGAACACCTTACCTGCACAAACAAAAAGGCACAGCAAGGTGAGTGTGCTTTATCATTTCTAAAGTGGATAAGACAAAGGGAGGAGAAAAAAAGCAGTAGAAACAAGTAAAGAAAACAATGGTGACAATTAGTGGATCTTCATGCTTTCAGGAAGATCACCTCTCAGGCAAGCTGGTATTTCATACTAACCTCCTGCATCTAATTTAGGCCTAAGAGTGAAATAGTTGAAATTTTCTGTGGAAGGAGAAGCTTTCTGTGACTAAACTTGTTAGTATAGTTTTCTGTGGAAAAAAAAAGTTTTGGCAGAAAACTTTGGCCCAGCCCTGACTGTGATCACTGGCAAGTCCCACAAACTCTGTGGGATAGTCTGCCTGTAAAAATGGAGTTGTAATTTACTGTATCTCAGCAGCCCAGTGTGAGCTATAACTGAGGATTTAATAAAGCACTCCAGTGAAAGCAGCAGATCCTGCAGCCAGTCAGAGTCAGAGCAAACTCTGGAACAAATGGAAATTATGATAACTAGGCCCTAATCCAAACTCTGCTGACAAAAATTCAGCAGGCTGCAGGTCAGGCTCGTAGTTTTTGACTTAGTTCATTAACTTCTGCTGCTTCTCTAGCTTAATAGACAGGCTGAATAAAGCTGCAATTCTGTGAAGTACTTGAGCGTGTGAAGCATTCGAGCCAGCACTGAAGTGCCGCTGCTCCCCCAGGGAGCAGGAGCAGCATGCAGGGCAGGATCCCCAGCTGGAGCCCCTGGCAGTGTACAAGGGGTGGGAGGGACGTGTGGGAGGACACAGATCCTGCTGATCCCTACAGGATGGGCCCATGCAGTGCCATAACCTCTGCCCTTCCCTCTACACTCCAGTCTCAGAGCTTGCCCTTCTTTCCACCAGGCTGGGCTGGGGGCAGGCAGTCTTCTGCAGCTCCTGGGGACCTGGCAGAGCCACCTTCCCTGCAGCACATGGCACAGACACCCTTCTCCATCCTCTGCTCAGTGGCTCTGTCTGTGCTGCCTTGAACCATATGCTGATTGTGAGCTCTATTGGTGCCTGTTACTGCAATGAAAAGTCATTTGGCTTGTGTCGAAATTTCCCCTCAAAGTTTATCTTTGCTTCTCTCTTACCTCCTGAAGAGTTTAGGGCCTTGCGTATGAAATTGGCAGCATCATAGAAGAAGACACTTAAATCGAAGGCAGGATCATCAAATGCTTCTATTCCATAGTACTCTATTTGCAGATCTGCATAATATTTGGCTCCTGTGTCAATGTTATATGGTCCATCTGCTGCATTAAGGATATGAGTAATTTTGAGGCTTTGAAGTGTAGCTTTGCTCCTAGCAGCCCACCTGTTGAAAGACATGAAGGGCACATTGGCAACGCTCCTAACATTCTGCAAAAATAGCATGGTTTAAAGTTAGTGCCTGCTCCCACTATGGAAGGATGCAGGAACTGCACCCTGCTCACAGAGGAGCAAATCTCAAGAAGCTCATAGTGCTTTGCACATGAATGTCATATGGAGGGGTGGAGAACAGCAGGAGCACAGACTTGCCACTGGGTTACTGTTAGTTAAGCAAATGCCTCCCAGCAGATAATCCCTGGGAACATGGCTTACTGTATGAAGTCATCAAGATTTTCCTTAAATATTTGTTTAGGAATTTTTAGAGCTAATCTCTCATTGCAGTGTACCTCGTCTCAAGAGTGAGAGTATGCACTGATGCAGCAACATCTTGTTCCTGGTTTGGACATGAAGTGGATGCATTGTGTTCACCAGCTAGGTGAACCCCACCTCCCACCATAAACTAGGACTATAGCCATTCAACAGGATTCTGAACCTTAACTGATATATTCATGAGGAGGAGGAGCTGGGGAAAATGAGCTAATGATCTAGGTAATCTGCAGTAATCCAATTGGAAGGAAATAGCAATAAATATTATTGGTCACAAGAATAAGGTATTTGCATGAAATTAATGTTTGATATTTTCAGTTTTATCATCTTGGAAAGAAAGCTTGGATTTGGAATGTCAAGATCACTATTGCACAATTCATTTGGGTACTCCTCCTTCTGGGTTTTAATCTTGCTACCCCTATCTGAGTGTTAGGTCTACTGGCCTCTTGTCTGCTGCCTTAGAGGCCACAATTTCCAGGCCACATAAGGCATCTCAGAATTGACATCAATTTGGCATAGGTTTTTGAAGACTTTAGTCTAGAATACAAATAATTTTTACCCTGCTAAATTCATGGTGGCTCAAAAAATATAAAAAACCAAATCAGACATGCTAGGAGTAAGTCACCATTTTGCATTTTATATGTTTCTTGACATCCAAGCTCTTCACATCATCAGTTTGGAAGCCTGTATCACAAAAACATTCCTGAAGACCCAAAAGCTGCTCCCCAGTAGTACCATGCCCTTTCCTCCTCCTTCTCCCAGGGACTGATAACAGTTTACAATAGGACCATATGTTCTTACGCATCTCCCACGTAGATATTTGGCCAGACTTGGTCCACATGATTGTCAGAGCCTCCTCTGAGCCACAGGAGCTGCTGGAGATCTGTTAGTGATGGTGTTTCGTAGGCAGGGCTCCTAGTCAGAGGTGAAGAGTCTCTGGTGCGAAGCATCCTGCTGGTCCTTTGCATGCACTCAGGCTGTATCAGAGACAGGTTTTCTGAAATGAATTGAAAGGAAATTTTCATACAGAAATACTATTCCCTAGAAAGTAGACCTGTTCATTACCCTCCAAATAGGATTACATTATTAGAACTAGTGTGTGCAGCAGGGCCGGCAGGTGTTGCTAAAAGCATCCAGAGAGCAGGACTGACTCAGGGGTAGGACTCTACAGACATGTAATTTTTCCCCTGAGAGAGCAGCATAAGATAATGTGATTTAATTTCTTGTCCAGTATCACTATTGGTAAAGAACATCGGCACCACCTGAATGCAGACTGGATGAATCTTGTAGGCACAGGTAACATTTCTCTTTTTGTTAAAGTGCTACCAGAGTATTTGTATACACTTGATTCTGATTAGTTAAAACTGGAAGTTTTTGAATGTATCAGTTAATTGACTTACAAAGTTTCTAGGGCCACAGTGAAAATCTTATGATGTGTATGTGAGCACCATCTGTATGGTGCATGTGTACACACATAGAAACAATGTGTACATACAATATTATTTCATTTATAGTGATGCATTTAAACACACCTACACACATACATACATGTATACATAGGAAAGGATTTTCATATGCATCTATAAACATATATATATTGTATATGTCTGTACGTAGAAAGAGAAATTGAGAGGATTTGAACTAGTTTTTTCTCTCTCAGTTGAATATCCCTGGACACTCAGCTATGCTGGTATTCTTGTGCCTGTCTATCTCAATCTCTCCTCTGGGAGCTGTTCCACTTTGTATAAACAATGTGATAGCTACTTCCCTCCAGAGAGGGGCCATTTTTCTTGTCTGAGGGGCAGGATAATTACCCAGGATGTGAGAAAAAAATAGTATTTTTGAAATTATAGAGCTAAAAGTTCTGGCATTGTTGTCCTGTTGAGAATCCATCTAGGGCTCCTTCACAGGTCTCTGAGATCACAGACCTCTGAACCCTCACAAATCATGCTGTGGAATATGGGCAACCCTTTTGCAATGCTGTTTGCTGGTTTAGACCCAGCAAGCCCAGGTCAGATGGTTCAGCTGGAAGCAAAGCTCAGTCAAGAGCAAGATATCCAAACAGTCCCTCCTTTGAGACTTTAGAAACATTTCTCCTGCCTGGGCCTCATTATCCTGAATTGCCCCCTGAAACTATTCATGAGCTTTATTTGGTTGCTTGTTCTTACTCAAGTCATAATCAATGTGGAAGGCACACTAGAACTCTTCCCAAAGTAGGGTAAATGGTGTTTATTCTGATATGGCATCAGCTTTCACTCTAATGCCTGAATGCCTAAATCTAAAGTTTGGGTTTATTTTCTCAGCAATTTTAGAAAACAAGCGTAGATGGACCTTCAGAAGTCATCTGGTCTTCCCCTGCCCCACAGCAGCAGCAGCCATACAGATGTTGCTCCTAAAACAACTTTGTCCATGTACATTATTTTTAACAGTGTAAGCTGATTTGGGGAATAAGCAGAAAACAAGGGAGAATATATTTTTGCTTACAGAAAAGGAAGTGGAGTTGATATGAGGCATATTACTGAACATACACATATATTTCTGAGTCCTCAGTCTAAATTTGCTTCCTTTGCCCCTTCCTCCCTCCTTCTCCCTACAAATGTTAAGTGAAGTTATAGCTTTTTGTATGTTCCAATAAGAAAGAGGTCTCCCTAGGGTAACTACTTAATAAGCAAGATATGAAAAGCACAATAAAGATGATGGGAGACATAGAAAAAAGAAGACTGGTTTTACTTTTAATGATGGAGGAAGAACTGCAGGGAGGTAGAAAGAAATATAGAGATAAAATCCCATGAATTTTTCAGGGCAGATAATATAAGATCAAGAGCTTTGGTAAAGGAGTATGTTGTGCAATCCTAGCCCAGATTAGCATGAATAGCACAGAAAGAGATAGTGTGCATTGCCCTACAAGTTTTACTGCCTTGTGAAAGTCATGCACTGTGCTCAAGAGCTACTGCTAGCATCTTCATGATGACCTGTTTGTACTTCCACTGACACAGAACATTAAGCTGAAGCCGTTAAAGAAAATCAAGAATAAGATAATACAGCTTCTACATCAGGAGATTAATAGGACCATGGGCTCACTTTCGAGGAGTGTGGCTGACTCTGAGTTGCTGCAAATGCTTAAGGGCTGAAGTTGTGGAGCAGATAGATACCAAACTTTCATTTCTCCTAGACCCTGCTGCTTTAAACTTCTATTGTAGCCTCTCAGCTAGTTACAGTAATGGAGATGATGAGCAAAGATAATTAGATTGTGTGGCCACCTGTTCAAGACCTGACTTTGAGGAGGTTCTCCCAAAATTGAGTCATTTTGGTGCTAGTGACACTTCACAGATGACTCTGGCCTTTGCAGCCAGGGAAATGCTTTGCAACAGAGCTCCATTTCATAGATCAATCCTGTTTCCAAAAGGTGTACCAGCATTGTTTTATTCACATGCCTGATGTCAGACAAGTGAGCTCCTTGTGTCAACACAAGCACGGCTCCTCCCAAGAGCACAGCTCCCACCTGCGCTGCACTGCCTGAAATTGGAGTGCTCTGCAGGGCCTTCAGGGTAAGCCTGGAAATAGCTATAGCAGATGATTGCACTAATGAGGAAAGCAATATGAATTTTTTAATTGAAGGCCAGGGACTTTGCTGAAGGTTTTCCCCCACCTTCTACTTTAAGATAGTGCAGAGGTAGCAAAAGTGCTGCCACTGATTACATTTCTCTAAGCTTCTCCCTCTGGGTGGCTCCCAGAAGCTGCTCTAGTTGAAAACAGTGACAGTAGGAGGGCAGGAATCCCTGTACCAGAGGGAAAAATTCTGTCTTACAAGGCTACTAACATTTTCTGCAGAGATCTAAACCATGCAAGTTGGATAGGATTACTTTTCTTTTAAACTGTAGCCATCTCATTAGCCTTTTTCTCTCTCTCTCTCTCTCTCTCTTTCTTTCTTTCTTTCTTTATTTCTCTCTCTCTCTCTCTTTGTCTCTTTCTCTCTTTCTCTTTCTTGCTTTCTCTCTCTCTTTCTCTCTCTCTTGCTTTCTCTCTTTCTCTTTCTTTCTCTCTTTTTTTCTCTTTCTTGCTTTTTCTCTTTCCTTCTTTCCTTCCTTCTTTCATCTTTCTTATCTCTCTTTCTTATCATTCTTTCTTATCATTCTATCTTTCTTTCCTATTTTTTCTGCTTAAAAGCAAAACAACAGAAACAAAACAATTCAACATATGGGAGACTTTAGAGGCTGGACAGAGACTTTAATGGCAATCCACTGAATACAAGGTATCACACAAGCTTTAAAACTGTCTTGCCATTTTGCATCATTTCCCACCCACCTGGAGCACTGGGGTACAGCCCAAATGGCCAGGGCCAGCTCTGACCCCTGTCTGGCCTGTGGGGCCTGGGTTTCCCCAGTGGTCCAGAAGTTGCCCTGGAAGCCCAGGCTGGAGGTGGCCGTGGGGGACATTGCCTGGCTGCAGGGAGCACCCAGGAAAGGCTGTGGATGACTCCATGCTGTCTGCATGCAGCTGGGGCAGCTCCTGAGGGACTCAGTCATGCCAGGACCTTGTCTACAACAACCTAGTGGAGATTTGTATCTCCCCAGTATTGTCTAGCCACTAGAATACTACAGTCTGCAAAGCTTTTTGGTTTGTTTTTTCGTTTATTGGTTTGGTTTATTTTTTTTTCCTTCCTTTCTCTATGGTGGAAATTATTGCCCTTTTCTATTGAACATCTCTGGAAAAAAAAAAAAAAGAAAAAAGAAAACCCACATAAACCCCCTAGTGACTTGAATTGGCTAAAGCACTTAATAGATTTGCATTGCATTAGAAGATTCTAGTGGAAAAAAACTCAGCAAAGTTTTGGGGGTAAAAATGCAAACACTCAAATATTGCAGATATTAAATAGTTAATTTTGCTATTTCAAAAAAAAATACCATTTCCATTTTTCTATTCAGTTACTTTGTTTTGCAATTTGTTCTCCTGCATTGCATAAAGTATTTTAAAACATTAAACAAGATGAAATGGCTTGCTCCCGATTGAGAAAAATATGTTTTATTTCACTAACAATGAACACAGACTGAATAGCCACCTATTTGCCTAGCCCAAATTTTCACTTCTGTAACTCCCTGCCATTTTGCCATGGTTGTTCCCTTGCCTCCTCAAGATGGAACTGAGATGCAGAGAAATTAAATGAATGTCTGAAGTCCCAAGAGGAGTCTGACAGGACATTAGTTGGACCCAAATCATCTTTCCTCCTTCCCTTTTGCTAGCACCTTCCTGGCTGGCACAGCTCTGCCTGTGGTTATGCTGATAGCCCAGATGGGGACAGGTGTCTTTCAGTAACAAGTCCTTACATGAGATTATTGAGAGCCTCAGGCACAGCAAGGCCTCTGGATACTACAATAGCACAAACACTACCTAACAATAACATGATACAGAAAGCTCCTGCAGCCAAATATCCTAAATTCCCTGTATCAAAACCCTGACAAACTAAATGGTTCAAAATTCCAAAGCATGGGGTCACAATATAATTCATGTGAAAGGGAAAAAAATTAAAAACCAGCCTCTCGTTGCATTTGAAAATGCCATCTACTCTGTTTTTTCTTCTCTTTTTTCTCAGCAAGCATCTCTGCACTCTTCTTTTACATTCCTTGCTCTTTTCTCTCAGGTAGTGTTTAACACTATGGTTCTTTGTCCTCCTGATGGAAAATACCAGATGGAAAGAAGTGTGTTTCACGAGGAAATGATCATGTTAGTGGAATTAATCTTTTAGATACTGTAACATGAAATATGATCTTCCTTTTTGTTAAGAAGACCCAGTCTGTGTCTCTACAGTTTGGTCAGGATCTGACGCTAAGAGAGCCCAGGAGTCTCTTGAGGTAGAGCTGAAAGCTTGGTGTGCAGAAACAGGCACATTTAAAAGCAATAGCAAAGTTAAAACAGCCAGATGGGAACCTAGCAGGCAACCAAGAGGGGAACTCTCTGTTTTCCTTGCAAGCCTACAGGGGCTTGTTTGCAGGAATTAGAATCTCTCACCAGCAGTTCACTGCAGCTCTAATACCAAGTGGTATTGAAAATGAGAAGCAGGTTATGGCTGATGGTTTAAATGAGGTACCTATGGGAATTTAGAAATGAGATCCTGGACTTGTCTTGGTGTAGACTGTGCACATGGCAGAGCAATATTGCTTTCTTGGCTGACTGCATCATATATTATGGCCTTTTATTTTGCCCACAGTCAAACAGCAGGGAATAGTAGAAGTTCATTGCTCCAGCTCAGTGTTCAAACTCTGATCTGCCTCACCAGAGGCAGTGCCCCTGAATAATGGAAAGTAGAATTGGTCCCTCAGCCTCTGTGCAGGTTCATGTTCAATGCAGCACTATATAAATGCTATTGCCATTATTTTGGAGTGAAGAGAAAAGCAGAATGTACAATTAAAGCTCTGTTTGGTTCAGGTTTTAAGAGAATTTACTACCTGGGAGAGATGCCAGATGGAGGGCTCTGGAAAACACAGCCTGCCCTTTAACCGCAGTGTCAGGAAAGAGCAGGAGCAGCCCTCCAAGCCTCCTCCATGACTTCCCCCTCAGCCCAGCCCAGCTCACATTGCAGATGCCCCTCACCCTACACTGGTAACCGTGTTTTACAGGGTGGGAGAAAATCTGAGTCTTCACACCTCGTCACCGCTCAGTCTCCCTCCTGACATCTCCATTCACATCCGGCCTTGTGTATTTATGATGGGGCCCTCTCACTTCTCCAAACTGAGCTGGAAGGTACCAACTTCTGCTTGCAAGGAGTCTGAGCTGGGCTGGAAAGCTAAAGGCTCCTTCCTCTGTGAGCCCTCCTGTTCCTGTGTAGGGCTGCCCATGGTGCTGCAGGGGCTGTGCTCCACAGGAGCTGCCTCCACCTGGGGAAAGCAGGAATGCACAAGGCCATTTCAGTAGAGGGAGTGATCACAGGGCAGGGCAGGTGCTAGGAATCAGCCTCAGAGAGGGTTTGGATGGCCAGAAGAGCTCCTGGAGGTGAAGCAGGTCCCAGATGAAGTGGGAAGACAAGGGGGTGCATGGCTAGACGCAGGCATGTAGGTGGAGGTGGAGCCCAAGCATCCCAGCTCAGAAGGGCCCCTGAGTGAGGCAGGGAGCCCCAGTGAGGCCCCCCAGCAGCCCCACCCCAGGTCACACTGCCACTATTGTCCTTGGACAGGGCAAGTCCCCGGGAGGGGCATGCTTGCTGAGCTCAGTGGGGTGAGCTTCTCCTGCACCTTGCTAGTTTTTGGGAAGGGGTGCTACCTTACAGAAGTGCTCCTGGAGAGCATTTCCTCTTTTTTGCAGTGTAATAGACCTGCACATATTTTCCCAAAATTGTAATTCCAAGGGGGAGAACCTTTGTGTTGCCCTCTCCCACCTCCCCCAACCCTCCTATCTGAGTCACGCAGCCTAGGAAGGAGCACTTGCCCATGGACGTGGCTAAGGCTGCAGGAAAGGATGGCTTAAAAATGGAGGCACTGGTTGGAAAAATGGGGGGTCCTGCTGGCAGTGACAGGTCATGGCTGTGGCATGACGCCAGCTTTTACATCTGCAGCTTTCAGATTCAAAAGAGATAAAAAAAGAAGTATTACCTTAGCAGCTGGCATCTCTAAGCTATGGAATGAACCATCCCCAGCAAGACAGCGCTGCCCTCCACAGGCTCCTTGCACAATTTCCGAGTGCCTGTGGATATCTTCGAGCCTAGGGTGGTGCTTTCCCCTTTATTTCTCCTCTGGGGCATTTCTGTCCAGGGTACAGCTTGGAATTCAAGCCCCCCCAAAACTACTGATTTTTTTTTTTTTTTTTTTTTTTTTTGATGCATCTCAACTGTCCTAATGCTTCTCCCTGAATTAAAATTGTCTAGTCTTAAGTCCTGCTGCCAGCAGCCATAACTGTGCTGGATGCTGTAGTCAGGGGAGAACACAATCACCATGCAGCTAACTGCTTCTAATAGTAGAAACTTCACTCTAATCTTACATAACACCAGTAATGGAGCAGAGAGGCTGTGGCTTCTGAGGAGCTTAGAAAGCTTTCTTGGGCAGCTCATGCCCTGAGGGCAGAGAAGCTGCAGCTGCAATGAGAGCAAGAAAAACAAAATGACCTTGATATTGATAACAGTTCAGTGAGTGCTGTCACAGCCAGTGCTGTGCCAAGACTTCACTGGCGTCACAGGCTGTCGATCGGTGTAAGTTATGGTCAGTTCTGATAAAAATGGTGTCAAAGAGGCCAGGCTGAGAGAGGCATGTGGGGAAATAATGTCTTGCAAGCTTCAGGAAAGACAAACAAGGATGTTAATATATTGCTATTAAAAGGGCCTCCAAAGCACTTCGACTTCTGCAGGCAGTATGGATTTGTGTGACTGTGGATTAAATGGGTTTTTTTCCTCTCCTTGATTTACTCCTCAAATGATTTTTATATGACTGCTGTTATCAATACAAAATTGACAACTCTGTCAGGTTTGCAAGATTTCAGAATATTTGAAGGCATGAGAAAAGGGTTTTGATATTCCTCAGTCGTTTGGCAGGGTAGCTTTGAGCTGTCTCTCCCTGCACTTTTAACATAAGTAGAGAAGTGCTCTCCTTGCTTTGCCTTTCTTGAAAGGGTACATACAAAAAAGGCACCTTTTTCTAAGGCTGACAAAGCTGTACAAATTCTTTGCTATGGAATCAAGAGCAAACTTCAAAACTCTGCAGTAGATCTATTTTGGCACTTGAGTTTTTCAGGCATATCATAGAGCTTTCCAGTGACATTCTCAGCTCTGTTGGGGCAGAGGGGAATGTTTTTCTTTTGATTTTTTTTCAAGTGCTGACTTTAAAAACATTATTTGATTTTGATTAAGTCATCTTTTAAGAAGACTGATTGTATGTCACAAAGGAATTGACCACTGATGAGCACATGACAATAACTAAAAGGAGACGTTAAGACACAGAACTGGGATTTCCTGTCTCTTGCTGCTTTTGATTATCTGTCTAATGAGTATATGCTCCTCATTTCTTATCTTAAATTTGAAGAAATACAAGTGAGTGGTTTTTCTGTTGCACCTCCCTGGTACCAGGGTGCCAGGTAAATCAGAGTGAAGTAGGTGCTGCCTCACAGGGGCTGTGGGCAAAGCAGGGTGTGCAGCTGCCTCTCCAGGCTGTGAAGGATGAAGGCTGATGGCAGTGGGGATGTGCTCTGCTCCCAGGCCCAGGGTCACTGGGAAGGAGTTTCCCTGCCTGGCCCTGCTGCAATACCTCTGTGAGAAGCAGGCAGCATGGTGCTGCCCCACTCCTGAGACTGAAGCTATGCAAGCCTTACAGTTGGTCAGGCAGGGCAGAAGCAAGGCTTGTTTTGTCCCAGCAAATTTTTGGAGAGTGTTTTCATTTTATTGCTAGGTTTCACTATATCCAGCCAGGTTTTATGCTGTTGTTTTTCTGATTCTGTTTCATGCCCTAGGTGTGGAATGTAGGTGGATGGCAAGGCTGGCAGGTAGGAGATGGAGGGGAGAAGAGCCTCCAGCAAAGCAGCAGCCTCAGGGCTCCCAAGAGGGAGAGATGAGCAGAGCTAGAAGGAAGGAGCTTGTCCTTGCTGGAGGCTGTGCCTGCTGCAGGTGGTTTACAGCAGATACTTTGGGAACACCCAAACAGAACGGTCCATTTTCCCAGAGCAAACCTCTGTGCCTTCAGCACAGCCTTGGGAAGGCTGTCCCCTGCCTGAGAAAGCTGCTGGGAGCAGGAATGCACTAAGGACTGCGACATTCTCAGGTACAATGGCAATGGGAGTCACCTGTGAGCTATAAATAGCACTGACATCCTTTCTCTCCTGAGCCTGCAATCCAAGCAGTCATTTTTGCGGGTGCCAGTGAAAATGAACAAAGCTTTGAACAGCTTTTATTAACATTCTCTTTGCAGGCTGGAAATTTTCTTAGTAAGTAGTGACTAGTTTTTTTTTACTGACCCTGAATTTTGCATTTATTTTAAAGGAGAATTCTGGCATTTTTTTCTTTTTGAATTTTTAAAAAATATCATATATAATTTTCATATTTTTACCTCATCTGTCTGGGAAGAGCTATTGTGGCAGGACAGTTGAGATCACAAGTATTCATTTTCAAAAATCCTCTGTGCAATTGCAGGAAAAGAGGGAAAACCCCAGGAACCTAGATTGAGTCTTATATAAATCTTACATGCATTTTTAACAAAAAATGAAAATGTTTTGGTTTAGAATTAAGGAAATAATGCAGGATGTTTGGGCAGGCTTTGTGGTGTTTACATTGAGAGACCAGACAGCAATACTGGTTGCAGTAAAAGGAAAAGCTTTACATGCCTATCAGACAAGATTTTCCTATGGTTTGATAGGAAACAAAGATGGCTTTGTTAAGGAGCTATGAAGACCTGAGAGCAACACTGGCAAAAGGAGCCTTTTCAAAATATTTAGGGTTCACTTGATGAAGTCTTGTCATAACATAATTAAGTCTCACCTGTTATGCAACTCTCCTTTGCTCTTTATAGGCAGCAGAAAACACAAAGGTCTACAAAACAGACACTTTGCTCTGGGATAACCAAAGAAACCCTGCTACAAGATCAACTAGTGGAGCTGGAAAAATTAGTCAAGCTTTCAAATATGCAAGAGGAGCTGTATTTTTTTGCAGTGATGCCAACTAATCTAATTCTAGATTAGACTGTTATACTGACAACCCTTTTCTTAGGCCAGTGGGCAGCGCTGCGGCCTGTGAAACGCTGTGATTTTTCCTGCTGCCACAAGATGGCAGGAAAAAACAATGTTGGGGGATTTAAAAATACACAGAGATGGGCCTCAGAACGGAATACACTCCTGACTGGCATTTAAAGGGAGAACTTGCAAGAAACTGCACGTTGGATGGAAGAAAAATGTGAAATGTACGGAATTAATTAGGTTGGTATTGATCTGAGTGTATACATCAAAAGATCTACACCATATCCTTTCCTATGTAGGTTCTGTGTATAAGAAAAGCCTGTGGCAGTGCTCATTTTTTCCTGTACACTGTTCAGTTTGGCCTGGTTTTGTTCTGCTGGCAAAATCTGTTGTACAAACCAGTCCAAGACATAATGCACTCACCTAAAGTAAAAAGCAGGGTGATTACTTTAGTCTTTTGTACTGTCTTCTTCCAAATACGGTTCTCTTCCCATTTCCTGTTCCTCCAGCCATAGTAGGAAAAGAGCCCAGCTAGAGGACACTGCTCTGGCTTTTGGGAACAGTGGGAGACACGAGGGACAGCAGCTGGGCAGGAGGGCACGCCTGGGTGCTAACAGGCTGTGGCACTGGGTTGCTGAGCTGGGCACTGTGGTTAAATCCGTGTCGACTCCTGCCTGTTCTCCTGGGAAAACCGACCCTTCAATGCAATGGGTGAGGAGCTTTTCTTATCCTGACTTACTTAATGTCGGTATGGGTGTCACAGGAGCTGCTGGGGCTTTGGAAGAGGGCTGGAAGGGAAGAGTCTGTGCTGTTCATGCTCTCTCCCCAGATGCTTTCACTTCAAATACTTTTCTTAAGGGAAATAAACCCTCTACAAGAACAGAAATTGGTTTGGAAAGTACAACCAGACTGGCTGGGGGTTTGGAGTTACCCAGAGGCATTCCTCCTCAGCAGCCAGTGTGGTGGTTCCCCTCCATTCTTCTGACAGATAAAAGAAAGCTGTGGAAAACTCACAAAGATTATTGTTCACCTGGAGCTCGTGAACTGGTAGAAGTTAATTGTGCAAGGCAGCACTGTGTAGGCCTGGTGGGCCCTGGCCCTGGCCCTGGTCCTGGTCCTGGCCCTGCCATGCTGCTGCTCCCCGCATGGCCTGGCCTGGCCTGGCCTCACCGGCCTGGCCCTCCCTCACTGAGACATGGAGGACGTTCAGCAGTGCCCTTGCAGTTTGTCTGGTGAGGGGACAAGGGTCATGGCAGCTGTGCTGCCCTGTGGCAGTGGCCTCCCCAGAGGCTCATCCAGCACCAGCTTGCTCCTCGCCCACCCAGCCTATTCCTCACCCACCCAGCCTTCCTCCTCGCCCACCCAGCCTTCCTCCTCATCCATCCAGCCTTCCTCCTCACCCATCCAGCCTGCTCCTCAGCTATCCATTCACCTTTTTTTCTCACCCAGCCTTCATTCCTCCTTTTCTTTTTTTCCCCCACAACCTTCATCTCTCCTTGGAATGATGGAGGCAAGGGGCTTGTTGGGGGCATAAGGTAAATTAGGAACTTTTGTGCTAGGACCAGTTCTTTTATTCAGTCTGTAATAATTAAAAGTATCAAGAGGTTTAAGAAATAACTAATCTGTTGAAAGCCAAAAGCTGGAGGATACACAGATGTCCTGTTTCTTATGCTGGCTTTCTCTAGACTCTGCTCTGGCCTGATGGAGCCAGTCCTTCAGGCCCAACCTGAATTGGCTCTTCCCACTTGTCTTATGAATGCTGTGTCTACACTACTCATTACTAAATACTGAATTCTATAAAATGGGCACCAAACATCCAGAATCTGCCTCCCAGGCTAGCAATACATTTGTCATTATGAACCAAGGTTCATTTCACAGTGAAAACATGGAGGAGAATGACAAGGCAGCAAGAGTGAAGAAGCAAAAGCAAAATGCTTACAGCAACTTTCAACTGCTGAGATGATGATGGAAAAGGAACTGATAATACAGGTGCCCATCACCTGGGCAGGAACACCCTTGTCCCATGCTAAAACAGATCCTAATGCCTTCACACCTTTCCAGATTCTGATCCTACTTGGATTTTTAAGATATTCTCTCTTGTGTTGCTTCTTTTCATAAAATTACTTTGGTCTCAGCTTGATTCTGCGATTAGCAGCTTCATTTTGTGAGGAAAACAAATGATCGAAGGTCTGCAGCTGCTGGCAACACCACAAGAACACTGCCAGAATCCAGGAGCCTTCTTTTGCCCTTTGGCTGCCCACCTCTGAGTTATGGGGTCCCACCTGTTATTTAAAGGTAAATTAAGCCTTCCTTGAAATTAATAGTTTAAACTGAGCACAAAATTACTTTGAATTTAGCTCATGCATGACATCCTACAACCTGGGTCCTTTTGCCAGGCTTTCAGCAACTGATCATCTAGGTCAAAACAGCTCCAGGGCATGCTTAATCCTGCTCTGGATGGGAGGTGAGCAAGACTTTAGAGATGGAGGTGTTAGGAGATATGTGTGTATGGAGAAAACAACACTCTCTAGACACTTGCTCCCCTTCAGTGCTTGAAAGGAAAATTCTCCCCTTTCAGCACTAAAGCATTGACTGCAAGTGTCAATTTGCTATCTTTTATAGAGAAAATAATACTGAGAAACTATTCACCTCAGGTAGTTTATCCACAAAGTAAGGGCTGTCCAGGAATTTGAAATCACTGGGTAGAAGGGATTTCCTATTTCTATTCTAATGGGTTAAGGGATTTTCAATTCTATTCTACCAAGTAAAAACTCTGTCTGAGTTTTTAATTTTTGTTCTGTTGAGCAAGGTGTATATGCCTGAGAAGGAACAAACACATGTACATGTCAGCTCCAAAGGGAGGGACCCCCAGCACAGGTGACATCATCTCACTCATGGTGCTGGATCAGGTCTTGAGAGGTTACACTGACCTCTGCTCTTCTCCTGCAACTTTTCACTATTGCCACAAGTAAGGGCTGAGATTGGATGGGTCAGTCTTAACCCAAAAATCTAATCTGTTCCGAAAAGCAGGGACCCATAGCTATGTGAGCTTAATTGGGCCCTTCTCTCTATTTCTGAGGCTGTCAGGCACAGGAAGGTGGCTGCTGACTGTTGGAACAGAAAAATGTGTCACAGAGCTGAGGTGCTTTTCTTATCCTGACTTAATGTCTGTCCCACCTCCTTCTTCCATAAAGATGTCTGTCATGCCTGTCCCATTTTCTGCCTTTCTAGGGTCAGAAGCAATAGTGATTACCAAGCAACTTCATCCCATCCCTCTATTAGATTAACCACTCCCTTGATGGATCACAGACTGTGTGATGACAGGCAAAATCTCTGCCATTAAAAACTCAAACTCCCTCTGCTCTCAGAGGTGCTGGTATGGGGATGGAGCTCCCCTTGCACACAGGCAGCCTTGCCTTCTGCCTGGTTACATCCCCTGCAGGCTGGATGGTGCATCTTGGCTTTACAGCTGCTCTGTGTGGCTGCACATGCTTTCACAGCAGGATTTATCAGCACCACCACGCCCCTTGCAGGGATCTGAAAGAGTGCTGCCTTTTTCACAGGAATGAGCCTGCTGTCCCCAGAGAACATAGAGAAAAAATCCTGGCCAAAGAGGGAACCATGAGAACAGAGCTAAGGTTATGACTTTGTAAATGTTTATCTTCAGTCTGTATTTGATGTCTGGATAATAAGGTGACCAGTCTCTTACAGATATGTAAGGCAGGTTAAATAACAGAGGGCACACAGTGGGTCTTTTGAGCTGCAGCACAGAGCATGTGCAGGGCCTTACCATTCCCACTTGCCACCTCTGTGGCCAATGGATGCTTTCATGCAGTGTCTCTTCCTAAGCCCTTCAGAGATGAGCTGTAAGTATGGTTGATACAGCTGTGGGGGTTTTTTTTCTAAAAAAATGGCTTTCTTTTTGTATTGTTTGCATTTTTTCATGCTGCTTTGGTTCACTCACCGTTTTCTTCAGTTTGGTAAAGAAACTGTCTGTGAAAACAAGAATGGAAAAAAATAAAATTATTAATGACAGATTTTTAATATACACAGGGAAGAGATGTTTTAAAGTGAGTCTATCAGGTTATGCACCTAAGTATTATTTCTGCCCTTGAAAATCTTTCACTTACAGTGCTTAATTGGTCTGTGCACATCCATTGCTTAAAGGTAATTGGACATTTTTATAGAAATATCAGAAACAAAAACACTCCAGGCTGTTGTTCTAACCATTAAAAAAAAAAAAAAAAAAAAAAGAACTATGGAAAGAATATGTTTCAGGGCATCATCCAGCCTCTCTTGAAACTGTGCAAATTCACTTGGTGAAAACAACAGCAGACACAATGAAATGAAGAACTGAGATCTCAAATGTGATATTATGCAGAAAGTAGAGTCAGTACTAAATAAGTAACAGCTCTATGTGTTACCAAGGGTGCACTTTGATTTTGATGAATGTTAAAAGAACCTTTAGCCTTGAAAATAAAGAGGATAATTTCTCTCTAGGCAATGGCTGCTCGTGAAAGCCATAAAATAGGAGCACTGGAGCCCTAATTTTATAGTGCTTTTTAAATGATTTTCAAATGGTCCAGCTGCTTTGTGCCACAATAGCACAAGGCAGAGATATTTACGCCGGCAATAACAAGCATGCATCAGCCTGCCCGGGCTGCTCTCCGCAGGCAGCCTGCAGGAGGTGAAACACACGTGGAAAGGTGGAACTTGCCAATGCGGATTGATCACAATCACACCATGGTCAGAGCAATCCTGGGAAGCTGCTTTTTCCACCCAACAACTGGATTGTTTTGCTTGTCTGTGTGTGGCTGTGAAGTGCAGGATCTGTGCGGCCGGCAGCGCTGGCTCTGTTTTGACACTTGAGAGCCTGCCAGCCGTGTGTGCCTCTTAGGCCATACTGTCCTTGGCACACGTCTCCTTTTGGAAACAGGAGGGCAAACTCACCCCCAGGTTACACTGCTGGCTTGGGGTGGGAGTGTCCACAAGGGCTGGT
The DNA here is from genome assembly GCF_028018845.1 of Melospiza georgiana. Taxonomy (NCBI): domain Eukaryota; kingdom Metazoa; phylum Chordata; class Aves; order Passeriformes; family Passerellidae; genus Melospiza; species Melospiza georgiana. The sequence goes on along the minus strand of NC_080437.1, from coordinate 16,118,223 downwards.
GTGGCCCCAGCTTTGGTGTTCTGATGCAGCACTGCATTACCTTCTCCAGAAATGAACGCATGTGGCAAGAGAACTCTGGTGGCAATTCTGCTGAGATGCTGAATTGCCACCAGCAACTTTCCCCAGGTATTTTACCTCTGCATATTTAGGACTTCAGAGTAAAACTACAATTTATTTTCCAAACAAATGCTCTAAGATAAGAACTACCCTGGGGTGGTCTATCTTAGCATGCCAATTTGGGTAGTCATTTCAACAGTTCAAAAAAGTTTCAATTTTTTCTTTACAGTCCCCTCTCCTTGGCAAGACATTGACATAAGACAGGGTACTGAGAGAAATCTGCCTTCTGAGCCAGCAGAATAGGCTTTAAAGAGCAGTTCATTTATGAAATATTCCATTAAAATTAAATAACTTGTCTCTTTCCATGTTCACTAGTGCTAAAGGCACGGCAATGTTCAAGTAATAAGAATTTTGGTGGGAATGGGAAATTTTGAGCATGTGAGGAATGTCTAATTTATGGCTGAAAATTTTTTGTATTTGCAATAATTCTCAGGTCCATAAAGCTGGGACAGAGCTGGGCAGAGGGCATGGCAGGAAGAAGTTACCTCTGGAGAGTCCTCAGCCATTGAGCATCTATTGTCACCAGTGTAGAAAACTGTCTCCCATCTGGGTGACTTGTGCAGGTTGGGTAATATTTTCCCCTTTTCATCTGCTGATCCAAATCAGCAAAACAGGTTAGCATATTTTTGTGTCCAGGGATATACTTAAGAGCTTTAATTTTAAACAGGGGCCTATTTTCTCTTGGAGTTGAGTTTTGAGAGTTTTAATGAGCAGAATGGACAGCAAATAAGGAATGTATCCCAGAGGAGTACCTAGCACATTTGCTGCCCTCATTTGATAAACAGACTGAGGAATGAAATGAGCATGCAAAATTCAGAAACATTCTATACCCTAAACAGAGAGGAAAAATAGATTTGATGTTAAAGCTTTAGGTAACGTTCCTTTCATCTTTATCTCATATTCAGATTGTTTGTCTGACATTTCTCTTTGTTACTTTGTGTTCTTTTAATTTCATGAGTTTAGAGTTTACGTAGGTGCATACTGTATCTGAGTTCAGTATGTAAACCCTGCAACTTGATGGAATTGCACTTGACTGGGTAACTCTTTGGATAGCATTGCCTAGAAGAAAGTGGCAGAATAGCATAAGGTAAGCCAGCATAAAGGAAGCAGATCTGCTTTTTCTAAGAATACAGCAAATAAAAATTTTTCCTTTCAGAACACAAAGCAATACACATAGTGCTGTTCCAGGCTGCACAGAACAGTGCTATGGTCACAGATTGCCTAAGTTTGTACTTTTGCCTGACTCGCATCTCATCTCATCTTTGAGAGATCCAATTTACAGCAGCTGAGATAAAGTAGCTTCCAGGGTATTACATACAGCCCTTTCATAAATCAAGAACTGCTTTTTGTTACTAGAGATCTGAGTCCAGAAACAGAGGAAAACACATGGCATTAGGCTTTGTAAATGGCCAACTGGTATGTCTCTGCAATAGCTCTTTGCAGCTTTTGGCTATTTCTCAAATGAGAAAATAACTATTTTTAGTTATTTTTGTTGTGCATTCTGACAAATCAATACAGAAAAACTGAAAAAAAAAATTGTGATTTCTGACTGAGAGCTCAAAACTGTCTTCCCTTTTATAATTGCTTTTCTTCTTTCTCTCCTGTGACAGATGATACATTCTGATGATTACTAGTCTCTATGTGTGATCCTTGCCACTGTTGTGGATATGGTTTTGTTGGTCACTCCTAATCTCTCTGGATCCTGCTGTTTTCCCACATGCCAATGAAGACAATGTCTGTAAGTGGATAATTAGGCTTACCTGAGTGGTTGAGTGACATTTAGTTAATGCTGCTAAAGTAATTTGTGATTGCTTAATGCGAGTGCTGTGTAAGAGCAGCAGTTTACCTCTGGGATGGGGATTCGCCATTTGCCCTTGTTAATGCACACAGAATGTACAGAAATGTGCAACAAGGTCAAAGTTGATTGTGTCCACTATGAAAGCTCATGATAACAAGTAGCTCAGGTTATCTTGTTGCCTTGTAATGCATTCCTGTCTGTAGAGCCCAGTGTCCACCACACTCTGAGACATTTTTTCCCCTTTGAGAAATGTAAGAAAAAGTAAAGTAGTAGAAGAATGATACAAGGTTGCAATTTCTGTATATACTCATATCTGGAAATGCAGAATTCCAAGTTATTTCACTTCTGAAAAGAAGTAAGTTTAACAAGTTTTACTGACTTCAGTTGGCCACAATCTCATTGAGGACTGCTAGTCCAAACAACCTACACAAATTCACCTCAGGAGGTAGCTCTATAACTGGACTTGAAATATGTATGTTGAACACACTAAGGTTTTAGCATAGCTTCTAACTGTACAATGTTTCTTTGCTGAAGTGATATTAGTTTTGCTGATCCTGTTAAACTCCAGTTAATATACCTACCTGCTTAAGATCAGCATAAAGTTTGACTTCTGCAGGATATTTTACATATTGTGCCCTCAGCTGCTTATACAGCACTTCAGAAGACATTGTACCTTTAAACCCAAAGGGTCTTGGCCTTGGCCTTGTATATCAGCAATGGCTGATAGCCAGACAAATATTTAATAATCAGTTTGTTGACAACTTCAAAGTCCTCCAGGATGAAAGTCATCATGTTAAGTCAGCCATCCTTACTTTATTTTATGATATATTTAACTTGTTTAAAGATGCTGAACATCAGATTTCTGATAAAGGCATATGGAGAAATATTTCTTACAAAATACAGCATTAATTCTAGATTGATCTTTGATTTCCAAGTAGCTGCTCAGAAACTGCACATAAATGGTTCCACAGAAACAAGAAGTGACAGTGTATGGTACTGCTCTGGGTTATTTTAGCTCTGGCACAAGTCCTGATGCTGGCATGGGTTTGCTCAGTAACAGAAACATCCATTGTTTATTAACTTCACTGAGTACTGGGTTGGGCCCTAAATGCACATACTCTCTCCATTCCTATCTCATGAAGAGCCCATGAAACCTCATTCTCAGGTGTTGTTCCTATTTGTTTTATTGATGTTGGCACAATGAAGAAAATTCCATCTGTAGTACTCGATCACCTTCCAGTTTCACTGTTTGGAGTCTGTAACTTGTATTTAAGCTGATATTAGTGATCAGCTGTTCCATTAACAAAGAAACCTGTTTACATTTTTATTTCTGTTAGCTGAATGTTCTCAAAGTTCATCTTTTCCTTACTACACATACACACTGTTGTTATCTACATATTTTGTCATTATATTCTCAACCATTTCTTTCCCCCTACAAGACAGAATGTGATTGAAAGAAACATTTGAGTGTAGTTTGGAACATGTATATTCACAGGCATTTAAAGGAGGTCTTGAGACTGCACATAAAAGGCTGTCTAAAATCAAATGTTGCTGTTAAGAGAACACCATTTCAGTGATGTTTGTCTTAAATCTTTGCCTGTAGTACCTGTCAGGCTCAATTCTACAAATCCCTGTTTCTGCACATGGTTCTAAGAAGTAATAGAGTTAATTTCCAAGTGTAGTTACAAGGTTTAACCGGAAAGGCAAGGGTCGGTTTCGCACTCTCCTGGCCAAGGCAGGAGTTCAGCAAAACGCTGCCCATGGTTGTGGCTTCTGCCCGAGCACAGCCAGGCTCCGGCCAGGGCCCCGAGCTGCTGGCTGTCCCCAGCCGCAGGGCACAGGGCCACCTGCCGGCTGCCACGCTCCAGCCAGGCACATGGGGAAGCAGGCAGCCATCTGTAAAACCAAGTTTTGTAAATGCAGATTATTCCCCCCGTGTCACCTAGCTCATTTTTTGGCTTTGCTTTTTCATGGCTAAAAGAATGGCCACTTTAGCTGTAATCAGTGGGCAATCAGCAGGGTTTTTAGTTTCCACTGTTTCTCTCCTGTAGGAATTATTGTAATTTCTAGATATTTCAACAAGTTTGCAACCTGATGATGGTGAAAAAACCCTTGTTTTGGCATAACACTGGGCACTAGGCCTGTTGAGTGCAGATGACTGCATGCTTTCTCTATCCTCAGAGTGAAACACCCATCTGCACAGTTTTCAGAAATAGTGAAGTCTGCTGGCATTCAGAATATCCACAGATTTGTCAAAATTTCAACTGCAAATCAAGTTGTCGTATAAACAGCCAAAATCAGAATATTTTTTAATGTGAAAATTTCCATTCTAGTTAAAATTACACCAAAAAAGGTAAAAACCAATTGTTCAATTTTAAGGCTGCTTAGGACCATGAGCCTGTCTTGTGCTTTGTATGGTAAATGCTGTAGCATTTATAAAATCCATATGTTGCACAATTATAAATTAATACAAAGCAATAAAAATAGTCAAATTCTCTTTTAAATTGTTTTTCTGTGCAGTAGGTTCTTTCTTTAATGGATAGTCCTTTTGCTTTCTTCTGTGCTAATCTTGTCTATTTTAAGGCAATGAAGTTTACCAATGCTAATTATATAAAGTTGGACAGCATATGTTAATGAGCACTGTATTCCCCAGCCCTTCAGAACAGCTCAGCCTCAAAAAACACTTACATATTGCCTATGTAGAGATTAGGCCACTCTTCACCCACGTGATTTAATTCCACCTTGCAGCTGTCCAAAATATCTGGCAGTTCCTGGGCAGAGGGGAGTGCCAGGCTCAGACACTCCTGGGCTGACAGGGTCTGTCTTCAGGTGCTGACCCCTTTGGAGGCCTCATGCAGAGTCAGGCAGAGCAGGGAGGGCCTGCTGGCAGCCGCTGCTGTGGAATGCACAGGGAAGGTTTTGCTGAAGCAGGCTCTTTCTGCAGCTTGATGTTCCCAAGCAGGTGGCTGACTCTAAATACAGCTCGCGCCTTGACGCCTCCCTGGATTAGCTCAGCACTACGTCCCTGATGCAATGGGGAACAGCCAGAAAAATGAACCTTCTGCTTTAAGTGAATCTTATGCAAAAAAATGCTACTCCCATCCTCACATAAGCTATGGTGCTGTTCCTGCTAGCACAGAGCTTTCCCTGTGAAAGAAATGTCAGTGCAACCGAGACGCAGTCCCAAGTGCCTCATGTGACCCAGTTCTAATAATAAGCTACCAGGAAAGAGGGGACAGCACAGCTTGAGGGCGAGTTCAAAATAAACACCATGAGAACACTGGTCCTGGGCCTTACCCAAGGTTCACCAAGCCCACTGTCTTGTGCTTGGCTGTGGCTGAAAGTGAATGTAAGCACACACAAGCATGAATTATATTTGTGTATATAATAATAATAACACTCTCCCAGCTTCCAGCTGCAGTTTATAAGCTTGCTGATCTGGATGGAGTTTCTAAGTATTTGGTAACCCTGAATGGATTTCTGTCCCTCAAACATTTCCACTTCAATGTCTATAGGCTTTTACTCTCTGCAGCACCCTGTGGCAAGTGTTACACAGCTCATGTAAACCCCTCCCTTTCTTTCAGACCTGATTTCTACTGACTTCATCTGATGCCCTCGGTTCTTGTACTGGAAAATAAAAGGAAGAGATGTTTTCACTGGAACTCTACATGGGTCCCTTCAGGTGACACTGGTTTTGTGATTGCTGTAAGCAGATTTAAGTCTGCCAGAGCTGTAGTGGGGACAGTTCCTCTCACTTGCACCTTCTCCCAGGTTGTGTAGACCCTCTTGACAAATGTGTATTTTCTGAATGAAGTGCCACTGGGGAGGCAGTATTTTTCCTTCATTTTGGTTCCTTAATATAACTTGCCAAACTAACATTCAAAATACAAGTTTTTATGCTGATAGTGGAAAGCAGTGAGGTACTAATGTCATGTCATATCATGATGTGAATTATGGATAGTGTAATTGACAGGTGAGGAGGTCCCTTTTCCTCTTAGCACATTGCAGCAGACAATGCTTTCTGTTTTAAGAAGTTACAGGACTATTCTTCTGCTTTTGCTTATGTTGACTGGAAGTTTTCCCCCTGCACAAATGTGCACTCAAAGTAAATCTGTATGTAAAGACACAATAGAGGCAGGCAGGAAATATAAGTAACACTGACTCCACAGATTAAAAGCACTTCTGTGATTTGACAATGCCCTTGAAAAAACTTTCTACCTAATTCATTCCTTCCACTGAGGTAAGTCATGCTTACAAGATCACTACCATGCCATTGGTGGCATGGATGCCCAACTGGGTCAGCTTCACTCTGTTGTTCCCTTCCCTGCCCCTGGTGAAACAATACTCTCCCAGGATCAGCAGTATCTTCAAGAGCAGGTACTAATTTACAACAGGAGCAGCTTTCACAGCTGTGGCTTTGTAGGACAGATGCTCAGAGGCATGCAAAACATTATCCTGATGGGAGGATTCCATTAATCTTGCTCACATATGTCTAATTTTGCCCAGCCTAAAGCCATTAAGATGCATTATTTCACTCACATGAATTTCAGATTTTTCAATGCTGTGTCTTCAAAAGGTTTCCAGACTAAAACCTACTGTAATGTGAATGAAGTATAAATTATAATGAAATATTAACTCATATAAATACCTATTAATTTTTATGGCGAACTTCAAAGCAAACAAAGCTCCTCCTCCACTGCTCTGCTGCTTTGTGAGATATAAAGATTGTCCTAGCACTGTTAGGTTTTAAAATGTGATTTGCTATTTGATCTTTCACTGATCAGTGGAGCTCTTTTGCAACATTTAGGAAAATCTCAACAGTCAAACTGATGTCTGAAAGGATCTTAAATGTGCTTATTTTGCAAAGCACTTGTGTACAGTGAAATAGGGAGGGATTTCTACATTCCCCTAAATGCTAGGCAGAATCAGCATTCATGTTATAACCTCTGAAAGAATGAATAAGGAAAAGGAAGAGGTTCAGCTCCCAAGTCACCATTATATTAGTCTTCTAATAACCTTGCAAGTCTCTTACAGCAGAGAATAAAATTATCAGAACTGATGCTTCAAATGCAAACAAGCAAGCAGGAATGTATTTACTTAATCTGTCAGGAAATCTTTTAAGGTCAACTAATCAATAAATCCAACCAGCAGCAAAGGGCAAAACCAAATTTGATCATCACTTCATGGTTCACCACAAGGTAACAAGCTAATTTTAAGGCAGAGTGGTAGCATGAATTTCAAATGCTGTTGCTGTATTAAAAATCACATTGGTTTAAGTACTGATTAACTGGTGACAGGAAAACTGACATCCTCAAAACATCTTAAAACTAATTTGTATCAATTAGGCCAAGCCACTGATGCAAGCTAAATGTCTACCTGATATTAAACCACAGGTGATCCAAAGCCACTGACACAGAACTGATTTGGGATAATTTGGAGTGCAAGACAACTGAGGAGTCTGACTTACAAAATGCTTTGAAGACATGACATAGTCTTTTTAACATCCTCAATATACTACATGATATACATTATCTTTTTGAAAACGTATTTAACAAGAAAAGACTCATGGGGTTTGCTGACCTAGGCTGCAGAAGTATCACAAATATTTATTCTGATGCTGTGAGTCTTGTGGCTGACACACCATAATATTTAGCAGACCAGAAATAGAGGAACGTTTCTGTAGGAGTGCCTGGGCTCTTAATACACTGTCCTTGTGACATCATCAGGCCTGAAACTGAAACACTATTTTTTTCTCAGGAGAACATGCATTTGAGAATTGTAACCAAACTGAGAAAGATTATTATGTTACACTCCCAAATAAAGGGGACTCAAACATCCTTTACAGCTAGATGCAAATATTGAACTTGCCTCTGGCACGAGCAGAAACCAGGGACAAATTTGGTCTGTCTTAACCACTCCAGCAGATTCATCCAGTAGCACCACTCAAGGCACAGCAGTTCCACCCTGTGCAGTGGTAATGGTGCTGCTGCTGGCTGTGCTGGTTTTGGAGGAACTGAGCTATCAGAATTAATCCATTTATTGTTCTCTTGGCCAATTATGTCTATGCATAATTGTCTTCATTTTTGTAATGTGCACATCTGTTCTGAAGGGTGAAACTCAGTCAAGTGAATGTAGATGGGGTTGCCTGTTCAGCAGTCCTTCCTTTGTTCCAGTCCTTCCTCTGCCGTAGCTGAGCATCCAGGTTTTGCAGGTGCTTCAGAAAACCACGGTTGGGTGAAATCCATCGATGCTCCTTCACTGTCTTGATGGCTTCAACTAACGGGAGGTGGTGATTTATCATGAGATATGCTAGGACTAGAGAAGCTGATCTGCTTACTCCAACTGCACAGTGTACCAATATTTTGGCTAGTAAAAAAAAAGAATGCAACCATCAAGAGAAGCAATACAGTGGATGAAGTTTAATTTAAATGTTTTTCTCTTCTGATAAATCATGTGAACTGCTAATTAGTTAAGTCTAATTTGCCATTGTTACAGTCACTTGTATGAGAAATGCCATGAGACCCCAAACTGATTTCAGAAATACCGGTAAATCAAAGAAAACCCTCTCAGAGTAATGAAGCTGTTCTGTTTGGACCATGAGGAAAAGAAGACCCATTAGTTTCAGCAGGCTGGCTTATGCAAGGAAGAATACTAAAATCTGCTTCTTGGAGGCCCAGCCTTGCAGGCTCTGTTCACACAAGAGACTCATCTGCAACCTAGGAACCTCTTTATGCAGGTGATTGCAGAAATCAGGACATTAGTCTTTTTATTCATTTGTTCTTGCAATAAGACAGTCTCAAAAGAGGGTGTCCATTTCCAATGCATGTTTTTGCTTCTCCACTTTCGAATGAGCTTTACCTTCCAAATTATTCTCTCTCTCCCCCCCAGGCTCTCTCCTGCACAGTTCATCTGTTTTGTCACATCAGCTCTTTGGGATCTACTCAGAGCTATACTCACATACACAGCACTGCCTTCTCCTGCCACCCACCGTACAGGTGACCAGCACCTGGTAGGACACCATGCAGTGACTTGTCCACCACTGAGCTTTGTGGAGCTGACCTGTTACATGAGGCTGCTGACATGCATCAAAATGTGACCAACAATCATTCCATACCTCCTGGTGTGTTCAAGGCATTGTGGATAAATTGTGCAGCAGAGAAAAAGAACTGGCTGATATCAAAGCTTGGCAGGTCATGGGCTGGTACACCATAATAATCAATGGTTGCTCCATAAAAGTCCTGGCCTCCGTGGCTGTATGATGTGCCATGGGCAGCATTTAAAACATGGGTCACACCCATCTTCCACAAAACAAATCTATTGTTTGCTGTTACTCTAAGGAAAAGACAAAGACAAATCAAGATGGGTGCAGTGATATTCACAGAGCAGAAGCCCTGAGATTGCATCTCCCAAACCACTGCTGGAGGACCAGCCTATGCATCGATTCTAAGGGCTAATGGAGAAGGGAATACCAGCTCAGTCATAATTTTATCTCGGAAATCGTGCTGTCTGCAGCGTAAACGACAGCAATTAACAAAACTATGAGCTGTCTAAAGCCGCACCCATGAGGCACGCTAACAGAAGGTATGGCAGAGGTGTGTCCATAAAGCTGTACTTACAGGTCCCCTAAGAAGAGATTAGGCCATACTTCATCAACGTGATTGCAAGAGGGCCGCCCAGTGTTCAGGAGCTGCTCTATTTCCTTGAGGGAGGGGACATCCTCCGGGCATGTCCCAGCGCCTTGAGGGTCCGGGCTGTCCGGCGCCCCTGCGCCAGCCATGCTGAGATCCGGGCGAGACGCCGCTCCCTCCCGCCGGCCGGAGCAAGGGCACGGGGCGGCACAGGGGCGCTGCCAGCCCCGCTCGGTGCCGGGGGGCTGCGAGACGGGCTGCGGCAGGTGCAGGCAGCCAGGCATGCCTGTCCCAGGGCTGGCCGCTCGCCTCTGCCCTGCCCCAGCCGCTGCAAACACATGCGGGTACCAAACTGGGCATTGCTGGGTCCAGCCTGCCTCTCTGGGCTCGTCTCCAGAGCCGCACTGTTCTGCCACGCAGCAGCCTTGCCCGTGTGGCACAGCCCCTGCCCCCAGGACACGCACTAACCCTGTGTGACTGTCCCCAGCCGTGTCTCCACACAGCCACCGAGATCTGGGCACTCATCACTAGCAATTAAAACCTGATACAGGAAAAATAGCAACCCGTCCCAGTAACAATTGTCCGTCATTTAGTCCGAGGTGAAAGGGTCAGAAATACACCAGCAGGTATTTCACCAGGAGGTTAAATACCAAGTGGATGATGATGATGCCACTGATAATCAAGGGAAATTTATTTCTTGAAGCTACTGTTTTTTCACAAAGTGAAATTATCTGACATAACTGTACTTAATTTTAATATTTTCTATTGCAGTCCTTCACTGGGTTAATACAGTACACCTGCCACACATTGCATGATACCTCCCTCTTCTGTTGAAAAGAGAACAAAAGCCAGGAGTGTAATGGTTATCAGGTGAAACTTGTAAGCCACTGAGTTAGTTTATATAGGAAAGTCTGGTGAGCCATAAATTGCAGACCCAGTATATATGAAATTGTAGTATTAGTGGGTCTTTTCAAGTACAGCAGCGCCTATGCTTCTGCAGGATGACTCCTAGCAGGGGCTGCAAAATTGTTAGTGGAGCTACAAGGTAGAACAAAAAAAATGGTGATGCTTTTCCTCTGTAAGCCTGGCAGTCCAGGAGAGAAGGTGACCCAAGAGGAGAAGCTTATTGCTAAGAGTTTCCCCTGTAGAAAAAAAGGTCATGAATAGAAGGAATTCGTGGTCAGGTCTGAGCCACCTTCATTCCATATGCATTGACATACTATGATGGATTTGCTTTATTTTATCAAGAGATATATCATGGACATTTCAAGCTGGAATTGAATGTATGTATGGAATGGATTTATGTATTAAAATCTGGACTAATTAAGAGATGAGAGATCATCATAATACAATGCAATAGTTTACAGCATCAGAGGAAAAAATCACATGCAGCAAGGGAAAAGAGACTTTGTATAAAATATTTCATGAAGCAGAAATTACTTATACTCTGTGGTATTTAGGGAAGAAACTGTTTAAAAGCTTCTGGTATACAAAGAGACTTCTTACTCCCCACTGCCATATATGTTCTGACCTAAAATAATGAGGGAAACTACAAGTACCAGTGCTGCAGTGCTTATTTAGAGAGCATAGTGGGACAGGCAGCCAGGCTCTGCTGTGGGTCAGGCAACCAGCTGGCAGACCCAGCAGAGGAGAGGACTGGAAAAATGGGTAAAGTTCTATTTCAAGCACTATGTATATGCCCTTAATATGCCCTTGTTTTTCTGTTATGTTCTTGGGTTTGTAGATGTTTCAGTAAAATACTGTGCTTTAATCTGATTGATGAGTGCCCATGAATCAGGAAAATTAACTGACTGAGCAGGTTAAGCTGTTCAATTTAGTTTACTTTTCTCAGGTTTCTGGGTGGAGACTCAAGGTGAGGCTTTACTATCAGTTTTTTATAAATGTAACCCCAGCCCATTTGTTGCTAATCGAGTTCTGTGAAAAAGATGAAACTCATGGCTAGGTCTAGCCCTTTTCAGCTGTAAAACTTTTATTGGCCTCTCCACCAACTGCAATGACTAAGAATTCACCAGTTGCAATGACTAAGAACTCAAAGTTCATCTGTGCTATGAAAGGTGACAGAAAAGCAGAAACTCCAGAAAAGTAATCCCCAAGTCTTTTGTGCCTCGAACATTTGTATGCATAACATCCATCTATTTCAAAACTTTGCCATTCTATGTCTAACATCTTCTAAACATTTAACAGTCTGCAAATGTGGCTTTGGTAAAGCCACTGAACTTTTTTAGCCAGGAGTTGCCTTTGAAACAGACAGGAGGCAGAGACCTGGCTTTCAGATGGATTTGCCTCTACATCTGTGCTTCTTTTATGGCCCTTTCAACATCTGCTAAGAAAGGATGTAGAAAGCAACAGACTGATATATGGCCACACTGAATGGAGGCAAATTTAGCACTCTGTGAAGGAAATACTTTTTGAGATTCCAGTCATTTGGTGGTTCATCTGGCTGTTTGAATGCTGGGCAACTCTAAACCAAACATTTGTGTGCAATTATATATGAACATTAAACAGCTGCTATTTTAGCTGAAATTAATGCATGCCTAATCTTGGAACATGCAACAGACATCATTGTAACCAGACTGTGCCTTTGTGATTGCTTAGAAGGTAGCACTTGGTACAATAATCTAAATCAAACAGTCCCTGGCTAATAATGTATTAGGTGGCAGCAGTGTAAATTGCCATGGGGTGCTCTAGTAGCACATGGCATTGCCAGGAAATTGTGCAGCAGTTGGAAACGGAAATTCATGGTGGCTCTTCTATTTCTTCCCTTGGAAATACTCATACCAGTTCTAACTGATGCCATGACATCTCTCTACTGAAAAAAAGAGGCAAAACCAGACACCTTTCACATACCCTAAAAGAAGGCAGTTTTTATAGTGAAAATGTTACAGCATGACAGTTCAGTTAGATAGGATTTTATAGATTCAGTATCTGCAGCTGCAAAAGGGTTTTTCTCATTTCACTCATTAGCCTGTTTTCAGGATTGATTTTTAGGATGGTTAACTACTGAAGAAGAATAGAAGTATTTGAACTCTGGTACATTTTGAGCTACACTAAGTGAGTAAGTGCGACACATTTTCTGGTGATCCACAACAAAGCTTTTCACACATGGAACAATTTTGTCTGCTGAGGACATGGAGTTTATTATTTTTCTTTTTTCCTTTTTATTCTCTTCTAAAAAGCATGTTTTCTGTCTTAGAAAAATGATTATGGTTCCCTACTTTGGTTAGTCCTTAGGCATTCAATCTCTTATTTTTCCATTACAGAATTAAGACATTTGAAGATAAAACAGATGTGTGAAAGTTCACACGACTGACCTAAGTATGCTTCAACTGAAGTACAGAGATTGTGAAGAAATTATAAGGCAGGACTTGATCTGTAGAAAAATGAGATTACCAATAACCCCACCCCAGAAAAAGGAAAAAACATTATTTAAATCAACTAGCACTTCTAGTGAAAGATACCCCCTTGCCATGTTATATTCTTTGCTGAATAAGAATTTTCATAAGCAATTAATTCTCTGTTCAGCAGACGCCCTTTTTTTTTCTGTGTAGATCCTTAACGTTTGAGGTAGATTATTTCAAATTATTATATGCTAACAATATTACTTAATGACAATGTTTTAAAAAAGAAAAAAAGCCCATTACATTAACACATCTAATTTTCCTTTTCTCTATAATATATTGTAACCTAAGCTAGTTGGGAATTTTCAATATAAATTTCCTTTCTTTTATTGCATTGTCAGCCTGAACATTAAATCAATATAACCATTTGAATTGAATAAATTGTTTTCAATCTAAAGATACATCAGTGTTATTACACATTTAACATTCTTTTTTTCCTTGGCAATCCACAGTTGTTTTAAAAATATCTGTAGCATATAATTTGTCATAAATTCTCAAACTGACTTGTCAGCACTGGCACTGCCTGTCAAACTTACATCAATGCCTTCATGTCACATGGCATGAAGTGGCATAAGTCAAAATGACAGAATGAGGTTTATTGGAAATTTCTGTTAAATAAAGCACCAACTATTTAGATAATTCACCCTTTTAAAGAGCATCAAATGTTAGCAAGGAGAAGTAGTTTTCAGTTTTGAAGTGCAACAACTAAGCAGCTACTACATATCTAAGTGTTACAAGTTTTAAATTATGTTCTTTACTTTTCTTTGCGATCTTATTTAGTAATTTTCAAAATATTTCCAAGATGATGAAATTAGAGCAGAAAAATGCCAATAGCAGTGATAACTTGAGATAGAAACTGACCATCAAGCCTTTTTCCAGTGCTGAGGCTCACAGAATCAGAGATTAATTAGAGTTGGAAGGGATCCGTGGAGATCATCCAGTCCAACCTCTCTGCCAAGGCAGGGTCACCTAGAGCAGGTGACACTGGAACCATTCCGGTGTGTTTGGAATGTGTCCAGAGGAGACTCCATGCTCTCGCTGGGCTGCCTGTTCCAGTGCTCTTCCAACCTCCGCATAAAGAAGCTCTTCCTCACACTGAGGTGGAACTTCTTGTGCCTTTGCTTATGGCCATTGCTCCTTGTCCTGTCACTGGGCAAATCGCTTCTGCAAACCAGCCCAGCAGCCTCCACAGCCAGGCCTGGACTGCTCTCCTCTCTATATGTCTGTCTGTCTGTCTGTCTGCTTCACCTTTGCTCTGGATGCAGCTCTTGGCCAGGGGGTCCCTGCATGGAAATCTGTTGCTGGAATAACACACCTTAGGACCTGTAAACTTCAGATAGTCCTGGAGTAACATGCATGTCTAAATCCAGCTCATTTTCCAACCCAGACTTTTAAAGTCTGGAGACAGAATTTGGAATGTAACATTTAGGTGGATTGCTGGTTTTGCCACAGCACAGGGAAGCAGGGTTAGGAAACTTCTGCTTCCGTTTTTGTTTCCTTCCTGGAATCTGGTGAGCTGGTAGACCCTAGTGCCTGTTTATATGTAAAATAAAACAACAAAGCCATAGCACTGTGAACAAAGCAGCAGTTTCCTGGTACCTCTCCTGAAAAGAATGAGATCTCAAATGGTGAGCTAGCTTCAGGGCACGTGCTTAAGGCTGTCACAGTGACCTATTCTATGATAAGAACGCTCCGTAGCCTGCTACGGTTGTTTTTGCAGCAATTTTTAATTTTAGTTTGTGCTTATTTTTACATTTTTGGTTTAAACCAGTTGTTCAGATAGAAGCAAATGCAGCCATGTATTGTAGACTGTACCAACTTGGCACTTGGAAGTGTGCAAAAAGTTGTGATTGACTGGCAGTTGGTGGAGAGGAATTCATGTAAAAAACAGTAGAGAATGCACATAAATAGAGAAGCACAAAATCTCATTTAATTTACTTGCCTTGCCCTCCTGTAATTTTGTTTTCCTTGTCAGATACATGCTAGGGGTTTTTGAATATAAATATGTGTAAGTAAGAAAAATTACTGGAGTAAGCAAAATTACTTCAATTTTCAACCAGCTTTATTAATTGATCCATTATAAACAGGAAGACAAGGTCCATTTGATTTTTTTCAGATTTACATGTTTGTGTTTGTCACTGGTGGATTCAGATTCGTCAGTTTTTCATTTAGTGCGTTAACGGCAAAGAAGGAAAACATTGTGAGGACTGAAATTGCGCTTGATTCCTACATTGTTTGCAGATGCTGCTAAACTGGCAAAAACGGAGGAACACACCCTCCAACTTCAGCAACTCATTTTGGGAAACTACAGATAATTTAGTGTAAAAAACAAAAGCGGGACAGAACAGACTCCATAGAGATAACCATCTTTGAACCAAGGCTTGTGGAAAGGAGCAGATGTTCTCACGCCTTGAGATCTTCTTCACAGTTTCTCTTCTGAATATCAGGCAGATAGACAGTCCATTACAATTGAGATAGCACAGGAGTGCATATTTGCATAGGATTGCTTGATGACTCGACAACTTGACTTAGCTTTGAAGAATTTTGAAATGCAAATTTTCTTGTTTCACTATTAGCAGCTATAAACTTTGCAATACATTTTTTTCTTTATTTTTAGAACAAGGATCCGGCGGCCACTTTCTCTGAAAAGGCAAAAAGGCCGTGTCATTAACTTCATGGATACACTGGCACCTCCTTTTTATTTCAACTGAAGCTTCAACTTAAGATTGTTTTGGACCTCATAGTAATTACAAAATCATCAACAAAACAAATTCTGACTGTTACTCAAACAGTTGCAAAGGGCTGGCATCTACCCCAGACAGTGGGTATCCAAAGTAAATTTATTTCTGGAGCAATTTGCTTCTCGTTTGTCTGTCTCCTTCTATCCCCTCCACCTGTGCTGTTTGTAGACTATGGAGTTCCCAAAGTTACGGTGCCATGCTGAAGCTTTCCTAAATCATGTGCGCTGCTCACATCTGTGCTTTGGATCCCCGCTCAATGACTGAGCGCTGCCGGCCAAGTGCTGACAGCCAGTTTTATTCTTTGTACACAGACATCAGTAAAGAGCAATGGTGCAACTGAAATGTTTTGTAATGACTGCCTGCTATGAGGCTGACAGTACGAAGGCCCTATAAGTTTCCTCTGTTATTCTGTCCTTGCGTATGCTTTGAGTTGAAAGATGGGAATAGTTGCCGATTCCAAACCTCTAGCACGGCTCGAAGCCCCTCCTGGCAGGGGCCCTGTCCGTCCGTCCCGTCCCGCCCCTTCCGCCGCCGCCTGCCGGCGCTGCCGCCGCCGCTTCCGGACGGGGGATGGGGGGTGGCGGTGGCCGCCGCCGCTGCCGAGGAGAGGCACGGGCAGAGGCACCGGCAGGGCGCGGAGGAGCCGCTGCCGCAGCGCCCAGGGCCGGCGCGGCGGCCCCGCCACTCGGCGGCAGGTGAGGCGGGGCGAGCCACGGGGCCCTTCCCGGGAGGCCCGGAGCGGGGACCCTTCCATCCTTCCTTCCTTCCCGCGGGGCCGCCCCGCAGGCGGGAGCCCACCGGGTCCCCATCGCTGCCCCCGCTGCGGCGTCAACCCCAGGGGTGCGGGCGGGCCCCGCGGGTCTCGGGCGAAAGGACTGCCCCGCCGTAGAGGCTGTGCGGGAGGAGAGCAGCTTCGCCTGCCGGGGGGCGGACGAGCCGTGTCCGTGCTGTGTGTCCGCGCTAAAATCCGCTCCGCCGTGGTTGGCGCGCCCGCCCGGCCCGGCACATCGCTGGCGAGCGTGAGCGCCCGGCCCGGGAGCACCAGCTGCGCGCTGGGGCCGTGTCGCCGGCGGGCTTCGCGCTGGAGGGGTCAGCCCTTGAGCCCGGCTGTGCCGCTCTCGGGGAACTTTGCCGGCCTCGTTAGGAGAGGCGTGTGAAGGTGTGGAGCGGCACCGAGCGGGGGCCGGGACAGAGGGGCCCTGTGCGGTTTGTTGTGGGGCCTGGGGGCAGAGGGGACCCGTGCAGTTTGTGATCCCGCGTCAGCCTCCGCAGCGAACAGATCGTTCCTGGAAAAGATGCTTTGTGTCAGTCTTACAGTCAGATAACGAAACGGTTGTACCGGTCAAAATAGATATTCTTGTTCCTTTATAAAATAAAATTGGTGTGTTTTATGAGGACAAAATGTTCGGTTTTGAATAAAAATGCTGTTGAGTGTGTAGGATTTGATTATTAAGAAGGCAGCATGGAACAGTGCTGTTACGGGTTTGCATGTGTCCTCTTCGAGTTTCAGGGTTAAATGGTGGGATCTGCCTGTGGGGAGAGTGTTTGTGCAAGTTCAGGGCCTGAGCATAAAGAAGTTGAAACTGCTGGAACTGTTACCCACTCAGTCTCTTAAATTTATATTACTGATGCATTATGTGGCCTTATTCACTTAGTTATGCTGATTGCTAGTAAAAACCCCAACACTTCAAAAAGGTAGCTTTTTCCATCTGCCTAAGTTAATGGAAGAGGCAAATGAAAGGTAGTGTTAATGTTAACGTTTGGAATAAGTTGAAGTGGTCTCATGGTTTTGTATTTGAGGCTTCCGTTTGCAAAATTAATATTATAAAAAATTTTGATGTGCAGTGCTCATTCTGTGTTGTAAGATGACTTGATGACAAGATTCAACTTGGTAATGTCTGCTGTGTCTCCACAGAGCTCCCTTGTGCAGCTGGACACGGCGTCTGTGCCACCTCCACAGAGCAGGTGATCATGCTGTGCTCTGGAGTGGCAAGAGCTCAGAAGACATTTCCTGGCATTTAAGTGCCCCTCCTCTTTGGTAGGGGGTGCTTCTTGCTTAATATCAGAGGTAAGGAAATGGCTGTGTCTTTTTCTTCCTTTTGCTTTCTGTGATGTAGAAGAAAGGTGGAACTAACCTGTAGGAGTAGTGTGAAGTGATTTTTATACCAGGTGAAAGGAATTTTGTAAGGTTTTGTTGTGTAAGTACTGCTTAGATGTGAAGGAAATGTCCTGTACATTTGTAAAGCACAAGAATTTTAAATTACCTTGTTTGCTCTTCTGTGTGGTGGTGTTTTTGCTGGCTGGTTGGGGGTTTATTTTAGTAGATACTATTAAAATACAGGTTGGTCTAGGAACCGTAATCTTTTGAGTTCTGTAGTATCGCTTTTCTTTGTACAGAGCGTGCTTTTGCAGCCCACTTAGCTGGGTGAGGTCCACTAACCATATTACACTGTGTATGTTTGTTTGATAATCACATGCCTTTTAGAAGTATTTTTATTTCTTCCCTACTTCAATGCATCTAAAATGAGGAAGGCTATTAGATTTTCACTAGACCAGAAAGATCAGATTGTAAATACTTGTGGAGAGTAAGATGAAACATAGTTTCACTTCAGATATTGTTCTGGTATTTATTTGGATGGAGAGTTTGTTCATGTCTTCTCCTATCTCCATTGTAAGATGAGGGTGTGGAAAGAAAAGGGGAGAAAGAAACTTGAGTTGTTACTCCTAAGTTGTATGGGGATAAAGAGCAGCCAACGTTCTGTCACAGAAGGGATACACTACTTGAAACCAGAAGAAAAATATTTGACACTTGATATTTAGCATGTAAAATGTTCAAGAACTTAGTCAAATAGTAGTGAAGTACTGTGAATGGCATCCTAAGTGGTGGAGTACTTGATCAGTTGTTTAAAAATCACTTGTGTGTGCCTTGAATTATGGCAGTAGTATAAAAATTTGTTTTGTTAGCTGGTTAGTAGATTAGGAGCTGAGCTGCTCTTAGTGTTCACTTGAGTATAACACAACCTGTTTGGCTTAATGAGGTGTGAGAGTCAGGGAGCAGCTTGTATTCTGTTCATTTTGATGCAATATATAACTGTACTTGGTGCTTCTTAAGACAAACATGTTTAACTTTCAGGACTTTCTGTAGTAGCTGCTGTCACTCTTGCATGGAGGTGTCTCAACAGAAAGACTCTGCTAAGAATATACAGCTAATATTTGATCCACAAGCTGCACTTCAATAAATAATTCTCAAAAAGCTCATCTTCCTTGATGGCTTAAAACCTAAGACTAAGCTAGTGTTACTTTGAGATTTCTTATCTTACCTTCATACATAGCACTAAGACCTCTGAGTACAGTTAAGCTACTGCTGATCATCTCACTTATGATACCAAAGTCACTATTTAAAACTCAATGCAAGTTTTACAGCAATATTTATGCATTTGAAATGATTGTATTCAGGAAAATACCATATGTTGTCTCATGGTGGGCATTGTGCTGTGTTTGATCAATTTTATATGTAGTATGGTAGCCATTGTATTTGAAAACTTGAAAAATCATGTATTGTTTTTGCATGTGTTCTTTCTGTCCTTCTGCTTACAAGACACCTCCTGTATTATATGTATCTGGTGGCATTTAGGAAGTAAGGACTAAGCCACTGTATGCTATATGGCAGTGAAATCTTTGGTGCTATTTGCTTTAAATAAGCACTGAAGAATTTAGAGTTTCCAGGAAGAGCAGGTGACAAGCTTCTCATGTAAGTCAGAGTCAGCAGAGTAGCTGAGCCTTGTGCTGCATAACAAGGCAGTGCTGTGTGTTCTTTTTCCAGCACAGCATTGCTAAGTTGGTGTGTGACAGTAGCCTTATTATTGCAGGCTGGCTCAGCACATGTTTTTGTGTAGCTTTTTTGTGCTGGGGAACCAAGGCCACCAACATGGGTGAAGTGGCAGCCTGTGCAGGGAACAGCCTCTCCCCTGAGGTGTGGGATGTGCTCCTAGGCCAGCAGACCCAGTGAAGGGGGGCCGAGGTGGGATGGCCTGTTTTCAAACTGCAGCTTGAAACCTTCACACAGAAATGTAGGTTAAATCACTTGAGATCTGGTAGTTGTTCAGCATCCTTCCTAAAATTGCTCTCCAGGATGGTGGGAAATGAATCCGGGGGAAAAAATCAAGGGGCAAGGCTCTCCCATGTACCTGAGGGCAGGTGGTAAAGCAGTCATGGTGCCAGTAGAGATTTTGCATATGTGTCTAGAATAAACAAAACCAGTCAGCACTCTGCTAACTGCTGCAGACCTAACTAGGTTGTTTAACCCTTCAGCTATGACTGCTCTAATCAAGTTTGCAGCCTAATGTTACTGTGATATTAACGCTGCTTTTCCTTGGCTAGAGTAGTGATAAGCAGATTCAACTTCCCACGTTTTTACCTCAATATACAGTCTCAAAGTCTGTAAGCTAGGAAAGTTAGGGAATTAATGGTTGACTGGCAGCAGTTCAGTAGATGGGAACATGATAGAATCATGGGCAATCATGTTAAGGGAGGTTAATTTTCTCTAGATACACATCTAGGAAATTTTGCTGTCAGCTAGGGTATAGTCAGCCCCTCAGAGGCATCTTATTTCTTAAGATGCCACAGCCAAATTGTAGGAATGTTTATAGCTTACAAAGTAATGTTTTTCTTTTAAAAAAGTAAATGTTTATACATATGCAGTTCATATGCATTGTGCTCATGCTGTTAATTGAAAGGCTGGTGCAAGAAAATGGGACACACAACAAATACTGTTGACAGGCTTGCTAAGTGTTAAGTCACAGTACCAGGAAAATAATCCACTAACTAGCTACAGACATTGCTGATGTCAGGGGAAAAGTCTATTTTACCCTCTGACGCTTAGGTCTGTGCTTGCTTTGTGTTACTCATGTGTGTTATTCATCATTAAGTAATGTTACCCATTATTTGGTTCAGTGATAAAACTAGTAATATGGAAGGCAAAGTAGTTTCCAGAGCTGTTTCCTTTCAGAAGAGAGCTGCAGTTATCTAGGGGACTTGGCCTCTGCTGCATTATTCTTACATAGCAGTCTAGTGGTGTAAAAGTTATGCAGCATTCTTCAGCTTCAAAAAGGAGCAGGAGCAGTTTCACACAGGGTTCTGTACTATATTCCAGGTGTTCCAATTATTAGGGAGAGTGCCTTTTACCCTTTAAACCACACAAGTGTCGCCAATTGAGTAGTCTGAAAGGGAAGGCAGTTTCAGGATTTAAAAAGTTGCTTTGTCATTGAAAAATGAGTTTTCCTGTTGCTGTTGAGATGAAATTAGCTACCTGCTCTGTGCAATATTTTAAATTTGTGTTTTGTGGTCATTTCTTTGTCTTTTCCAGTTGGTTAAGTGTACTTTTATTGACAGTGTTTAAAAACAGAGCAGGTCCTATCAGTTGCATCTTGAGGTTATTGTAGACTTTCTCCCAGGCCCAGCCCATAGTGACCTTTGATGGGTGTGCTGATTCAGTGTTGTAAGGTTACTTTTATTACACCTTTGATAAGGGTTGATTTTTATTCCAGCAATGCCAGATGAAGGAAGACTAGGCTGCTGTTAGGCTACTTGACTTGTAACAAGTGGATAGAATTCTCTTAGGTTAGGGACAGTTTCCTGCCTTTGTCCTCAGAAGCTGCTTTGGTTAGAAGACAGTATGAGTAAGTTGAGTGTGTTTGTGTGGTGAGTTTACATTCACTGCTTTTAGAAAACCCATGATGATTACTGTGTTATAAAACTCACTGTGATTAACAACTTCTTTTCTTTTCTGTATGTAATCTGCTTTTCTGAGTAAAGAAAGCTGGAAGTTCAGTTTGGCAACTCAAGTTTGTTTATTTTTACTGGATGTTTTGGATTAGTATAAGAACAATGTTGACAATACACTCATGTTTTAGATGTTGCTCAGTGGTGCTGACCCTAAGTCAAGGAGTTTTTTATTTTCCCCTGTTCTGCCAGTGAGGAGGGGCAGAAGAAGGTGGTAGAGACACAGCCAGGACAGCTGACCTGAACCTGGCCCAAGGAACATTCCATACCATGGAATGCCCTGCTTGGTATATAAATGGAGGGGGAAGATTGGCCCAGAGGGGCCAACCACTGCTGGGAAACTGGCTGGACAAAGGTCAACAGGTGCTGAGCAGTTGTAATGTGCATCATTTGTCTTTCTTGGGTGTTGTTCTTCTCTCTTTTTGTTATTTTCACCGTAATTATTACTGTATTTTACTTTATTACCATTATTAAACTGTTCCTACCTCAACCGCTTGGGTTTGCCTTTTTACAGTTCTCCCCCCACCCATCCCACTGCAGGGGGAGTGTGCCAGGACATTTAATGAAATTAAATATCATAATTTATTTCATTAGCTGTGTGACCAAAATGATTATTAGAGGTTTTTTTGAGCTACACTTTCAGAAATAGCACAATAACATAAAAATGAGAAAACACCCTTTCATATGGAGAAGGAAGCATATAGCATATGCAGATATTCTAGTAGTTTGGATTTTTTTTTAATTTTGGGCAACTATTTAAATCAAGGTGTTAAAGCTTGTATACTTATTGACTGTATATGAGGTATTGAGAAATTTTAGCAATTAATTAAGTACAAGTTTTTCATATACTTTTCATATACAAGTTTTCATATATTCCTGAGAGAATATCTTCAGATGTATTATGCCCTTAATTATTTTAGAAGGGTAAGTGTGATTTGTGTGCTCATTTTTCTTCTAAAATATTGCTTTTGCCCTGCTGGGAAATCTCATTTGGCAAATTGAATCTTTTCTGACATAGTCTAAAATACTTCGTGGTTCTGTTAGATGAAAGCCAGAAGAAAAAGTTGCATCCAGTAATTATATTAAGAGCACAATAGGTACTGTACCTCCTTAAAAAAAAAGAAGTGAAAAGGAAGGACATTCTGTTTTTGGAGGAGCTGTGGCCCTGAAAAAGTTGCAGAACTGTGGTGAATATTCATGATGGATTTGAGTACCCGTTTACTATAGACAGCAGCTAAATAATAGATTAAATACACTGTTTCTTTGCTTTCATTCTGAAAGCCTTGAATGATGTATATGGCAGTAGTGTATTGTAGTGCCTTGTATTTTCTGAGATTTGGTTGGCATGATTGAAGCATTTTAGTTAATTAGACTGTTTTTTCGAGTACAAAAGAGCTGTGAAATTGTAGCCGTTTCTTAGATGGTAGCTGTACATGAGCCACCAAATATAAATTATGCACAAATCCATTCTCTGCTGCTGTGGGTCTTCAATATTGCATAAACACTTTAGTACTTTTACTTCACTGGTAACCTTTCAGAGTTCTGTCGTGTTCCACATAATGTCCTGTGGTTAACTTTTTTCCTGGTTGTTTTTCTGGTGACTTGTCACCACCATGTGACTAAAATGTTGCTGAGCTGACTCTCCTTCCTTCATGCAATATTCTAGAGTCAGGAACACAATTATTGAGAAATCTGTATGAAGAGAATCCCTCTCTTCTGTTTTTGGTGTCTTACTATGCTGTCTATTACCACATCCATTTAAAAATGCTTTGAAGCTTAAACCAGTACTTCATTTCTAGTAATGCTATTTTTGAAAGCTGAGCATTTTAAAGGATTCACAATTCAGTAAGTATATCTTAATTATTGAGATCAAACAAAGAAATAGGATGGTTGTACTATCATCATACAACTAGCATACTTCAGTTCAATACTGTTGCAGATATCTAGACTTAGGTTTACTTGGAAGGAGTGGGGGAATGTCGTGTCATCAAAGCTTCAGTCGTATTTTAAAACAGTGGGATATATTGGACTGTATTGAAATGTATTATTTCAGCTTTAATTCAGTTTTGTGTGTTTGCTGGCTGTACTTCCTTGTGTAGTTGATGAACTGCAAACAGTGGAAAAGTCTAATGATTAAGCTGGTATTTAAAGAGTAGTATTTGATTTTCATTGCCTAATGTAATTAACAAAGCAGGATTTATTTATTTATTTGCAACAAAATTAGAACAGTATACTGGATACGTCTAGGAAATATTCTGCTTCTTGGAAACTTTAGGTTTCTATTTAGGAGCAAATGAGATAATCTTAATCTAGTTTTTCTTGAACAAAAAAAAAGGCATTTTTGTAATACTTGCCTTAGAAATTAGGTCTGGTTTTTAGCTATCTCTTATGTAAAATGTCTTGGGCTAATTGAGCATCTGAAATGGCACAAGAGACACTGGCATTTCAGTGGTGTGTGTTGAACCCTCTGGTGTTGTGTCTCTGTCTCTTGGCTGTGCAGCAGGTGAGCGCGAGTGGCGGATCAGGGGCAGGATGGCGGGCAGTTCCCAGCTCTGCATTCGGCGCTGGACCACCAAGAACGTGGCCAGGTGGCTGAAGGAGGAAGGCTTCTGTGAGTACGTGGATCTTTTGTGCAACAGACACAGGCTGGATGGAATTACCCTGCTGACACTTACTGAGTATGACTTGCGATCTCCTCCGCTGGAAATCAAAATCTTGGGGGATATCAAGAGGCTGATGTTGTCCATACGCAAACTGCAGAAGCAGCACGTTGATGTCCTGGAAGAGCTGGGTTACACCAGCGATGGTCATGCTGGCACGGTGTGCCCAGCTGGTTCACTACAGGGGGGAGATTGGTTTTGTAATGGTGAGGTACCTCGGGACTATGATGGACCAATGACTGACTTGAATGGTGATCAGTATCAATATGCAAACGGAAAAAACAAACATGCCACACGAAGACTGGACCCAGAGTACTGGAAGACAGTTTTAAGTTGTGTGTATGTCTTCATAGTGTTTGGCTTTACATCATTTGTCATGGTGATAGTACACGAGCGAGTACCTGACATGCAAACATATCCACCTCTGCCGGACATATTTCTAGATAGGTAAGACATTTTCTTTCTAAACACAATAGTAATGTGATGGTTAAAATACAGGCTGTCTTTTATCTGTTTTCATCATATGCTCTAGAAGAAAGTTTCATGTGCTCTAGAAATGCCTCTGCAAAATCGTAATAAAAGTCTAGTAAGTCCTTCTGCTAAAAGAAATGTGGATCAGGTAGATGCAGAGATTTGGGTTTAGGGGAAAATAAATTGAGCTGTTGTTCTATCTAGTTTATATTTAGTTTTACATCTTAAACTCATTACAACACAGAAATTTGTCCATCCTTGCATTCTGGTAAAAAGTGTGATGGTCAGCTGGCATAGATATGCAGCCATATGCATTTTCTGAAATCCAGTTTCTGCCATGAAGTTTAATGTGTCTTGATATAAAAAAAAACTTCAGATGAAGGAATGTTTTGATCTGTGAGTGAGCAAGAAAACTGAAAGGGAACAGCATTGGTACTGTATTTTTACTGTCTTCCCACTGTCAGCTTGCTGAAGATGGTCTAGGGAAACTCAAGTTGAATGAAAAGACCAGCATCTCTTTTAACAGGTTATTAAACCACTGTTGTGACTTATGCAGTACCTGCTCATTTTTTTAAAGAAAATATTTCACTTTAGGCAAAGAAGAGACAAAATGGCAAAGGTCGAACTCTAGTCATTGACAACAGGTTTAATAGAGAATAAATGTTCCCTTTGAGAAAGAGCACTTGCACCATGGAGAACTTAACTGCCTAGGGAGTTTTAAAAGATGAGCTAAACTGTTATAAAGTTCAGCCTTTGTGATCTTCCTGTTCTTGCCAGTAATTTCCATTTTCATTTATGGCTTTCAAGAAGTCAGTAAGACTCGAATCTTTTGAGTAAGAGTGCAGAATCCTCCATAAATGTATATATAACTCATGAAGGACAGACCACATCCAGCAGAGTGGAAGAGGGCGGAGAGAACAGGAGCTGTGGCATTATTGGATTTTGTTCCCAGGGTGCTCCTTGGGTATTCAGTGTGCAGGAGGATGGGGGAGGCCAGAAAGCAGCAGCTCACAGAACAATGACAGAGGATTACTACAAAGCTCATGTCTGAGTGGTGCTTTGCTACCCCTTTGTATCAGGGGGAACACAAAAGTACAAGGAGCAGCCTCTTGAAATCTGTAGATCTGTATTTTGGCAACTGAAGAGTGGAAATTGTTACTGGTGCCTTATGAGTGCAAGAAGGTCTTTTGACAGGGAAGGCTGAAATGTTTTAATATAGTGATTATTACTGAAGTTTTGAAAACAATTTTTATTTTCCCTGATACTTTTCTGTGCAGTTCTGCTTCATTGCTGTGTTTAATATTTTTGGCCTTGCAGCATCTAATTCATTGCATTGACATGGCATTCTTGCAAGCATAAGCAGCATAATTGACATGATGCAAGTTTTTGTCTGAATGAAAAAGGTTGTTGTGAAACAATAGTGGAGGAACACATCCTGTTAGTATGTCACATGTGAATTAAGAGAGCATACTAGAGATTTTCCCTTAGTGAAATCTGTGGAAACTGAAAGCACATTATTAGGAAGGAGATAACATAACTGAATATATTTCAAATTCTATATTTCATTCAGTCTAACAAAAGTATTTTTTACTGTAGCTTATACTGTTGTGAGATGAATGCAAAGTTTTGAGGTTAGAACCTCACATGCCCTTATTTTCAATACCAAGACTAGGAAAAAAATTAAGCCTTTGTGTTAACTTTCTGCTTTGTCTTTTTGTTTTAGCGTCCCTAGGATACCATGGGCTTTTGCTATGACTGAAGTATGTGGTGTAATTCTTTGCTACATTTGGCTCTTGGTTCTTCTGCTTCACAAACACAGGTAGATTTTACAAAATCCAAATTAACTGCTCCTTTGATGCAGAGAAAAGACCATAACAAGAATTTATTATGATTGTTTAAGAAGTTCCATTCTGTAAGAATCTTGTCAACTCCTAGTATGTCTCTGTTAAAATGGATTTCATCAAGATTGATGGCTTGTGAATCTTTCAAAGGAGTAATCTGAATTCACTTTTCTACCATATTTATAAGTAATTTCCTTCAGAACATAGGTATTTCAGAGAGTTGTCAGTATATACACTCATGCTATAACAGCTTTGTATATAAGAAAGCGCCACAGGAATGAATTACCACAGGATGTCTGAGCCAGCCTGGCAATTTGCTTTCACAGAGGGATAGAAAATGCTTTTGTGTGCATGCGTATCTTAAGTTAAATTTTCACTGGTTCATTGATTTTACCAGTTTGCCAACAGAAGGTATGAGTGCCAAAGCTAGCACGGGAGTAGCTGCAGAGTGGAGCTGTACCTTTTAGTGACAGTAAGCTTGCTACAATGTCTCACCCTGCCATGTGGAACCTTATTTTTACAGTACTACTTAATTGGAAAAAAGAAATTGTTGTGAAACTTTCAGTGATGATGTCAGGACTTAATGGGATTAAGTTGGGGTGAGGTGAAATGTTTCTATCATAACTTCCCTGATCTCAGTTCCTGTGTACTTTTCCCAGATCCATTCTGCTGCGCAGGCTGTGCAGCCTCATGGGGACAGTGTTTCTATTACGCTGCATTACAATGTTTGTTACCTCACTCTCCGTGCCAGGACAGCACTTGCAGTGTACTGGAAAGGTAAAAACTTCAAGTGCTTTACATTATTTTTCCTGTTTCTTTTTGTAAAAAAATACTTAAGACATGAATGAGCTTGTTGCAACCATAGTGTTAGACGTGTGTTTTTTAAGAACATCGTATTTCTCTCCTGTTTCCTTGTCCTTGCATTTATTGCCATAGGCAGGCAACATCCCTAGGGATCCTAGAAGCACTTGCCACTCTGGAGAGTATATGGCTATTTGGGGAAAGGTGT
This sequence comes from Melospiza georgiana, assembly GCF_028018845.1. Classification (NCBI taxonomy): domain Eukaryota; kingdom Metazoa; phylum Chordata; class Aves; order Passeriformes; family Passerellidae; genus Melospiza; species Melospiza georgiana. Next base: position 16,090,758 of record NC_080437.1, on the reverse strand, counting down.
TCAGAATGTTTCACACTGTAAAACAGAGAAATTCATAGAGGTGTGTGCACTTAAGCTACTAAATTCATAAAGAAAGACTGAAAGGGAAGTAATTGTTTCTCTGTCTCATTTGTTGCATGGTTTTGGAAAAAAACCCAACAAACTACTACTATTTCACCCCTTCTCAGAAGGGATATTCTTAGAACATGGGATTTTATGGTTTCTTCCTAACTTTTAGTTAGGAGAGGTTTGAGCTGAACAAATGGAAAGCTTGATAATGATACATTTGGGAGACTGAACACGTTCAAAAAAAGGTGGCAGGCTCTGTGGGTAAATCACTTGCAACAAAATACTTGCTCTAAATTCCAGTATTCATAAGAGGTATGATGAATGCAATTAGTAATTGCAGTTACTAATGTGACTCATTGCCACAGTGAAATCCAAAGATGTGTAACCTGCATTTTAATAAAAGACACAACCTGATAAATAGTATTAAACAAACATAGTGCAGTAGAGCTCACTTTAGGGATCTACTGTTTGGGCCGTGGAGTTGGAACTTAGTAAAGGTTAATATCACTGTTTTGCAGTTGTATGGCAATGTTTGGGCCAAACTCCAGCGGGCATTTGCAATTTGGAGTGGCTTTGGAATGACTCTGACTGGAGTGCATACATGTGGAGATTACATGTTCAGTGGTCACACTGTCGTCCTGACCATGCTCAACTTCTTTGTCACAGAATGTGAGTACAGAGTGTCAATACTCAAATGTCCCTAAGAGTATGTACAGAGGTGTGAGAGTGTAAACATTTGAATGTCCTTAAGTATTAAGAATATCTGCTCCTTGACCTTCTCAAAAAGTTCAAAGTGTAACATTTAAGCAAACAAATACAAATTCAGATTGCTCTGCTCTTTCTCAAGTTTGTGACAGCCAAGTCACAGTGAGGAAAGGAACACCACCTCCTTCCATGGGGGAATGAATAAGGCACTTTTCAATGGACATGTGAGCCAAGAAATTAGAAAGGCTTCCTGGCTTGCTGCTGGGAGAATACTTGGGAAGATACTTAGGGGTGTCTGTTACTCTTCCCTTCCCTAGGTACCTGCCACTGACTCCTGCCAGCCAAAATCTGGCGAGTTTTCTGTACATGTAGTATAATCCATAAAGCCAAGCACCAAGCCCCATGGCAAGTGAGAATATATGAAACAGCAGTACCCTTCTGTAAACACCAACAGGGATCTGATACATGTTACAGCAAGCAAAGATAATTCGTTGGAGTTCAGCTATGATGTAATGACTGCAATCACAGTAATGTAGCTTTCATTACATCTTCCTCCTTGTAACATAGGAAAGACATGATTTTTATTAAAAAGTTGGTTGAACAAAGAATTCTGATTTGTAGAGTGCTAAACCATTTAAGGATGCTCTTGTTAATCCAGAAATGCATTTGTAAATGAAGTCATGAACTTATAGACATATATAACTTTTGTGGTTGCTTTTGTTGGATTTATTGGACCTGTATACAACATTTTTGAATGAAGAGAATAACTTTATCTCATTTTTGGATGAAAAATCTGTATAAAAGTTTGGAATGTCTGGGCCTGCATTTTGAGACAGTCAATCACTTTCTGTTTTCTCCTAGATACGCCAAGGAGCTGGAACTTCTTGCACACCTTGTCCTGGGTCCTGAATCTCTTTGGAATCTTCTTCATTTTGGCTGCACATGAACATTATTCTATAGATGTCTTCATTGCCTTTTACATCACGACAAGGCTCTTTTTGTATTACCATACATTGGCTAATACTAGAGCATATCATCAGAGTAGGAGGGCAAGGATATGGTTTCCTATGTTTTCTTTTTTTGAATGCAATGTTAATGGTACTGTTCCCAATGAGTATTGCTGGCCCTTTTCAAAACCTACTATACTAAAAAGATTAATTGGTTGAAGACTGTGTGGGTCAGTTCAGACTTTTATGAAGCATTATGACTAAGGTCCTACAAGGCTAGCTACAAGGGGCAAGTCAAGTAACATTTTTCACTCCATGATCTCCTCCTTGCCTTGTTTCTTGGATTCTTAGCCATAAAATGGGGTTTCCATACTTAATAGGGATGTGTTTTGTTTTCTCCTTGTGAAAACAGAAAACAATGCAGGGATGGGTAAATGCTATTAGTGAAGCATGAATATAAACCAGAATACTGTTACCCTTGGCAAGGTTCTGTGTGAATGTTTATGGAACATTAACCTGAAATATATATTGAATATAACACACCCTTTACAGGTCCAGATAATCTTTGTTACCCGAGTGCCAGCCTTTACATATACTGACAAAAAATTTAAAACTTTATAAAGCCTTTCTTTGAAAGCAGTCGTACATGTAATTTTTAAAACAAACTGTGTATATTTAAAAATTGAGGAGGTCTGTGTCATAATGAAGAAAACAGTATAGTTCCATGCTGAGAGGTTCTCTTAACTGTTAAATTACAAGTCTTGACAGTATAAATGGTCTGCATACAGGTTGCCAAAAAAGAAAGTCTGCCTTGTGGCTGTGCAGTGATGATATTTTTTTAAATGAGAACTTATTTAGTCTAGTCTATCAGTTGTCTGTATGGTTGTTCTAGCACTTGAAAGTTTTCCCTTTTGTGTTTAAATGAGTTACAGTAAGTGGAACATCCACTGGAAGTAAACTTACCTTTAGTGAGTTTAAAGCCACAAAGTAACTTTTGTGTGGTCTTAATTGCTTTATACCCAAACTCATGCATGCTTTTCAGGAGCAGTTCTTTAATATTGGGAAAAAAGAACAGTTGTCTTCGTGTATCTTACTGTCCTGTAAATGGATGGGGAAATGCATGTAGTAACTCTTTCAGGAATAGTAATAATAGTGAGTATTGGAAATAGTGCTCATGTTGATGTATGTTTTAGCACTCTGGTGTCAACAATATGGTGACTATCTCTGGATATATATATATGCACAGTATGTTTGGTTATATATATAAACACACAGTATATGTTTTTCTAACAACTATGAAAAGAGGCTAGTTCTTAATTTAAGTTGCTCATTTACTACCCTGAAAGATACCATAAACAGTTGAGTTTTGCTCATTGAAAAAAACTAAACCACAGCCCACAACAAAGCATCCCCCAAAACCTCAAAGCAACACTCAGTCCATAATGCATGAGCAGGGTCACACAAGGGTTGCTGGTCTCTTGGGCAGTGGATTGTAAGGGGACAATACTAATGTTGTCTGTAGAGCCTTGAAATTACATTTGTGCTAAATGAAAACTGATAGGTACAAAATCATAAAAATGGCATAGACATTTTAATTTGATTATTGCAAGTTCAAATGCGCAAATGTACTGTAAGTCAGCTTTAGAAAGTTACACAAATAATTCCCAGCTTGGTACAAGCTGACTTCATGGGCACTTTGTACTTGTGTGTGCACAGAAATGAATCCATTTGGAATTTGCAAGGTTTTGTGTTTGGAGGCTTGTAACCTACTGTGGGCTACTCCTTGCTGTATTGTGTTCCTTTTATATACCTTGATTGTAATAACTTGACTACCTTACAATCTTCATGGTATATATTATTTTTGTAACTTAATTTAGCTCCTATTCCACAGAAAAATTATGCATCTTGGAGTATCTCTGTCAACTGTAATGAGCACATGTACACTGTACTATTACAGAGATTTTTATATTTATAACATTCCAATTTTTTAGCAAAATTGCAGATTTAATAATATATTGTTCAGTCTACCATAACCTGATGGCTTTTGCCATCCAAATTGGGGGAGTATGCTTACACTTTAAAAAAAAAGAGAAAATATTCTGAAAGATTTAAAGACTTGCCATTTGCTGCTCTTAACTTTCTGATTTCAGAAAGGCAATTTGAACATTCCTCTTGAGACTTTATAATGAAAGAGCTCTATTTGTTAACTTATATTTGCCTTTGCAATGCACCCAGTTATGAGTGCTCTTTTTCTAAACTCTAGGAAACATCTCAGGATGTGCAAGATTGTAATCTGAGTTATATGGAGAGGCATGCAATTAAACTTGCAAAGCAGTTGATTCTGAAAATAACCATTTGAGTAGTAACTGGCATAACTGCATCTAAACTGAAATACTATTCTGCAACTTACACATGCAGGAGAATTTTCAAGTACAGCCCAGTGTAACAATGTTTACAGAAAGTAAAGCTATCATTTCAATTTTTCTTTTTGTAATGAAGTTCATATACATTGAAACGTAAGGATTCTTTGTTCTAATTTAATTTTCAAATTCCTTTAAGTAAATTCTGTTTTAAATCAGCCTTGTCTATCATGTTTTTTAAAAGAAGCTTGTTCTTTTGTGCTGTTTCCCTTGATGCTAGATACCTAAGTGCAGGATAACTAATATAAAATGGTTGGTTTTGTTAGCAATGGAGTGGATTGAAACATTGTCAGGGTAATTGTCCTCTGCTGTTTTGGAAGTTCATTGTGTCTGTCTGTAAACATGCAAGAGGAAAGCTTGAAGGTGATAGAAGACAGAAAAATGTGATCTTGCTTGCAAGAGGGCAGAGGTCAGTCTGTAAGGTTGGGAATGTAAGCTTTATTGTTAATTAGATGGAAACAAGTTGCAGGTAACTGATAGGTTTAACATTTTGTACCTCCTTGTGAGTCAGTGTTTTAAAAGCATTTTGCTGCTTCTGTTGCTGACAAGCATTTCAAAGTAAAGGCAGCAGAGCACCTTGGGCCTTGGATTTATTGCTTAGTATGTTCAGGGATGTCTTCCTTTATGTTCACATGCCACCACTGCTCTCCTTTAACATGTTGCACCTCTTTTGTGCTAAGTTGTCTTCTGTGGTCTGTGTGAGTGCCCACATAATCTGAACCCAGAATAATGAATTAATTACTGTGTAATGCCAGCAAGTGCAAGTGTCTCAACAACATTAGTACTACAGAGTGCACAAATGAATCAAGTAGCAAAGTCTGAAATTAGTAACCATATATACAAAAGAAGGGGAGGGTCACATTTTTTTGCTAGCTTAGCAAATTTAGTAATATTTGAGACTTTGCAATAGGATTGAGCTCTTCCTAATAAGTTTGGGGATATTTATGCACATACCTGCAAATGATAGACACACAGGCTCTTCCCCTATCCTTTTTCTTTGATTTATTTGTACCTTATGACACAGTTTCTTATAATAGCTTTCCTAAACCTTTTGCCTTTAATTTTTCATTTCTGAAAGATCCCTAAAGTGGGTTTATGACATTACACCTGAACAGAATTAGACCTTCATAGATGTGGTTTTTAACAAATTCTGATTACACTGACAAAAACTTATGAAAGGATCTTTAAGTAAGGTTCTCCAGCTGATCTTGAACAATGCTATAGAAAGCTCCCATATATGCAATTTATCTGCATGTCCAGTGGCAAACGTGGTAACACACAAAATGTCACTACAGAAATGTAGATAGGCCTGAAGTATTTAAATGTCCAAGACTAGCAAGAATTGGATCCCATAAGTGCACTGCTTGACTTGTATGCTTAACTTCAAGCAAATTACTAAATACTCTTGACTTCAGTGAGTGTTACCATTTTAGTTTAAACATTTTTTGGATAAGGCCCAGAGCATACTGTGTGGTATCATCCTACAGTAATGGGAATAGGTAATGTCACTTTGTTTTTGATTTTCTCTGATGTCTCCCCTCCTATCTACTGGAGAAGAAAACATTCCAGTTTCAAAGAAATTTCTACATAACTGGGTTCTGAAAGAAGAAACTGTCAAAAACCAAAAGAATGAATAAAACCTTGATAATTAACTGCTTTAAGTAGTAATGGTCAGTTAAATTATTTGGGGGCAAAAAGTTATTTTTGATACAAGCATGTTAAATAATGTCATTTAGAATTACTGAAACCCTCTAAGGAGGATAAAAGCACAGGTTCCTATAATCTTTTCTGTACAGCTGTATCTTGTGTAGTGCCAAAAAGAGAGTAAAGAGGAAGGAGTTGGGCTCAGACACCAGTAAAAGTGTTTTGCAGCAGTTAATACCTCCTTGCTTTTTAACCATTGTCTGCATGCTTAGTGCTAGACTTGTCCATTGCTGTTTAGCTAGTTTTCTGATGTATGAAAGCCCTTTTGGTTTTTGAACATCAGTCATGGGAAAAAAAAGAAACAAAAACAAACCAACAACAAAAAACCTAAACAGTAGATTTTATGGACCTAGAGTGTTACAAAAGGAATGTAAACCAACTGTGATAGTTTTACATCCTGTCCATGTAGTTCCTACTGAAGAGTTAGGGAGGATTTGCAGTGATCTACAGACAGTACAGATTCTTTTTTATAACCTTTTTAGAAATCTGACCTGTAACTGCAGATACCAGCATAGTCTTTCCAAGAGAGAAGTATATTTGACAGAAGTCCTAGAAGTGAGACAGCTTACCCTCTGAATTATTTTGTGCATTAGACTTCGACAATAAGGGTTAATTGATAGACCACTGGTTTATAAAGTTATAAAATACAAAATATTTCTGATTTATCTTTGACCTTGTCACTGTTCTAATTGAAACCGTATTCCTGGGGGAAAAAAGTTCTATGGAGTGAACACACTGATGTCTTGTTCATTATATTAAGAAAACCACAAAAAAACCCTTACAACTCCTCAAAAACTACAGTATTGAACCTATTGAACACTGAACCTTCCATATAGCAGTATCCTGCAGACTTACCACTCATGTCCTAACAAATTTGCAGTGAGTATTATGTACATAATTCAGTGACATGCACATTTTAAAAGCCAGTTTGTAATAAGTGTGTGAGAACTTAAGGTGATAAATGTGGAGCACAGTAACCTGACTTATTGGCCCTGTGTAGTTAGAAAGACTAATTGTAACTTAGTTTTGCTCTTTCAATTCACTTTTGTCAAAAAAGAAGAAATTTTGTCAAATTTGAGAAACCACAAACTGCATTCTACATGGTACTTAATAAGGATGTAGAAGCCTGGCTTTTCACATGGATCTGTTACTTCAGTTTTTTCCTGACTGAGAAAATAGTGTTATCTAATGGCTAGAAGGTATGCCAGTGAAGTGTAGAATACTGTAAATAAGTAAATATTGTTTTGATTCTAAACTCAGATTGAATTAATATATTGTTTTATATCTTTGTTGTGTTAAACATATTTAAAAATACTAAAATAAAATATTTGAAAGATGACAAATGCTTGATGTATTTTATATGCAAAATGATGGCTCATTGTTAGCACTGTGACTGTGAAAGTATTCCTGAGCACAGGTGTGGTGGTGTTATGAGGTTTTGCTTCAGTATGGAAGTAAGTCATGCTGACAAAATATAATTGGCACATGCTGTGGGAATTTGTTATAAGTATGTGTATATACTTCAAATCATTACTGGAGAAGTAACTGTTCTGGGTGATGCAGGGATTGTAGGTTTGCAGCTGTGGTCTTAAGTTTTCAGCTAGCTGTAAGGGGTTTGCTTTTTCTTTTGGCACTGATCTGTGAGAGATTCTGGTAAAATTGCAGGTTTTCCCTGGAACAGGGAAACAGCTGCCAAATACTAAATTCCTGTTGCTGTCAAAATAGTCTGATACTAGGATAGGATAGGTACTCACTGGACTGTTCATAGAAATGATTTGATGTGGGCAAAATATTGACAGCCAATTTGGTAACAGTTCTGTGTTTTTTTCTAATAGTGTCATTAGTTTATCAAAAGGCTCTTTTCAAGTTCTAATGCCACAGAATGCAAGATCAATTTGAAAGAGGCAATGCTTTTCAAACAAAGATTCATCATTCAATTTAAATATTTTTTAAAAATCACTTTTTTACCCCCTCACTCTGCTACATGAAGTCATCAAAACTGAGTCTGTCTCTTGATCACTGACAGATTCTCAAGTACTCTAATTGGAGGTTAACAGCCCTAAAAAGAAAGAGGCAGAAGGAAGGAAGAAAACAGCAGGCAGCAAGTTTGCTTTTCTTAGGGTAACACTGAAGAAGGGTCTTTAGGCAATGTAGGAAATAACAATTCATGAATATTGTGAAGGAGAGTGGACAATGAAGCTCGTGTGGGGTACAAAAAATATTCAAGAGGTGCTGTCCACTAAGGGATCTCTGATGTGTGAATAGAAGCTCCAGAAAGGGGCTGATAACATTACCCTGCAATTTTGCTGTATTTACAACTTCATTAAAAGTCTCATCACAAAGGCCCCTTCCAGAGTTTTTTGATTCAAATTATTTTGTGATGTTAGGGGTTTGTGGGGTATTTTTGGCAAAGTTAAGTAGATAAGACTTCTGTATCCTAATGGCACTTCAAAAAAGGTTCCTTAGTGGTTTTTTTAGTACTGCAGGGCAAGTTTGTAATACTGAATCTGTACAGAACAATAACCTGATGTGACTGTTGTTTACATAGGCTGTCCTGTGACACATCATAAGAACTTCTGTGAATGATTCTGCCAGAAGTACGAGTGATGTTGAGTCCATCCTCTCGTGCTCCAAGCTAGGACCCAAGCTGCATTTTGTGTTATGGCAGAAGGTAAAGGGAGCACGTCCTGCTGTGCTGGAGGAGCAGGATTGTGGCAGCACTGGGCTCCAGAGGGCCTTTCAGAGGCACACCTGAATTTCGTTTGCTCCAAGTGGCAGTTTGACCTACAAATGCAATAAAAACATAAAGCACAAACTTCATCTTCTGTAAAAACCCAAACGTTCTTTTGCTTCAGGCTCCAGCCAAGCTGTAGTCAGTGCCCAGACTGGGCCTGGGTTCTTGCAGTCCTTATTTTGCTTCCCAGTGAGTCCCAGTGTATCTTGGCAAGCTCTGCCTTCTTTTGTGAGACACTGAGCAGGCTGTGGAGGATGGTGCCTTAGCTCAGTGTCCTGCTGAGTGATTTGAAGCTGTCCCGCTCCCACACCAGCAAACAGCACTACAGGGTGCTGTGGGGCACTGCTCAGTACCAGTGCTCCTCAAAAGACAGCAAAGTTTGTTAGCAAGTGCTTTAATGAGGGTGCCAAAAAGTGATTCAATCTGTGAGTAACAGGGTTGCAACACTTGGCCAAAGGCTCTACCTCTTGTTTCTGTCCTGCCAATTAAAAATAGCCCCCTGGCTAATGCCACGGAATGTAACAGCCCTGCGTGGCACAGGTGCAGGCTGTCAGTCAGGAGGCTGGAAATTCCTAGAAAAGCACCTGCTCTCCTGCAGGCTCTATGGGATGATCATGAGGAGAAAGCAGAGGAGAAAGGAGGGAGGTTTGCAGCAGGCTCTGCTGAAGGTGGCCCTTGCTGAGGGTCTCTCTGCTCTGGAGATGACTCCTACCCAAAGGTGCCCTTCTGTTCGGTTGTTCTGGTTTTCTCTTAATCAGGCTGTTTCCCCAAGCTGTGGGTTGCCACAACTGAAAACCAGAGCTTTAGTTAAAGGCTGGTGTGTGCTTCTGGCAAGCTGGAACCTGGAATACCACCACTCAGGTGCTATCTCATCCCAGCACTGCAGAAATGCTGTGTTGATGATTTGGGCTGGGATTCAGGCCGCAGGGACAGGCTGGTGTGAGGGCATGACTGAGTCAGGGCTGTACTGATGTGTGCACATTGACCAGCAATGGGGTTTATATGCCAGAATTCTTTTATCATCTTCCAGGAACAGCCTCCTACAGGACAGTAACAGCCAAATCCACAGGCAGGCTCCTCCTCAGGCATTATCTCTACCACATGCAAATGCACCTGCCCTGGCTGGCGTGGCTCACAGATGGTTCACAGCCTGTGTCATTTTCACTTTTGCTTTCCAGGGGGATGTGGACTTTATCATCTGATGGCCGTTGATTTGCCCTTGGTGTTCCATATACTATTTATAAATACAAGTCCCTGCTCTGCTTTTCTTATGGCATGGGAGAGCTGGCACTAAATGACAGAACAGCCCAGACACTGCAGCACCACGGGAAGCCACATCAGCGCATGGTGTGGTGAGCATGTCATCCAGAGGAAGACCATAGCCTGAGATTACCTTTATTCACATTCTGCCCAGATGTTCAAAGTTCAGTTCCAGCTAATCCAATGCTGCCATGTCAGATGTAGGAAGAATTTACACCTAGAACTGCACAAAGATTAAGGACCTGTCTCTGCTCTTTGAGTTAATCGGAAGAAATCCCCCACATAAGGCTAAATGCACATACCATTATCATTGTTATTCTTGTTTCAGCTCTTAAGATGCACTGGTCACCAGACCCAGCTGTGCAAGATGTGGGAGTATAAACCCATTGGTGTGGGATCTCAGCACCTCAGGACTGATGTGCAGAGTGACCAAGACCACCCTTGGGGGGCTCGGGAGTCCTGGAATGTCGCCAGAAGTGTCTGGTGGCAGGACTTTGATCCTACACGGGAGACGACACCTGTATGAGAATGGGAGGATTTCACTGGGGTAAATGGTGAAGGGATAAGTTAATTAGAGTATGAAACACAGGGTTTAAGATTTCTGTACAGGGGGGTTTAGAGAAGTAAGATGGAGGAATTGGGCCGTGCCCTGTCCTTCTTCTTCTTCTTCTTCTTGGCCTCCATCTTCTGTGGTGATGTTGGCGCTTTGGGATTGGTTATTACTAAAAGTGCACTGGTCAATAAGGGTAAAAGGTATTGGGGAAAATTGATAAATATTGTATACGTAATTTTGAGTATAAAGATAGGTGACCGCCCTGGGGGCGCGCAGTGTGCTTTCCGAGCCGCTCCCTGTCTCTCCCAGGTTTCAGGACGCTTTAGGAGTTTCCTGGGGTTTCTGGGTCTTGGGACCGGAGGCTTTAATACTATTTCCTGCTCCCTTTCCTCGAGAGCCCTTTCCCCCTGGCTACTTGAGGCCAGAGCTAATTTTTTCTCAGAGCTTTGCTCCCCCCCTCCTTCTGAGGGTCCCGCAACTTCTCGTTGCTTTTCCAGTCTTTTCGACTGCACCGAAATGCCTTCTAGCATTATTCTTGCTGGCGAGAGCAGCTTTAACGCTGTCTCCCCCTTCTGGGGGGCAGTAGGTGCTTGGGATGCAGGTCCTTGGTATCTCAAACGCCAGTCTGACCACTGAAGAACTGTGAGAATTCATTCTCAGACAGGTAACAAAATTGCTGGCTTAGAAAGGAGGAATTCTTACTTCCCTTTGTAAGAAATGAGGGAGCTTAACTGAGGGTGGAGTGACAGATATATAAATTCATTCAGTGCTTCTGAAGACATTTATCAGGAGTAAAATAAAGGTATTTTGGGGTCTTTAATGAAGAGTGCTGACTTTCTTAAATATTTTATCTTAATGGTTAGTAATATGTGGTGTTCTTGAAAGGATTTTTCTGTTTTAGATCACTAAGAAGAGTTCAGTTTTCTCTAAAGATTTTTGCACATTAATGTTCCCAAGTGCAGAAAAGAAAAGGCTGAAGTTGACTTGGATTCAGATCCATATTTTCTTGATTCCCTTCCCTCCTTTTCTTCCCTCAGTCACAAAAGCCTTAAGAAAAAGCTTGTATGGCATTATCCATCTTCTAATCATCTTCCCTGGGATGTTGTCCTGCAGGATCTGTGCTAGGCATGAACTAACTTGTCAGCTTGCTACAAACACAGGCAGGGTAACTGAGGACTACCACCCTATTTAGATAAAGAAACCTAAGATGGGGTGTGGCTGATAAGATTGCTGAGTCTTCCCGGACAGACCTGTGGGGAATCTCATGGCAAAACCTCAGAACTGTGCTCTCAGGCTGAGGATCTGTCTGGCACAAACCTTGTGTGCTGCTGCATCCTGTTCGCTGCCTCAGTATAGGCCAAAGGTGAAAGATTTTTGGAAGGCCTTTTCTTCTGCCAGAAGTGATTAATGGAAAGCAGACGGCCAGCAGGTCAGAATAACAGCTTGAGTGCCAGGATCCTGCCAAAAGAAGTATCCTTGTGCAGTAGGATTTCTGAGCACTGGCTTTTGTCACTTGAACATCTGTATCCTGCTCTGAGGATTTCAAAGCACATCTGAGATTCATCCTCATGGAAAATGAAAGCACAGCAGGTCCCAGGCATGCCAAATATTGCAGTGGGCTTAATCAGACAAGCCCATTATACTGCCCTGGCTTCTCAGAGAGCTTATTTAAAAGAGTGAGAATATCTTCAAATAAATCTCCTATACATAAATTCCCTGAGCTGTAAGAAATCAGGACTACAACAAAAGAAAATAAACACATTACTAATAAAGCTGCCTGGAATGAGGAGCTGAGTAAAACTAAAAAAAAAATCACAAACAAAACCCCCAAAACAAAACCCAGCCTCCTCCCCCTCTACTCCTCCAAAAAAATCAAACCCAAAAAACTAAGAGAGAGAGAAAATCAATGTTTGTGCAATTGTTCTTGGCCCCATGCACGGGGCAGTCTAAGCCAGCTGACAGAGCCTGATGGGATGGGAGCTGCAGGCAGTGCCAGCTGCAGAGGCATGGAGAAGACAAGGCTGTGCAGTGGTTGGCACGTTGGATGCTGCACAGGAAGGCAGATGTATCAGAAAGCATCCACAGGAACACTTCACACCACTGTAACTGCAACTTGTGTCAGAAGAAAGCTGCCAACTACATTGAAAATGGTGCTGGAGGCTGAAAGCCTGGAACAGAATGTGCCCCTCCTGGGCATGACCCCAGCTCAGCTGAGACACCCCAGGATGAAGTCCTACACAACATGACTCATGTTATATTTGGCACTTAGTGCAGCTAATCTTATGCTATAGTGCTGAACAAATGTTTGCAGCTATATAATGGCACAAAGTGCAGAAGTTCACTGTATCTGAATTAGTCATCCTGGGCTGGGCTTGTGGATATACAGCCTGGAACTGCATTTGATTAATGCAAAAGCCATCTTTATTTTAGGATTTTTGGTTTTGTTTTTGTTGCTTCTTTTTCATAACCTGAGAAATTGTCAGAAATATTGGATATCACAGGGTTTGATTTTCAAAGGGTAGATTCTTCGGCCCTTACTGGCTTGAAAGTGTTTGAAAAAACCCTCTTTATTTACACTTGCAAAGTGTAGATATTTCATTTACTGCTGCTGGGTGAATTTTCAGTGATGGCAGGACTCTGGATGATGATGCCACTAAGCTGAGGCATGTTTGGCTGCTGCTTGATGGAGCTGTTTCCTGTGTCTAAACAGAACCAAGATCTCCATGTAAAGCATTTCACAAGCTTTATCTTTGTCATTCTCTAGCTTCTATTTTAGTATTCTGTATAATAAATCTTATATTATTATCTTCTGATCTCATTACAGTCTTCTCCTATGAATGTCTAATCTTGGTGGATGGATCTAACACATTGAAGGATGACTTTTGGGTAGCTGCTGATTTAATGATACTGGAAATACAGAATTGCCAACACCAACCATGAGACTCTCTGCATAGCTGAATTTCTATTTCTTCTATTACTTGGAACCTTGGTACAGCAAGATCTTTTTTTCCTTTTTTTTCTCTGAAATAATTAATCTATCTAGGTTATTCTAATTAGTAGCTTTCTATTACAGTCATAAAAAGTTACAAATTTTGTCCCTCTTACCAGGAGAAATAGGGAGAAGCTGTATTATCAAGAAAGCCCAACACCTGAAGCCTGACTCAGAATTACAATTTCTGTGGGTTGGTTGAATCTCCAAGCCTGTCTGCAAGAAGAATAGAAGTAATTGAAGTAATTTTTTTTTTTTTTCACAAAGATACCTGAGGTGGGATAGCTTAAATCAGTTTGGCACATGGGACTGAAGACCTGAGAAGTCAGGTCTTTAGTGCAAATAAGACATTTAGTATTTAGTGCAAATAAGACAATAGAGAGAAAAGTTTCTAAGTTTCTCAACTCCTGAAATGCACAAAGTCAAATATCCATTTACTGAAGCATACCAAAACCATTTCTATTTCTCAGTTTCATGGGCCCTGTCAAACAAAAATGCATGGATTCACACAAGGAGACCCTTGGATGTGCTGGATGACTGTAACACTCCAATGTCAGTGTCACTTAGGAAGCACAACCAAGCTATTGATGTTCACATGGAAAATACATTTGTAGACAACCACTGCAGAACAGCAGGGTTTATAATATGTTTGTTAATTTTCTAAAATGTTGGAAGCTATTTCAGAAAAAAATGTTCAACTTGTTTCAAAATATATATTTTTACTACATTCGTGAACTTAACAGGCAGTGTGTACCTAAGTTTCAATCAAAATGCAGCTGGAAATGTGAAGTTAAAATGTATATAATAATTTATTCAATTGAATTGTAGTTCTTTGCTATATTCTATTTCTTAAGGTTATATTTTCTGTTTGAATTGTGTGAGTTGCGTGGAAACTTTCATCCTGGATCTGAAAACATCCTACCAGAAGACTTTATCTCTACATGACAAAAATGGAGCAAAGGCTCACTTCTCTCTCTGAAAGGATTCCTTCCTTGTGATCACTCCTTATGATCAGTGAACCACGTGCTATTTCTCTATATATGTCCTGGCTAGCCTCTTAATGTTTATTACTTCCTTAATCTGTTGCTGGGTTAATTGAATCATTGGCCCATGTCCTGTTTGGTTGACAGCCCTCAGTGACATTTTTGAGAAATATGAATTTTGTGGATCATTGCTTGTAGAGCTTTGTCCTAAAGATCTGTCCTGGGTTCTGGTTGTAAGTGACACAGATGAAGTGAGTGACACTGAAATTTTCCACAGCTTGCACCTGTGAGCCCATCTGTAACATCACACTATCCATTTTCCACAGCACAGGCTTTTCAAGTCCCTGCAGCATATTGTATCTGAAAGGCAGCAATTTTTAGCAATAGCTACTTCTACTGGTAGGCAGCAGCATCAGACAAATGTCTCTCCAAACCATAGTGTAGGAGAAATTTTTGAAATGTCTGAATTGTAAAAATGTGGTGAATGTGTTCTGAGGGTGTGAAATAGGTCTGCCTAGACATGTCTTCCTTCCAAACAGGAAAGGGACACTAGGAAGTGGTTTAGTTTTATTTTAGAATGGTGCATGATTTCTCCTGGTGGTTTGGCTGTATACAAATAATACGGCCTCTTTAGACTGTGATATGTCATATTGTTGTACCTCTCTTGTTTCCTTTGAATGTGGAGGAATTTAGTGTGTGTATATTTTTAAGCAATATCTTATCTGTCTTTCTATTACATGCTGTGATAGTCTTACACCTGGGTAGGCAAGTTTTTCAATGTGACCTTAAAAAATAAAAGTTGCAGTTATGTAAGGGTTGGAAAGCAGGACAATTTTTTCAATGTTCACTTTGTGCTGGGCTGTACAAAAGAGGTCAATGCCATTACTCCCTTTTTGCAGAAGGACAAAGATTCTTAAAGAGAAGTGAAATTAATTGCTTGAGGTAAACCTGTAGTAAAGCCCTGATTTCTTCATTCTTGTCAGCAGACACCTTTGCCCTTAGTCCTGTCACAGTTCATAATTCCCTTGTATTTGTACTTACTCATGCTTCTGCCTTTGGATTTTGACCCCTTTTCTTTTTCCTCCTGAACAGAGAAGGCATTTAGAGTTCTTATGCTCCCGAGTAGTTACATGTAGGGACTGTCCTTTCTGCTCAGCACCACAGCCAAATTTACAATGCAGGGTTAAATGAGAAATCTTTCACTGTTTCAGCTGTGGGATGCAGTGTGCACAGGTGCTCTGGGGAGATGGCTGAGACCAATTACATTAAGAGCAGAGATTAAGTGTGTGCCTCCATGAGTACACCCTCAACAGAAATCAATTGCCAGACTGTACCAGGGGAGATCCTCCTCAAGTTTATAGGTTGAGTGGGTGAATTTTACTAGACAGCAAAAGGGCAATTTTTTCATGTGATATCTGAAATACCCACCTCAACATGAAATACACAGAGCTGTCTCAAATCATTTTAAGAACTATTTCAATTGGGCAAAAAGCATTTTTCCTTATAAAGCACTGAAGAGTTTAATTAAAACTTCAGAAAATATGTTCTGACTTACACAAATTTCTGGACTAGAATCTCTAATGTGATTAAATAAAAATGAATCAATGAAATAAGGTATTACTAAAATAAGACATTTACTGGTGGTGATTAGGTGGATCTAATTATAAGAACCACTATCATGGGCTGTGCTGCGTTGAGTCCAGCACTGAGCACCTGGACACTAACTAGAACATGACTGTACATATACACTCAAATTTCTGTGAAAGAGGAAAAATCTGCCACAGGTCCTTTTTTTTTTATGTGTGTGTGTGTGTATGTGTGTGTGTGTGTGTGAGGGTGTGTGTTCTATTATCTCATATTCAAATGAAAATGCAACCATTAAAGGACTGGATGAATCACAATTGCTGGCAAAGTTTGCTTACGTTCCACATGCCGTGGAAGGGTGTGGACTACACAGTTTTTCAAGAAAATCATGCAGGCAGAAAAAGTAATAAATTCGCTACTTTTATATTTATTTGCATGACTGCTGTCAGAATACAGCTGTAGATAAATGACTTCTTGTAGGTTTGTCCTATCACGACAAGCCTCCCCTCGCAGGTAAGCAGCATGTCAGCTTGCTCCGGGCAAAGCGCAGCCGATCCCAGACCAATGGGTTTTCCGTCAGCCCCGCGGGCGCTGTCCGGGATTGCCAGAACACTCGGTGTGCACCGGCCCGTCAGTCCGCTTTAGAAGGGCGGTGCCGTGAGCCCGAGCTGCCGCTGTGTCGCTGTCTCCCCTTCCAGAGCCCGGGCTGGCTCTCGGCACTCCCAGCACCGTCTCGGTGGCGCAGCCGGCCGGGAACTCCTGCCCTCCGCTGCTGCTGCCGCGCCTCCGCAAGGCAGCGCCCGGGCAATGACGGGGAATGTCAGGGAGTGACGGGGAATGAAGCACTCAGAGAAGCGCCGGCCCTGCCGGGGCTGCAGCACAGAGCGGCAGCGTTCGGCCGGCACTTCACTCTGCATTCCCGCAGGATAAAACCGGGGCCACGCCGCGCTCCTTAAGGCCGTGGATCGGCTCACGGCCGGTCCCGGGCATCGCACCCAAAGCCGAGCGCGACAGCCGCCGCAGCTGCGGGACCCGCCGGCCAGCTCAGCCTCGTCCTACCCCACAGCACCAGCATCCTTCCCACAGCACATCTGCTTCCAAGAACCTCCTGCTTTCCCCTCTGACCCGTGGATCTTCCTGCCCCCAGCCAGAGGCGATGGAGCCTTTCGGTCTCCGGAGCCAAGGCACGATCCGTGTCACAGCTCAGGCAGCCTGGCCCGGCTGGAGCTTCCTCGAAGTCCCTGGAGCCCATCTGGGGCAGGAGCTCAGGTTCCAGCAGCCTGAGCCCCCCAGCCTGGCTGTTGCACATGGCCTGCCGTCACCTGCTGTGCTTGTAAAGCCTGCCACAAACAGGCACCTTAGAAAGAGAGGTGACCTTAAGAAAGACCTACTTGCAGGGAGAAATTGATTGAAGTGCAGATTGGTATGACAGCAAATATTATTAGGATTTTAGCATTGTTAGTTTTTTAAAGAGAGAAACTTAGTCCTTCAAAAGCAAATGGCCAACGTGCTGTTACTGTAGAGATATTCTCAGGTTTAGAGCTGTACATCAGAGCAGTTTACAATAACGACCATCATCAGAATATTCTGAGCACAATAAGGACACCCTGTAAATAATGTGAAAGGTTGTGAAGCCAGGATTGCACTTTTTTCCTTTGGAGAGGGATTTGCCTGTTCTCTACTCCCCCTCTCCAAGCCCCCTTCTGAACACAGAACAAAACTCTTGTGCACAGTCCCGTGCATGTTCCTCCTCCATGGCTCAGCTTTGCTTTGTTTCCACCAAGTTGTTATTTACAACATTTAGGTTTAACCCTGGAGTGGCTTCAGTGAGAGACAAGGCCATAAAAACATTGCTCAACATCTTGTGCACCTGTGTCCCTCACTGGGTCAAGCTATACAAGGAGAAAAGCAGTGTCCTGGAGGCAACCTAATTCTTTTCAGCAAGGCAAATACAGTCTTGGAGGCCTTTTGCTCTGCAGTGTTAATTCCTTTGGTGTAAAGTGTCCTGGGTTTTCTAAGACCTGTAATAATCCTCAGTCAATTTCTTACAACAGAAAAATTTGTAACCTCTAAAACCAAGTGCCATGCATCCATTTGACACAGTAACTGCTACAGCCTTCACCATGAGCAGGAATGTCAACAATACAGTAGCTGAGTAACTGGTCTCATATTTATTTCAGGTGAGAACTGTTGCACCAATCTCTCCAACCTATTGTTTGGCATAAGTGATTTGGAACGCTTATGCCATCATATCTGGGCATATCTCTTTGAGCTTCTCAGTGTGCTTTGCATTAATTGTTGTGTTTTGCTTAGAGCTCAGCATCTAATTGTGTGATTGCCCCACCCTTTCTTGAATTTATCTCCTGCAAGGAATGAAGCCTAATAATTAACTTATTTCTGGGTGTCAGGACACCTGATGGTTTGTAAATCTATCAGGAATATCAAAAATATCTTATTCCTTGAAGATAAAAAAAGCCCCAAAAACAAGAAGGCAATGAAAACTGCAAGAGAAAAGAAAATTTAAGGAAAATATTATTATCAATCAAAGTTCAGAAGAATGAGTAAGTACAGGCTCTTCTGCATGGGGTTGTTTTATATTTCAGTTTCTTCTTGCTCTTCAACAGAACCTTTTCCACATCCTTCTTATTATTTATTTGGGAATAAGATGCTTTAGTATTGAACATGTACTAGAAGAGTGTGCAGAAGCTCCAAAGGCCACAGTGTCACCACAGGTAGGATTGGATTTTTAGTTTGCTTAGCTTGTAGAGCTCTGGACAATCACCTTTCATTAGTTATGTAGTTGTAAGGTGCTCTGTGTCTCCATTAGTCTTAGTAGGTATTGCAAACAAGCGGGCTCCCTTGTTGACTTTCTCAAATTTGGTTTCTGTTTACTTTCTGTAATGGGTCTAATTCTGGCTAAATGCCCATGCACTAGAAATTATTTACTCATTTCCTGCTCTGAGATATGTATTAGGAGGAGGAGGGCAAAACAGGCTCAAAACTTTAAAGGGTATAAAGAAAAATTTATTAACAAAATTAAAAGAAAAATTATAAGAAAATCAGAATAAACCTTCAGAACAATTCTCCTCCCTCCACACCCTCTTTTCTTTCCTGCTGGCAACATGAAGAGAAAAAACCTGGGACTTTCAGTCAGTTTATAACCTCTAAAATAGTCTTCAGTTCTCTTAGAGAGGGGAGTCTCTCTTGCAATGCTATGGAGACTCCTCCACAGTAAACAGTTCTCTCCTGGCTTTTAATTTCCATGAATAGCAGCCGCCTGGAAATCTGCAATCGTGAAGCCCCTCCCATCTTTTTTGCAGCCTTCCCACAGCTGCATTCATGGGCCATGTCAGCTTATTGGGGTGCTATTTTTAAGGATGAGCTGTTCTAGCATAAAAACAAAAGTTCTTTTAATCCATCTCTGGGAACAGAGATTTTCTTCCTCTGTTCCTAGGGAAAGGTTTCTCATTTCTCTCTGTTTAAACTTTTCATTGGATCACAGCTACTGCAACATCTGCTTATTTCAACACAGATGGTTCTGCTCATGGCTGTAGTTAGAACACTGCATCTACCCAATGCATTCTGTGAACTACAGGGAAAAAACCAGAGTTTGATATATCAAATACACCTTCACCATAGTTTTACAAAAAGAATTTCAGCCCAATATTAAGGCATCCAGTCAATCCCCTCCCATCGTAGAAAAAACCCTCGGCTTTGTTTGTTCTGAATTTGTTTCTTGGTAGCTTCAACTGTTTTCCACTCTTTCCCTGCTGGTTACAGTTTCATAATATGAAACTGTATGCTATATGCCCTAAAGAAGCTTGTTTCAGAATGAGGCAGCTGTTCATTGCTAGACCTTTATTAAGGCTTCTCCACTGAATCATCAACTGGAGATCTGCATCCGGAGGGGAGAGCAAACAATGACTTCAGGCTCCTGTCAGAAGTGAATGTAAGTTATCTGAACTGTGTGCTGGGCACTGGGATGTACTGTGGGCACTTGCTCTCTTTTTGTTGCTCACACACACTACTGTGGTAATTGTGATTATAAACTGTGAAGAGAGAAGCAGAGTTTGTGTTCAAATGGCAGTAAACTTGCAGTGACTTGTGGGTTGTTTTTCTCCAAGCGGTGCCAGTAAAACAGGTGATCTGGTGTCAGTTATACACAAATATGGCTGTATTCACACAAAATGGTAACAGTTCAACTGCAACTGGCCCCTAAACCTGAGAGCTGCTAAATTTCAACAGAAAACCAGTCCATTCACAGGAAGTGCACCTACATAGGAGTGTGTGCACTAAATGGTATGAGGGGATTCCTAAGAAGGAAGGTCCAGAGTAATTCAGAAGGCTTGCTATTGCAGGCCTGAAGCTGTGCCTTTTTGGTGCTCTGAGCTTTAGCAGATATGCTGAGAAGAATAAGGCATGGTTGTACAAGGCAGGGGCAGGGCAAGAGTGAGTAACAAACACTGGCAGGCAGAGGATGTTGCTACAGAACCCCGGAATGCAGAGGAGTTTGTGTGCTGTTGTCTGTCTCAGATTATTGCTTTTGCCTTGTCTCACAAAGCAAGTGATTAATTGATTTTTTTCTCAGGGCAGGGCAGTAATTGCTTTCCTAGATTGCTAAAAATAAAGCCAAATCATTACTAAAATATTAATCTTTAAATTGGGGGGGGGGGGGGGGGGGAGCAGAATGCTTATGTGTCCTATAAGCAACTGAACTTTTATCCAGAATGGATTTATAGTACTGGTATGAATAATAAATGCATGTCTTTAAATAATGAGCAACCTATTCCACAATCTATTTTTACTTAATTAGATCTCTGTTTATTCCTAATGTATGTTTCCATGTACAGAAAGACACACTGGGTTTCTTTTCCTACTGTTATTTCTTGGTATGTGGCTTTCCTTCTTGATTCATCAACACGAATTTATCAGTGCAATGCCAAGCTGTGTTACTTAAAACTGTCAGAATGAAACATCTCTTGGGTCTTTTGGTGTGAAAGCAATGGACTTGCACACACACAAAGAAAATCTGTTGTTTATCTTTTGCTATAGCAAGAAGGTGCTGACTGGCATTATGTTGGGCCTTGCTGATAATCTGCTCTTTTCTTAATATCCTGGATAATTACTGTTGTATCATGTGTTCTGGGAAATGAATTGTGTTATTATGTATTTTTCATATCACACAAATATATATTTTTTATTTGTAAATGAATTTCACTTTCTTGAGGAATTTGAGATCATGTCATAATCCAAGCAAGGAGAGAAGAATATGAATTTTAGAAATGGCTGTTGTGCGGTTCCTTGGCCTTGCAATGGTCTGCATTGGTGACTCGGTGATTACTCCTGCAGAGCTCTGCAGTAGCTGCTGCACAGTAGTCGTGTGCCTGTGGTTTCCAGCTATGATTTATGGTCAGACAGCACTACCTAGGAAAGCTTTGAGGGTCATTGCTTCTTTTGGCCTGAGACATGCTGTGCTCTTATGGAGGGGGGGGGGGGGGCGTCTGTGGGTGGTGACTGGAAGAGGTAAAAACGGAGCTTAGGCATTTGGAAAGTCTGTGGTAACTTGTCTGCGGGAGGCACGAAACCTGGTTAGATGGGCTAGAACTGCCAGAGCAGCAATGGGACAGCCATCCTGCAGATGTCCCTGCGTGTCTGCGGCCTTGGGGCAGCAGCGGAGCGTGTGAGCTGTACTGTGCTCAATGGGGCAGCATAGGCGAGCAGCCCTGCGGAGCGATGCCGGGCACTGCGTCATAGCCCCGAGCTCCGCGGCCGCTGTTCCCTGGAGCAGGAAAGGGCTCCTGGGGAGTGTAACGAGAAGCAGGAGCTGTGCCCGGCAAGCGCCACCAGCGCAAAGGCCCCGGCTCTCCGCGGCTGAAGGGCGGCTGCAGTCCGTGTGCCAGGCCGGGAGGCGGGTGGGCCCCGAGTGGGTGACCGGTAGCCTCTCAGGAAGGGCAGCGGCGCGCGGCTGCTGTTGTTTGTACGGCCGGCGGCCGCCCGTCTCCAAGGAGAGAAGAACGTTGCCCAGCAGGCCCCGGGGCGGAAGGATCCCGGGCGCGGCCGCTGCGGCCGCTGCGGAGCTCCTCCTGCCCCGCGGGCGGCTCCAGCCGCTCCGCCCGCCCGAGTGCACGGGCCCCGCCCGGCCTCGCCCCTTCGCACGGCCCGCCTTCCCGCAGGCCCCTACCGCCGCCGGGGCTGCCCGGCCGAGCGCCTGCCGGGCCGCGGCGCCGCGGTCCGGCTTTAGGTTCGGGGCCGCGGCGCCGCCCGCGGACCCCCGAGCTCTAGGCCGCGGGCGGCGGCGGCTGCCGCGGGGCCGGTGGTAGTGTGGCGCGGCGGGCGGGACAGGCGGCAGGATGGGCGGCCCGGGCAGCCCGGGGTCCTGCGGGACGCCAGCGGCGGGCGGGCGGACTGGTGTCTCCTTCACTTCGCCCTCCAGTGCCCAAAGCTGCAGCAGCGCGGTCTGCCGCACCACTGCACCCCCCCGTGACCGGCCCGAGCCCACCTGCCCCGACGACCGGCCACAACCAGCACAAGCAGGTGCCGGCCCCGGCCGCTACCGGCCCCGCGGGGCAACGGGGGAGGGGGGGGGGGCGGGCGGGGCTCGCCTGGCGGCGAGCGGGTCCGGGGCCTCGTAGGCCGGGGGTTGCGGGGCCGCGGGCTCGTCCCAGCGCTCCCGGGTTCGCGGGGCGGGCGGGGGGCTCTCCGTGGCCGCTGTCCCCGCGGCCGGGCTCGGTTGCGCGAGGCGCGGCGGGGCGGGCGGGTCAGGCCGGGATGCCCAAGATGGCCGCGCCGAGCGGGTCGGTTCACCTTGCGGCGGGGCGGGCGGCGCGCCTGGCGCCCGGCCTGGGGCCGCCGCTCGGCCCGGCCCGCGCTGCGGCCGCATCCCGCTCGCCCCTCGCTGCCCTTCCCCTCCGGGAGGCGCTGCCTTACTCCCTCCGCCTCGCTTCCTGAGCCCGTAGTCCATTTCCAGATCTTGTCCTTTAAGTTTCTGCATTGGCCTGGCCGATATTAGACTTGCGTGTCCACCTCCGGTCTGTGAATAGAGAGACGGTTAATACAAGGGTAAGGAGGTGGCTTTTTTTAAAGCTCTCTGCACTATCAGTGTAAGCCTGAAGGTCACCGTGTGTCCGGTATATTTTAACAAATTAATTTTTAAGTAACCTTAATTTTTCTGCTGCTGTTTATTGAGATACTGGGATAATTTTGGCGTAGTTGTTGCTTTTCTAAATTACGTGAGTACAGATTTTTTAAAAAATCTATTATAGGCTGATATGATTTCTAGTTTGATCTTGAATATCTTGAGATCTTAAAAGTGTTAGAAATCCTAATAGAGGCCTGTGGCATTTTTTAATTGACGACTGTGAGAGTTTTGAAATACTGCCTCCAAGGAGAACTCTGATGTAGTAATTCCAATAACGTTAATGCATTTTTCTGTTCTTGGGGTGACTTATTTTTTCTTTTTATCGCAGAAGAAAGCATGGTTGTGTCTCCCGAGTAACAGATTAATTAAAATTTTTTCATCATGGTGGCATGAAACAAAGATTAGGGTGGAGCTCTCACTTGGCTCAAGTATATTCTGTACTTCAGGGCTATTATTTTACAGTTTTTAAAGCAAATCTGTAGTTGCTAAATGATGCTAATTGTTTAGCGACTTCTAATTAGTAGTTTTTAAGTGAAAGATGCTTCAAAATAGGGTTGGAAAAAATTATTTGTCATTTTAAGAATTTGTGAACCTGTCTAACATTGAAGGACACAGGACTGATTTTTTATGGCCCTGTTATCATTTAATGAGTGTTCTGACGGTGCCACTGGTTTATCAGGCATTTAGTATATCCAAAATTAACTCTTGGTTTCCTGTTTTGTCCTCATCCATCCCTGTCAGTATTACAGTATATTATTAGAACAGCAGAGTGACAGTTGTACTCCCTTTCAACATTTTATCACACAACTTGTATCTGTAGACTGGAATGTCTGACAAATACTGGTTGGTTTCCCTGAAGTGGTAAGGATGCTTAACTAGGCCAGATAAAACAGTAGCATCCTTTTTACTGTAATAATCCTCTAAATTTTGATGCAGATACAAGTTTGTTACCTTCTCAGGACATTTCTGCTTAGCATAAATCTCTTATCTGTACTGGTTGTCTAGTCAGCTTGGAAACAATGAGAACAAAAGGGAAAAGCTCGTTTATTTATACTGAAAAAGCATGTCTGTGGTAAAGGCTAATATAAAACTCCAAAACTAGAAATCATTATTTTTCTGGCAATGCTAGTTAGAGGTGATATGCACTCATTAGAGGAAATGTGTAGCTAAACCTTCTGTGTAAGATGTTCAACTGCTGAATTGTAGGGGTGCTGTACAGCAGAACTCTGCAGGCCAGAGTTCTCACACTCCCTTGTAATTGGTCTATCAGCTGCTGCTTTCTATGGAATAAATAATAGGAACCATTCAGTGGCTTGTCACTGGGATCAGGGTCTGTTCTTCTATAAACTTGAACTTGGGCTAAGCTTCTTTATGCGTCAGATGCTTTAAGCCATTTTCATGTCTCTTTAAAAAAATGTTTAGTTTAACTCCGTGGAAACCAGACTTGTTCTTGAGCAAGTGATAGATGTCTTGATATAGTGACTTGGTTGTAGAGTTTAGACATCTTTGCTAAAGAAGTTTTTCTGAATTTGTGTGTATGTGTGTGAAACTGAGTGTAAATATTGTTTCTTAGAGGAAGTTGAAATTATCCCCTTAGGGCAATAGGGAGCTGAAGTAGGGTACTCTGGAAATCTGCATTATGAATTGTAGAAAAATAAGGAACAGTCTTCTGCCTTCCCGTTGATTGCTAAATTTTTCAAGTTCTAAAGATAGTTTTTTCATTTACTTGAAAAAAAATCAATCCACCACACTAAAGGAAGATAAAAAGTCAATTATGTTAATCTGAGTCTCTCAGCTAAACCAATGTGACCAGTCAGTTTGAGAAGATAAGATTTTTTGTTTGCATTTGTTTAGCCTTTTCATGGCCTTGTCTAGTTAGTTTCATTTTCCCCTCTTCCACAGTTTGGGGGGAGTTATTAATATACTCTGTTTGCTATATTTCACAACTTTAAAATACAGGGCCTCTGTAACAGCAGCCTCTTGCTATTGAAATCATGGGAGAACAGTGTTTGAAGGAAGGGCAGATAAGAGTGCGTGTTCCCAGGGAGGAGAGCGATAGGGGCCTCCCCGGGACCTTAGCCTGCTGTCTGTCCGTGGGGCCACAGCTCATCTGCACTGGCAGGTTCTTTAACAGCAGGGCTACCAGAGGCTCCCTGTCTGAGAAAGGCACTTGTAAGGAGATGTCTTCTCCCAGACCCCACACTTCTCCTACTTGGATGTTTTAAACTAACAGGACAACTTCCCAAGCTTAAACTCTTGTATGATATTAGGTTGATTGCTGGTTAATGGTATTAGATCTTTCTTTTAAAATTGTATGTCTTTTATGTAAAATATGGGGCAAAAATGATGTTGGAGAGCAGATAAAGAGCTCTCTCTTTACATTTTCAAAACTAAAACCTTGTGAGTACTTTGAGGTAGTTTTCATAAGCATGTGTCAACTTTGACTTTGTGGAACTTCAGGGAATAACTGTCTGCATTACAGGTTTTTAGATTTCTAGTGTCCATGTTTTTGGCAGTGGCGATGCCAACTCTGGAAATGTGAGTTATTAATTAATTCCTGGTAATGAAAGACGTGTGGATAAATCTACCTGAAAAGTTAAGAGCTGGATGGTCTTGTAATGTCTTTTCTCTGCTGTGCCTCTTCTCTGCATAAGCCGAGAAAACATCTCGTGTTCACAGTGACCTTCAGTGAAAACCTGCATTTCACAGAATACTGTAGTATTGTATCTATTAATTTTAAATATGTAATTATTAATTGTTTTTATGTAGCAGAATCTGCCTTAAAGATTGTCTTGAAAGAATTGTGGTAGCATTTTTTCATGTGTGCAGTGGCAGAAGGTTCATTATTAATTAACCCTTTACCTTTCAGCTCCAATGGCGATTCCTCCAGCATATGTAGACCTTGGCAAACCTGCCAGAGATATCTTCAATAAAGGATATGGTAAGAATAATACCTTTTATAAGTGGTGTTTGAAGTGCAACAGTGAATTGCCTTTTTAAGTCTGTATGGAAAATTTAATGATCAAATGCCAATATTCTTGGGGAGGAGGAAGGTGTGCTGTGTCTTTTATCTTTACCACCAACAAACTGATCGTTGAAGGCTTTTTGTGGCTTGTTTTGATGTGAAGGCTGTTAAGTCTCACTGCTTGAGCCACATAAATGTCAGAGGTGTACGAGTATGCAAGAATGCCAGCAGCAAGTGGCATTAACTTAGCAGCGCTTTGTTTACTGCTCTGTCTGTGCCACAACATTTGTTGATATAGAAAGGGTTATATACCAGTCTAATGTAGCCTTTTTTGGACTAGAAAGAGGAATGGCTATTGGGATAAAGAATCCTTCCACGTCTTAAAATGCTTTAATACCAGATAGCTGCATAGTTAAATCATTCTTTGTTACAGTGCTCTTTCTTTCTGGTCTTTGGAAGTGTGGGGGTTTTATACTAAGACTGTTGCTTGCCTCTCTGGATAGCAATGTGAATTGACACTCTCACAAAACCTGCTTATATTCCATTGGTTGTGTATTTCCCAGTGACTTTGCTTTTACAGTTTTTTACTTTGACATATTTTGTCTTTGTGCAGAAAGAGGTGGTTTATGTGTTGGGATAGCTCTTTAAAAGGCATTGACTATTATATAAAAACTGTTCCATTCCAGGGACAGAAAATGTATTTCCTTTTAGAAGCATCATTTGGTAGTTAAATATACTCATGCAGAACTGAGAGGCACTTCCCTGCCTTATTTTGGAGAGGCCTCCTTTACCTGCTGTGGCATCTGTATGCTGAAGTCAGTCTGTAGCTGTTTATACATATTTATGTAGGACACTGCTGAGCCTGAAAGACCAGCTTGTTCAAAAATGTGCAGGGCCTTAGTTAATCATGTAACTTTGACTTCTGTTTATTAAGGCTTTGGGTTGGTGAAACTGGATGTGAAAACAAAATCTGCAAGTGGAGTGGTGAGTTTGAGTAACTTTTATTCATTATATATTTTTCTAGCTATGTTCTGATACTTAGTTAAAAGGGGCACATTTCAGATACTGTTAAGTATTTTATAGGCTATATGAATGATAAATATCTGGTGTTAAATAATATCAGAAGCCCTTAAAGTTCTGAATGTATCAGGAATATTACCTTGTTTAGTAATCTTCTTATAATAAAAGGGCTTATTAATTATCCCTGGTCTTACATGTGAAGGTAAACAAATAAAGGATTTTATTATACCAGTTATAGTATACAGATTTTATTTCTGAAGTACCTTTGGTGCTGTTTGGTGGAAAATTCTGGCATCTTGATTTTTGTATGAAGTAGTTGGCATTGAATAAGAATGTTGAATCTTTGGCTCTTCTAGGTACTTAAGTGCTGCAGTAGTGTTCCATGCAAGATGTCTTACCATGCAAGCAGTGCTCCCTGTGACTTTTATCTATTTCTATAGCAGACTTTGCAAAATACAATGGTAGTTTTTTTTTTTTCTCCTCATAACTGGAGCCTGAGTACTGTAACTTACTGTTAGAAACAAGGTTTATGGGGTTGTATGCTCTGTTTTTTCTAGAAGTCTGTATGCCAACCGAAACACAGTTTGCAAGAGCCCTTACTATTACAGAGGTAGTTGTTCTTACTGTAGCTTGTTTCTGTGGAGGACTACCATTTATGCTGGTAAAAAAACTCTCTGAAAAATCCAAGCCCTAAAGTGAATCAGTTACAAACCATCCTTCCCAGGAGGAGAAACTGCTGCCATATATGTACTACAGATGTTTTAAAGCAGAGATAAGAAGATAATACAATCATTGGTTTCTCCTGAAGCTATTGCCCCAATGGTTACAGCCACATAGACCCTGTGCAGTAGGAATAGCACAAAGCAAGAAGTTAAAGCTGAAGGTATCTGTGTAGTTCCCATCCCTTGCCAAGAAATAGACCTGCTAGAATTATGCAACTGTGTATGGTGTCACTAACATCATACAGATAAATGTCTTGGACATGATCAGATTTGATCAGCCACCATTAACGAGCAGTTTCAGTCATGTTTGTTTTGTGCTCCTGGAGCTTTTACTAAGAGTGCCTAAGGACTTGCAATTTCAAATCTATTTCCTTCTGGGGAAGGTGAGTGTGAAAGTTTGTTTGAAAATAGTGTATGGAGGAAGACAGAGATAAAAATGTTTATTTATATGTTTTAAAAAGTTGAAATAATTGACTTCTTAAATCATAAGGGCAATAATACTTCACTGGAAAGAGCTCTTTAAAAGATATTTGCGAACCTGGCTTTCACTTCTAATTACCTTCAGATTTTGGATAGTGGTACACAGAAACTATTCATTCTGTTCTTTGTGAGAATCCAAATAGTGAGAGACATCAGCGTTTACTTCCTTTAATAAAGAAATGTGAGTTGTACTGTTGATTTCTAAGTTACTTTGAAGAATTTCAGGTCAGATCATACCATACTATAAACCCAGCCTGTTTGCTAAGCTCCCACTTGAAACATTATTTCTGTGTGTCATTGAACCAAGGTGCCAGGGCAATAGGAATTTTATAGGTGTAGTAGAAACAGAGAAAAGAGTAGCTGTGCCTATGGCTAGTGTGAAAGGCTGGTGCATTGGGCAGACTAAGAACTCTTTAAAAAACAGTTAAAACCCCAACCCAAACAAAAAACCAAACCACCCATCCCACCCCCAGTTTGAAAAATGATGCCATTCTGTGACCTTTTACAGTTGCACACTGTAAAATGTAAAAAATACACTAAATCACAAAATACATATGTGTATGTCAAAATCAAAAAATACTTATGTTACCTTAAAGAATTTTACTGGAGTTGTAATATGTGCCTAATATGTTCTTGGCTCTTGGTTTGATTTTTAAGTTGCTCACTGGGAGTATCAGACTGAACCTTACATTTCAAGAACTTGTTGCTGCTTTAGAGGAGAGTCCTTGTGGTGGCTACTGTCTTGCTTTGGAGTTAATTTGCCACCTGTACATTTTGTAATAGTGGCAGGAACACTGCAGTTGAGATGGGGATTGTGGAGAGTCCTCCATGTGGGCATGAGTCATTAATTCTTCTTGGCTGTGCTAGTCTCCCTTCTCCCCTGCAAGTTGTCTAGTGATTTTAAATTTTTTCCATGTAATAAGATCTTGGTGCTTGCTGAAGGAAACACATGTGATCCTGAAAGCATTACATAGTATCTTCTGTGCTTTTTAGGAATTCACAACATCTGGTTCATCGAACACAGACACTGGAAAAGTGAATGGAAGCTTGGAGACCAAATACAAGTGGGCTGAGTATGGTCTGACTTTTACAGAAAAATGGAACACAGATAACACTCTGGGAACAGAAATTGCAATTGAAGATCAGGTAATAGATTAGGAAAATATTTATTGGTTTTACCTCTGTGTAAGAACTGAATTTATAGCTTTATCTTATCTTCTTCCCCCTTCAATTAGCTTGCCAAAGGCTTGAAGGTGACATTTGATACAACTTTCTCACCAAATACGGGGTAAGAATTATTAACGTTTTTACCTTACTTAGGGAGTCACAGCACCCATGGTCCATTGATCTGGTCTGTGGTATTGACAGAGCTTTTTGTATGGTTTGCTATTGATCCAGCATAGCAAATCACAATGCTAAAGGCTTCTGCTCTTTACCATGACATCACTGTGGGGTTAGTATTGCACATTTCACAACTTTGCTTATTATCTGGGATAGAAATACTGGAAGATTGCAGGAAACATGAAACTGTTGCTGCACTCATCAGAAAATGCCTGCTTGCCATAGCCCTGGCGGGTCTGAATTGGCTGGCTCTACTTTTGCCTGGTCCAGGGGATGCATGTGCAAGACTTGTAGATATGTTGTGTACAGTCATAGGGCTTCAATCTTACTGATCATTGAGGAAGATCACGTATGCTTAACATAACTCTTCTCTCTGTTTCAGAAAGAAAAGTGGTAAAATTAAGTCAGCATATAAACGTGAATGCATAAACCTTGGCTGTGATGTTGACTTTGATTTTGCTGGGCCTGCAGTCCATGGTTCAGCTGTCTTTGGTTATGAAGGCTGGCTTGCTGGTTATCAGATGACTTTTGATACTGCCAAATCAAAATTGACAAGAAATAATTTCTCTGTGGGTTACAAGACTGGAGACTTCCAACTGCACACTAATGTGTAAGTACTGAAAACTTCTCCAGCTTTCCAGAAGCAGGCTTTCTTTAACTTCTAGTCAAAATACAAATGCTTGAAATATCAAGAGGTGCTTACAAGGCCATTAATGGAGTGCATTTTTCAATAGGAAACTCAAAATTAATGTAAATGATATTTTGTATCTCTCTTTCAAAATGAAACCCAAGGGACTGGTCAGCACTTGCAGCATATGTGGTACAGATACTTAAGTATATGCAGAATGGAAGTGCAGTGCTTCAGTTATGCAGAACTGATCATAATGCTTTTTCTGGCTATCCCATTATATTGAATAGTATCAGTTTACAATTTAAGGGCAGTAGATTTGTTAGAGGTAGTAATTAATGTTGCATTAATGCTGTAGTAGTTTTAGAGCAAGACTAGAGCATTGCTTCTGGCTTTTTGTGGAGGTTCATCTTGCTTGTGGAGGTTCATCTTACATGAAACAGTGTAAACAAGTGTAAGACATCTTTCTTCAGACTTGTTGCCTTTAGATCTTACTCCAGAGCAATCTGATCAAGACTTACTGAAAAACATGATGTTTTCAATCCAAGTAAATAAAATTGGTGGAGTTCTAGTGTGTTTAGTTAGTTAGAAGTTTTGCTTTTGGGAAAGCATGGGGATTATTGTGTCTCTCTGAATTCAGGGAAATTGAGGAGTATAGCAGAAAACTTTAAAATACTTTAGAGTCTGAGCCGTAAGAATTCCATTTCAGTTTGCTAATGTAAAACATTGTGACAGATTTTTGAAAGGTCATTCAGTTCTCTAGGAGCTTCACATATTCAATAATCGTAAGTGCAGAAGGCCCATTTTGTAACCATTAACACATATTGGTCAGTTTGTAAGGATTTGATCTAGAATTTTGTTCAAGGACTTTGCTTGGCAATTAACATGAGAATTAGCTGTAGCACTCTAAAATACCTTTTTATTTCCATGAATTACTGTAGTTTAATTTTGCCCTGAAGCCTTTGTTCATCTCACCTTCTCTTTTCAAAAAATCTGAAATAACTCAAATTTTCAAATTCTTATTTGAATAAAAATCTTTTTTTTAAATCCCTTTTTTTTTTTACTACTTCTGGAGTGGATTATGCAAATGGAAAACTAACTTTTCTCTTAATTTATGCAGCAATGATGGTTCCGAATTTGGTGGGTCAATTTACCAAAAAGTGAGTGAGTCTCTTGAAACTGCTATAAACCTGGCTTGGACAGCAGGTAGCAACAGCACTCGCTTTGGCTTTGCAGCTAAGTACAAGTTGGATCCCACTGCTTCTCTTTCAGTAAGTACGGCTGTAACCTGAAGGGTTGTGCAAAGTACAGTGTATTTTCAGTTGCTGTGAATCCCTGTGTTATTAGTACAGAATAGGCTGGGAGGCCTTGTAGGAATTACTCTTACAGTCCAGGCAATTATAATTAAACCAGCAGTATTTAAATTCTGTCATGTTGCTTACAGCAAAGTCTCATAGAATCTGACTGTCACATGTGCTTATGTTGGAGATCCTAATGTACTTATAAAATGAAAAACACAGTTTAGAAAAACACAATTTTAAAAAAATGTTTGTGTCTGGTTCTGTAAGTTTACACAATTTTTTTAAACCAGTTTTTGGGGAGCTCTGTCACATTCTGTAAGAACTCTGGCGATACTGGTTAAAAGTTGATAAGCAGCAAGGTTTCCTTTATGTTACAAAGTTGGAATCATTGTGTAGGGGAAGTGATGCAAAGTGAGATAAATAATTTTGTATATATTGTTTATGATGATATTACCCAATGTTTGCTGTGTGACTGACGAGATACTAATTCCTGCGTAATATGGACATGGAGGAGTCCTCTGATGTGGCATTTTTTAGGAGACTGGTGATAAATGTCTCTGGCCTTCTGAAAAAGGGGAAGTGGTGAAGTTCACCTATGAAACTATGTTTCAGTAACAGTTCTTCCTGCCCTTACATTCCTTCTGCTCTTAAATATGTTATTACTTCAAATTATGTTACGGCTTCAGCTGTAAGTTGAAGGATGAGGGCATAGCTGGAAGGAGAGAATTCAGGAAACACAGGTGAACTGAAAGAACAGATAACATTTGGTTAAACTGATAACAGCAGTGTTGCCATAGTTATTCTAGATTCTAAATGGTAACAAATAACTAATCAGTTTCAGCATTTCAGTTGCTTTTTTTTTTTTTTTTTTTTTTTTTTTTAGGCGAAGGTGAATAATTCTAGTCTAATTGGAGTGGGTTATACCCAGACCCTGAGGCCAGGTAAGAGCTGTCATGTGAATTATGTCATATATATATCTTCTGTGCATCCTAAAAAAATAGAGGTCTCTGCATTTATATGCATTTTTTTCTTTCAGAATATTTTTTCCTTTGAACACCAAGTAGATACTTTACAGCAGCTTCAGTCGTACATCAAACCATTATCTAAGCAAGACAAACTATTTTATCTAATGGTATTAATATATTCCTCACTGATCTGTGCAGGAGTGGACTGTATTATGTTTGACAGCTTAGCTTTAGGCTAGGCAAAGCATGTCTTCTTTTTTGGCACTGCTTTGTCCAATCATACTGTGTTGAATGATAGCAGGTCTTCAAATTATGAATAATTGTCAAAACCTCACACTTCGTACTCTTCATATTTAGTAAACAACCCGTCCAGACCTTAACTTGTTCCACTTAGGTATGAAAGCACCTGTTAAGGCTGTGTTGCCATTGGTTAGTTCCTTATTTGAAAAAATCTAGTTTCATTCCATCTGTCTATAGTAGGAGTGTCTGTGCACAGATTTCTTCCTCCTTTGCATGTCTTAATGCAGGAAAGGAGAGCTCTTGTGAATTTAGCAATTAGAGACTTTGTATATTGATGTTACAACTTTACAAATATCATGGGACTCATTTTCAGTAGATTTCATGGATGTATTCTCCTCTAAAAATAGAGGAAAGTAGTTGTATAAAAAGAGAGCTACAGCTGGGACTTGCGATGACAGAGGTTAAGTTGCATGAAAGCTACTGTGTTGTAAACATGCTTCTTAAAAATCTTACAGGTGTGAAGCTTACACTGTCTGCCCTGATAGATGGAAAGAGCATCAATGCTGGTGGCCATAAACTTGGTCTTGGCCTGGAACTGGAGGCTTAAAAAGGTGAAGAAACTGCTGCAGAGAAGGGATATCAGAAGAATTTGGCCTTAAAATGTATTTCCAATGTGACCAGCAGGCTTTTTCCCAGGAAGGATGACCTAGAACAAGAGCTGTATTTGAAGTATTTAGACAGTTACTTGTTAGCTGGTTTCTAGTTAAATTGGTTACCCATCTAGTTAAAATTCTGCATTAGTGCAGTCACTTAAACATTATTTAAATGTATTTAACTGTTTAATGCGCTACCCACAAATAATGAAATAGACATTTATGAAAACTGTACAATTGTGTGCATGTTTGTTTTTATGTTCCTTTTAACATTCGATATTGCCATTGAATGAAAAATGGATCACTGGATGTTTTGAAATGAGGTCAATAATTTTGTTGAATGACCTGAACTAGAAATACATTTGGTATCCCAAGACAAATTATGAATAAAACAAGTACACACACATACTTGTGCCTCAGATATTTTAAGAGTGAAGATGCGAGGGTAGTGCTCAGTTAAGTTTTAACTTTAAGTAATCCAAGAAGTAGTGCTCTGTACCTTCATGCAATTAAGGACCCCCATCCATGACAATACTGAATATAGGTGAACAGTTGGATTCCTCAAGCAAATTGAATGTGCTTTTCTGTCAGGTAAGGTTTGTCATGACACAATGGTTTATTCCCCCTGTGATCCACGAGCGAGATGTGCTGTGTTCCTAGTTGGGCTTCTGATGCAAGAAGCGCAGATCGGTGTACTTGGCACACTGAGACATTTAAGAAATGTTCCTTGAAAAACCTCACCACAAACACACCTTTTGCTTATATTTGTATGAAGTGAGATGTATCTCTGCAATTGAATGTAACAGTGTAATGGTATAACAGCCTGCTTATCCCAACTGCTGTGAGAGGTTTCTGCTTAAAATGACTGAAATAAAGACAATTTTAAATGGACACAGAGGAAAATGCATCTGATCTTGCTTTCCCTTTAATAAATCTTGGCAGATACCCATTTTAAGTCCAGAAACTTGAAGAATAATGGGAAAACTTTAACATTTTTCTAGAATAGTAATAAAGAGAATATAAGCATGAGGGATATTTAGTCTGCAGACCTGACATCCCTGAAGGTTGAACTAGCTGTGAATGCTTTTAATGTGTAGTATATTAAATACGTGTAGTTGCGCTGCTTACATTTAAGAATTGGAATTTACTGAGCTGGGGGAATGCCTGGAACCTACTTAAGATACTCTCATAGCTGCGAAGAGTCCCTTGATACTTAGTCTTGCAGTCAGTGGTTCACAGCAGCTCCCTTTGTAGTGCAGGTGGCTGGCTCATGATGAGGAAGCTCTCTCTGGTTTGAAAGTGTTACCAGTTGATACTGGATTAAAATTCGTGTCTACAGAAGTATCAGTGGTTTGCTGGAGGTCTTGTTCCATCCTGTGTTGTTGCCCTCAGACTGAAATTCTCCCATGCAGCACTGTTATAAGCTGCCTGTGTTTAGGCTTTAGCTGTGGAGTAGCTGAGCCACTTTCTTTGCAGAAGACAGAGTAGAGCTTAAGCCTCCAGCTCAGTCTCTTGAGCAGGCTTGCTGGTGTGTTTGACTAGTTTTCTTATGTGATAATAAAGCATTTGTGTTGTGGGGTACCTTTACTGCTGTTGTCACTAAATGCCCTTGTCTGAGTTGCATTTCCACTATTTAGGGTGGAAGAAGCATGTAAGGTGCAATATGTTGCTGTTATTGCATGTTGTGCATATTTTTATTTTGAGGTGGTTTTATGTGCTAGACCACTTAAAAGCTAGAAACCATGCTGACAGACAGTGAATTTTTGTATGTGTTTTCTTTCAGTATAACCATCTTTGGTGCCTCACAAAGACTGGGCTTCTTCAAAAATCACCAAAAAAAAAGGCTTAAGAAAACCAAGCTAAACCACCAAAACATTCCCAAAATAAACCAAAACAACCTACCAAAACCAAAAAATCTTCCCGAAATGTTGTGTGCCTCTATACATTGTCCAGCTGCAGCACCCAGACAAATAATGGATTGTTTATTTTGGTTATGAATGATGCCTTGTTTCTATCATCTTTTGAGGGGGCTGTAATTGACTTTTGTTTTTGGTGGTAGTGGTTTTGGGATTTTTTTTATTTTAGAAGCAAACATTATAACCTTTTTCTTCACTATCTGCTCATCTAGATATTTTTTTCCTGAGGTCACAAAATGGGTAAGTGATATAAAAGCACATATTGCTGAGTATTCCTTCGACTCTTTAAAATTAGTAATGGAAAACTTGAACCTATTCATTTTACTCTTTGTAAATGTGCATGACTTAATTAGCCCTCAGCCTTTAAACTTTAGGTAGTTGTAGTTGTTACAGTGCTGATAGGCAGCCAGAGAAGTAAAAGGGCTCTGCAGTAGTTTAAAGAACTGTGAAAATGTGAGTTTTTCTAAAATACTCTGTCATAAATCACTACTTTTAACATTCAAATGAAGTTCAGTGTCTTATTCTTAATATCTCTCAAGTAAGGCTTATTGAAAATGGCTTTCAAAATAACTTTTCAGCTGTTACAGAAACTTGTGATGTAATTGGAGTTCTGTGGTAAGGAATGTTGGTAGTTTATATAGCTCCATTTTATTAAAATATGTAAAAAGCCTTAATGATAACTTTCAGTGCCAGACAGCCTTTCCTCAGGTGTTCTGAATAAAACCCCCCACAACTTGAGATCACCAATGACCAGAGCATCGTTCTGCATCTTGTTTGTGTAAATTGTAGCGTTGCATTCCTGCCTGGTACAGCTGGGGTAGGGGGTGTCTGTGTACATTGCAAGGAGACTTAATTACGCTTTCATAAATAAAAATCCTTTCACATGAGATTGTGATGCCCTGGATTTCACGAGTTACTGTCTGAATGTCCTGAATGTTTATGCTCTTCCTGTGCTGTAGAAATTCTCCAGGTTGGTTCATTTAACCTTGCACTCTTCACGTGGTTCAACTGGGTGTGGTATATTCCTAAATCTGCCTCTTGCACACTGCAGTTGTTCAAAATCAGGAAATTTTGAACTATTTTGGAATGGGCAGGGAAACATTTTGCCCCCAAGCGTTGTGACGGGCTTTTACCTTTCCTTTGGCGCAGGATAAAGCGAGGCAGCAGTAAGGGTGCTTGCTGCCCTCTAATGTCCTGTTCTGGTGTTGAGCTCATTGCTGCAGCAGGCCGTCAGCCGGGCACGAATACACAGTTAACTCCTGGTGGCTGCTCTTCTAGGGGAAGTAGAACCGGGCAAACGAGCCAGCTTATGTGCGGATGATTCAGCCCTACTTCTACCAAAGGTTCTTGTTTCCTTATCAAACCAGTGAGCAAAGACAGAAGCAATTCTATGCAAGGCGAGGCAGTAATAAAACTGGCTCACACCTGTAGTAGTAGGGTCTTAGTGGCAGGTAGAAATGCTTCCTGGGAACCAGCTGACAGGAAGGGAAAGCCAGAGAAAAGGCCGGTTGGGTTACATAGCATGAAAAGGCTAGGTTTATTGTAACTGGGTTTGTTGTGTTTGTCAGTTTCCACTTGCAGTAGAATGTTTCTGTTCCCAATCTGGAATAGTAATAAAAGCATAGATTATATCCATTAGTGTAGTGTGCATTCATTGAATTCAGTGATATTTTGTTTCTCATTATTGTTTCTGGGCCTGCCTTTTAGTTGTGCTTTGGGTCCTTTCCACATGCTGCTGGATCAAATGGGAAGCAATAAACAAGTGGATTTTTCTGAGCATAACGTGCAGCATCTTTTGCTTCAGCTGCAAGTTTGATACAAATGCTTATGTAAATAGAGGAAAACTTTTTTTTTGCAAAGCAATTTCTGAGAATATTAATTAAAACTTATGAAAATGCTATTAGAATGTGAGGTGTTACATACTGAGATTTGGTTCATATCTACCCTCATGTATCTGCTGATGCTGGGAAAAGTGCTGACAGACCTTTGAAGATGGCAAGCCTGGACTGTTTCAGCTCCAAATATTTGACCTTTGCTTCAGATCTTTTTAAATGAGGATTTTCTGCTGAGCCGAATACCGCAGCAGAACTTGCAGCACACTTGCTGGTTAACAGTAGTGCACATACCAGAAATGTTTTGTGGGTTTTTTGTGGGATATTCTTTGTCCTGGATCCATGGGAGAAGATCCTAATGCTGAAGCAATGATGCTGTTTAAGGGTTTGGCATTCTTAACACTCACTTTTGTTTACTTTGCTTGTGTTCCTATGAGCATGAAACCACTAAATGGCCATTACAGAAATGTCCCTTGTCTCTGGCTGTGCTTCAGCCCGAGTTACCGAGCTCCGCCTGAGAGCCGGCACGGAGGGGAGAGCTGGGGTGGGGGCCCACAAGGAACCAGTCAGCTTTGCCCTCGGATTCTTAGCGGTCTGTGGTGGCATTGTTGAAAATACGGTTTTCAATGACTCTTTAGTACGCACACGCGCCTCCTTCGTTTAAGAAATGCCAAATTTCGCTGTGCTGTGGTTGGGGGTTTGGCTGCGGTGTGGGGAGGGATGTGTTTGAGTTCTCCTGCACCGTCCGGGATATTTTCCCGGCAGCTCCCGAGCGAGCTTTGTTGCCGCTCGCTGTTCCCCGCGATCCGGCAGTCCGTGCCGCGGCTCTGGCGGTGACGGATGGGGGCGATCGCCCCGAGCCGCCCGGGCCGCTGCCGCCCCCCGAGTCCGCCGCGGGCTGCGCGCGCCACCTGGCGGCCGCCGGTGCCCCCTGACGCCGCCGCTGCGCCCTCAGGAGGAGCCGCTCCTGCGAGCGCCGTCCCCGGCCCACCGACCGAGCGAGGCAGTGGGAAATGGTGATGGCAGCGAGCCCGGTCATCCTGAGACGAAGAAATAGAATTAGAGGAGGAAAGGCCCCGCGTACGCCGGCACTCGGGATGCTCTATCCCTGCGGCTGAGAGCCGGGCAGCGCCCCTGGGCTCTGAGGGAGAAGCCAGTGCCGTTCTCACGGCCTGCTGGCTCCTGGGAGCCTCCACTCCCGTCTAAACGCAATTCATTAACGCAACAAGTTGTCTTCCCGACTGCTGCTCAGCCCCTGACGTGACTGTACTTTTCTAGAATAAATCCCCAAATAGCTTAAGATACCTTGACTTGCAAAGAGATGTTCTGGCCACACTTGCCTATAAGAAACGCTTGCTGGCAGGAGGACAGGGCACACCAGCTGCCAAAACCCAGCAGGCAAAGGGGAAAGATTCAAAACATTGCTGACCGGTGATATTCCCATGGCTGGTGGCATCAGGCAGTGTGGTGGGGCTGGACCAATGCTGTGGTGGCCACAGGACATGTTAGAAGTGCAAGCTCATGGCCACAGCCCAAGGACCTCACACTGCTACAGTGAGCGTTACTCACAAACTCTTCCCCCATCACAATTAATTGTAATTTTTTAATTGCAATTTATTTAATTGCAATTAATTGCAATTCAAGTGTCAATCAACCCACTGGAGCATGGGGACAGGGAAGAGAGCCCAGCAAGTCTGCTAAGGGCCTGTCCCATGTGGATGTGGCCAGCAGTGTGCCCAGGTGGCCAAGAATGCCAGTGGCATCCTGGCTTGTATGAGAAATGATATGATCAGAAGAATTAGGGAAGTGATTGTCCCTTTGGGCACTGGTGAGGCCACACCTTGAGCACTGCGTCTGGTTCTGGGCCCCTCAGCTCAGGAGGAACAGTGAGGTGCTGCAGCACATCCAGGGAAGGGCAGCAGAGCTGGTGAAAGGGCTACAGGGTAAGTCCTATGAGGAGCAGCTGAAGGAGCTGGGGTTGTTTAGCCTGGAGAAAAGGAGGCTCAGAGGTGACCCTATCACTATCTACAACTACCTGAAAGGAGGATGTAGCCAGGCTGGGGTCAGCCTCTTCTCCCAGGCAACTGGTGACAGAATGAGACAACATAGCCTCAAGCTGCACTATGGAAGGTTTAGCTAAGACATTAGGGGGAATTTCTTTACAGAAAAGATGATTAAATATTGGAATGGACTGCTCAGGGAGGGTCTGTCCTAGGAGGTGTTTAAGAAAAGACTGGACATGGCACTTGGTGCTGTGGTCTTGTTGACATAGGGGTGTTTGGTCACAGGTTGGACTCAACGATCTCAGATATCTTTTCCAGCCTAATTGATTTGGTGATTCTGTGATGCTGTGGTGAAACAGCAGTCTGCTGTTTGAGCTGCTGGTGCCATGGGGCAGAAGTGGTTAGCACTGCTGTGTGGAGTGACAGTGCCACCATCCCCTTCACACAGAGAGGCTGTTAGAAAGCTGCTGTGCAAAATGTTTCAGATGAGGATGGGGAGCAGACACAATTTTTGTTTGGGCTGTTTTGTTAATGAACATACAAAATTTGTCTTTCCTGGATAAAACCAGGACTAGTGTATCCATGATGCTGCCCCAGGCTTCCCATGGCCTCTTCCTGGCTGATGCCTCACCTTGTTCTCTTTGGGGACCCTTGTTGGTCTTTGGGGCTTTGTTTCCCTTCCAAGCAGGGCACGCAAACACCTCTTAGCCAGTTGTGTTGAACCACTCAGCTCCTGGGGAGTCAGAGAAATGGGTGTATTGCCAGCTGCCCTGGGGCTGAGCCTGGCCCCAGGCCAAATTGACAGGTGTTTTCATTTTTCTAATTGTCAGCATGTGCTCTGGGGAGTAGGGCAGGGAAGTTTTTTTGCTTTCTCTTGGTGGTGGGGTGCACTGTGTGTCTCTTAGCCCTGACAGAATCCAATCCTGCCCATTGTGATGGAGTATGTAGCAGCTCTTGCTGCCATCATACCTGAGATGTTCATTTGTTGGGCTGAACAAACCAGCTTTGACAGACATTCCCTGGATGTGGCAAGCCTTCTATGCTGTCAGCTGCAGAAGTTGCCCTGAGTGAGACGGCACTAGGTAAGTGCGTGTGTCTGTGTTTCAGGAATCAATGTTTTATGAAATGTTTTTAAGAGAACTGCAATTCACAAATAGTCTTCATGTGCTAATTTACTGTTGATGTGGGCTAATATTGCTGTCTTAGAAGTCTGATCTTCTTCCACTGTGTTTGAGAAAATATTTTACTTTTGTGTTAGTCTTTTGAAGTACCTTAGGAAATCTGCTGCAGCATTCAGTCCTGGTGCAAGACTGGTCAGCTTTTGGGTGAGTTTTCATGCTTTGTAGCACACGTCCTCTCTGCATTTAGAGTTTGTGAGCTTGTGTTGAAATTGTTTGCAGTTAACTTAAATATCTTGAAACTCCCTTGGTTTTGTTTTAACATGCCCATGATAAGGTGAGTTCATGGGTGAGCACTGATGTAGCAGTTTTGATAGCCTGTCTGCCAAAACAGCACAACCTAACTAAAACACCTTCTCTTTCTCAAAACAATCTGGCTGAGAATCCCATTTCCTAACCCTTCCTTTTGTGTGTGGGCAGCTGTGGCAGAGGTGTACGTGGAGTCCCAGCACAGTCATTAGCAGCAGCTTCTCGTGGGCACAGCCCCTCCGAGCTCACAGCACACCCCAGTGCCAGAGGAGCGCGTGTGAGGTGCTTGTGCTGGGCCCCTCTCTGGTCTGGCAAAGCATAAGCCACTGGTGAGCAGAGAGAGCAGGGCTCCAGAGAGCACGAGCCTACTGCCCTACAAACCTGCTGTGTTAAGCTGATTGTGCTTCTTGTTGATGAAATGAGATTGCCCTCATGTGTCTGTCTGGGATTTCCTGAATCAAAATCATAGAGTGTCACATGTGCCTGGTCTGGTGGGTCTGGGGCACGTGGTGGCCACACTGCAGGGTGAGGCTGTGCTTCCTTGGGTGGGAATGGGTACAGGCCTGCCTTGGCCCATGGGCTGAGCTGCACAGGAGCTGCTGGTACCTGAGGGCAGGGTTACAGGCACAAAGAGCTCAGCCTGCAGAGCAGCAAGGGGGAGAACAGCTGAGGAGCAGAAAAGCATTCAAAATGTGAACTTTCCAGAAGAAGAAAGGCTCTAAGTTTAATACTTTACAGGATAACTGGGGGAAACCTGTTGGTACTTCTCCTCAGTTTTTCTTTCCTTTGACTTACAGCCTTTATTCCCCTGGAGAAAAAGTATAAGGAGTTAGCTGAAATGATTGTGTTGCTGCAGCTGTCATATTCTAATGTTCTTTTATGAAGTAAGATAAACCTAAAGCAGAAAATTAAGATACTTAAACACAGAAAAGGCAGTTGTAACTTGTCCTGGTGATTCCCTGATTTTGTCTACTTCTTTTGCTAGAGAATTGTGGCCACAGCACAAAGCTGCTTGGCCCTTCTGAGATCTAGGAATCCTCCACTGGCACAGACTGCCAAAAGCCAGCTATTTTCCTGTCTCAGTTTATTAGCCTGAAGGCAAAAAAAGTAATATGAAACCCAATAAAGTCAAGAAGGACTGCATCCCAGGTTGAATGCAGAAATGTTTGATCATAAAATTAAAATCTATAGTATAATGCTTACATGTAGTAGGGGCTGTCAAAATTGATTGCTTGTGCAAGTTTGATGACTCTTTTGCAACATAGGCAGTGCTTAGTTTTGCAGCCTTAATCATGTAGCTTAGTGTAGTTTATGTAGAGATGGCCATAAATGGTTCCTTGGGTCATCAGGCAGGCAGATCCTGTCTTCTGCACATCTAAAGTATTCATTAAGAGTTTACCATAGTCTGTGTCTGGAAGTTTAAATATACACTTGAACTTAAGCTTAAGCTAAAGGGTGACTCAATCTATGGTGAGTGACAACATTGAAAATCAAGAAAGGAAAACTCGGTAGCAGCAATCACAGTAACCAAAGCTGCATGAGAGAGGGGTGTGAGATGGGCTTGATGGTACCTGAGACACCTTCTATAATGACAGAAGGAATTTAAGTGCTGGGTCTGTGGGTGTTGATTAAATGTGTCTGTCTCTGCTTTTGCCTCCTTTGAGTTAGTCTTCAGTGGTATCTTGGATCAGAACTGTGAGGATGGTCTGATCCCATGCAGCAGTCCTGGACAGGGCCAAGGGAGCTCAGCTTGGGTGCTGTGGCACAGATATTCTGCAGGACACCTTATAAGGTCTTGATAGTCCTCCTGATCTGAGGAGAGGGACTACTGCCTGTTGGTGGGAATAGCTCCCAAGAAATGACTGTGTCGAAAATCCAAATAGCTGGGGGAAGACCCAGAGGTGGTGATATAGAAGCTGGCTCTGAACATCTGTGTAGAAACTCCAGATTTTTGTACAGGAATAATTTTGTCAGGACTTTGACCTAGTGTGTTTTGTTTTGTAATTGTACTTTGATGGTGAATTAATGCTTCTCTTCACTGGGAATGGTTTGAGGCTCACTGGAACACAATCTAGCAGCATAATCTGCTGCTTAAAGAAAACCATGG
Organism: Melospiza georgiana; assembly: GCF_028018845.1. Classification (NCBI taxonomy): domain Eukaryota; kingdom Metazoa; phylum Chordata; class Aves; order Passeriformes; family Passerellidae; genus Melospiza; species Melospiza georgiana. The sequence goes on along the minus strand of NC_080437.1, from coordinate 16,048,093 downwards.
AGGGCTCTGCTTTTTCTTTCAGGTTGTATTAATCTCTTTGATATAATGCATGGTGGCACAGTAGTTGCACAGTTAACTGTGGCTTTCTGCTTTGGAATGACCCCACTAATTACACTATATAGAAAAGATGGATTAAGTGTCTTGGGAGAGCATTTTACACAGCTGACATTTAGATGGCTGGAGGATGTTGAAGGTGACACTGGAAATGACATGCCCAAACTCTGCTGATGTGCCCAGGAAGCTGAGGATACATTGGTAGCTGGGTGGAAGCTGGTGAGGGCACCTGAGGGACCCTTTTTCACCTCTGTGGAGCTGAACATTGCCAGAGGTGGAGACAGATATGTGTCCCTCCACATAGAGCAGCAGAGAGATCTCACTGCCCACTCCCTCCCTGACCCCATGTAGTCTTTACAGCTCTCCTTGAATCCAAAGGTGTCCATTGTTGTCTGACAAAGCTTTCCAGTTGTGCCCATTGCAGCTGTTTCTGCTCCTCGGCTTTCCAGGTTTTGATTTGTAGCAGATATCTGCAGCACTGGCTTCTGGCCGGCAGATGGAAAAATACATATCTTATGGAGTAAACATTGAGAGCTGTGAGCCACAGCCTGTGTGAATGTCACTGTAGCAAGAAAAAGGGTCGGACATGGAATGCAGGGTAAAAATAATGGTCAGAATCAGCATTTTTGATCTAAGTATTGTAGGTGTTTTGGGTCTTTTCTGGTTGGTTGGTTGCTTGCTTTCTTTTGGTTGGTTGGTTTGGGATTTTTTTTGCTATTCCAAGGAGTTACATGCTTTGGTTACCTTTAAAAGTAAATACCTAATGTTTGCTTCCTAAAACCCCACACAGCAAAAGATACAAGGTGACATCATGAACAAGCATAAGGTTCCTTAAAAATAAGCCTAAATTTTACCTGCAGCTGTTATTTCTATTTGAATTTGCAGGCATCCATTTCCCTTATTGTGAAGGTTTCTTTTGAAGGTTTCTTTGCACCAGTTTTAAAATGTATTTGTCTCTTTTAGATTTTTTTTTTTTTTTTTTTTTTTTTTTTTTTTTTTTTTTTGTGGCTTGTTTGCTTTTCTTTTCATGCTGGAAGAATCCCCCTTTTCTGTTGCTGGGTGTTTGGCTGTTGTACTACAGGACAGTGACATATGGGCCATAACCCTATGGACTTCTCTGGCCATGCCACATGACATGACAGCCTGGGTATCCTGTGAACCAGCCCTCTCTGAGAGTGGATTTCTTCTGTTGATGTTTTGTATTTGTGGATTTGATTAAAATGCTTGGTGCTGTGAATGTACAGTACGGCTTTTCTTGGGTAATGAATGCTGTGGTGTTGTGTGGGTGCGCAGTATTTAGGTATTGCATTTACTTGTGACAGCAGCAATAACACTTTCTCATTAACTATCTTCTGAAATCTAATTTCATGATGTCAAAAAGTTACTACTTTCATCTCACCAACATAACCCAAGTCCCTACCCCAGCATAACTCAAAAGGTTGCTGGAAAAATGCACAGTCTCTTGGTTTTTTAGTAGGTGAATAGGAATAAAATTATGAGCCTTTAAACTAAATAATAATTTTTTCCTTGTAGCCTGAGATCTGTTCAATCAATAATCTTTCTGCTAACTCTGGGGAGAATTTTAGTTGCCTCCATAAAATGTTTTAATTATTTAAAATCATAAAATATAAGTAGGCACAATTTGCTTGGAACTCATTAGGGAAATATATGAATAAAAAGAAAAGATAATGTTTGCTTCTGCATTAATTTAAAGCAGTCTTTAAAATATGAAATCTAATCCTGGAAAGCAGTGACTTATCATCAATGTTTATTTTTCTTATAATCAGAGTAAATATTAAAGCAGCTAGTTATGTGCTTATCCCTACAGTATTGCACTGAGCCAAAAAGGAAGATAAATAACTTGTCTGAAATCTCCCATTCATTTCCCTCTTTTGCAGGTTTTATGTTTGTTCATTTCCTTTTTCAAAACATTGCTTCAGAAATTATTATAAAACAGGTGACTTAGAAACCATGAGTAGCTGCAAATGCATGAGGCCAATTTTGTGTGATTAGAATTATGCAGAGGTAATGCTTTATATTTGGGCAGAGCCTTTTCATCTAGTGCAGATCACTGGCACAATATGCAGCAGCAGAGAAACGCCACAGCCCTGGGAAAAGGCTCAGCAGACCAGAGAGCAGAGCAAGTGATGAGTTAGGAAACAAAAGAATTTCTTTAAGCTTCTTTGAAGAAACTTCAGTGCTCACTGTGGCAGGAAATGCTCATTTGCAGCTCTTAGGTGTGCACAGAGGGAAAAATCAGCTTTGTCATTCTCTCACTCAGTACTTGTTTGGGATGTCATCAGCAATCCCTTCCCAAAAGATGCTTCTTGTTGTATTTGTGATTCCCACATTTTCATTCTGGGAAGGCCATGATAGTGCTCCCTCTCCCATTAAAATGGAATGAGCATTAAAATCAAATGTGCTGCAAACCACGCAGAAATGGGCCCAGATTGTTTGTGTGTGGGGTGCTTTAGGTTATTCTACTGTGTTGGTCTGGATGTCCTGTGGAAGAAGGGATGGAGCCACTCAGCACAGTCACCTTCTCCAGTGGAGGAGACCTCTGCACTTCCAGCAGATGGGATGGATAAAACCAAGCTGTATTCATCTCAGCTAGCAGGGTGTTGTGGTTAAGCCCAGCTAGCAACTAAGCCCCACACAGCTGCTGATTAAAAACACTTGAGTTTGTTAAAAGAAGGACTGACAGTGGTGTCAGAGGTTCAGGAAATGCCTGAAAGTTATGTTACACTCAGTAGCCCAGTTTGTCTTTAGGCCATTGCTTTCTTTAGTAACATGAGAGACTGCAGATACTCCCTGCATCATCCCCCAATGTCCCAGCAGGGTTAAAAGCTTCAGCATTGAAAATGCAGAACCAAGCCTTGAGCCCTGTGTCTACCCTTGGACAATGAGCTGGTTTTTTTGGGGTAGCCTTCTCTCTAGATTTCTGAGCATTTAGTCTCAGTCCTGCTCATTTAATTAGCTAGTGGAGATGCAAAGCCTACTCTTAAAGTCTTCAGTTCCCTTCTGTGTAAAGATCATACCATACAATTTTGAATGTGTGTCTTTGGAGCAGGGACTCAGATACCTAACCAGCAACTAGGATTACATGCTTTTTCTCATGGCGGCTTCTGGGAGTTACCACACTAGGGGGAATCGTTTTTTTTTCATTGTTGTTGTCATTCTTTTCTGTTAATGATCCATCCTTCAGCCCCATTTTCTTCTGAGCAAGTCCCAGCTGTACATTTGTCACCTGTGTTGGCTGGGATCCTCTCTTGCAAGCAGAAGAGATGTTGGTATTGCAGGAACAGCTGGGCTGGGAGGGTTTGGGCAGCAGCTGTGCCCCTGGGTCAGCTCTTCTCCTGGGGCAGAAGATCCTGAGCCTCTACAGTGTGAGCAGTAGCTCAGGCAGGTGCATTGCCTGAGAGGGGCGAGCAGACCCACGAGTTCCAGACCTGGTGCCTCCATTAGAGAGAGACAAAGACTTGGCATTGTGTTAGTGGGTGGCCCATTCTCATCAGCTAATGGAAGTCTAAATTCTCATTGCCCCACAAATTCCCCATAGCCAATTCAGCACTCAAATTAAACCATGATTATATATTATCAGCAGTCATTTCATAGTAAGGGTGAAGGATCAAATGCAGTTAGCAGCGATGAATTCCAGATGTGCAGGACAGAAGCCTGAAGAGAAGGACAGTTTCTGAGTAACTACAAGATAGAGTAATGTATTCTAAATATTTGATTCAATTAAGCTTCCTTCTGCTCTTTGTTTCCACTTACAGATGGCTCATCAATCTATAGTTTAGGGACACATTGCTATTCTTTCTAATGCTAATTAGGTGATCAGGATGGAGACAGGTTTGATGAAATACTCACATTATGATCTGCATATTTAAAATGGAACAGAGCCCAAAGCAGAGGCAAAATGATAGCTGGCTGCTGCACATGGCTTTAGCCTCAAGCACTTGTTAGGTCTTCCTCCAGCATAGGTAATGGGGACTTGGCTAGTTCCCACCACAGAAAGAATAGTTATTTTTAAATTATTCAACTATGAGTGCTTGTATCTGCTTTTGAATGTTGCTAAACTCTAGTTTCTTGCAAAAATACTCATGATGCTTGCCCATTTTTGGCTCAGCTTCACTGGGAGGATTCTTGCAACCTGGAAAATATAGTAAAAGAGTTGCAGTCTGTGATTGATGACTTCCAATGACTTCTCCGTGTCGGGGAAAGGCCACCATGGTACTTTTAGGGCAGGGTATGTATTCTTAACAGCTTCTAGCTTGCACAAGTTTATCAGCCGTTAGCCTCTGAAAGCAGGAAAATTTGAGAAGATACCCTTGCTGTTAAAGTGTCCCATTTTGTGTTTTTAACCCTTAGGATTCTTTTGGTATGTACTGACAAAGTAAAACTGTAAGGTAGAACATGGCCAGAAGCTCTGCATGCAGAAGTGTAATGATCCTGTACCCTCCTTTAGCCACTCCATCTGAGGGCTGTTATAGCCACTAAGAATTTAATAAGGTATCATTTCTTTTATGCAGAGAAGAAATTTGAGGAGTGTAGAGGTTTGAAGTTCTGAGGGTAAATCTGTACTCAGAAAACAAATTGGACAAACTTCATACCCTGTTTAAATTCTCCTTTAAGGGCAACACGCACCTTGTCCTGGCCTTCTCCCAGACATGGATTTTGCAGCCAGTCCTCAATTAAGCAGATCCTGATATGCTTTGCTGAATCAGGGTTTGAAGTGGAAGTGACAGAAATAGAACTGAGATCTCCTCAGTCATAACCCTACTCTGAAGCCATCAGGCAAGGCTTCCTTCCTTCATTGCTCTCCACTGCAGTATGCTATGGCAAGTGTCTGAGACAGGCAAGAGCCATGCTCTGAACTTTGCCCCTTACCAGAACCCAAGCCAGTCAGCTGAAATTTCAAAATATGAGCCAAGTAGACAGTCCTAAACATTCTGAGACAAGGAATCTTTGTCCCCCAGTGTCTCAAGTCATTTAAGTGCACTGTTTAAGCAAATGGACAAAGTATTCTCTTAGTTCTGATACAGCTTCCCTTCAGGATGTCAACAAAACTGAACATTCCTCTATACATATGATACCCAGTGTTATCAGTCCCCCAAAAGAGTTACCAGTGAAGCTTTTGCCTGTAAAATCCTACTTTCAGTTCCTTATTTAATCAATTTTTATCTGTACTAAAGAATTGTGGGCTGAAATTTTGTTCCGTGCTGCCTAGGGAAGGGAATCTCTGAACAGGCAGTTCACAGCTGTATTGCATCCTCATACAATCAGGATCCTTCTGTAGGCTTGCCACCAAATGCTCTGTGCTTGCATCTTTCTAGGCATCTAGCAAGCTTCTTTGAGGGGGCAAGGGGGAGTGACACAGGAAAGAGGCAGAATTGTTTTGCTTTTCTTCTTGCCCATTTGCTTTTCCTCATACTGACTAAAAAAAAAATAAATCTATCTGTACTGTTACCTAGGCTAAAGAAATCTAGTTCTGGTGCAAAAAGGTTTTAGAGAATAGTTACTGTATTGTGAATACTGTTTGTCCTTTGGCAAGCTTTTAAAAGCAACTTCTTTTTCAGCAACTTTTTTTTTGAGGCTTGTTCTGTAGTATCCTTCAAAGATAAGGAACGACTTAGAATATTTTTAGTCTGGGAAGGCTAGCAATCTCCTTGATGTCATTTCATTAAAGATCCATTTTTCTATTATGGCTATAAACATTAATAAACTGCACTTCTTTTCCTTTTGATGGTACTGACTGATTATTCCACTGCTCAAGAGGCTCTTCTAGGACAGAAAATTACTTTGTTGCATTGAGGCACTTGGATAATCTATACAGGAGGAGTTTTTCAACCACTGTCTTACAAGGACAATTTCACATAAGTTTATTTCCTTTATTACAATTAAAGTAAGAAACCATAGAAGATCTCATAATAAATCTCTCTTCTCTACTTAGTTGCCCTTAGGATCCAGCTGCTCCTTAAGTCTACTTTCCCAGGCTATGCTATCCAGTGAAGATATAGGTTAAATTGAATTTTTTATACTGTTCCACCTCCATTTGTCCTGATGATTTGATTGATATTTCCCATCTGCTGGGCTTCCTCGAGTTACAACTTGAATGCTAATGTGACTCCATCTCCCACTGGGAGCATGCTGATATTGACACGTGCATCTCTGAGAAGCTTCTCATTGAGGCGGTGGATACTCTGCGCTGCCAAGTCATCCTTCCTTGGTTTTAGCACCTTTCCATTCCAAAAGACCTATTGAAAAAAGAAATGTGATGCACCTCCTTCATTCTAATATGGTCCTTGGACCACAAAGGAAGCTTTGGAAAAGTTCCTGTGCATTTCTTAGAGATTGATATTATTTGTTGTATTTCAGACATCTTAATGGTCTCTGACATGGAACTCTCAAAAGTAAGTGGGACTGAGAGTCCACAGGCCTTGCTAATTGTACTTCTACTGTAGATTTGAAGCCAAAATAAGTTTAATATCCTTTTTTTCTTGTAATAGTAGTTAATTGATAACTTATTAATAGTTACTGATTACAAGTGCTACTTTTGATCTTGTGTCAGTACTGTACATAGCCTACAAGACAAACAAGAATAATACAGAGCATTCTCTGTAATAAATAACAAAAAAATTTCTATGATTTCTGTTAGTGTTTTATATAGCTCACTTAAAGAGTTTATGTTGAATTTTCTTTTTGATTGTGTTATGTGTAACTGCCTGTGCATTACCATCAGAACTGCAGTACTTACATTATCAATAGCTATTATTCCCCCTTTCTTTATGAGGTGAAAGCATTTTTCATAGTACTCATTGTAGCTTTCTTTATCGGCATCAATGAAAGCGAAGTCAAAGGTTTCAGCTTCTCCATTGGCCAACAGTTCATCTAGATGAGCAACACAGTGAGTTGTTATACCCTGGTTAGTGCTGTGTAGGAGGAAGTAATCCATTTGTGTCAAAGCTCTCATTAAATGTTTTCTGCTGCCTTGACCAGGCAGCCTATTCCTTCACAGGTAATTACTAGAAAAGCTTATCCCACAGAAACCAATCTAGACATTATGTATGCCATAAAACACAGTTACTGAGGTCTGCATGCTTAGGAGTTTGTGGAGTAGCTCCAAACCTGAAGGATCCAGCTGGGACTGCTGAAAGGTACAGCAAAAACAAGTCAAGCACTTTGAAACTGGACATACTCTACACCTTCAGCTTTTTTTTTTTTCAGCTGAGAACTGTTTTCTTGAGTGGATTAGAATTTTTCTCACTTTATGAACAGGTTCTAAAAGCTAATCTTTGCTTGCAGATCAAGGGCCATGACAGAGGTCATGAACAACCCTGTCAGAGATATTTGCAGCAAAAAACTGCTGTAAGTTGTCCCTCTCTGGGCCAAGTCAAGTAGAATTCAGTTTTAAGTTCTCCTAAACAGATTTCTTGACTGAGAATTCCAAATTGCCAGTTTCAGAGGAGGTGATTTCTGTCTCCTAAGGTCCTCTGACACCCCTCTGACTCGCCCTTAGCCTCTGTCAGCAGATCATCATTCTGTCTGAAGCAATGCCTGGACAAAGCATTGCTTTGACAGACTTCAGGGAGTGTGCATACCAACTAACTGCCTGTATTTGCCTCTCTAGAAAGGATGGATTTGAAAGTAATACAAGGTTATCAGGTGTGGATCCAGTAAATACCTTTGCTGGAAATCTTCTGCATCCAACAATCCTAGAAAATGTATTGTATTTTCAAAACATATATTAGTATTTCCTCTGCCTCACATTTTCTCTTTCCTTGAATAAGAGAAGTCATTGCCTCACTAATGGCCTTGCATGCTTTTGGCACGTCCTAAATTTGAACTACTCTGAACACAATTCAGCCTAAAAGATACCCTTCTTTTATTTTTGGGACCCCGAGTGGTAAGATGGGAAAAAATAGTCCTCTCTGGCGATACCTACTGGATCACTCCTTGCGGGAACATCCAATTCTCAAGAAGCTGCATCTGGTCAGTATATATTGGCTTCTGAATTTTTTCTGCACCTCAGCCCTTTCAGGGAACTCTCCCTTTCTTAACAAAGGAATACTTGCTTAGAATGGACAATGCTAAGAGAAATTTGGCTTTGTTTGGTTAGTCTGTTTTATTAGCTTTCCAGAAGCAGTATAGTATTTGATAAATTAAACAAAGTGATGGACAGGACAGGTGAGTGGCCAGTACAGCCCACAACACAGGACAAGCATTTTCTTCCTCCCTACTAGTAGGTAGGAAAACTGTGAACTCCTAAAGATTTTTACTTTTTAATACAAGAGAAGCTGCCTCCCTATTAGCAAAAGGGATCACATTCACAACTGTATTTGGTCTTAAATTTCATCACTATTGCATCCCTCTTTTATTTCTAGGGAAGGGGAAACAATCTGTTATTTCAGGTTACTTACCAAGTGTTTGAATTGCTGGCTTAATCCGCAGGTCAATTTTATGCTCTACTCCTGCCTAAGATGAAAAAGAACAGTGTTAATGGTAGGCTGTTAGTAGGCTGTACTCAGGGAGTGACTGGGGTTCAGATAGTTTTCCTATTATTTCTGGATTCCAAACACCACTTATTTTTCTTCCCAAACAGAACTCTATCAGCCTCCTTTAATGGTAAGCATATTTCTGTGTGAATTTGCAAGTCTAAAACAACAAGATCTCTTCACATGTAAAGTTAGCTGTCCCCATTGTGTACAGGAGATGCTGCTTACCTCCCTCCACAGCGGCCTTCCGATTTTGGCATAGTCCTCATTTATATCACAGGCAATAACTCGGCCATCATCTGGCAGGAGAAGTGCCATACTCACGGCATTATAACCTGTGAACACACCTAGGAAAACCATAAGAGACATCAACACTTATTGTATTGCGGAAAAAGGGTTACAGGGCTCTCTTCAGGAATAAAATCCCCAAAGGAATCAAGGATGGTAATTTGTTAATAGACAGTAAAGATTTTTCATTTTTCCTTCCATTTTAATGTAATGGTAGGTTGAGAAGAAGTTTTTTTTTTTTAGCAAACTTCAATGTTAGCTTTTTCCAAAAGGCTCATGGCCAGACAAAGCAGAGTCTGGTCTTGAATGTGTAACCTAGAGAGACTGGATGGGCAGCAAAATACCAGGGAATTGTAACAGCCAGGCCAAGAATGAAGATGGGAACCCATACCTGGCTGCTCAGCGTCAGCCTGTCTTTTAGGACATCCTGGTAATACAGGTATTCAAGCAAAGTGGATTTGATACAGGGCCTGTGCTGCAAAATCTCTTCTTCTAGCAAGAAAATGGTACAGGAAGGCCAGAATACACCCTGTCCTGCAACTGTTGAAGACTCAAGAGATCCATTTAGCTCAGTTTTTCAGATTGCCTCAGAATGGATGAGCCATCCATCCTGATGCCAGAACTATTTAATGCACAGTTAGACAAAGTGGCAACCAAGTGCAAATCAGACACTCCTTTTCATGCTGTAGTTTGCCCACCTGCTTGCTGACAGTTCCGCAGTACCTACCTGTATTTGGCTATTTTATGTTGAACATGGCTGTATTTGGAGAGTGAGAGTCAAGAGTTTTATTTTATTACAAAGTGACACTCTTACCTATTTCAATAACTTTCTTGGCTTTAATGAGTTTGGCCAAATTTGCCATAAGCTGAGCCTCCTCACAGGACACCATCATTCTGCCATGGGGATGATCAGCAGTGAGCTAGGAAAGGGAAAAATCCAAACATATCACATCAAGCAAAAACCAACCTACCAATATCCTAAAGAAAAAAACGTAGTGAAACTCCAGGAAAAACAGACACCTCTGTCTTCTCATTTTAGACTGCTTTGTGGATGGAGCTAGATGGATCCATCTATGAGCCAGAAATTGGCTTGAATTTAACTATAAGTAAGGAGGATGTTATGTGTGTCATAAGCAGAGGATATTACCATGGCTGTGGCAAATGCAGCAATATTTGTAACTAAATGAAGAATCATAGAGGAACTCTGACTGTGAAAGTCCTTTATTTCTGTGAATTTGTGCAAACAGATGCACTTCCTTTAAGATGTGTAGAATGCTTTAATGAACTGCTAGGTTTGTGTCTGCCAAAGGTTAGACCACGTAGTCTGGGCTACAGAATACAAACTTGGAGAATGTGTGCCCATGCCAGGGTGGAAGGGCTCTTGGCACTGAGGAATGGGCAATGGGAGAAGCAGGGCTGTGCCATGTCCATTGAAGGGAAAGCGTATCTTCCTATTTTCTGTCTTCTGATATGGATCTGTTCCAGCAGTTAGCATTTAATTTCTTTTATACAAGAACAGTTTGTCTCACCTGAAATGATTCAAACCTGACTCAGAATATCTCATCTCATCTCTGACACTGCAGCCTGATGGAAGGCATCACTTCTCTTCGCTACAGGTTCCTTACATGCCAACCAAAGTGAACAAAAGTCATTTGTTCAAGTCCAAATCAAGTGCAGCCCTGACACGTGGCCTTGGGAGCCAAGGATAGAAAGACATGTCTACAATGTATGCCAATACTATTAAATAGTCATGTAGGTAGCCCTGAACATAGAAGAGTCTGGGTATTACCAGTTTAAAAAACCCCTCTAGTGGGTATGCAAATGAGAGGGAGGAGGGAGATGTGACCAGGATCCCAGCAGTTCAGGACAGGGTGTGGGTGATACTGACCAGACGCAGCTTCTTGAGAATTGGATGTTCCCGCAAGGAGTGATCCAGTATGTATCGCCGGAGAGGACTATTTTTTCCCATCTTACCACTTGGGGTCCCAAAAATGAAAGAAGGGTATCTTTTACCTACCAAGAAATAAGTAATAAGAACTTCTACACTTTTCAGTTATTGCCATTTAAAATAAAGAAAATATTGAAGCATTACCAAAGGTTAAAAAGTTCTCTGCTCTAAAGCAGCCATGAAAATGGAAAATGCAACATAGCTGGACAACCAGGTGGACTATAATTTTTTTTCCCTTCTCCTTTTTAGTCTCTAAGATGTCCATTCCAGGCCTCCAAACGCTGAAAGGGAAAGGCTTTAGTACTGTGTTTTTCAGTGGCCAATGTGATGGTTACAAACTGCCATAATCTTACAGGAAAAGTAACCCCATCAAAACTCAAAGGGCAAGTTTAAAGAGAGATAAATGAATGAGGTGCACAATTTTCTTAGTCTGTGGGCCTTCTTTTGCAGATGAATAGAGGCCACCGGGTTTTAGCTCCATCAGCTGATGTGTCTTCTCAAACCCTGTGCTCTCCTCATGATGCTGTCCTGCCTTCCAGCCTGGGGAAATGTGGTATTGCAAAATGCCTTGTTTAGCATGGAACCAGTATGCAGACAAAGTAGGCGCTGACAGCTGAAGTTTCAGTACATGTCTGCTCAAATACAGAACTGACTGCAGCTTTCATGCCCAATGTTTCTTTTACCAAATGGATTAACTATTTTGAAGAAATAACAACAAATTCATTTCCACATCTCCTGGTAGTTGTCTGCTAGACAGAACGCTTTTATTTCGAGGGGTTTATTTTCTATTAATGGTTCTATTTTATAGACGATCACGCCGAGATGTAAATGATTTCAACAACTTGCCTTAAATCAAAGATTAAGTAAGTGCCCGCGTTTCAAACTCAACAGCAGTCTCCTTCCCCTCCTGGATCGTGGGCTCGTTCTTCCGGTGTCCCCGGGGGATGAAAGCGAAACTGCCACCAGAACAATGCTGTGCGCAAGGACCACACCCCGGCCTTTCCGGGCTGGCCGAACAAACGCAGGCAGGGCACCGGGCGGGGAGCGTGTTCTCGCTTTCGCTGGACTGTGTCCCCGGCCCCACACTGCGGTAGCTGGATTACAGGGAGCGGCTTGGGCTCTCAGAACATCATTCTATTTACTGCAGCAGCTCAGCAAAATAAATCTCTGCCCGCACGGCAGCCCCAAAGGGTCTGCTCCCTGACCGCCCCCGGGACTCCTGCCCGCCCTGGGAGGGACCCGCTGGGCGCTGCGCGTCCCGTCCCGTCCCCGGGGCGGACACGGGGTAGGCGCAGCCTTCACGTCCCGTGTACGTGGCTGGGAGGCGCCGCTTACCTGCAAGCACACCCGCGGCAAAGGCGACCCCCAGCATCGCCGTCCCCACGGCCACTTCCCTGGGCACGCTGAGAAGCGGCATTTCGGAGCCGGCAGCGAGGGGAGCGGCGCCGCCGGGTTCCGCGGGGCGCTCCGCCTGCCGCGAGGGCGGGGCCGCGCTGCCCGGGCCCGGCTTCGGCTCGGCCCGGCTCGGCTCGGCCCGGCCCGGTGGCGCTGGGGCTCCCCGCGAGCCGGATCCTGGGCTGGCTGCGGTGGCGAGAGCGTGGGTCACCCGCGGGAGGTGTGCGCCTTCCTCTCGGTGACATACTCGGCTGTGGTGCGTAAAGTGGCAAAGACAGCGCCCGGGATTTGTGCCACCACCTCCTCAGGGGCTGGTTGTCGTACAGCTTCACTGCAGGCTTCGTTTTAAAACACACCCAAGTGTGCTCGTATGGGCTGTCATAGAGCTTTTCACAGAAATACACTCGTAAGAGGCTTGGTACTCCAACTAGCCCGGGCAGTGAGCTCTCTCCTTCCCCTAGAACACAGGTTTCTTTGCAGCTGAGGCGTGAGCAATTACTCGTCAAAATGCATGTAAGATTTTGGAATTTTAGTCTTGTGACCTGTGAGTCTCCAGGTGAAAGGAGTCAAGGAGGATTCTCCAAGGGAGGGGGAATGGGGCCTGGTTTCCTCCACTGCTGTTTCAGCCCCCTTCTGCCTTGTTGAGGGATCTCATCCCGGGCCAGATGTGTTGCTGAGGGAGTTGGTTTATAAGTAACAAGTGATTGTGTAATCTTTTTTAAGTCAGCCTAAACTTTTTTGTGCTTCTGTGCCTTTTGGAGATGGGCTGGGAATTTGGTTTTCATTTTGTGAAGTATTGGTAATATCTGTGTCTTGGAAAACACAACAAAATATGGAGATCTATAATTTTGACATTCTATGGGAGATTAAATTAGTGCTGTTGCACACAGACTAGGAATACATAGGAATGGGTTTGGTTGCAACTTGGCCTCCACAGATGTAGGATGGAAGCCGGTAAAAATTCCGTTTTGGCACATATTCTATCTTCAGAAAGGCAGATGAATAGTGTGTTGGTAGGTTTGGATGAAAACATGTCAACTACTTCCCTATGCTAGCAAAACAAATGTCAGTGCAGTTTTAGTCAGTGTTAGTGCTTTTAAAAGTACATCTTAAGTGGGGGATTAAGTATATCACTAAGGTATTTATGGGAATTGTGTTTGCCTATCACTGCATTTTTAGTGTGTTAGAGGTTATTTACAAAGCTTGCCCCCAGAGCTCTTGTATTTCTTTTGCAGCAACTAATCATGCCACTCACTAGGGAGGCTGCTGTGATTTCTGATTTGCAGAACAAAGTAAGACATATGATCTGTGTTGGCAGATAAAATAACTTCCAGTTCACTTCTAAAATTTATTTGATTTTGAAAGCTGTGAGTGTTGCTGGTTTCTTGGTGGCTTTTTTCATTCAGCGTCTTGTCACTTTCTCTGTGTACATTTTGCGTTTGTAAATGAGAGCATTTCATCCCGTCTTTCAGAAGATGAGTTATCAGCATGTGCTGCAACGTGTCAGTTTTAGGCCAAACAACTGTAGGAGGCAACAATTCTTGCAGCGGCCATAAATCAGATTTGTGACGGTGCGGCTCCATCTAGTGATTCTTCTGTACAACTGCAGCATGAGGGAGAGGAGCTGAGGGTTGCTCTCTTCAATGGAACACGCTAAGGGCGAGCTTCCTGTGCTGTGTTGACCTGTCGACTCGAAGAGATGACCCATTTGGATGTCTCTGGGAACGTCAAGTTTCTGAAAGCTCCAAGAGAATTGGTGACTTGAATTGCTAATATACTTGAATGTGTTTCTGAAATTCCTTCCACCCCCAAGCTGTCAATCAGTAATAGTTTACCTTTGCTGGCTGTGTCAGGTGTTTTACTGTATCACTGTACTGGACAATGTTTCCTTTAGATAAGGAAGTAAATTTTCAGATATCTATGATATGATGACAAACTCCCATGAGGGGTTAGAAGAGTTATAATCTTCCAGCTGGACAGAATGGAGCCATCAGCTTTTCTTTGAGCCATTTGCATTTTCAGTTTACTTAACTCTGTGATATATATGGAACAGAAAACTTTGATTAACATATTTATTAGATATGTGCCTGCAGTGTGCTGTGGCTACCTGAGCATTTAAACATTTTCGTAGATTTCTGCCTACTACTTGTGCTAAGTAGGGTGAAGTCTACCTAGAGATTAAAAACTGGGTGTAATATGAGCAGTGGTTTGGATACAAACCTCACTGCTCCCTAAATCGGTAAGGTCAGTCCAGTTGCACAGATTTCATGGGAGCTCAGGAATGCTCCCAGTGCTGTAGTCAGGAGGCATATTTGCCATGCCTGAAAGTGCCTTCTCTCTTGGACTGCATTCTAGAAAGGGTAGGAGGGTTTTGGAAGCATATTCAGGCTGGAGCAGGAACATGATCTCATTTGTAAAACATATGGAGCAGGACAGACAGGATAGGGGCTGACCTCAGGGTGTACAAATCCTCACTTTATTCATATAGATAATCTATTCAAGGTTTTACAGACACTGGGCAATTGATATATGAAATAGCCTGTTCTTCTCCTGGAACCTTCCTTCCAGGAGTGTTTTTCTATGTGAGAATGTTGCACACCATCTGCCTCGGTGTCATCTGTGTAGACTTATTGTAGAAATGGGATTGGCAGAGGGTTAGCCTACTGATAAGGCTGTCATCTCACTTCTGGGTTTCTGCCTTTCATTTGCAACTATTTTTTCATGGACCAATTGTGCCTGGTAACTGAGGCACCACTGTAAAATGCTAAATGACTTGCCTTGAGTATATAAAGTTTTTCCTTTCACTCTCTTCATAATTTACATTTTTTTTTCTGCTCTTGTTTTTATTTCCCTCTTCAATCTTCCATGTGTCAGCTACCTGAACTCAGCCTGTTGTGGCAGGCTGTGCCTTCCGGGTCATTGGTGATGTTCTGTGGCCTGCTCCAAGGTGGTGGTAAAGAGTAGTGAACATCTGATAGTCTTACTGCTGCACTAAAAAGAAGTAAAATCTATGGGTGTTTCAGCCTCTGTCCAGCGTGAACAGCCTGGGTATACATGACTCTTTCTAAAATCATACTCACTCTGTGGTGGAAAATCACGGTGTATCACAGATATCCCAAAGGAAGTATGTACAGGCGTGTTTGAACAGCACAACCCACTGGAAATAAGGCCTGCATGTATTGTTGCCCTACACATTTGATGAAACTATATTGGCCTATGACACTGGAAAGCATTCAATGGAGTTGCATGTTGTGTCTGCTTCATTCAGGCTGCAGTGGTGTGGCTTCAAGTGTCATTTAAATGTTGCTTACTTAAAGTCTTAGTTATCTAGACATTGTTCTCCTCTGTTTACTATGAGGATAGCTGTTACACAGTCCTCTAAATCATGTCAAAGTGTTGAAAAGCAAGTGTAAATGCTACATGTATGTAGTTTAGTGAGTAAAGTGGAAAAAATGTTTGATGCTTGTGTACAGCTGAAAGAGAAGACAGCTGTCTTTGTCCCCAAAAGCTTGTAATGTGAATGTAAAACCCTGTCATGGGCAGGAAGTGTAGGGATTTGGATTGTAATGAGCTGTGTGCTTGGCAGTAGCCTAACTCAAATTTCTGAGGAGAAATCAGAGCAAAGTTTAAAGGAGTTATCAACAGGAAGGAAAATGAAGTTTGGAGCTGTTTAAAAGTTTACATCAAGTATGAGTGCAGAATGAGTAAGAGCCCAAATACAAGGAGAAACCAAAGAAGAATGCATTCATGCATTCCTATGGTCAGATTAATTGCTGAAAATGCTGGTTGGGTTGAAATTCTGGATGAATGGAACTTGAATGAGATGAGAGCTGGGGGAAGAAGTTGTAGTAAGCAAGGTAATGAGACCTTAGACAAACCTTTTAATTGTGAAGATGAAAATACAATCTTGAAAATATGTCAAAATGTTTCTGCTTGTTTATGCATAGCTGAGTATGAGGGTTTGGAGTGCAATGAGGGTTGATAATGAAGAGTTACAGGTTGAGTGATAGGCAAAATAGTAATTTTTATCTATATTGATGGAGCAAGAAGTTTGTAGAGCTGAGGCTGACCTGATCTTAGCCATCCTCAGAGAAATGTTTGATACAGATTGGGATTTTAATCTGGTTTAAGAGGATAGGAGGGAAGAGGCATATTTGCAAGTTTTCTGCACAGACACTGGATGAATGCGTGCATAGATTGGGCCAGATACTCGGAAAAGACATCAGGCCATGAATTCCTTACCTTTTAAGATATTCACAAATAACTGAACCCATAAGCATTCAATTGTATTTATTTATTCTATTTTAATAGATTTTTGTAATATCTTCTTTAAAAAATTGAAACAGAACTTATTTACCTTATTTATGTGTTCATTCATCTGTCTTGGGTGTTGTAGATGAAAAATGTATATATTTTATAATTTTACAGTCCACAGTGTACATCCCCTTGCAAGACCTCGATAAGTCACTTGATGGTATATTTTAGAGGACTGTACATGAAATTATTATTTTATTCAGAATTGAGATTTCTTATTTCTTCTAATTGGTTTTGCTATGTATTTGTCTGTTCCATCCCTGTTATCTTTCTAGTATTATGCTTAACTTTTAATTTTGCAGTTCTGTAAAGCAGGGTATGCCATTTCCCAGCATAACCTACTTGACCTTAGAGATACTCATTCCAGACATATTTGTTATAGCAATTTTTTCCCCATAAATGTTCATTTATCTTCTAAGCTAAAAATCTTAGAATTTTTAGAATGGTACGTTTTTATAACAAAAAAAATTGTGGTAAATGAAATTGCTCTCTCTTTTTTTTTTTTTTTTTGGTTGAATTCAGTAATTTGAAATAAGACTAATAGTTTCCCAAATACTCATCATTGCTTCTGAAGTCATCTGGATTTTTTATCAGATGAACTGTAAGTAGCAAAGCTTCCTTTAATATGATTCATTGTCCAGCTGGAGGGTAATCACTGAAATGGAACACAGACATGAACAATGACTTTAACTAAGTTGGTTCAGTTACTTTCATCCTGCTCAGCTGCTTCTATTGCAGTCACTCTTTTGTGGGAGCTTTTAAAGTATGTCTTTCCATAACAGCTTGTAAAGGCTGTGGTACCTTCACATCTATTTCAAGGCTAAGATATCAACATTTCAAATGCTGCTGCTAAGAAAGCAGGTGATTCATGAGCCCATAAGCCTTAAGCCATTAAACTTGCAAACAGTGAATGGTTTAGAAACGGTTTTCAGCTAGAAGCATTTTGACATATTGGTAAATATTTTCAGGCCTTACTGGCTTACAGGCCAACATTTTGAATATATATGACTACTTTTTGCAATCTCATTACAAGACTAGGTTGAGCTTTGGACATACAAATATTGTGAGGAGAGATAGCCCCTGCCAGGCAGCATAATTCCCAGTGCAAAATACATTAATGGCTTCAATGACAATATCCCACAAGTATCAAGGACTGTAAAACTCAAATTGAGCTTGACTGAGGGAGACCCAGTGAAATGGCTTGTCAGTGGCTCAGCTTGACAGATCCAATGATAGAAGCAGTTCTCCTGACAAAGGAGTTGAAGTTCATGGATCAGAGGCACATTGAATTCCTCAAAACAGGTGTCAGACATTTCTGAATGATCTCCTTCCAGGTCACAGTCCAGCTCACGCATGGAACAAGTGCATGGATGGTGTTTATTACTGAGGAATAAAGCTTAACATTAATTTGCCACTACAAATATTCCCCAGGTGATTGAAATAGACACAACTTGAGTGGAGCATTCTGCTTCACTTACAAAGCCTTCTGTGAGTTTCAAGAAGCTGCTCCACTTAAGCCTTAAATTGTATAGTGCATAAACAAAATGTGAGAAATGTTGCTCCTTATCACTCTGATACAAATAATAAAATTAAGGAAGCAGTGAACAATCAACCATAGCTGTGACACCTCATTAACCAGGCTCTCCCATGCCTATATATTTTGCTTCTCTTCTTTGACATCTGAAAAAATCTATGTCAGAGCCCAGCAAGCTGGATTTGTTTCATACCAGCCATGAAATGGATACCAAAAATAAAGAGTACTTTTGGAAGCGAGTGCTTTTTCCCTTCCCTTAAGGGCATTTGCCCAGGAGTGCACAAAAGCAACAGCAGCAGCATGATGGCAGGAGAGGTGCAGGACTAGGTTGTTATTAGATAGCCTACCCCAAGCATATTAAAGAATGATGAATGGCCAACTCACTAGGCCTGATTTCTAGAGAGCTCCAGGTCAGATTTCATCTCACAAGTAAGAATTTGTCACAAGCATGTAAAAACTGTGCTTGGCTGTTATCTTTGGGACTTAAAAGCTCTTAGTAGAGTATTTGTCAGTTGGAAAAACCAGAGAAGGGGCAATCTGTGTTAATCAGCTGTGGATTGCTAATATGATGCAGCTGGGAAGAAGGCAGTACTTACTTTAGCAGATAGAAAACACCTGCTGAAGAGAGAGCCCAATTAGTGTTATCACCTGAAACTCATGAGTGGTGCATTACCCCATGCCTGCTGAAAGCTGTAGTGGGGGGAAAGGCTCAGATATCCCCAGGAAATGGGAGCAAGGTGTGCAGAGGATGGCATCTGAAATTCTAAAGAGCAGGCTGCTTGTAGGAGGAAATAGAGGCAAGGTAGGAAGGAATGTTTTAGTTGTATACCATGTTCCCTTTATTTCCCCCCCCCCTTTTTTTTTTTTTTTAATTGAAGAGGCAGTCTTTGTAATTGCTGTAAGCCACACTCACTTTTCTCACTTTTTTCTCTCAACATCTATTTTTAAGATGTTTGTTGTAATTTTATGAGGTTTTGTTCTATGTATTAATAATTTTTTTACATTATTGTTGTATTTCTTTAAGTTTGAATGTTAACAAAGGACTATATGGACTTTTATCTTCTTATCCTGTCATGGCTTCATTTTTTATATATACATGTGCAAACAATTCAGTTTCTTTTGCTATATGCAGTGGGAACATTTCTAGTAAATTTTGCAAGAAATTTTTAAAAGAATGCCTAACAGGTGACCTGTGAGTCTTCAGTGGCATTCATCCTTTTAATAAGAATGAGGCTCTCATAAGAATGAGTACAGTATTTTAAAGTTATGTTTTTATACCTCCTTTTGGTGTTTTGAACATCAGAAGATCCTTCTGCTTTAGTGTACTTGAATCATATTTTCACCTTTTAATCGAACTTTCTATCTATTTTGGTTTTAAGAAGTCCTTTTCTTTCCATTTCTTTATAGCCTGAGCTTGACTTCATAAGAATCTCTAACTGAACCATAAACTACCTTTATAAATATCATTTTTCCTTGAAAGCTATATCTTACTGGAATGACCAAAGTTTTGTCATGTGTTAGATTAAGATGTCTGCCGAAAATCAATAATGCTGAGGTAACAACATTGGTTTCTGCTAGGCTCTCAATTACTTTCTCAGTTGTTTGTCATAGGAAGAATATATGATCAGTTGTTTCCCCTGCAGGCTATAAACCCAGCCTGTTCTCTTTTGATCACTTCTGCATACTTCACTTTTACTCTCCTAAGTGTAACACAGATTTTTAGAGCTTTGGACCTGTGAAGTAGCAAAATGATTCTTCTGTAGTCTATTCCAAGGGATAATAGTCTCCCTGTATAAAGCATCATAAATATCCCTGGACAACACTTAGCTCTTTAGGGTTGCATTGCACAATTGCTGTGGAATCTGTTCCTGAATTTGCCATGCTCTTTGAGGAAATATCTGGGAGAAATTTACTTTACAGTCTTCCCTTTGCACCTCATGTTCCCTATAGTCCTTTTCACCTTGCATTCTTTTTGTGGGTAGTCCCTTATTCCAAATACAGCTGTAACACTGCTAGTCCTTTACTACTTTTTTTTTTTTTTAATCTTTCTTTCTCCCTCTCCCTCCTTATACCTTTGTGTGTTTTTTAAAGATGGTTTCTGGTGCCATTTTGTATTTGAAGTTGCTAGATTTTGCCACAGAGGGGAAACACAGTCGTGCTGTGCTCTTTCCTGGAAGCTTTACTTTGTTTCTCTCTTCATCTTTATCTGAAATAAATTGCACTGTACCTGCTTGATATCAGCAAAGACTGGTAGGTAGAGGAATACTTCAAATAATATAGTCTCCTGTGAAAATGGGAGCAGCTGTAATTGGGCAATTAGACTAAATTAAAGCTGTAACAAGCGTAGTATCTCCTTATTACTGTAAGTGCTCTTTCCTTAAAAAGAGGGAAGTGATTTTCTGAATGAGGTGTCAGAGGTAACAGGTAACTTGGAGAAGTATATTGAAGTTCATATCATATCCCTGAAGAGAAGCTGCTTTTATTTGCCTCTGGATTTTCACATGTCCTGTTTTATAAGGACAGAAGCAAATGATGTAGAACAGTAAACACTACTTTGATTTGTAATTAAAAAAAAATTAAAAAGCCAAACAAAACCAAAAAAGCCCCAAACCAAAGAAACAACAAATCTAACCCCCTCCACCCCCCTCGGAAATTTAGAGATTAATCTAGCCACGTTTAGGTTCTTATCCGGGAAGTGTGTGTGAGAGGTTAGTCAGGTTTGGTGGCATGAACATTTGGATTTCAAGGGTGGGCAGAATACTTAACATGGCTTGTACCCTGGCTAAGCTCAGCTGACATATTTCACAGAACAGAGCAGTTTGGAGCTGTTATGTTTCCTAACAGGGTATTTGTGGCATGTTGTAAACAGTTACTGTTGTAACTGAATCCTAGCCTGTGGTCCTTAAAACGTGGAGTGCTACCCAACTGCCAGGAACCTTAATGCAGTTTGCCTTTGTCTTCAGTCACATTCATGTAGGCTGCAGGGGGAAATGCCAGAGTACTTGGGAGCTGGGCCAGGAGGAGGATAGGTATGCAGCTGGTCATCTGCCTCAACACTTTGGAGAACATGGGTAATTACTGTGTGCCATATACCTTCCTGATGAAATGCCTTTTGGAAAATCAAAGTTGTTTGTCTCATTCCACAGCAGAGACAATTTCTGTGGCCAAATGGGGTTTAGTAAACCCTCCAGCCTTGTTGCAGTCTCTCTCATGGACTGTTTAGCTTTTTGATGTTTATGCACCCACAGAGTTTTTGTATGCATAAAATAAGGCATGAAATGGTGTTTATTGTGCAATCAACTCAGCCTTAAAAAGGGCAAATGGCACAATGGACCAAGTGTTGTTCACCCCATACCAGTTCTAATAAACAAGGCTGACTGCTCTTCCCCAGTTCTCTACCTTTTCCATGATATTTGTATTGGTACATCCTTAGAGGAAGCAGTGGGTCTTCTGGTGCTGAAATCATGTTGAAGACCCAAATATTTACCATGCTTTAAAGCCTGGCTCTTATGTTGGATAAGACCTATTTCCTATCTTAAAGCACAAAAGTGACAACAGATGTGTTCTTAATAAGCTGATGAAGTAAAGACAGTGAAAAAAGAAGAGCAATCTAGATGCTTTGAAAGAAGTTATACCTTGTGAGACCAAGAACATGAAGTCATCATAGAATGGCTTGAGCTAGAAGGGACCTTAAAGATCATCTAGTTCCAGCCCCTAGCCATGGACAGAGAATCTTCCACCAGAGGCAGGGAATCTTTCACTAGAAGGTGGTTTCTCCTTCACTGAATTGAAGGAGAAAGCTATAATGTGTGCAGGCATTGAAGGACTGTTCTTGTCACCACACAGAGTCTGATGCAGTGTGAGAATTCAGGAGTGCCTGGGGATTCCCTGGAGTGCTTTGGCCTCACATGGACAATGGCCAAGAGCTTTTGTTAGGCATTAATACTTGACTGTACAGATATTGGTCCACCTGAGTCTCTGACAAAGAATACTGCTTGCTGGTCTTGCAGGCTGATGCCATACATTGTTCTGTTTCTTCACTAACACACATCAAACTGGCTCAGCTGCTCTTTTCCAGTGTTTGGTATCGTAGTACTACAGAAAGTTCTCCTTTACTTCTGTTTTGTTTGGTGTAACACATTTTAGAGCCTTGAACACTGAAGGTAGCAAAATGATCCTCCCAGAATCCATTTCTAAGGGACAATAATCTCTGGATGGAATGTTGTGAACTATCCTCAGTACAAACCAAAATCTGAGCCATACAAATGGTAGTTGTACAAAGACAGAAGTGAAAAATCCTGCTTCCTCTCACTACTTTCTGCCATTATAAAGGAATTTGTTAAGTCAGTACACAACATTAGTATTGTTCAGTTCCTCCTAGATGTTTATAAAAACAAAATGTTAACTTTCATCATTAGTTGGTTATGATTGTATTCAACAAAACTGTTGGTGGTTGGGGCAGCTTTGCCCTCCCTCATCTCCAGACCACCTCCCTTCTTTTTGAGACTGTGAAAGCCATTTAGACTATGTAGCTTGTTTCTCTTTTGTCTATGTTAATGTAACACTGTGGCTGGTGGGGAAAAAAATCTTGGACCTGATGCAGAGTGATCAGGAATGAAGTGTTTACAAGATACTGTCTCAGGTAAAGAAAGGGCTATTGGTGTTTTCAGGCTTGCAGTATGCAAGCAGATACTGAAGCAGTGAACTGTGTTTGATCTTCAGATCAAACTCAGTCAAAGGAGGGCCTGAAAATGAGGACTGGGGACTGGACTTGTTTATGGGAAATGCAAGAAAATTTGTGTGCAGGATGGCAAAAGGATACCCTTGACTTTGGCTCTGAGGTGAGCTGAAAAACTCTGCAACTGTGGCAAATTGAGTTCAGAAATTAGTAGGGGGCTTTTAAATATTATTTGCAAGTGTATTTCTGGCACCATTCAATAAGTTATTAATTTTGTGTCTTTGCTTCACCTACTGTTTCTCTGAAGAAGTGTTCTGTAAATCTGAATTTAAGGGGTTCAGCTTAATATCTTTAGCCACCTGCATCTGACTAGACTTTTGTATATCATTGGTACGGAGAAACAGGTGTTTCTGGATGCACAACACATAGTAAGGTAGGTAGCCAAAAATCTCTGAAGATGAATTGTGTTCTGTAAATGCCTGTTGCTCTTTGACTCTGTAGTATTAGATCAAGTGTAGGTGTCAGAGTTTTAAGTATCTCATATTGCATGGAGTGAATGAAGCATTTGTGAGTTTTGGAAGCTTGAAGAAAGGGTAGACATTAGTTACTGAAATATTGTTACAAGAAACTGAATCTCAGAACTGGCAAGTTTTTTGAGTTGTCCTACTTCTGTGTAGAGATGGCAGTGGAGAAACTGGTGGCAGAAGAAATGGAAAGCTCTGAATCTTCAGCTGTTAAGGGAGAAACACTGATCAAAGAGACAGAGCCTAACACATCATCTAGTTCCTCCTTGACTTGCATGCGTGCATGTAACTGTGGCACATTATCCCCTTGCATCTTCTCTGGGCTGGAAAAGGTAATGGAATATAGTGAGAATATAGTTAATTCACTTCAGGAGTACTTGGAAAATCTCATAGATATTTATGTGTAATGGAGAGAACACAGTAACAGTATAGAAATTGAGAAACCTAGTCCTCCTTTGAGACAATTCGCTCCTAGTCTTTGCCTTTGTCCCCTGGCATTTCCAGCTGGAGGTGTTGGCGGTGCTTTTGTAGATAGAAATGTGTTCAATTATAGTGGTGTTTCTATTTGAGCTTTGTTAAAGTATTGCAGGGTTGCTGAGGTGAAATTCCATTTTTTCCTGGTACTACCAGGATAACAGAAGAACTTTTTGTTTTTTTTAAAGGAGTTGTGACTAAGTGGCACACGTTAAAATTCTTATTATTCTGAATAGATAGTATGTGTTATAACATTGGCCATTCAAATTAATCTCTTTGAATATACCACTTATAGCCTGAATTTAAAAATAGGAGTTTGGTCCCAGTAAATTTCCTTGAACAGGAAAGGAGGGGTTCTCTGAGAAGGTTATGGCTTACTGTATTAAGTAAGAAATGTGCTTGCGTTAACTGTTTTAATAAGGTTATTAATAGCACATACAATTTACCTGTATTTATTAACTAAATATGCTGCTAAGAATGGCTCTGTAAATAAACCCTACTTTTAATAACTTCAGTGTCCCAGTGGCTTTACATGCAGTTTCCGATTTGAAAATACAATGGCTAATTAAATGAGTAACTTTTAAAAAGCTTATCATCTGTGGATTTATCCAATCAGCTTGCTTAGAATTATATGCAATACAGGAGTTCTTCCTAACAGGCAGATGTAAAAATCTTAGCATTTTTCAAGCTCAAACTGAGAATTTTTGGCTTGTCAGTTTTTTGGTGGATTTCCTATAAGGTGGTAAGCAAGCCTCCTTTCCCCTTCAGAATGGTCACTCTGTGAAGCTTCTCCTCTGTACATCTACTCACATCTCTGCTGTCTCTGTTTTGCATGGAATCTGTCGAGCTGGTGCAGTTAACGCCCTCTTTTGAGTGTTTTATAGTGTGGTAGGATGGGGCAAATATTTGTTGTTGTGTTAAGCAGCAAGATTGCTTTTTTGTCATATCTTTACTTAGAGGAATATCTTCTAAGGGTATAATTGTTCCATGCAGATTTCTAGCTGGCCTGTTTGCACCTAGTTTCTCCCCAGCCCTGATTTAACTGGAGTCACCAAGTGAAACTCCTTTCCTTCTGCCTTCTTCTGTATTTATGGTCGCAGTAATTTTCTTCCATGCTGCACAGTAAGGTGAAGCAACTTCTCTCCCCAGTACTTAGATGATAATAGAATTTTTAAAAAAGTGTCTCCAGATATGGGATACCCCATTATGTTTTAGCGCTTCAAAAGGCAATAAGCAGGGCATTTGTAAGAGAAAACAGAGATTTCCTATGGATTTATCTTTCTGTGGTGTCTCAGTCCTACGTGTTCAGTATTCCCCCATGCTGGTCAGCATTCTACTTAATCCTGTCAGCACAAGCCCTTCTTGCTGCTGTTGATAACTCTCTCCTTTTTTGTTTAATCTGGATGTCCTCAGCTCCTAGATTTTCTTACACAAGAGATAAACATTAAGGGGACGATTTTTTCTTGACAAATTTCTGGGGGGGGGGGGGGGGGGGGGGGAAACCCGTGATGTAGGAATAGTGCCAAAAAGCAGAACTTTCAGAAAATCAGTTAGTTTTGCTGCTCTCCATTCTTTTCTGGAGCTGCTTTTGCTGTCCTTGAGGAGGTCAGAGAAGGGAAAGGCTGCCCATTTCACATCTGCTGCACTGACAAGCAACCAAATGTACCTTTTGGCTAGTGGCTGGCATTTTGGCAGTGCAAAGCTTTCAACTCCCACCCTTTTACAATCAGATGGGATGAATAGCAGAGCTGTGCTATATTGGCAGTTGGCATACATGGCTAAATACATGGGCTGCATATGAGTCTATTCATCTGAAGACATCCTTTCAGATCACTGCTTAGTTTTCTAGCATAATCTTCTTGGAAAAGAGCTTGGCTCATGTGTCCCCTCTTCTCTTGGCACATGGCAGTTTTGTTTTTTCTTTCTTTTTTGTAATCCCTCTGGTAATTTCCTGGTGTGCAGTAGTTATCCTAAGCAGCAGTACTGGTATCTGAAAATGAATGGACATATTGCAATCTGGAGAAATGTCATGTCCTTCTGCTGTGGACTCTGAGTGATACAAGCTGTGGAGGGGTGTGTGTAGTGGGCATGCTATAAATTAAACATTCTCTTTGCTTCAGGCAGGGATAAAAGAAGAGTACTCCCACTCTTTCTCATTCTTTCCTATCCTTTTTAGGCATCTGAGAATGGAATAAGCCTGTCATAAAAAACAGGGCCAGGTCAGAGTAGATAAGTACCTTCCCCTGTTGTAAAATTCAGAGCAGCATTTCAATCCCTGCCTCCCCTAACACACCTCTAGAGAATCACCCAATCACTTGTAATTACTTGCTTAAAAGAGCATGGGAACAGCTGAATTTCCCTGCATTAAGGTAGCTCTTTATTATATTTCTGCCCTTTTCTGCATCAAAAAAAACCTCAAACTCCAGCTCATTGTTTTAGTCTTTGTGAGGTTGTTGTGTTGTGTTGGTTGTGGGCAGCTAAACTCTCTAAAAAACAGGAGGGGGAGTAGAGACAGTCATTTAAAAGTCCTGTTCATATGATAGCTTTTCCACCCTTTTACCTTGTACTCTGTATTTGGTTCATCCCCCTCATTTCACCTTGTTTTAAATTATGACTGCTTTTAGGGGCAGGAGCGGTTTCTTTACTGTAGGTGGGCTGCACTTGGCATCATGGAGTCCTCCTCAGGTTGGAGCCATTACTTGCCCCAGTAGTACAAACGTGAATATGCTTGGAGGGCAGGGGAAATGCATCCTGCAAGGCAGAGAGGGCTGTGAGTTTATGTAATTTCAGCAGCATCTTGGAATAGAGGAGAACATCTTTGATGCTAATGGAATAGCCAAAAGGCTTACAGCTTCTCTTTGTTGTTTCTTTGTCTCCCCCTTGGATCTCTGTGAGTGGAAATTATGCTCCAACAGGGGGAAAATGACCAAACAAAAAAACATCCCACCTCAACGCTGCTTACAGCCCGGGGCTTGAGATCTTGTGTAGAGCTTTCTGCTGAAGGCTTAGTAAAAGTGAACTCAGGAGAAGGAAAATTGGTGCTGGATTCTGTGGTCTGAATGCACGCTGTGGGTCTGGTGTTTGGTCTTCACTTCTACTGCACCATTCCACATAAATAATGAAGCCATTTCAGGGCCTGGGAGCAGCTTAGGAACATTAGCATGAAAGTTTATTGATGGTTTTGAGACTTGCCCATTGAATTTTATTCTTAAAGGCTTCTCTTGGGCTGCTGGAGTTCTTGCATGTGAATGGTCCCTTATTCTCTAGTCTGGTGCTGATCAGTGTCACAGGAGACACAAATGCTAGTTTTCCCTTTGTGACCTTAGTCATGTAGTCACTATATTATTTGAGTTGTAGAAACAGAAAGAAAAGTTCTCTTGCATGTCTCCTGTATTGGGACTTTACCCTGATCCAGGATCTTAATGTGTATAGGTATTATATCTGAAATGGTGTTGATCAAGGTCTTACGTAATAAAAATAACAGCAGAAACTACAGAGTTTCAGCGGGCTACTCTCTCCCTCACTCTGTTTCTACCAATGGCTAAATCAACTGTGGCAGCTGTTGCCTTCACTGCAGGCTTTTCCATTTCATACTGAAGACTGACACGTGTGGTGAGTATTGCTTATCTGTTGAGGGGTGGGTGGGTGATAGGACAGGGCAATTTCTCAGTAAATGGTGATGTGTGTGTAGGAATGACAGCTTTGATGTGTTTTCCTGTGGGGTAGAGTCCTGCCATGGAGGATGAAAGCCTGATATCTTTGGCATTTGGCTAAAAGCAAAGCAGCTCAGGGGAATGCAAAAGAACAAGAGGAAAGAGCAGGGGCATTCTCTGTGGACTGTTTTCTTGTTCCTAAAGCAGCTGGAATGTGAAGGCTGTATGTAAATGTAATAGCCTGCTTATTTCATATTGGGGCCTGTAAAAATGTGCCCTTGTGTTGTGGTTTTAAGTCCAGCCAGCAGCCAAGTACCATGCAGCTGCTGGCTCACTTCCCCACCTGTGGGATCAGGGAGAGGAAGTGGGGACATGTTTGGAGTGATGGTGTTTGTCTTCCCAAGTAACTGTCACATGTCCAGGACATCTCCCTGTCCTCCTGGAGATGGCTGAACACTTGCCTGCCCATGGGAAGCAGTGATTTCATTCCTTGCTTTGCTTGTATGTGTGGCTTTTGCTTTTCCTATTAAACTGTCTTAATCTCAATTTCAAGTTTCTTAGCTTTTACCCTTTGATTCTCTTCTGGATTATGCTGGTGGGAGAGTGAATGAATGGTTGTGTGGGGCTTGGTTGCTGCCTGGTTTAAACCCTGCCATTCATGATTCCTGCTGACAGCATGGAACAGTCTGTCACAGCAGCACAGAGCCTCCCTGTACCTTCCCTCTGAAAGCTGCACACAGGTTGTGATTGGCAAGGTCTTGAGGATGCTCAGGTGAGCACTTGAAAGCAGAACCCTTGGATGTTGCAGAAAATGGGGTGATGATTTATTAGGTGACTTGGGTGACTTGTTCTTTTTATTTTAACTGGTGGAGCTCCTTCCAGGTGGGTTTCTAAGGGAAAGACTTAAATAGCCATTAACCAGTGGTATTGCTTCCCATTGCTCTATGTAACCAGGATTATCTCCAGTTCTTGGCTCTTTTCCAGCTATAGACTGTTTCCTTAGTTCACCTACCTTTGTGGATTCCTTTGTGCTATCTACAGTGTTTTTGCTGTTAAATCTCTTCAGTGTTTTGCCCTGGAGGAGGCTGCATTCCAGTGGTGATGCTGTAAGGAGAAAGGTTATTCTTGTGCTTGATTTACCTGTCAGTTGAGAGCTGTGAAGGGCTTTGTTTGTCTGTAGTATGTCATGACACTCCATGATAGGCATGCTGTCTTCCTTGACAGAGGTGCTAAGTTTGCAGTATGAATTATTTTTATTGCCTGTCCACACAGCTGAGCCGGGCAGGCAGAGTATGGCAACACTGTGAGTGTGGTGTGGGGTTTCTTTTTGGTTATTTTTTAAATGCTGGCAGCTTCTTCTATCTGAAGCATTAGTTATGGTCTCTGATTGTGTTTGCACCCCTGGATCGATTTGCTGCCCTCCCATGTTTACTCGGGGGCTGTAACTAAGCTGTAATGCCTGTGGCTGAAACACTGCTGCTTCTTTGATGTTGCCTTTCTATGACCCTTCCAAGTAGATGAAAGACAATTTTTTTCCTATCCCACTTCTCGACTTTTCATCAGCTTGTGATGATATCCTGCCAAAAATCTAGTGGTACTTAGGCAGCAAAGCAGTTTCCTAGCATTTTGGTAAGAGGAAATGTTGATGGAATTAAGAGTCAGGATTGTGTTGGGAGATGAAAACAGTTTATACAAAGTAGTGCTGCTTCAGCCTGGTCTCTGGTGTGCATTTTTTTCTTTTTTAGAATTTCATGATTGTATTTCCTCGAGTGTGAGGCAAGGTGCAACCTAAAATGTGTAGAAAAATTGGATTTCACTTTGCATTGAATATCAGCAAAAGGTAGTAAAGTGAGAGTTCTGGGTACCCATTCTTCTTCTGTAGAAGAGATTAAAAATTAAGCTGACAGATACTTTTACATAATATTGATGTGACAAGACGTGCCTGTTCTCAGGAGAGCTAAGGTTTGTGGGTTTCTGCAGGTGAAGAATCTGTTAACCACATCACAACAGTTTATTCCAAACCATCCAGTCTTTCCTTTTAAGGTGGTCCTAACTTCCTCAACTTTCAGGAATGTTTTTGTCCATGGTCAGTATAATCGGTGCTTACAGGAGAAACCTGTTTGCTGGGTGTCAGCAAGAGTAATACTGGGGACTTTGGTCAGTGCTGAGTGCTCTGCTAATCTCAGCCAGGTACGTGCACTCTCAAATGGCTGGGGGAGCAGAGCTGGAATTAGTCACTGCAGACTAAGCTGCCATGTGTTTAATATTGATCTACCTGCACCTGCAGAACCAATAGCTCAAGCCTTTGCTGACAAAGCATTTCAGGGCAGGGAGTGGGAAGATGGATTCAACACAGAGGCTGTGGCTGATTTATAAGTGCTGATTTATTGAGCTACATGCATAGTAGGAATTCATAAGGTGCAAAACACAATGTATACATTACTGGATGAGGAGCTAGAGACATTCACTCCCCACACACACATCTCTGAAGATGGGGATGTGTGTGTGGGGAGTGAATGTCTCCAGTATGCAGCATTTTAAACACTTGTATGTGTAAATCAGTATGTTACCTGTCAAATATTACTGATCTCAGTATCAGGGGTGAGACTACAGGTCATTTTGGCTTTAAACTTAAAAACTAGGCATCTGAGTTATATTGCATCATTAGTTGTGAAGGGGTGACAAATTGCAGGGAATGGCCAACTGAAGAAAATACTAACAAATGTGTAGAAGCTTAAATGAATTAAGTGGCATACTGTCGTCCTGTGGACCCTGCAGGTGATGTAGAGGGATGTGGATGCAGATAAAGATCACAAACTAATAAGCGTCATTAAAGAGGTTGTGGCAAGTTTATGTCAAATATAAGAACTTCTAGTTATTTTTTGTTCCTTGGTTTACATTATAGAATACACCACCCTGTCAAAAAGAAAAGGTTTGTATTGGTATGAGTTCTCTTCAGGTTTTGGTTCTATATCAGCCATTCTTACAAGCCATAACAGAGATCTCACTTATGGTGCTGTGGAAATATAAGGCATTACTAACAGTTTGATTCCAGGATCTCTAATCTTTCTGGAGCTAGAATAGCTGGTTTTACCTGTTAAATTACATATTAAATATAAAACCAAGAAAGGTAAAAAAAATTCTGAAAGTGGAACAAGTTACTATATTATCTCTTTCTCCCTGCAAAGCACTGGAATGGTGGTATTCCTTTTCGGTTGTCCTCATGGATATTTGAAGAAATCAAACTTGGTAAAATTTGCTGTGCAAGGCGATTGTCAGGCACCTGCTGTTAGCCTAATGTGGAGTAAAGATGTCTGGGATACAGAAACGACTTAGCAACAGACCAGCTGATCTTCTGAATCTTCCTTGGTCTTTGTTGAAAATGCAGTTATAACCCTTCTCTTTTAGGAAACCAACAGACAAGTGCTTACTGCAATGTGCGACAGGATTTATCAACTGTAACACAGAATCAGTGTTCTAAAATCTCAGTCTTCGTGTCTGCCTAAAGTTTTCCACATATTTATGTCACATACATAACTTGAGCCAGGCCTTTTGATTTCTTAAAGACCTTGGGTAAAAGGTGAATGATCTAGTAAGAAAGTGATTGTTCTTTAACTAAAAAAAAAGCAGCAGTGAGGCAAATCTGAGCTGTAGAAAGCACACATAATCCTTGCCAGAAATATTGCAGTCTCTAATTGAGAAGCAGCTAGTCTGCAGCCAAGCTGGCTCTGGAGGAAAGATGGAAGTGTTTGATCTCAGCTGTGTTACCACCTGTATCATGCCAGGGAAGTTAAATGCTCTGAAAGAGCACCACTTACCATTGATTTTATTTCTCCAAATGAAGAATGTGTTGATAAATGGCTGATGAAATGAGGTAGCAGTGGGTAAATGGGCACCCTACCACAATCCCTTTTTTTCTGTTGGAGCAGTAGCCCTGGCACCATTAGGAAATGCTTCTTTCCAGTAATGGCAATGCTATGAAAGCGAGTGGTGGGCCAGTTCCTGCCATTTGAGATAATGTGATGAAAATCTGAGATACAATAAAATTATTTAGAACCAGGAGAAAAATACATTGCTTTAAGAGCTCCAGTACTTGCTATTATGTTCCTTCTCTCCCTCTTGCCAGTGCTCATATCCGAGAGCCCTCCTTAGATTAAAGGGCTCAGAATGGGAAATATGGTTCTGTTGCACTGGCACAGTAAAGCAGGAAGAAGCTCTGTGCATAG
Organism: Melospiza georgiana; assembly: GCF_028018845.1. Classification (NCBI taxonomy): domain Eukaryota; kingdom Metazoa; phylum Chordata; class Aves; order Passeriformes; family Passerellidae; genus Melospiza; species Melospiza georgiana. The sequence continues at coordinate 16,016,510 of NC_080437.1, read as the reverse complement.
AGGTCACTGTGAAAAGAGGATGTGTACTGCTCCAGCCTTCCTAGAGCAGCTTGAAAAAGAATCAAAATGCCAGGAGAGGCACAAGAGCAGGCTGCTCTAAGAGTCTAGGGAATAAGTCATATGAGGAGAAGGGCTGAGCTGGGATTGTTTGGTCTGGAGAAGGCTCAGTGATGATTCTGTTGCTCTCTACAACTGCCTGAAAGGAGCCTGCAGCAAGATGGGGTTGCCCTCTTTTCTGAGGCAGCCATTGACAGGACATGAGGACATGGCCTCAAGCTGTGCCAGGGTAGATTCTGGTTGGATATCAGGAAGAATTTTTTTCACTAAAAGGGTGGCTAAGCATTGGAATGGACTTCACTAGTGGAGTCACCATCCCTGGAAGTGTTCAGCAAATGACTGGTTGTGACACTTAGTGCTGTGCATGGTGATGTTTGGTCAGAGGTTAGACTCAATCTTGGCGGTCTTTTCCAACGTTGATGATTCTGTGATTTTTGTCTACTGTCACTGAACATGGAGATGGTATTCTAGTGTATCCTGGCTATCCTTCCTGCCAGTTATCCATGCTTAGGGTCTTAGGAATGCCTAAGCAGCAGCACCTTCATTCAAAGAGGGACTATTTGAAGCCTTCTTTAATGGAGAGACTGCTTTATTGAGGCTTGCTGCTCTTGAATTGATTCCCTGAGGTCTTTGACTGCAAACACTGTATGGAGTAACCTGATCTGTGACACAGGGATGAAAAGAAAACTGAAGAGACAGAAATCCAGCTGAACTAGCATGTGGAAGTTAAGAGCTCAAAGTAATGAATGAGTGACATTGAATAAAATTGAGTTAATCACATCGGGTTGTTCAACGGGATATTAAAATCTATAAGAATCAATAACCTTAGAACTGGTGCATGTCAGCTTAGATGATGTATGATGATTGACCAGTTTGTTTAATCTGTTATGTTCTAAGGTGTTTTGTATCAAGATAAAAAGGAAATAAACAGAATGCTAAATGGGAGGAATAATATATCCCAATCCTTAACTCTAGAGTGAGACATGACTGATAAAAACTCAATTGTATCCTAGCTATGTGAGGTGGCCCAACAGGATTTCCATTGGACATTTACAGATGTTTCAAGTGTCTTTTCTGGGTGATTTGGGAGTACTGGCAAAACTCTCAGAACAGGTTGGGTAAAAATATCACATTAAAGTGATGCTATGCTAGAAAATGTCCTTCTCTATTAAATGTAGTTCTCTGTTAAAAATGCAGTTGTGAAATACTATAGAGTTCAGTGTGAATCCCACTGCAGGAGGAGGGGAGGCTGAGGCCAAGACAAGTCTAAGATTACTCTGAAAAGCAGGAAGCATGTAATACTAACTCAGACCTTTTCTGTAGCTTGTGTCTTGCATTACTATCAATTCCACTAGCATCTGGATTCAGTGGGGACAACTTTGTCATTTCAGGGATCATAGATTGTTATTTCTGAAGTGACTTGCAAGTATTAAGGAACCAGCTCCTTTGAATTTAATTATTTTACACCTTTTTAAAATTTCATCTAGATCTTAGGTGGTTTGTGCTCTTTCCTCACTGGCATTTTTAAGGTATTTGAATTATTTTTGTGATATAGACCCAGAGAGATTATATACAAAAGTTAATAATGACTATTCTTTTTCTGACTAATTCTGAAGTGGCTATGTTTAAGTTTTACAAATTTTTTTAGTTCAAACTGAATGGGTTTGAGTCGTGTGGTGAATGATGCCTTGGCTAGTAGGGGTAACTTGCTGTGCACAGTAGTGCTTTGTTTTATACATCTATCAAAAAAATAACTGGGGTGTTGGAAATGACACATGGATTTCTCTCTGGCAATAAAGTACCTGACTGGCTGTGTTATATTATAGTGATGGTTGCAGTATAACAACCTTGATGGATAAAACAGTAGCTAACCTTTGGGCTGGGACGTCTAGGTCAGCAATTTAAAATTGGAGGCCATCCATATCAGCTTTCATTTCCATCCTTGTCATCTAACACTCAGCTATTGTTTCTCCACGTGCCTGAATGTCTACATGCTACAGAAGTTCCTAGTTTCCTATTTAATGTACAAATGACATGGTATTTTCTCTGATTTGCCAAAATTACTTTGTACTTTTACTTGTGCTCGTCTTCTCCTCTGTGAGTCCATATTTAACATTAACTGCAGTGCAGATCAAATTCATCTCTGTGAAGATGAGCATTTGAACTTGATGGTGAGTGAATGATTGACAAGGTGCAAGTATTTTTGTGTCAAGGCTGTGACATGTCATTTGTTGAAAAAGCTATTCAGCCGAATGCTGTACTCATCTGAAAGCTGGGAGTGAAGAATGTGCCAGATTCTCAAAAGGATGCTGCTTGATGTCTAGTGACGCTATTAGTGACATTTTGATGTTAATGAATAAGGGAGCACTTTCTGCTCTGGAAATTATGCTTTTTAAGGTTAGAAGAGGATGTTTTATGAACTCTGTGCTACACTGTTGCAATCCATGTAGCCATCCAGCCTTGCAGTAGATAATGAAGTTACAGTTTGTGGGTTGCTGTGGTCTGCAGCATTTGCTGATCACAGGGTTAGAGCTGCATGACAGACAGCTGAAACAGTTCAAATGTCTCTCTGCTAGTTCTTTGCTGCATAGGCGCTTGCTGAGGGTGCCACAGGGTTGTTAGAAGTTTGTTAATGGGAAAAGGGAAAGTGTTGGGGAGGCTGTGCCTCTATTAAATTGTGTTCCACAATGTGATGGAAATCTGAAGAATTGCAGTGATGGCTTGACCCAAGTTAATGCTCTATTCCCTAGTGTGGAAACCTAAAATGTTGCCAATATTGGGTGTAACTACTCAGCTCTCTGAACACTGCTGTTAATTAGCATCTGTTTGCCTGTTTTGTGAGAATATAGGCTGCAAATGAGCAAGTTTTAAGAGCTATGTCAGATGAATTTACAGCCTTCCTGAGCATCCCTTGGATTTTACATCTGAATTAATCAGCTAGATCAATTGACTCTTCAGTAGTGTTGCTTTAGTGGGAGATGAAAAATACTTCATATCATAGGTTTTTTTTAGGCTTTTTCCTCCATGCCTAATATGGTCTTAGGTATTTTAAAATGGGTACTTGGACTTGGTGTACTACATCTCGAGACTTGTTTCCAAATATTGTATAGGAATGACCAGAGAAGTCATAAAAAAAATTTGTTTAAGAACATATAAAAATTATGTCTTTAAAGTTACTCTAGAAGGAGTAGTGTTGTTTCTTCACATGACAATAAGGTGATTTTTTCTCCCCTAATGCCTAACAGATTTTTTGAAAAATGAATGAATTTTGTTTGGGTGGAAGAGAGGAGGGGAAGACCCTCTAGAGACCAATCTGTACCAGGGGTTGAAATCTGCTGCCTTGTGGTTCTGGCTGTGGATTAAATCTCACCCATTTCTTACAGATGCTGATGAATTGTTGCATCTCTTTCTCTGATATTCTAGAGCCACAAGTGATCTGACTATATAACACCATTGCCTGAAAGATCAGAGCACGGTGTGTGTACAGCCGTGGCTATTGTTGTTCCATTTGATGAATGCACTGTGTGCTGGTTGCTTTGCTGTGAGTTTTTTGGGGACCAAAATTCATTAAAATCTCTCCACTGCCCTTTTCCTAAGACAAGGCTGGGGAGGGAGGTAGAGGAACACCCTGTCACTATAGTGTCTCTATTAAATTGCTGCCGCAGATGCTGCCTTGGCTGCTGGTAACAGTGTCAGAAATGGCAGCCTTCTGTAGAAGTGGTTTAAAAATAGGCCCATTTGAGTATGCTTGTTCCCTTAAAGGGACATTGTCAGTTTGATTTAGTCCCAACATTTTAGCTTGGTTGCTGTTAGCTATGCCATCTCTTCTGAGTTGCCAGCCAATTTGGCCAGGTCTGCAATGGGTTTGGTATTGTTTTACATAGAGGCAAAGATGTTTTGAACAAAGCATAATAAAGTTTTACTAAACCTAGTAAATTGATGATAGTTTTGTATTTTTCGTCTTGTGTCTGTTGCCATGAAAGAGAGGCACAGCTAGTATTTCCTTGCCAGCGTTGTCACCCTTGCAGTTGAAGGCCTTGTGCAGTCAGTTACAGTTATCCATGTCCTTTCAAAATATATTCCTCTTCTGTTTTTTGCCATAGTGCATCACTGCCATCGACATCCTGCTTTTTTTTCTGAGATAGAAATGTTATTCCTTCCTTTTGGCTCTTTCACGAGACTTAATTTGGACAATGCAATGGAATAAGATTGGAAATGCACAACCCCCATCTTCAATCCATCTTAAAAGCCCAAGGTTGCTTTTAAGGGTGAGAGTGGTTCTTTGAAATGATGAAGTTTGTTGGGTTGGTGACTTCCTTTCTTCAGAACAACGCAACATCCTGCTGCTTGTGCCAGGAGGCAAATAAGAAGCTTGACCTGTAGCACATCCACCAACAGGACTTTTGTTGTCTACCATTTCTGTCAGAGACAAATGTTCTGGCTCTGCCCAGTGTTAGCACAGGTTGTGTGCAGCCCTGGAGAGCAGAGCAGCTACCATCACATGACTGCAGTGGCTGGTAAGGAGATTCAGGTTTCCATCCTGAAAGCTCTGTTTTATTTTCTTGTTGCCTGTAATATTTGTTCCCCTCGGTGCAGTGGTATGGCACTTGACAGCACTGAGCAAAAGCTGTGAAAGCTGACTGAAGCAGGATGAGAGGGGACTGTTGAAACGTGCTTTCAAGCAATTACATCTGGTTTTGCATTGATTTTAATATCTTTCTCCACCACCATCCTTTCCATGTTAACTGCTTCTTTCTCCTCTGCTGCCTTATTGCCCTTCTGCAATGTTTCTTACTCTTTGACATGTCCCCATCTCTTACATCAACTATCACTTCCATCTAGGCCCTCGAGCCCCTTCTTAGCCTGGTTTCCACTTGTCTAATCTTTTTTTCATTAAGAGTTAGATTTTGCTGACATCTTTAAGCTTCTGTATCTCCTGACTTTGAGAGTTCAGCATTGATTTCAATTAGAGCCCATGCCTAGAAGGCTTCAGCAAACAGCATCTTCTCTCATGGTAATGAGTTGTTGTTACCAGTCTCCCAAATGTGCTCACTTGTGCACGGTTCAACACTTGCTCTGATTTGTGGTCTCTCATCAAACCATGCAAAACAGGGCAGCATTTCAGGTCCTCTCCCTGCTTCTGTTGGATGGACAGATGAGGAGGCAGCTGTGGAGGGCTTTCTTCTCAAAGAAGTCTTGAAATGCTATTGTGGTAATTTGAGGCCTTCCAAGTGTGCTAGATGGAGGCACCTGCCATTTGCATTTTAACTTGTCCTTTCTTGGTGTTTGCTCCTGGCTTAGTTGTGCTTCAGTGAGATACATGATGCACATCCTGTGGCAGGTGTGTAGGTTCTGGAGCTGATTTATCCTGTGCAACCATAAGCAGTTTTAAAGATGATGGCATATCTGTCTCTCTATGATACTGATGATGTTTGTTCTTGGAATTGTGGTGAGATTCCAGAAGCCTGGAAGAAACTTACTGTTGTGCCAGTGCGTGAAAAGGGAAAACAAGACAAATCTGGTAATTATAGCCCTGTCAACTTGATGTTTATCCCAGGCACAATAATGAAATGGCTGATTAAAGGATTTGAGTAGCAAAGAGTTAAAAAGAGTAATATAATTAATGTCAGTCAAGTTGGGTTTATGGGAAAGCGATCCTGTCAAACTAACTTGATATCTCTTTTGATAAATTTAGTTGATTAAAGGAAATTCTCTAGACATCTCTAAAGTAGTTGACTTGCTACCACAGGACATATTGGAAAAAAGTGATAGAGAACTAGCATGGCACACACTAATGATATTACCAACTGGCCAGCTGTGACAGGTCTCTAAACATGATGGTTAACAAGGAATTATTGCTGAACATGTGTTTCTAGTAAGGTTCTGCAGCATTTGGTTCCCAGATCTGTTTAATGCTTTTTGATTACATGAATTTGGAATAACCCCCAAGATCATTTGTGATTAAAGTGTGCAGTTATGCTCCCCCAAGTTTTCTGCCAACCAGGAAGATAATATTCTGTAATATCAGGTTTCCAAGCCAGTAGTACCATATAGGCCAATGTAAGCAAGCAAATGTGGAGCTTCCTAGTGGGGCTGAAAGTTAAATTTGGCATCCAGGAACTAACAAGGTAGTGGTTCCAGAGTGGGAGACCCTGTTGGGGAGGGGCAGATGCTGAGAAGGACTTGAGGCATCTGCTGAATAACCAATTCCTAAGTTACCACAAGGATTAATGAGGTCTCTGGGTGTGAAAACAAGGGATTTTTAAATCCCTTTGTCACTGGTGCAATTGCTTTTTTAATAGTGTGCCTGGCTCTCATTTCAACGGTGCTGGAAGGATGCTGATAAATTGGAGGAGGATCAGAGGCAATGTCAGAATGATTAAAAGGTCTGAAAAAATGTCCTTTAGTGACATGCTCTGAGAGCACAATCTGCTTTAGCTTTCACAGAAGTTTAAAGGTGGCTTGACCAGTCTCTAAGTACCTATATAAGGACCAGAAATGTTCTATCTAGCTGACAAGTGTGCTGTGATTGCTCCTGGCTGGAAGTTGCAGCTGGACAAGTTTAGACAAGAAGAAAGAGCTGTGTTTAAAAAGAATGGTGCTAATTAACCACTGGAGTGTTTTACTCAGGGTTGTCATGGATTTTTCTCTGTTGGCAATTTCAGTCTTCCTTGACAGCATGCTCTAGTCAAACCAGGGACTTCATTTAGGGACTGGTATGATCTGTGTTTTACAGGAGGTCAGAAAGGGTGATTGGTTTGGTGTCCTCTAGCTGCAGGATCTGAGAATCCTTTATAGTAGTTCTTGGCAGTGCTGGGTAGTTTGCTCCAGCAAACAGGAGAAAGAAGAGCTCTCTTGTTTTAACTTGTGTGAAATGGATGCAATTTAAGAAAATTAGACATAAGTTCACATAATGAATAACCCTGATTTTATCACTTTGAAGTTCTATTTTTCTGCAATTTGACAAGTTTAAATGGCATTCAGGTAGCTTTTCATGTAAGGTGTCACTCTGTTTCCTTACTAATGCCTGAGCAAGTACCTTACCCATTGTCAGATTGTTAATTCTCTGTTATTAAGTACTCAGGTGCCTCTTCATTGAAAGGACTGTCAGTTGTCAATGTGGATAATTTAGATTAAGAACCCAGCCTGTCAGATGCTCCTCTGCTTTTACAGACTAGCATCCAATAGCATGAGTGTCGTCTTTCTGGAATTAAGATTTTTTTTTAATATTCACCCCGGCAAAAAAAAACCCCTACAAGTAATCACTAGAAAGGAATCCACCACATTCTACTTGTGTGCAACACCTACAGATACATGAGTGCATCGAAGTCCTTCCTGGTTTGTTTAGTAGTAATGCAGAGGGAGGAAACTGCTTGTTTCTGAGTCTGGATTTGGTTTTACTCTGATTATTATATTGGCTGTCTAGGTTGGAGCTTAAAAGGCTTTAAGTGATTGTCTGACCGTCTTTCTTGGAAGAGAAGCACTGTTCTATGACTTAGGAGACCTGACATCATCTACTGAGCCTGCCAAATGACTCTGGTGTGACCAAAACTTTCTTTTGTGCCTGTTTCCTGTAATAGGAGTATGAATAGCAATGTTTATATGTCTTGCTTTGATATATTTAAGGACTTCATGGCAGGAGAGGTTTTCCCGGCTTTTCCTGAGGGTCTCTATATATAGCATTGGCAGAAGAACTTGAGAAACTTGTAGTCTTTGCTTCCCAGCTTACAGAAAATTGTGTAACTGGTTATTGAACACATTTAGGGTCTGGGTACTTCGAGAGCTGGCTGGAGGCCAGGCTGAGTTGGGAGTATTTGTTTAACATATGTACCATATATGGGTACCTCAGAAGAACTCTGTGTATCCTGGGCCCTTGTGAAACCCCTTGCCCCTGTAGCAGCACAGGTTTGACTTTGCCTGTGCTGTGGCCAGGTAACAGGATGGCTGCTGTTAGTGGCTGCTGTGTATGCCTGGTGACATGCAGTTGTGTACAATACCTATCTAGCTGCCTGCATCTTCCCTGCAATGTTTTTATCAGAGGCTGAGTAGGATCTGTGTTTCTAGAATAACTGAATGTTAACCTACTCATAGGGAAAGTATTTGTAGGGGAGGAGACTCCTGAGAGCAGTCACAGAGTAGAGTAGTGCTGACAGAATCCAACTATTGCTTGTGCAAGTGGAGCTGTAGCTCTACTTGGCTTCCATGAAGCCTTATCAGACAGAGCCAGGGGCTAACTTGAGCCATACCAACCTCACGAAAGTCAGCGTGGTCTTGAGATATCTGATTCTAGCACCTTTAGTTTATAACTCAAGCAGCTTTCACCAAGAGAAAAGTTATAAAGATAAACTCCAGTCTGGATTGCCATATATCTCTTAGCATCTGCAAAATATGTTGGCCTTTTAATTTTTTTTTCCCGTTTGTTTCCCCACAGTCATTTGGGAGCACATTCCTTCTGCTCTATTTGGTTTTGTCTTTTGCCATTATCAAGACTGTTTCTGTCAAGTGAAGGTCCCCTGCCTGAATATGAAATAAAGAGGTAGGTGAGAATCTACAGTTAGTTGTGCACTGCAGTGTCATTCAGCTACTTGCATAATATTTAATTGAAGTGGTTATATTCTGTTCTCTCTGACTCTTTATTGGAGGCTGTGTCTGGTTTCGTGGCTTCCTCTGTTAGTAGATCTTCAAAGCAGTTGCAGTTGTGACAGTGTCAGTACTGTCTTCTGTGGCTCGCATAGAAGGCTTCCAGACATCTCTCTCCACAGGAGTCATGCAACTTGACTAACTCCTGATCGTAGCCTGAATGTGTATGGTTCAATGCAGAGGCCCTTGTAATATAACCTCCTTGTATTTTCATTTCAAAGAGTTTGGTGTGCAGTGATTGTAGTTTTGAAGTCTGTTCTTCCTCTCCTGCTAGGAGAGCAATTAATGAAGACTATCCTCACTACATCAGCTGTCATTATTTTTTGAGGTAGAATATGTATAAGCATGTGCTCCAACCTTTAGTCTTTGAAAAGAAGTTGTCTAATATTGAATACCGAAGATAAACTTGCCCTTGGAAGTTTGATCCATCAGTTTCTATCTGTTTTGCTGAGAAAAAAGAGACAAGGAAGAATGGTTTGGATAGTTACATAATGCAGGGAGCCATATGAGATTACAGAGAAGTTGGCAGGAAAAAGAACAGAAATGGAGCAAATAAGTAATGATTTATTTTCTTTCTTTTGAAGTAGAAGTGAACTGATTACAAAGCCTGGGTGAAATTGTTCTCAACTTTACCAAGTCTGGTTCTGAATGTAATGCTTACGTCTTAATCCTATCTACGATAAGCTTGTTTTCAGACCAGTGACTTGACAAAGGTCCTGATCTGTGTTCTGTCTGGCAGAAAATGTGAATAGTCTCATTCTGATAGCCTGGGTGGCAATCAGAATTTTGTAATGTGGCTTATTTCTTTTAAGCATTTTTCTGTTGGAGACTTGTTTGGAGTACAGGCTGATCACCAGTTAAAGAAGAATAATGAGCTGACATGGAGCTGTTCTTGTTGTTGCTCCTCAAAAAATTAACCTATTGGGTAGAAAGATTTGCAGAAAAATAAATATAGGGAGAATATTTTCCGTTTCTTACTCTGGCAGGATGAAATGCTTATTTTGAGTTTGATTGAGGTAGCTTGTAAGGGCAATTGTCTAATGGTGTAGTATTTCTGGATCTGGTCTTTGCAGTGTTAGGAAACTGTTGCCTCAGGTCTGGGTTTCTGCTGAGAAGAATTCTTAGATTTCAAGTGTGAAAAATGTTTTTAGGGCATTGATTCTTGATTTACTTAACTCACTTAAAAATAAGCAAATTAAAAAATAAAGACTTGTTCTTGTTAGAAATTCTGTCAAGTATTGCTACTGGTTACCAGCAAATAGTTGATTAATATAAACAGACAAAGAAACACTTAAGGATTAGATATAAAAAACCCCTGGCATATACACTAAAGCTGGTATCAGTTCAAAATGCTACTGGAAGAACTGACCATTTACAGTGGCACACATCTCAGAGTATGATGTTCTCTTCCACAAAGGACCATGCTTTATTTTAAAATGAATTAATGTGTGATCTAAGTTTCAAATTTGCAAATCCTTGTGATTTCTGTGAAAGTGTCAAGCTGTGAGTATCATACATTGCTATTTAAAGCTTTACTTTGTACTAAGGTGCATAAGTACCTGAAATTTGGTGCAAAGGCTGAACAGTAATATTAGAAGGAACCTACTAGTTTTGCACTTAAGTTTGTAGACTATGTTGGAGCTTTTTTGATGAATGGCTTAATATAGAGACTGATTTCCTTTTCATCTTTCCTTGTAAAACTCTCACTCCCTTGATTCATTAAAAGAAGGAAAATGCACAAGATGAAAACTGATTTTTTTTTTTCTGCACTCTCTTGACTTTGACTTTTGTTTTCTGTAACTTGTGTATTTATTTCCTAGTTGGTGCCATAGCATAATTATGAACCTGGTGTAGTTTTAGTACACTCTTATTTTGTCCCTCCAGCATTGCCTAAAAGACTTGCTCAGATAGCGTGGTTTTATTGGAAAAGCTGCAAAACCTGGATAATTTTTTTAAAATTCCTTATGTTTTAAGCAGCCTAATTACTGCCATGTTGAAATTCAGCACTGCAGCAGCGGAATGAAAAGAGGAATCAACTGTCTGAATAAATGTAACGCTCAGGACGGGTCAGGCTGGAACTCCGAAAAGCTGTTATTGACTTCTTCAAGCTGACTGTAGGGCCAGTCATGCAAAATTGTGTCCAGCAGAGGATGATTTCTTTCAGAAGTTCTACAAGGCTGGTTCCATCACTGGTGAAATTGTTCTGCAGGGAATGTAGCTTGGATTCTGGTTGGGAACGTGTCCTGTGGTTGAGTGATTAGAGATGACCTGTGTTCTGTCCTGGTCACGTCTCTGGTTTGCTGGGTAAACCATTCCCATTTCTTGTGTCCTGTTCAGTAACTGGTGAGCAGCATTGAGGAGTCTGGTTTCCTTTCAGATGCATAGCAAAATACACACATTTTTCTCAGTGAGCATTACTAGTACAAGAGAAGACTTGTCCTGGTACTCTTGATCTTCTGGTGAAAAGTGCTACTGGAAGTCTTAGGTGCTGTTTATTCTACCTCTTTGTGTTGCAGACTTTTTAAGGAAATTTCAACTCAGATTAAAGATTTAGTTTCAAATTTCTAATACAATGAAGCAGGAAGGACTTTGCCGTCAATGACATAAAAATTGATGGGAAGAAAAATCCTTATAAGGACGTCTTTATATTTTTTCTAGAATCAGGTTCTGTGTTTTTCATGTTTTAAATTAGTCATGAAGTAGTGGCTTTGTGAAGCTTCATTCCTTTCTTTGTTGTTCATGGTACTTAAGAAAAGCTGGTATTTAGAAAATTATTTACCATGTGTGCTTCAGCAAAGATTACCTGAAGCTGCCTAATTTCTATTTTGTGTGTATTTGTAAACCTTACTCTAATATGTAAAATGCCAGTAGGTGGCAATCAAGAATATACAGGCTGATGCCTCTGTGTTTCATAGCACCAAAAAGATTCTTGTGCATGACAAAATATCAGTTTGCAATTTAACAAGCTTGCAAAACTGAGAGCCTGGAATGAGTGGAAACTTGTGCAAGAATGGCTTTGGTCTCTTAGTCTGTAGTTAATCATATCTGTTTTCCCCAAGGAACAGATAGGGGTTAGATGTTCTTTAGGAACTTGTTGCTGTGGTTCCGAATGCTTCACCTTCCAGCTTGCTTCAGCTGAACTTTCACCTTTTGGGCTGTTGGGAGCAGCCCAAGTGTATGTTGGGATGCATTGCAGGGGCTGTGTCCTCAGGCCAGCTATGGCTGATGTAGAACAGATGTCTCTGCAGGGTGACATAAGGAACCTGCATCCGTGCAGCCAGAGGAGCAGCTGTGTGTAGGTGTGATTCAACAGTGTTACTCCTTTCAGAGCTTATTTTGCCATCGCAGGTTTCCAGAATTTTGTGTTACTTTCAAAGTCCACTATAGTGACCTGGGAACTCACTCTGGGCACATGAAGAGTGAATTGAAAACAGTTTTGCTGTAACTGCACTCAAGTCAGACAGGGGTAGGATTTTTCTATCTTACTTTCCCCCTGTGGGATAGGAAAAAAAATTACTGTTCACTAATGAAGTTAACAGTTGATAATTTGCTGGTAATTGGATGGACAGATTTATTTTTGGTGCAGCAGGGAAGTCTTATTGCTATACATAAAACTTCCAATGAAACAGTTTGTAAGATTAAATTGCAACTGACAGTGCAGCATTTGCTTCTACCATTTACCAGCATAGTAAATGACTTTTTCCCACATCTGCCCTCAGCTTCATCTTTCCTTATGATAGGAGACTGCCATGAAGGGGAGAAAGGTGCAAGGATTTGACTTTGTGGAGGCCTTTTTTGCAAAAGAAATGGCTGTGGCATGAGGTCGTTTGAAACATTGACTGCTTTGTATTGGTATTGTTAAAACATTGTGACCTACATTGCTTGGGCAATGTGATCTGCTCCAATTAATGGATCTGTCAGCACAGATTAATTATAAAACTGACAACCACTTCTAGATGTAGTGGGTGCTGGTGACCTCTCATCATGAGAGGAAGATGTTGGCTTCTGCTTTGTGTTTGTGTGATAATATAATTTGTATGACTCTGCTCTGTGGAAACTGTCCTTTTAAAATGCTAGATCTCATGTACCACACTTGAATTATTTTTACCAGGTTTTAGTTTCTTAATACACTAGAAGTCTCTATTGCCAAATTGATTAGCATCTTGGAAATTTGCTTCTAGTCCTGCATTTTGCTTTGCTTCAAAAGAATCAGTGTAATCATCATTGCATTCTGTCATTAACTTCATTAGTGAGCCTCTCCTGATCTTAGGTGACTGTTTTTCAATCATTGCATGAAAAAGGTACCAGAAGTAAAGGGTATTGCTTGAGCCCCCTTTTTGTGGCATTGTTTAGTGGCAGAGAGCACAAACTACTGTATAACAGACAAAAATAATGTTTCTAGCTCCTGTGCAGCCTCTTCTTGATTCCACTCCTCTTCCTAGATCTGCTTTCAATTATCTTGGTCTCTTCCCTGTGTTTCTGGAGGGGAGATTGAGCTAGGTATTTCAGATGACAGTTTCATTTAGAAGTTTAGCTGTGGATAGTTTCTAAGCTTTGCTAAACAGAGTCAAGAAAGAGGGAACCTGTCTGCTTTAGTAACTCTTCTGAGCGGGGGGAGAGTAGGGGCAGCTTTACTGTGATTTTCAGGGTGGCTCCTCTGCCTTTTCTACTGTGGAAGGCCTCCCTTTCTATTAGCAACTCAACAGTGTACAGCAGACATTGAGATTGTTTTGCCAGTGTACATTAGTTTGAACTCATGCAAGTTAAATACCATCTGCAGTGTGTTCCTCGCTCGCTCAATATGTCCCAGTACAACTGTAGTGTTTCAGATTTCATAGCTCACTTCAACTGAAACAATTTACTTTTGCTAGAAAACTTGTCCTACTCCCCATCCACTTCTCTTGTGTTAGACAATGGTTCAGGAAACAACAGACTCTCAAAACCAGGCTGTGACTTCTCTAAAGGCCCAGGCAGCAGGCAGTCATTGGGAAGTAACAGGGCAAGAACGTGACATTAATGTCATGTCACTTAACTGTGGGATGTTTCTGAATGGGAGAGGAATGTTCATAGTGACGTGTTCCCTTTTGATGGCTGATCTTTAATATTTCATGAAACCAAACTAGTTCAGAAACATAAAGAAGCTTTTTACTAAAGTGATTTTCTAGAGCAGACTTGGCATAATACACATAGTCTAAGTCTAGCCAGAAAACTGTCAAGCTTCTTCCTCCATTTCCCTTCTCTAATGAGCTGAGACACATTGTTCTTATGCTTCAAGGCATCCCAGAAATCTGGAGATCCCATGCTTCTGGACTGGTACAGCTACAGACATTTTCTCTAGGATTTATCTACAGAGTCTTTCAACTGGTCTAGAAAAAAATTTCCTGTGCTTCAGTGCACAGTAGAGAAATTGTCCAATGCTGTTTAGAAATATCCATGCACTAAAATATCTTATTTAAATATTTGGACAGGATTGAAATTGTACAATGATCTAGTATGAAGCATGAACGTATTGTAGGCAACTTTATTCCCCACAGTAGGTAATGTAAACCATTTTCTGTGGAATGTGTCTATTATATCTTCCTTTTAAGAAAATTTTCCTAATGCATGTAGCTGCTGGGCACAAACTACTTTTTTTTTTTTTTTTTCCTTTCTCAGTACTGAGGGAGCAAGTTTTTAGGTGTATAAGTTGTTGCCTTGTAAGCACTTTCTCTTTGACACTTGAACTGCCTTTTCAGCTTCCTTGTAATAGAGATGTGTTTCCTCATGCTTGAACTTATAGACTGCAGCGACTTTACCATATGAAAACTTTTGTCTCCTGCATTATCCACCATAACTAAAGCTATACATATCAACACCTTCAAAATGGGCATGTATATCTGATCCTGTTGTATATGGACTCAGAATGGCAATGTTCAAAAACATAAAAAGCTTCATGGGTCCAGATGAAGCAGAAATCCTGATCCATTTTTACCTCACCCTATTGCCCCAAAGAGTCCAGATAGATTTGACCCCTCTTACAGTTCTGGATTCTGCAATCCAGCCTTTCAAAGGACAGCAACTGTAGTTTGCTGAAAACATGGATTATTATCCCAGATAAATAATCTAAGCAGAGAGAAGTAGACTGAAAATTATAAAATACCACCAAAACACGTGTGGCTCTGAACTAACCCCTCCTTTGGATTTCCTTGTGAGGTAAATGAGTTCTTAACTGTTGACACAAACTGAGCCCTGGCAATTGCTCAGTCCAGCACTACCCCCTTCTAGTTATTCCTCCCACAGCACATACTTTGTGTTGTTCATCCTTTCCAGATATTCGAAATGTTCCTTTGATTTAGTCCTGCACTGAGCCTCATGGCTTGTGTTTCCAGTTGTATCTGCAGGAGCTTTCTAATAGAGGTCAGTCTTTGTTCCTTCAAGGACCAGGCTGTTGAAGAGAAGATGCTGCCTACATTCCTCAAACTTTAAAGTGCTCAGACTGGATTTAACCTTAGGGTTTCCTAGAACCAGGAACTAGATAATCTTGAAATCCCCAAATATGTATCTGATGGATAAGTTACATTTTTCACTCTATCTCCCAAAATACTTGATTCTTTCTCAGTGTATAAAATTGCTCCTGATCCTCTAGGCTTTGCAGCAATTACACAGTTGAAATTATTACTGTTATCTGACACTAGCTCTGCAACTTTCATTAAATACACTTAGGGATTCCCCCACTGCCCTTAAACTGGCAATGAGTATATTTTCTAGATGTGAATATGTATGCCCTTTCTGAGGTGTTTATCTTATTGTGTCGTGCACTCTGCAAAGTGGCCTCAGCAGTACCTGCTGTATTTTGGAGTCATCCTTTACCAGCTGACTCTAACTGAGGCAGGCACAAGCTTTTGCTGCCCGTGCACCCAGTGAGGAAACCAGCAGTGGAGGAGTGAGGGATTTTCTGTTCCTCTGCCTTCTGCAGGACTAGAAGGCTACATAGGAAGATAGCTTCAGGAATACCAGGAAAGAAAAGCTGCTCTTGTGGTGAGAGGCAGTGGACTCCTGCTGCCCCCTCCCTGCAGACTTGCAGAGCAGTACTTGCATTGCAAGGTGCACTGGAGCCTCAGAGATGGGAGTGTTTGGTACTGGGACATGGTGCAGATTGCCTATGCCTGATGCAATGTGTTGTGTAAGGACCTGGAGTGTTCTTTTAAGACAGGATGTGTCAGATAAAGCTGTGGAGGGTCGGAGCAGACTGTATTTCTACTTTGCAACTTTGGGCAGGGTGTACTTGATAATACATTTTAGTATTTCTGGACAAATGAAAGTTAATAAATACGAGTTTAACTTCAGCCAAATTCTCCCCTTAGTTCCTGTTTGCATACATAATTAATGATCACACAGAGCATTTTAACATAAAGGGCTCCAAAGCTCTTCAGACTATTAGCCTCAGTGGAAAGTGATGGAATCACAGCCTTTTCTTGTACTATTCAGGACAATTCACTGGAAATGGAGGATGAATCTGGATAAACTTTCAAAAGACATTAGAAATATCCAACTTTTTATCATTATCACGGAAATCCCAGAACCCTTTGTCCATACCTTATTCATAAAATAGATATTAAAGGGAAGGATTGTATTAAGTAGCTTCAGGAACAAGACCATCTTTGTCTTGACAAAATAGTTCTGAAGTTTTAGCCTAATAGGACCAGAAGAAAATCTGCCATAAGTGATGGATGGAAGGGGACCTCCTGCTCTTATTTTGCCTTTGCAAGAGTTTCTTGCCTCTTGAAATGCCTGATCATGTTGAATTCTGCTGTGACTTCAGTTAACTTTGGTCTTAGTGACAAGTAGCAAATCCTAAATATTCCTGTGTCCTTTTATCAGTGTTTCGTCCATGACTCACTATAGATAAACAAGATACTCCTAAAGTGATCTTTAAAGCAGGCACTATGAAAGGGCAAGTCCCTTCATCAGGCCATAAAATAAGGGACCAAATAATTCCTCCAAGCAGACAATGACTGAGTATTATTCTTTTCCACTGATCTAGATGTCAGTCCTAAAGTCCTGACTGCCTACATGGTGTTCTGCACCTGTTGTATGTGCCTTCCTCCTCTGTAGGAAGCATTACATCTTAATCTGCAGCCCTGTCAGTTTGTCAAGAGATGGGAAGTCCTGATAGAGATGGTTGTTGACAGAAAGGAGCAGTAGAGTGTGAGGAGAATGAGAGGACACAGGAGAGACAGGACTCTGAGCAGCCTCATTTAAGGTTCTGCTGGCAGACACTGGACAGAGCTGGATCTCCTGAAAAGGAACACATTAAGAAGTTGTTTAGTACCCTTAGCTATGGAGTATTACAGTAAAAACTCACTTCATTACATCTGGATGTAAAAAAATAGAAAGCTGTGTTGTCTGGCCAAAAGGTATATATTTTTTATTAAAAAACTAACCCCAAAAGAGAACAAAACACCCAACCCCCCTTCCCCTCCCCCCCCTCCAAAAAAAAAACCATCTAGGTAACACCCCAAAAGACCCTTTTTCCCTAAAAAAAAAGCCCCTAGGAACAAAAAATTAATTAAGGATCTTTCTCTTCATGAACACTTATGTAAATATTCTCATCATAAGCTTTGTATCTAGCCATTTAGTTAACAGAATACATGAATGATTCATGGTAGCCCCATACATAATGCATAATTAAATCACAGACTGATGGAGTGGAATTTATTAATTGTGAAGACACATGTGTTACCATGATACTAATTTATTTCTTTCAATTTTATTGGCATATTGCTCGCTCATCTGTGATTGCCTGCTTTGTTGCATTACCCGAGAACAGTAACATGTTGTTAAAACAAATTATCTGGATGTTTGGATAGGCTGTTTGTTCACTGATGGGAACAATATGTATTTAGCAAAAAGATTTAATGTAAATTATTATACATGGGGTATTATCTTAGCACAGAACCATCACACCAAAGCTGCTCTGATGAGCCATATTAATTTCTGATATGATTAAAAAATATGTTAGAAAAATAACTGCCAGGACTCTGGTATGAAGAAAAAGTGGAAGTTCATAGAAAATGATCTTGGCAAAATTACATGGTAACTTTTTATATATTTTCATGAATCCTTGCAATATTAGATTGTAAAATTTA
The DNA here is from genome assembly GCF_028018845.1 of Melospiza georgiana. Taxonomy (NCBI): domain Eukaryota; kingdom Metazoa; phylum Chordata; class Aves; order Passeriformes; family Passerellidae; genus Melospiza; species Melospiza georgiana. The sequence continues at coordinate 15,998,685 of NC_080437.1, read as the reverse complement.
ATGTCTTAACTAGCACAAACAAAAATGGAATTTGATTTCTAGCGTGGATATATTGTGGTAGTATTTGAGTGAAAATTAGGGAAATTCTTTTAAAAAAAGACTTTACACACCTTTGTTTTCTGTGTCTCTGTACATTTGCCAGATCAACTGGAAATTGACATTATGGCATTGAAAGCTCAAGTAACTGTTTTGCTATGAATTTGATGGAAGGAGTCAAGTGTCTCACTTGGAAAAGAGGCCATATTTTAATATACGTCACATTTTTAGCCTTTTTGTTAGTCAGATGATTGTAATCACAGTGCTGAAAGGCAAGGGCCTTCTCTGGGGGTCCAAGGCACAGTAACAAGTGGAAATGAAAAATAGAGACTCTCTTAGGAAGATTTGAGTAGAACAGATGTGTAGTTGTCTTCAGAAAATATTGGTTAAATAGGTCCTTTTGGAATATCTCAGGTATGCCTGAGCCCTTAAATCAAGCTGCTGTCAGGAGCAATCTGCAATGAGCCCAAGTGATTGTAATTCCACTGCTGTGTGGTGAGAGCAGTGGTGCCTATAGAAAATCCTGTGTCTTTGTAGCCAGAAGCTGATATTAGGCTTAATATCATTAACTGTCTTATTTCTTTTGCCATCTAAGCTGGGAAATAAAGCCAGAAGGGACACTTAACACATCTCATTTTACCTGTTGTGTACCCCAGGCTGTTATTTTGTATTTCTGCCGTAGTGGCCAGTAGCAAGGGTAGGGTAGGAATCACTGGAGGATCTTCTAACTCTGGCATACTTTGATCACTTTCTGTGTTGTTATATTTGCTGTACTGGGCTTAAAAAATACATTCTGCTTTTGTGCAGAAGACTCAGGTTGGGTCATCTTTTAAAATCACTCAAAATCTTTGTTCCTGAACTTGCTTCAGTGGAAGAGTTATTTCTGTGCTTGGTTCTTCTGGAACATGGATGGTGACTCCTCTGCTGAGCAGAATTTCTTCCACTGGATGCACGCAACAACCAGCTTTGCTCTGCAAGTAGAGATGGAGTAGAGCTTGGTGGTTTATACATGAAGCCCTCCCTCTGTTTTGCTGTAATATTAGCTGCCTTCTTTCACATAAAATGATGCTGGAAGAAAAATGCATCTGGAAAAGAAATCATAATACATAATCAAGCAACATTTTGGAATTTCTTTTGATAGCAGAGGGAAAGGAAGTTGGGGTGTTTTGTTTGGTTTAGCCAACTGACAGGACCTCAGCTTGCTAAGTGCTGTATTGGCACATGTTAAGAATCAGTTCTTGCTCAAAAAGTTTGCTATTGGGTGAGACAAACAAAAGCCAGATGTGATAAGTACCATCACTGCTCTTCAGAGACAGAACAATTGAGTTGACAGATACAGAAGTAATTGAGACCCTGGTTTAAAAGAGGTTAAATGACTGACAGAGGCCCTCCAGGAATTAAACTGCAGGGCTGAGAAATAAATGTGGGTTCTAGTGTAGGCTCTTGGCCATAAAACTGAAGGAAAAATTTATAGGCTGAAGAAGAGACAAGAACTGCAAAAAACTACTTCTCCCCTTTAATTTTAAATATACAGGTACCTTAAGAAAATCATATAATGCAGCTGTTGTTTCTTGACATATCAAAGTTGTTCTAATTCTGACTCTGATTTGTGTGACTTGAAACCACATTGTGTCAGCAAGAATATTGGTAAAACTTCAGCTTATTGCAAACTAATTTATATGCAAGAGTTCCATACACATTTTTTTGAGAGCTGCCTTTTTATGAGTAAGCTAATTTCTGGTTTGCCTGAGCTTCAGAACAAGCCCATCTCAAAATTAATCAGCACCTGCCTCTTCACTAATACTGCAAGGAGTAGCTCTCGCTGTACTGAATCTGTATCCATCAGATAAAACATAGTATCTGTGGTGTATTAGTCATCCTGAAAAACAGAGGAAAAGTTCCTATTGCAGAACTATCAGAAGATAAATATTTTCTGCTTTGAAATTATTCAAGTAGTTTTCTCTCAAGCTTTATCTTTTGCCTTTTGCTCTTCTTACAGGAGTATCATTGGTCTCTCTGTATCTTATTACAAACTCCACTTGAATTAACTTTAAGAATTTAATTTCCCCCGCACTCCCTTCCCCAGAGCTGTGGACCAGATCCTTGACTGCTGCAAGCAGGTCTTGTTCCCTCTGATTTTGTGTCTGTTCTATGAAGTGTGCACTTCAGCATTTTCAGAAAACTGCTTATTTTAAGGGTATTGTGCTGAAATTTTGAGCTGTTAAACTTGAGGCTTTCTCCAGTGTCATGTTTCCAGGTTTTTGATCGGGTAAATGAAAATGTTGGTGTTTTTAGCTGAGATGCTGAACTTCTCAGCTTAAGACAGCTGGATGCTGAAATAGAATACTCAGAAAGGTTGTAGAAACTCTACCAATGGAGGTTTTCTGGGTTGGGTTTGTTTCTTTAATTATTTTTTTTGTTCTTTAACAATTTTTTACACAAAAGGCCCTGTAACAAGGAGGCATGTAGGTGTAAATGCTCTGCTCTGGGAGCATCCTGAGGTCATTTGAAATGTTTTTTACCTGATACTGTGCAGACTGTTCACATAGTGATTTTTCTGATCAAATCTATGAAATTTTGGGCTGGTTGACTTCTGCCCTTGCATGCTTTATTAAGTTGATGGGTTTTGAAGATGGTTCCAAAAGCAATTTAGGGATCTATTGTCTGAACACATAGCCCTAGAGAGTAGCATGGTAAAAAAGGAAAATCTCCTCCTGTTCCTAAAGACTTGGCCTGAGAAGCACCAGAGCAGAAATGGGTATGTTAGGAATAAATTTGGAGGAAAAGGTTAAATATACTTCTACCTTCCTGTCATAGCAATGTGAATATTAGATTACTGTTTCTGTGTGAGCAAGAAACCACTGAATTTGAAATGGATCAAGTGGGGAAGTATTCAGTCAATACCAGCTTCCAGCACCATGTCCAGAAAGGAAGCCCTGGGACCTTCTTGGGTTCAGGCCCGGGCCTGTCTGACTTTTAGTCGGATTTTAGTCTTGCCTTGAAGTGCACAGGGTGATGCCCTGGTAGAGATGTTTGATTAGTGGAGTTCTCTTCTGAATGTGGCTTGGAAGTGTTCCAGCTGTTTGCCTACAGACGTGGTGTGCTATCTCTGTTTTGTAACAGGTTGAGGAATGTTGATGTGCTGAACAGTAGTACTGGGGTCACTGAAAGGCAGCATGATGTCCTCTCATGCTGGATACAATATTACCTATAGTTGTGGAAAGGACTTTGCTACATTCACAGTTACCTTTAAATCCAAATGGCAAAATTATGGACACTGGTCTAAAGGGTAAGCATTGATCATGACTTTACTTGTTTGTCCTGATTATCCTATATTGTACTGGGATCTCTGTTCCAAAGTTCTATGAACTTGGGCCTGTTTGTATTATCCCTGCTTTTTTGAGTCCATGATTTCTAGATGATATTTCTGAATAATTCCAGATGTTCATAGAGAAATAAATTTAAAATCTAATTTTTTTTAGATTTATTTCTGACCTGTTTTTTGAGATGGGAGCACAAAAGTCTGATGTGAACATAATCCAAAATGGTTGACTGTAGTTTCTTTTATGCAGTTAGCCACAGCAGCTGCTGGAGATATGCGAATGCAACACATCTTTAATAAATGAGATGGTACTTGCTTTGACTACTAGTACAGGAGATGGTTTAGCCTGAGGCAAACCTACAGGCTATAGATATTTCAGCTGGCCATGTACAGTTTTTGCTCTAACTTGAAGCCATGCAAATAATAGATCATAGTCTTTAAATAGATATTTGGGGGCAAAGCTAAAAAAGAAAGAATCTAGACAATGTGTTATATTCGTAGTACTTGATACTGAGGGGAGGAAGGAGGGAGTTGTCCATATCTTCAGCATCTGTAAAGAAGCCAGTTGAATAACATAGTTTTTTGGGGCAAGATGTCATACCAGGCTACTTAATTGCAAAGGTATTGAAGATGCATGAAACTCAGCCTCAGATTCTGCAGCAATGGAAATACTATTACAAGAGGTAGACTAATAGAAGGAGACTGATGAAAATATGGGGTAATTAAAGTAGATGGTGCAGATTTGATGTATGAACACTGTTGAACCTAGGTGTTACAGTTATTGAGAAAGACTAATATCAGCAGTTTTTACCCTCACCCAAAGTGAACTCTCTGCAGGATTCCCAGCAGATTTCTACCCTGGAACTGAAGAGGAAGTGTTGAATAAGAGAGGGATAAGAGGGACCAACTAATTATGCTTTAAAAGCAGATAGGAGGAAAGCAAAAAGGAAAAAGCCAGCAAATTAGAACACACTATTTTTTTTCTTCTGTGCCACACAGATAGGATTGGATTTTTTTTTTGGTTTTTTTTTTTCTTTTCCCATCCCTATAGTGTCACTTAAAAGATGATGAAGATTGTATGACATGACATCTTTAATATGGAACTGTAATGAAACTGCTGAATAACCCTAAGTTTTCTAAGGGGAAAAGATCTGATTAGAGAGAGCCTAAATGTTCTACCTTTCATATTAGGCAAAGTAATGGAATGCCTTTTTAAAAACAGCCAATGTATATAGCTGCAGTCAACATCTCAACAAATATAGAGAATTGGACATTTATTGTGCAGGCTTTTGAGCAATTGTACATAGTTCTCTGTGGTTTGGAGAGTTGTAATTAAGAATTAGCGCAGAGTTTGAAACTTCCTGTTTGTAGACTAGGTGGAGTTTTTTTCTGGGGTGTATAGTTTGTGATATACTGCACTCATTCCTATCTCACTGTCCCTGTATTTTAGGGTTGCCAAAACTGGGTCATTTATCATCCTGATACCCAGCATCTGTTCTGCCATATAACCTGTAAAAGAAGACATTGCTAATGCATTTGCAGGCAGTATTACAGCTCATGGGCTGGAGCACACAGAGATGAGAGGCTGAGTGCTGGTGTCCATCTCCAGCTGGATTAGCAGGGTCTCAGCCACACATACTGTCTCCCACAGAGAGAGGGGTTTGGCAGTCAGCATGGAACTGGGTAGCAAAGCAAGCAAATAGTATCTGGACAGCACTAACCATCTCCAGACTAGTGCAAAAATTTGAATTAAGCTCAGATCTAGCAGTTACTGAAACTTAACACCTCTTGGTGACTGTTCATTCAGTGTTGAGAGCTTGGTATCTGGTGCAGATATCCACAATTTTGAGTCTACTGCTACCTTTTGGCATTTGGGGCAGGTAGGAGAGATGCAACTTGATCTTTCTTTCACCATGATCTTGCAGCCCAAGGTGGGTGTAGGGTTGCATAAACTTATTTTTGAGATGCAGATAGCCTAGGGAATGCTCAGGAAAAAAGATTTTTACACATGTGTTTTTGCACCTATAGAGTAACTCTTACCCAATTGTGTGTGTTACTCAAGATAATATATGTGGGCAGACACAGTCACTCATAAAAGTATCTCACCAAAATCTTCTGTGTATATCTGTGTTATGTTTATACAATACAAAGTTTAGTGGCAGTGCTTGTTTATTGGATTTTCAGCTCCATGTCACTTATTCTGCTGCACTCATGATTCAATGCTGCCTTAGCTGTAGTTTCATGTTCAGCTGTAGGGCTGCTTGAGCTGGATTAGTGGACCCAGGTGAGAAACCCCAGCTCTGAGCCCAGGGTAGGGCTGATCATTGAGCTGGATCACCTTTCTTTCTGGCTGCTGAATGGACAATGGTTAAAATCAGTTGGCTTAGAAAAATACATTTAACCCAGGCAAGTAGCTTTGTTTGAAGTCATTTAAGGAAATTATTTCACAAGCATTTACACCAGCAAACCTGACAGAATGTATCTGTGAGGGCAGGTATGGGTTGGTGACCAATAGCTGGGATGACCTGGAAGTGGCAAACCCCTGAAGAGGACATCTGACTGCTTTATTGCAGGGAATGAGAACAGCTTAAGGGAGAGAAAATCCAAAGGTGCTTTATGGAAATCAAAACTTGGTCTTTGTAGGGAAGTTTCCTGGAATGTGAGATGCTATCATCTATTGGAAACTCAGGATCAAATCTGTTGCATCTCTGAGCAGTATTGATTTGCCAAGTGGAGTTTGTCTCCCTTTGGGATTTCTTCCCCAATTTAGGCTTCAATTGATATAATCTCAGAAGAAAAGCCTTGCTTCCCCTTATAAACTGTTCTCACCAGATGTCTTGTTTTTCCCTTTATACCTTTGAAATGACTGGCTTTGACCTTAGCTTTCCTAATGTTATTTAGCCCACATGGAATATCTATAAAAACAAGAGCTGCAAACTCTATTAAGAAAAGCACATATGACCTCCGATTGTAATAACAGAATACAATTAATGTCAGGCTTGATGTTTTGATGATAAATTCAGGGGTTACAAATGGATTTTGCTTTTTCAAACATACTAGTATGAAGGGAAAAGGGAAAATGAACTTTAAACTACTTACTGACATTTTAAAAGATCTTTTCTTCCCTAGACCTGAATCAATCTATACAATTGAATATTTAGCCGATTTGCACATTCTAAACAAAAAACCCTCAACAAATAATAGAAAAAAGCTTTTTATAGGCAATTTTAAATGAAGAGCTGTAATTGTGAATGGGGATGTTCTTGTGTTACAAACTAGGAACAAGTTCCACTTGTGAAGCAGCTTATTAATTGTGGCTGTTGCAGCAGTTCCACAGGGACATGATGAAGATCCTGTTGGTTCAGTGTCTTCAGAGGCACATTGAAAACATTTGCACCCACCCTCTAGCATTTAAATGTCATGGCTTCTCCTCTGTATTTATCCACAAAAGTGCCATCTTCCACTAGGTCAGAAAGCCTTGCTCTTCAATTTAAGCTGCATATTTTCAAAAGGAAGTAGCTCTGTTTCAGTTCAAGGTAGTTATTTGTTAAAAAAGGGTTTCAGAGGATCAAGATGACCTAGGTGAGTTTAAAACACAGCAACTTTGGCAAAGAGCAGGTGGAAGATGCCCAAGGGAAAATTAAATGCCAAGGCCACAACTGTAGAAGAATGCAATTGCCTAGGCTGACTGGGTATAAGTGCCTTTCCTTCAGCTAGTGCCCTCCTTTCTCTCGTGCTTCAAGTCTGTGTAGGAAAGCCTTCCTTATGAAATTGGATTATGTTACTTAAGACTGAAGAGTACTTTTGGGGCGTTTTCATCTCTAATAGCCAAATATGAATAATTCCCTGCTCTAGTAAGTACTTGCCCTTTCCTCCCCCTCTCTCATGACTGGGACACTAATAATAATAACTCTCTGGTGTAAGTCACCAGAAGTTCTTGTAAGGGACAGAGTATTCTCTCACCCAAAGGGCAGATGGCACTGCAATGCATTTGGAGCAGGTGGTTGCTTAGAGCAGAGAAATGCTCGCTGTCTGTGGTGCCCAAGCAGCTGAGCTGGGAGCATCATTCATTTCCTAGTTTGCTTAGGGCAGCAAATTCCTAGAACTAGTTCACCTACAGTTAAAAGAAGCAGGGAGAGCATTTAGTTTCTGTATGCAGTTTTCAGCATAGCAACTTAATTTCAGAAATCTGTGGTAAAACAAAGAGGAATCCACAAAGAGAAAGGCAGATAACTTGTGCACCAACTGAGTAGATGGAATAATTTGTCTTTTTCTCCTCATTCAACCCCCCCCCGCCCCCATCAAGCCAAAACAACAAAACCCCTCCCAAACCCACTGTCAACTTAAAAAGGGTGCTGTACTAGTCTGCAGCTGTGTCAATTATTGTTAAAAGTGATGTGTATCACTTGAAAGGGAACATTAGAGTACTATGGAGAACTGCTACTACTATCATGGAGCGGTTTTGCTTGTGTGATAGAGTTTGACAATAAAGTTGTCCTGCTGACAGAAAGGAGTCCCTGGGTATGGTTCTTGTACCCAGGATTTGCTCTAGGGACAAGATTTTGGTCTCTAATATTTTCATCCAGGAGCTGGCATCAAATGTCATTTATGTGGGGACACTGTCAGTGTCTCTTTTTCCAGAACACTGAACTCACTGAACACTGTGAGGAGGTGTATTGGGTTTTTGTGAAGCAGTTTTGATAGTGGTTGTCAGGGGCTACAGGGCTGACTTCTGTGGAAGGTGCTATGAGCTTTCCCTGTGTCTGATGGATCCAATACCAGCTGGTACTAAGATGGACCTGCTCCTGGCCAAGGCTGAGCCCATCTAAGATGGTGGGAACACCTCTGGGATAAAGGAATTAGGAGAGGGACAAGTTGTGCAGCAGCGTTTGCAGCCAGTGAGAGGAGTGAGGAGATGTGAGAGGAACAGCTCTGTAGACATCAGGGTCCCTGCACAAGGAGGGGCAGGAGGTGCTCCAGCTGCTGGGGTGGAGATTTCATGGCAGCCCCAGGTGAAGACCATGGTGAGGCAGCCGTGCCCTCACAGCCATGGAGGGCCATGGTGGAGCAGACATCCACCTGGAGCCCATGGAGAGCCCCAGAGTGGGGCAGGTGGAAGTGTCTAAAGGAGGCTGTGGCCCTGAGGGAAGCCTGTGCTGGAGCAGGCTCCTGGCAGGGCCTGTGGACCCATGGGGAGGAGGCCATGCTGGGGCAGCTTTGCTGGCAGGACTTGGGACCCCACAGGGAACCCCTCTGTTCCTGAAGGACTGCGCTCTCTGGAAGGGCCCCACGCTGGAGCAGTTCTTGACCTGCAGCCTCTGGGAAGGATTCACCTTGGAGAAGTTTGTAGAGGACATTCTCAAGTGAGGAAACCCTGTGCTGGAGCAGGGGAAGAGCGTGAGGAGTCCTGTCTGTGAGGAGGAAAGAGCAGCAGAGGTGATGTGTGATGCACTGCTTGCAACCCCCATTCCTGTTTCCTTGTGCTGCTGGGAGGAAGAGTATGGAGGGATGTGTGTGTGTGTAGAGAAATTTGGAGTAAAATTAAACCTGAGAAGCAGGGGTGGGGTGGGGGGATGTGTCTGAATCTGTTTTGCCTGTGACTGTAATGGCTGAGTGATCTCTCCCTGTCTTTATCTTGACCCTTTTTTGAAAATTCCCCTTGTCCAGCTGAAGAGAAGTAGTGATACAGCAGCTTTGGCTGGATGCCAGGTGACTACCAAGGTCAACCCACCACAGAAAGTGACTTTTTTTCCATATCATTCCTGTGCAAGTTTGGTGGAGGAATGCAGCGCATATGCTGGATGAAAGTCATTTCCCTCTCAGACTACTGTTTAGCTTATTGTTTTGTATTTATGCCAACCTCACTGACAAAAGAAACTGCTTTGATTTTTTTCTTGACTTGGAAGTTGTTTTCAATCCTGTAACAAAGTTCAAAATCACATGGAAAAAGAGCAGAGAGACAACAACTCTGTTAGTGTTTAAAAGAAAGTAAACTATGGGAGGTTATCAAGGAAAGGAAGACTTCTTTCTGCAAGGTGAATTTGAAGCAGGTGTGGCTATGTTTTGGAACGTGGAACTTCATTGTATTTCAGACCACTGCTGCCACCATGTGGAATAGTTCCTCCAACTCTTCACGAGGTCTTAACCTTGCACTTGCCTTCAATCTCCTGCTAGTTCATGGAAGGGAAATGGGCTGTATTTTTAAGTTGTCCTAATAATACAAAAAAGCTGTTGAGTGCACCTCAGAGTCGTTGGCTCAGGTTCATGTCATTGATACCTAATGTGCTGCTTGTCTAAGCATGTAAGCAGCCATATGGTAGAAAGTGGGTTGGGGAAAATGCTTACTCTGTGCATGCCAGAATTGGGAGCCAAAAGGAAGATAATGGGATCCATCAGTAATGACACATGAGTCTTAAGAAAAAGCATCAGCAATTTGCTGAGTTTAACATGAGGCATTTGCACATACAAAATATTGGGTTAATGTTTCTGTTTCAGTTGCTTGTAGTTTTTCTGTTGCTTCTCTTTGACTAGTTACTGTAGGTGACTTTTATCCTTTGCATCCTCCTTTTGCTTTGCCAAGAGCTCTGTGTCAAAAAGGTGGCCACTTTATCAGGTCCACAGCTGCTAAAAGCTTCCTTGCTTAAGGTGTGTAACAATGGAGGGCAGCATCTGTACAAAGAAGAGTGGTGTGGCACTTTGGAGGAAGGATTTGTTTATCCTTAAGCCTGCTTGGTTGGTTAGCTGACTGGGTGCAAATGTGAGGGGGTTCCTTCAGTAGACAGTGACACTCTTGCTGTCTCACACAGCCTGTGCCACTGTGTTCCCAGGCAGGTGATTCACAGACTTGTGGATCAAAAGGAGTATCATCAATGCTATCAATATACTGTAGCTGGCACCATTGAAATTAAATTTGTGTTTTCATAAAATACATTTTAACTGGACAGTGTTTTTTTTCTGTTTTGTGAAAGTAGTGTGCAACTATGTCTGAATACGCATTTCCAGGCAGCAGCTTCTCAATAACAGTTTTGGAAAAGGTTCATTTTCTCTTGACCTTTGAAATTGAACATGCAAGTGATACTGAGCAGTGCAGCCATCCTAAACATTCATTTATCAGCCTGCTCAGGAGGGTGTGTTTCTTGAGTGTTTCCTTTATGAGGAGTCTTGGCTTTGTAAGAGTATGAAATAATAGTAAGGTGGAGAACTTCTTTTTGTGGATTTTTTTTTTTTGACTCTCCGGTACTCCCTAATTTCACTTGCTTGATAAATGATAGTCACCACATGTACCACTGCACCTCATTCAAATTTATACCTGAAATGAATTTCTGCACTTGTGTTAGCCACTGAACTCACTAAATGCTGGTTTCAACAAAAGTGTAGAGAAGACTTTTAATTTGCTCAGCTGACAAAATTGTAATGTACTGCTTTGAAACTACTAGCTTGCAACATGTTCTCTCTTCAAGTCCCTTTCTTCCCTTATGCTCTTAGTACAAATTGTGCTCTGGAGAAAGGTGCTCAAGACCAAAATCATCTCTAGTTACAGAACAGATCCAAGTGATGCAAATACTTGATAATACTACAGACTGTCTGTGGAAAGAAGTAGAATGTAATTTCATTTCCAGTTCTGATTCTGGATTTTATCATTCAGGCATGGAGATAGTGCTGTGTTTTGTCTGTGGATGCCCATGCATCAGGATCTAGCAAGTTAATGTCATGAAGCCACTCTTTGTGGATGTATCTAGCTGACAGGTTTGCTATCCCTAAGGGTAGCTATAATGTTTTGGGAAAACATTTGTTCTTCTTTTATTGGGTGTAAGATTAAACATGGCATGAGAAGTCAGGAACACTTCATTTTAGTGATGTCAGAATGCTTTTATCTTGGAACACTTTAGCCTCATGTGAGGATATATATGCCGATATTTTAATAAAATGTAATACAAAATTAAAAGTCAGAATGAAATACAGCCTAACTGACAAACCTAAGAAGTCAAATTAAACATTCCATCATGGAAATCAATATTCCAGAAGGTTTTATTGTTGACAAAATTGTATTTGTCATCTGAAAAGTCATTTTGCTGTCTAGCTGAAATCTTCTTTTAAGAGGGTCTGGTTGTGAATTGCTGAATTTTGTGTTCAAGAATATGGATGCATTCCAAAGAAAGCATTGAAAAGCCACTTAGATGATGATGAATCTTCAGCAGTAATGTAGTGAATTTTGATATACTGATGTAGAAAAGAATTGCTTTGTGTCCAGCATCGAATTTCTATCTCAAATATTCTTTGGGTCGTGTTGTATTTATCACCAGGACAGATAAGTATCATCTTCTTCAGGCTAGAATTTGCATACAATTGTTTCACATTTGATAAATTTGCTTAGGCAGTGGTCAAACCACAACAGTGGAAGAAGCAGGGGTTTCCTGGCTTGCAAGACAAAAACCAAGAAGTCTCAGAATTACAGCGCTAGACTGAGGCATGTCAGTTACTGTCTTCAGGCAACCTTGTCTCTGAATTGAAGTCTTCTTTCTATTTTGTTCCTTGTGCACAACTTTCAGGGTTTCTTTATGCTCCTTGCTATAAAAAATGGCCCTACTAATGGGAATTTAAGATTCTTTTCTTCTTGATTTGAAACCTATAATGCATCAATTTTTAAATTGAATTAACAAAGTTGTTCTGGAATATCATGAGCAACTTAAATTTCAGATAAGTTAGAATTCAAATTATTTCATAAACCATAAACAGAATGGAATTTAATAAAGGACAGTTACAGTTAGTAATTGATACAATGGCAACTTCCAGGTAGTGAACAGTTTTTCTGGCTCCTGTAATTAATATTGCAAATTCATTCCATTTATTTGAGAGTGTGTCCTACTTTATTCAGCTTGGAAACAAGTCTTTAAGAATTTAGAAAACCAGATGTGAAAAACAGGCGAGGAATCTTCTGCATTACCTATTTCCCACTCCCCACTTTTTTCATGCTTGAGAAATTCTTGCCAGTTTTTAAGGGTCCCAGAAGGAGCCCTGTCAATGTTTAAAACACCAAGTACGTGTAAAAGGTGTGTGAAGAAGGATATAATATAAAAATAGTACCAGGTTCTGCTAGTGGTTTCTCATAATGTTTTCTGATGAGTTAGTCAGGAATTTGGCACCTTGGAAAACTGAAAAGCAGTCAAATCAAAGTTACTTTTCTATCTAGTGTGGATCATGAGCTCCTGAGTTTCTCCAGAGTCAATGTGTGTGATGATTGGAGCCCTGTCTAGGTCACTGGTTTTTTTCTTAAGGGATAACATTTCAAGTACAGGGGACTTGCATATCCAACTTCCAATTCCTTCTATTATTTTGGAAATCCTCTGCCAATGTTCCTTGAAATTTTTGTTTGTTTTCTCTGTTCATTCTCTTCACAGTAACATGTTGTGGTTTCTTCCTGCAGTCTGCTCAGGCCTGGTTTCCACTGAAGTCAAGTAGACCATTCAGTAGGTGACTGTTTTGGTTCTCTATGTGTGAGGGGTTTTTTCTTTTTTACTGACTGTTGCAAAAGTAATGCTAGTGACACTTGCCAAAATTTTTTGCTTCCCTGCACGTGAGCTGATGGATGTTACTCTAGATCACAGAAACCAATGTCAATGTTCCAGTCATTATGGTGTAGCTGATTATTTTGATACTTTTCAGTTCACTGGATAGTGTAAGATATCTTTCTTTCAACTAGTGTTTGGTTGATTTGGTTGGAACTCCCAGTGATGACATGGCTTTTAACCAAAAGTAATGTTTTTTCTGGGTCTCAGTTCTGAATCATATCCATTTAGATGACTGGCTTCATTAGAATCTTCCAATGCAAACAGTGGATTTGAGTTTCATTCAAAAAGTCATGTCCTGAAGTTGAATTTATTATAGAACCAGCATTCTGTACAAAGTCAACCCCAAGAATGAAAATATTTATGCTTGGCAAGAATACCAAAGTTTGTTTGTGTTACCTTGTCCTGTAGAGTTAGGTCAGGAACCATCTATTTTACAGCTTCGCACCAATGTGTATTGTTTGGTGAAAGAAAACATCAGCCTCCCAGGAACATTGAGAAATACTGGCCTCTTGCCTTGATAAAGTGAATGATGACCCACTAGTAATTAATATCTTACTGAAATATCTTGTGTAATAACATGCAATTGTCTGCACATCTTAAATACTCCCTCAGAGAGAGACCTCCATTGACAACTGTGAAAGAGCAGCAGCTTGTATTGTTAGATTCTGTAGCAGTTCCTCTTGCAGGGAAATTTTTAGTCTGGTTGGATGTCAGGTTGTCTAGCATAATTAGTCCAGGGAATCTGTGCTTAGCACTTGGTTGCTGTATCTCATTTCCAGATATTTTGGATAAGAAACAACAATGTTTGGCTGTAGAGAAATATTTACACTCATAAACTAGGAAGCCACATCTTCCTTTTTTGTTTGAAGTTTCTCATTGAAGTTTCTGGCTCTGATTCTGTGTCATTCCCATTGCCACAAATTACACTGTATGCTCCATTGCTCAACTGTTTGTGTTTATATCATGCTAGTAAAGACCTGTTTGACTGAAGGTCTTTTTGATATCTGAAAGTATTTCATTCCCTCATCACTGTTAGCTATAATATCACACTACTGAGAAGCTGTAAGATGGATCTAATCAGACAGAGCTATAAGACAAGGCCCTCTCTCTATTCTTATAAATAAATTGCCAGACTGAAGAGGACTACAAAGTTATGGGGTGAGCAGGAAAGTTTTTAACTAACTTTTGATTCCTGAAATTTTTTCTGACTACTGATAAAGCCCATGTTATACAAGATTTCTACTTTCATACTATTTTTCCATATTCTCATCTTTTTGTTCTCATTTATCATATTGACAGTACTTCCCAGGAGTAATGAGTTATTTTTTGAGATGTTAGACCTGAATGGCTAAATAAGTTAAAAAAAAAAAATTGAACAAATAGGATTGTCTCTGACACTACTTGTTAATCCTTTAAGAGCTTTCCTCTACATGAGCCCAGGGAATTCTACATGTTTTAAGATAGAGTAGAACTGTGTCAAACTAAGCAATCACTTTCAGATTTTCATACCCTGCAGCTCATCAACTTATTCATAACTTTTTATCTTGTAACAGAAGTAATAAGTCAAGTTATATTCATAATGTACTGCCCTCAACAGCAGAAACCCAGGATGACCTTTTATTTAAAATTAAGGGAGGACTTTTTTTTCCTCCCTAAGACTTCCTTCTCTTTCAAGGAGAAGTTCCTTGTTTGTTATAAATTGCACTGCTCAGGAAAATTTTGTCTCAGGACAGTTCATGTACAACAGAAATAAATAAAGATAGGTGCAGAAATATTGCTTATTCTGGATTCATGTAGGAATATACAATTTGCTAGCAGCAAAAAATACCCTTCTCTCTCATCTGAACCCTCAGTGAAACATTCTTCTTTACTCAATTTCAGTGTCATCAAAATATACCAAAAACTCTTGGAAAAGCTAGTCTGGTATTCTACTCCACCTGGCAAGTAAAGCAATTGTTTCTCAGTGGCATTCATTGCAGAGTTTTTGAATAAAAACTAAAGGGGTGGAGGGGAGCTGGGAGCTCTGCTGGGTTCATCACGTGCCTCTGCTGAACAGTGCAGTGGGTTCCTGTTGTGGATCTTTTTCCCCTGTGAAGCCCAGACAGGACAATGAGAATGTACTGGAGCTTTACCTTAGAGACCTGGCTTGCTCAGTGGGACCTTATTTTGTAATTATTAGTGGTCAGAAGGGGTTAGGGACTTGGAGCAGCCAACTCAGCTTGGGAGGAGTTTTCAGAGTTGGTGACTGGGAGAAAAAATATTTTTCCTCTCTTTATAAATTCAATGTATTTGATCTGAAGTTGCTGAAAGACGTGAACTGTGGAACCTCAGGTCAGTGTTTTTACAGTAACTCTGCAGAGGAGACCAACATGGCAGATCATGAAAGGAAGCAATGTTGCTCATATCCTGCATAGGGCTTTAAAAATAGATCCATGGTTCTAAGGGCTGCTCCGTGGTTTCCTGAAGATAAATATTTTTCAATTCATGTCAATTTATGCCTGAACAGCCAATATACTGAAGGGTGGACTCTAATCTAAGCTTCACCTACTGCAAATCCAGAGGAACCCAAGAGTCGCTGGATTTTCCCCTGTCTATGAGATGCCTATTATGTCTTTATCTGACTATTAAATCATATGTTTATGTTGTTATGGCCCTTTTGAAGAGGAATTTAATGACTGCTTTCTTTTACACTCCTCAGTTTTGGGTACTAAGTTGATTAGGATAATCATAACTTGCAGTCTTAAATTGCCTGACAGTTTAATTTCTTTCTGTGACTTGTCATCCTCTAAGAGCAGGGTTTTGGATGGGGATTTAGGTGTGTTTTAAAAAGAATTTCAGTTTCTGTACAGGATGTAGTTACTATTCCCTGGTCTTATGTAAAGCTTTCTACTCCCTTTCATTTTCTTCTTCCACTTCTATCACTTAGAACACTTCTCCTGCATGTATATGTTTTACAGTTTATCTTTTTGCTGAGTACTTGTGATGAATTCTTATTCAATCTGGGTGTTTTTGACTATTCAAGTAGGATGTCTCTTTAGTGTTATTTTTATATTTATTTGTAATCTTTAAGAAAAAATATTTTTGGAAATTCAGTGGAATTAATTTGCTTTGCTACGTGCTTTGGATTTGTCGATATTCAGTCTGTAATAATTTCACCCTTTTTCATGCTAAAACATGTGTAACTGATGTTTATATCAGTCATTTTTCTTTAATGGTTTTTGTTTCTCTGGATTGAGTAGAAGGTGTGGAGGGCTGGGCAAGTGGAAAAGTAAAAAATGTAATTGGTGTCACAGAATACATATCCTTTTCATAAGTGAAACTCAATAAAATTGTGTTATTTTGGTGCTGGAAGTAAGTTGCTGCAGAGCAGAACGTGGTAGGATTTTGCAGCAAGTCTGCTGCATGCCTCTCTAGTTGCACCAGATCATCTGTCTTTGGAGTCCATATCAACATGCTGTGAGTCCTGTCATGGAGGATTAGGAAAAAACCCTTCCAGGAGGGATTACATGCATTCCTGAGCTACTGCACAGAGAAGTTATTTAGAGTTGGGGGGAGGAAGACAGGAATGAGACAAAGACTGTATTAGCCATCTAATTTGGAAGAAAACTGTTGTATCAAATCATGATTATTGCAATCATTGCACCCTTGATGAACCTTCAGTAAGAGAGGAGTATTCATCTGACTGCATAAATTAGAGAGAAGAAAAAGATTTGCATGAGGTCATCTAATCTGTCCCCTGAGGCCAGTCCCCTGGAGTACAGCTTCTGATGCTTGTCCAGTCTGTTTCTAAACACCTCACATGATGAGGCTTACTTCTCTGTGGGCTGCTTGAGGGGGAATAATGTAGGAGTGACTGGGCAAAAAATAAAGCACTGTAGCATTCTTATAACAGTGGTTTCGAGTGCCCATGTTGAGTGTTGGAGCTTGCCTAGTGTAGGCCAGCACAGAGTGAGGAAAGTGCTATATATGCTGCTATGGAGTCTTCTCTGAGCCCAGCCTCCTCCTTGCTGTGTGAGTTACAAGAGTTACTACCATGGCCTTCCAGCAGCCAGTCAGTGCTCACTCTGCCTTTGTCCTTTCTACCTCTACCTATATTCTAAATATAGGTACCTCTATGTTCTAAATGCTTTGAATTAATTCTTTTGAATGCTGTGCGGCCATTTAGGAAATGTGCATGTTGTGGTTGGAGTGCTGAGTCAGTATGTTGTGTCGTGTGAAACCAATGAAATTTTTATTGTGTTCCTAGTTTCTGTGGTTCTTGGATAGCTCCAAGGTAATGCTGCACAGAAACGATGGGTTGCTGATCTACAGCAGCTGAGTTCAAATATCTTCCCTCTGTTACTACTGGAGCCAAAAGAGAGAGGCTATGAAATGTGCAAGACATTTACATAGTTTTTTGTTAGATATAGATATATCTATTTATGGATATGTTTATATAGATATAAAGTACTTTCACCTTTTGATTTACAGTCTTTTGTAAGCTTTTCCAGCCAAACCACTGATGCATCTGAGCAGAAGACTAGAAATCAGAGCTGTCATTTTGCCCACATGATTGTCAGTTCTTTGCAAGTGGGAATATTTTATCAATGGATGCTCTGGGCAAACAATGCTATTGCAGAGACTGGTGCAATTCCTGGCACCGTTCTGTAAGCCATTGCACATCAAAATTGAGAAGTGGTAGGAGTGGAGAATGGCTGTTGAAGGTGTCTTGAGAATTTAAATAATAGTGGTAGCCTAGCAAAGGCTCAAAGGACAATGTATTAGTCACAAGTTTTCTATTAAATCATCAAGTTTCCTGGCTCATGCAACCAAAATATTTTTTAATGAGTGATGTACTTATACTACTCTGTCTCTTGACACCATGAGCTAATCAGTGTAAGGTCCCGTGTTGCATTTTTGGCTTCTTTTGCCTGTGCCATCTGTTATTTTGGTGTACTGTTGAAAGGTTGGTGTTGCTATTGCATATGTGAGAGTAAAACAGAGAGACAGGGCATGCTGTGTCAATATGAAATGCCAAAACATGGGCTGCATTTTAAAATGATTTTCAGTAGGTTGAAGCTAGTGTTTTCTACAAGGTTTCTGGATTTGAGCAGAATGTCAAAATGGCACTTAATGGTTGACTTCTTGGGCAGAGATGATCTCTGAGAACTGTTCAGCTATTGGAACACTTGCTTTTGTTCATTTTCCTTCCATCCTCATGATAATCCAGCATTTGTCATGGATCTGAGCTCTCCTATGTCATGTGCTCATTCAGTGCCTTTAAGTGTTATTTCTAGCTCAACCTTTTCCCAGGCTTTTTGTTGTTGGTGGTTTTTTGTTTGTTTGTTTTCCCCCCTCCCCACTTCCCTTTTCAGTCATGGGATTTTGAGGTTCCTCAGTTCTACAGCTGAATTTGAATGCCCAGAACATCAGCACTTTGGGACGTCCAGGCTTATAAAGTGTGATTTCATGTAGTATGTATAGTTGGCCTTTCTGCATAATGTGAGATGTGTTTCTTTGCTGTTTTTTTCTGACTGTTTCCTGTTATCCTGGCAGGTTGGGTTCTGTGTTCACTGCTATTCTCTTTCAGTGATGTGCAAAACCTGACTTCTGGCATGCTTTTCTTTCATGCTTATCTACTCTTTGCTCTTCTATTTGCCTACCAGATGAATTAATGGTGGCACATCAAATGAGTGAGACTACACATTTTCCTTACTCTTATATAAAGTGAGTACTTGTGTCACGGGCATAGAGGTAGGTATATGGTGAGAATGAGTGCAGCAGGATACCTGTCCAGAACATGCAAATCAATTTTCAGATTCCTGATTTTCTGGGGAAAGCTGAAACTGAATCCATATTGTTAATAGACTGAAGGCTAAAGTATATGTCTTCATATACCCTAAAGGATGCAGAGGAAATAGAATTTGTTGCTGGTTTGTGATCCTGTGAGGCTACCAGAGCAGAGAACTAATTTATTAAATGTATATTTTTTTCAAGAGAAGCTGAGCAATATCTTGTTGAGAGAGACTTCTATTTTTTCCCCCCCTTTCTCCTCCCCTGCCACCAACAAGTGAATATTCAACTTGCATTCATGGCTGGACCCTGTATTGGCTATCATAGTGCAAGTAGTCATCCTTATGATACCTACATACTGAATTATTCACAGAAACTCCAAGTAGTTGAGGTTGGAAAGGATCCCCCTGCTCAAACCATCGTCAGCTCCAGTAGGCTGCTCAGGATCACGTCCAGTCAGATTAAGCAGAACTCTAAGGATTAAGGAGAACTCCAAGACCTTTTTTTTACTCGGGCATTTGCAGAGTTGAATCACTCTTACAGTAAAAAGATGAATTTTTTTTTCTTTTAATGCTGAATGGAACATACAGTATGTCAGTTTGTGCCAGCTGTCTTGTCCTTTCATTGGCTGCTACAGCACCTGGATCTATCATCTTTACTTGCTTCTACTGTTCAGTTATATACATGAATAAGCTCCCCTATGAGCCTTCTCTTCTCTAGGCTGAGCAGTCCCACGCAGTTCTCTCAGCTTTTCCTTGGATAACAAATGCTGCAGTCTTGTGACCATCTCTGTGGCCCTTTGCTGGGTTTGGCCTGGTCTGCTGGTGTCTGTTCTTTCCCTCTCCCCTCCCTGCTGGGGAGCCCCACAGTGAGCACAGCACTCCCGATGGGTTGAACTTGATGCGGTTCTCACTGACCGATGTCTCCATGTCAAGGTACCTCAGAGTGGCAGTGTTGTGGTCCCAGGTGTCAGCCCCTCCTGCCAATTTATCATTGCAAAACTTCTGAGGGTGCCTTCTGTCCTGTCATCCCAGTCATTAATGGAGATGTTAGACAGTACTGATGCAAGTGCTCACCACTGAGGTCACAGTATCAGTGACTGGCCTCCATCTGGATTTCATGCACTGGTCACAGCTGTGTAAGCCAGGCAGTTCAGCCAGGTCTCAGTCTATACCACAGCCATTTTATCCACCCCTCTTCAGTTTGTCTGTAAGGATATTCTGGTACACAGTGTCAGAAACCTTGCAAAAGTCAGGAAACAAAATCCACTTCTCTTCCTCCATCTAATGAGCTAGTCATCTTGTAGAAGGCTTTCAGATTGGTTAAACATTATTTCATTATCTTTTTTCTTATCAACTTGTTATAATATTGTACTTTTTATATCTTATTTGACATCGTACTATGAACATGCATTTACACATTAATTGAAGAGTCTTATATTAAAAATAATCTTGATAGACCAGGAATGTGTCTTACAACTGAAAGACTGCCTAGACTTCCAAACTGAAAAGCTTTTTTTTTTGATGTTAACACGTCAGGTTATCATCTGTATATAAATATTGTAAGTCCTATGGACATAACAAGGCTTAAACATTTAGTGTTTAACTGAACAGAGTGCAAGACAACTGCAAAATATTTTCTCCCTTTTTGGCATTTTTTAGAATGTGTTACTTTTCTGTTAAAGTAAAGGAACTGCAAGAAACAATGGTGTATGTTTAATGTCCATTTTGTGTTGTAGATACTGGCTGTTCGTGTCTCTGTTATTGCTAATCAGAGCTGCATGGTTAATTTCCCCATAAGTCACAATGAATATTTACACTGGAATGTGTCATTGTCCTAAATGAATTTAAGGCTGCTGTCTCTTGCCAGCAGGACATGTTTCCAGAGACATCTGTTTATCCTCAGAGTCTGGACAGTAGGGAAAAAAGAGCCAAGGGAACCATTCCTCACTTTCTTGTGGATGTTGTATATTAGTTAGAGAGTTTTAAATAAAATGTTCTCCCAGTCACTATCACTGGCGCAACTTCAGCAGTAGCACAGGTGTGAGGATACTGGCACAGGTTACAGTCGCTGTCTTCCAAGCTGTATTCATTTCAGAGCTGGATATCTGCTGTTCAAATCTACTGGGCTGGCTTTCAGTGCTGCTAATACTTGATTCTAAATAGTGTTGCACAGCTGTGAAACAGTGTTCAAAACTGTCAGTGAGTTGTGTAGACAAAGTCATGCTGTGTTAAGCAGAGATAGACAATTGTGCAATAGGTTGACATTTTAAGTTCTTTTTCAAATTTTTAAATAAATTAATTTGTTGTATTGAGTCTTGCTCTATGATAGTTCTGTTCGTGCTTGCTTTTTTTTGAAACAGCACTAGTAGTGTATTGGAAACTTTTTGAATTTGACAACATTTCTTTTTTGTGTCTTTCTAATTGCTTATGCTTGTCTTGCTAGGACTGAAAAGTGAATGAGCAAGGAGACCCAGCTTGTTTGGAGTATTCAACACTTGTGGTGGCTGTGATGATACTGCAAATAATTTTGAGCTATTAACGTTTATGGAAGTAATATTCTGTTCATTCAGTGTGCTCATTACACTTTATGAACAGGGAAATGTTTTAATGTATTCATTTTAAAGCAGTTTTTTAAGCTCTGGATTTACCTCTTAGCTGGTGAGGCCACATTGAGGATACAAGCATGAGTGTTAATTCACCTTGGCCTGTTCATTACGCAGTGCCTCCCATGAAGTGGGAGTGGGAGTGTAAGTGTAGCAGAGATGACAACCACAGTACTACAAGCTGTTCTACAACTCTGGAAATGTGTCTGCCTGAATTTCCCCTGAAATTTTGGTTGCATACAGTGTTCTTGTCTTCCACATTCAAGTGTTGTGGACTAAGATGACGTTACATGGAATGGATGCTGTGTTCAAACATTGTCAAGGGTACGTTCTCGCTGCACATGGCTTTTGTAGTCAGAAAAGTGCATCGTGGGGCCCATTCTGATGAGAGGAATTTGGTAATGGGAGATTATGATGAGAAAATGTGGTTATCTTGCATTGAAATTGCTAAAGCATGTTTTTAAACAGAGGGATAGTAGAGCGCTAGGACAGATCAATTCATTATAGAGATCTAGGGAGAGATTCTTGCTGCACTTATAATGACAGTTGATGACCTCAGTGGAGGTAAGTTTTTACCCTCTGTTGTCCTTGAGTGTGGATGTGCTCATGTGCATAAATATCATGGAGTGCACTTGTAGGAGAAGTGTGCTAGATAAACTAACCACAGAAGGTAGAGCCCTGCTGTCATCATGATTTAAAAGAAAACTAATGTATAGAAAATGATTAATGCCTATTGAAGGAAGATTTTGTACCCTTTTGAACGCTTGGAATATGTTTCCTAAATGGAACTGCTATTTCTTTTGACCTGCAAATCCTATCTCGAAGTATTAGGCCTTGTTTTCTTGTTCTCTTACTCCCTTTCTTTCATCTAAATCCACATGAACATATTACTTATCCTTTTGAAGGATTCATGAAAAGAATGCATCCATGCCCATTTATTCTGCCTTGAAGGAAAAAACAATGAATGCATAAATGATGTTACTTTACATTGAGGAACTGTGAAGAATTGAAAAGCAACTTATCAAGTGAGTATGCTGGAATTTGATTGAAAAAAAATATCTGAAAAATAAAAATGGAATTAGCCAAAGGTGCAAAGTCTTAATTCAACCTGAGCTTAGATATTTAATGTTCACCTGGGGAGGTTGTTTTTCTTGGATTGTGTGCTGACAGGATTGAAACCTCAAATGGAGCAAAATGAGTGTGCCCTGTGCACCCAGGGCAAACAGGATGGCAGTGATTTTGACCACCTACAGGAAAGTTTTGAGCCAGTAGGCTTTGATAACCATATTGCTGTTTTGAGTAGAGCAGTGTTAGAGACATAAAAAGACTCTTAGAAAATGTGAAAAGTGATTTCTGAACAATGTAAAAAGAGGATTTTCTGTGCCTTTTCTCCAATGAATCATGTGAGAGAAAGTGTAGAAGTAGGTTTTGTGGGGGGTTTATATAATTTTAAAAACAAAAGATCTTTGGGCAGATTGAGAAAGAAGGACCTGACTCCTGGGTTTTCATTTAATTGGAAAGTCTTTTTTTCCAAAATGTAATTTGAGTAGAATTAGGGGGTGAAGCCTAGCCACGAATAGGAAAAGATGTTTGTGTAAAAAAACTAGGGTCAAATAGTCTTTGTATATTCCTCTGAGACTGAACACATGCTTTGGATAACTGGTGTCCAGTAAGCATTCATCCACCTCGAGAGTTCAAGCAGTGTGTGAGGCTCTGTAGTGTGCTTTTGGGGCTCCCTAAAAGGGCTGCTGGGAAGACTGGTGAAGCTTTGACTAGGAGCATAGGTCTGAGGGATGTAATGGATATTTAATGGGAAAAATAAAGAAATCCTGTAATCTCTGAAACTCTTAGGGCTTTGCTCTATAGGACTAAAGGATGCAAAACATGGCGGCATGGAGAGAGTCCCTGCAAGTCACTTTTGGTGAGGAAAAGAAAGGGAAAATTCAATGTAGACAAGGAATGGGAAGCCAGTTACGAAGCCTGGTGATATATCCTGAAGAGCAGACTGTCATTTTAAGCAGCCTTGAGCCAACCTTGTTTTGGGGACCTGCTATTTTGTCTTAATCCCAGCATTTTAATTCTTTCTTCATGAGTGGTATCTAGGGTATGAACTTTGAACATGTTTTGCCTGATTACTGTAGGACAGGTGTACAGATAGGGTTGAATAAATGCCGTGAAAATGTTGTAGTCACAAAACGGCCATAGATGTCCTAATTCTAGACACTCAGCATTATATATTAGACAGCGGCTCTGCTCAAACAGTAAAAGAACACGTCACTATATATCCCTGTCAGATTAAAAAACTAATTTGAAAAGATTAATGTATTCCATTCCTGTTAGCCTGAATCAGATACCGCTGTGCCTACAGCAGCACTGCCTCCTGATTATTGAATTTTTATGGCCTTGTAATTAATTGCAGATTCCCTGTTTTGTTCTATTTCTTTTTCTCTGACATTTTAATTTCAACAAAAAGCAGCGGTCTCCATGCAGCCTCTCTCAGGAGATCCTAATGGCCTATAAAACAAAATGACTTATAGATATGGCACCCACTTCAGTTGGCTGGCGATTGTTCGAAACCTTGCTGATCACGCGGAATTTAATTTTTTCCCTTCCTCTACTGTACTTATTTCTTGTCTATTAAATTGCAGCTCCAGTGTCCTGACTAACAAATGGATGGTAACAAAGTGCTACCCTTCTGTAATACATTACTGTTGCCACATGCAAATTTTTTCCTTAAAAAATTGCGGTTCATTTTATCTAATTATAAATGAATAAGTGACTCTTGCACATGAATAGAATATTCAGTCCTTGACTCTGCATGTGAGAATTTTATGTTCTGGTAAATCATTTAGATTTATTATAGGTTTAAAGAATCAAATGTGTTTTAGATTCATTTTGCATTTTCTGTTTCCTCCTTCTTCCCAAATACTGGAATGTGCAAAAATGATTTATTTCTGTGCTGTAGAAAGGCATGTTAGCATGACTTGCCATCTCCCAGTGAAACTCCTGGAGTTACTGAAGGCTAGTAGGAGTGAATTATTGTTATTTATGTTACAGTAGTGCCTTGAGATCAGAACTCCATTTTTCTGGGCACTGTACCAACACATAATAAAAGATCATCTTTGCCCAAAAGACTTTATAACCAAATGAAAGTCTCGTCAAAGGGAGGGCTGCATCTGGGCTGTATCTTGTAAGGGAGGAAAGAGTGGTAGGGATTGGCAGTGCCAGTGCATTGGGGGATGTCAGGTAAGGCTGTTGTGGTGCCACGGATGCTCTAAGCCAGGAAAGAGCTGACTGTGTGGGGAGCAGGGATGACGAGATGACAAAACCTGGGATTGCCATAATGCATCCTGCAGAGGTGTCATAGACTGGTGTGAGTGTCATTTCTGCTCTCTGCTCTGTCTGCACCTTCCCTGGATGCAACTGGCTCAGTTGATCTTCGTGTTACACCCGTTGGGCTGAGCTGTCATTTCATTAGCACATTCCTTCTCTGTGCTCCCAGGAGCTCCTGGGCAATGTCCCCTCTCAGTGGTGAAGTACTTGTCAAAGCGGTGGGGTGTGAGGTGGCTGCTGGAGTAGCAGGGCTGTCTGAGAGCTGCTGATGAAGAGCTTTGCCTGAACTGATTTCAAAGCAGCCAGCTGAAATGTTTGTAATCTGACCGCAGCAGCACTGAGCTTGGCGTTGGATGTGAAATCTGCTTGCAAAACAGAGTGAATCAGTTTCCACGCTGCTAAAACAAGTCTGTTCTTAGATTAGCTTGAGTCCAGGTTTCCACAGGCATACCTGTCTCATAACAATGGCTGAAGATTGTGACAATGTGGTGACCGCAGCGGGTGCTCAGCTGTGCGTACCCTGTTCCAGAGAAAGGGCTCCTGTCTCCATGCTAAACTTGTAGCCTTCTTCCCAGGCTTGGAAATTAGACATAAAGGCATGTGTGGGTGAGTGGTGACAAGAAGTTACTGATCCAATTCAGCCTGTATTATCTTTTAAGTACAAACTTATCTAAATGGTAGCACTTAGGGGGATAGTCAATACTGACTGTAAATTCCTACTGTTCCCACACTAGAAAATGCTACAGTAATAAAAAATATGGTTTTGCTGGATTGAAGTCCTGTTTGTTGCTGCTTTCAGCTCCCTAACTGAAATGCAGGCAGTAATCTTTTCATAGCTATTGCAAAATTCTTGAGAGAATCCTTGACAGGGATGGGAATCGTGTATTTCTAAGAGGAGCTATATCTATTTTCCATCATCTCTTCCCTTTCATGTGTATGTGTAATTCAAACAGACAAAAAAAGCCCCTACCAACACACTCTTCTCAAATTTAAGAAAGGATAATTTAGACAAAACAGCCCTTTTAAATGTTGGCATGACCTTTGCTCCTCTGCTGTGCTGCCTTTTCATAAGATATCAATGCAAAAGCCATTCTGTGTGCTCATCATGCTGAAAAAGGACTGCCCCTTCCATCCATCTCTGTTCCTAACCAAACCACCTGGACTGGCACCCTTTACCTGGAGTGTCTCATCCACTTTGTTTGGGCATCTGAATGGTGGCAGGAGCCTTGCCTGTCCCATTCTGCAAATTCCTGATTGGGGTGTCAAAAAAATGTGCAATGGTTTTGACATGTATTAGAAAGACATGTTCAAGAGGTCATCTGTGAGGACCTGGAGAAAAAGTTACATTTTAATTTTTATCATTTAACTTAATATCTAGAATAAAGAAATGATTTCTTGTTTGGGATGGAGGGGAAGCTATTTTCATGGTCCATGGCTTGAATGGGCTCTAGCTAAGAAACTCTGGATAATGCATTTTTACCAGTGAATATCTCCTGTCTGCTGTCAGTTACATTCCCTCTTTCAATTTGGAAAGGACATTCCAGGCTGCGTTCATGAATGGACTTCTTTTTTTTTTTTTTTAATAATTATATTTAAGAACTAAAATTCTATCTGGTTATCTAATTCAGATGCATTTAGGATTTTTTTTCTTAATTTTTTAATGCAAAAAAAAAAAAATCTGAAATAGTATTTGTGAACATATAAATGTTTTTAAAGTCACTGTCAGAAATCAGCTTACCCAGACCTGGATATCAAGCTCAATTCAGTAGTTTAAATGAGGTACTACTGTATTTATGTACAGCCTTCCAAAGTATAGGAATGGTGTGATCACATTTTGCTTCTGGCTGTTTGTATTTTAAGAAATGCTTCATCTTCTTTTGTCATTTTATCAAATGTTAGTTCTGGTGTTTGGTACTAGGAATGTGTGTAGAGAAAAAAAGGGTACAGGAATAGACTGGTGGATTGGGAATTGTCTAACTGTGGCCACATGTGATGTTGCCATAAGGATTTAAGCAGGTATCTGCTGCAAAACTGGACACATGAAAGATGTTTCTGGATCTATAAAGCTTTCATCCATAGTGCACTTAAACATCACTTACTTATTTGTGCAGTTTTCAGCAGTTCTATCACCCTGTCCTGGTTTTAACCAGACCATACCAGAACTGGGATCTAAAGAATTCTATCACATGGAAGAAAGTATAACCAGCAATTGTATTTGTGACTGGAGAAGCGGGAGACCAAGATTCTAGCTTTGATTCCTCTAAAATGGTCTCTTTTGAAAGAGAGGTTTTCCAGACTATATAAGGAAATTCTGAGTTGTTTTCTTTTATCCTTCTCTGATTCTTTGCTTTTAGAAGAAGTTTCGTATGTCTGTATGGTAGAAAAAACAAGAAGAATCCTTGTTAGAAAGGACTGCAGTGTTGTTTAATTTGGTTCTGTTTTCTCCAGGGTGA
Source organism: Melospiza georgiana (assembly GCF_028018845.1). Classification (NCBI taxonomy): domain Eukaryota; kingdom Metazoa; phylum Chordata; class Aves; order Passeriformes; family Passerellidae; genus Melospiza; species Melospiza georgiana. Next base: position 15,971,595 of record NC_080437.1, on the reverse strand, counting down.
TTTCTCCTTTTCTAACTTGTAACGAGAAAAGTGCTCTAAACCCTGTCATTTTCATGTGAGATTTGGTGTATTTTTCAGTTTTAAATAGCTTAGCCCATCTCTTTTGAAAGTAAATCCCAGTGCTCTCTCTGCCTTGAAGGTGCTATTAAGTTCAAGTGTGACAAAGACAAGGTTAGAAAATGTAAGTGGAGGAAGCAGTTAGGGGAGAATGAGCATAACTATTGACTTAATTGTTGACATCTAAACTGAAATGTCTCTTTTAAAATCAGTGCCTTTGGATTAGCTTTTTCAGACAACATCTGTGTTCTGGTGGTTTTGTCAGTCTTAACTCTCCTACAAGAAAACAGTAACCCTACATAGTCATTAAAACTGTGGGTTTTCCCAGAACATGAAACAGAAACCATAGGGGGTTATGCATTAAAAGACTAGGCTGTATAAAAAGGAAGAGGTTGTTATGAGGAGGACAGAGGGATCTGACCTTCTGACATTGGTCTTACTATTCTAAAATAAAATTGAAGTTTATTTTACAAAGACTGGGAAAATATTTTCAAAATATATTCTTCCAAATGCTGTAACTGAAGGATGTTAATTCTAATCAGTTGACATAAGAGGAGTGAATTTTTAATTGCTGGTAATAAATAAGTATATAATATAAGTTCTTTTTGTGCAGGAGTTAATTATACATAGTGGAGATGAGCTGTGGTGTTAGAAATGGTATTTGAATTTACACGTGCTTGAGTCTACAGATAGCTCAAGCTTGAGCAAATGTCTCTTTCCTTAGAGCAGATCATGCTGTAACTTCAATTTGTGCAAGATTAGAAGAATAGCTTTCAGTCCCTGGCTCTTACCTTGGTCTAAGTGAAAGACATATTTGGTCCCACTTGCAAGAGTCGTTCTTTGTTTTCAGCTCTCTTGACCTGCCTTTGCATCATGTTTTCTGCACATGTAGAGTTAAAACTGGGTTTAGTTTATAGTGGGGATTAATTAATTTGAAAAAGGCTGGATTTACCTGATTTGAACGTTACCATAACAGTTTCATATAAAGCCTTTCATCTGACTGATTTTATTTCTCTGTAAATTGTGGATGGTATTATTTTTCCTAGTGTAAAGGGTATGCAAGTAAATTTAAAAAGATAAATGAGCCTTTGCTCTCCAATATAATTTCTGTACAATCCTATCTCTTATTTATAGATTCAGAAAATAGACAAAATGGTGATGTTTTGGCTTGCAGAGCCTTCAGAGTGTATGAATAACATGTATTATTGCATATAAATTATATTGGAGTGCAGATGCTCGTTAATCTTTTGAAATTTATCTACATAGTTTAGCGCTCCCGTCCACAAATGCTTGAAACCAATCTGGCACCTGCAGGAAGTGCTACATTTCTGAGCCCGAAAAATGGCACTAAGGGAAACGTCACTCAGGACTTGACTATAACATAGACTCTGTTTACTGCCACACCCACAAATAAAAATTTCTCTAACCAAAGGGAGTGAAGTTTTTGTCCTCTAATTATTTTGATATAGCTTTGTTCCAGGTTGTCAGGTCCAGAGCTGTTGACTTCTGTGAACACCATTGCAGCTAAAGCCACATAAATTAGGCCCTGTACAACAAGGTCCTTAGAAACAAGTTGCTTTCTTGTTGTCATTTAATTATTCTTTTACTAGTTCTCAGTAAATAGTTATATTATTTGTATCACTAGTTCCTGCACACGAACTGGAGTCTTTAGGCAAGGTTTACTTCAGAAGCCACATGAGGTTAGAAATTACCTGTGCATCTAAAATAAAACATGTTAATGGTCCTCTTTTATAAATGGAACCAAGAAGATTGAAACACTGCAAGATAGGTAGAGAGAGTGAATAAGGATAGAGGTTTTGGAAAGTGTCTTTTACAAGGGATTAGAGAAGGGAGAGACCTGAATCTGGAGATAAGTTTTTGTGAAGAGTAAGAAGTTGAGGCTTGTGGGAGGAGCCAGGCACAACTGCAGGGGCATTTCAGCAGTCGGCTTTGTTACCTGGGTACAGGCAGACTGATACGCCTTTTCCTTAACTCTCTGCCCTCGCTACCCACCTTTCACCCATCAAAATGCCTTTAGGCAGAATATGCAAAAATATTTCATGCTCCCTGGTGACTGCTAGTGTGCAAATTTGTGAACAGTCCTTTCCAGATTCTGCCACTTTCGTGTTGCTCAGGTTTGTTGAGGTGCTCTCCCAATAGGAGTTGGAAACCTGCAAAAGGCATGCAATACATCCTGCTGACTTCTGGCTGCTTTGCCAAGGCATAGAAAGATGGGATGTGACTGGTGCGAGCAGGAGTGTGTGGCCCCTTGGTAGGAAATGTGATGTTGGACAGCCCAACAGGAGAGGCAGGCAGGGGTCTCTGAAGTGGTGATGGTGTGGAGTTCCTGGTACCCACAAGCCTCAGAAAAGACCAAATCTGGGTTTATCAGAATAGGTGGAACATGGATATAAGATGATCCCTGCAGGTGACAAAAGGGAAGTTTAGTGTGGAAACTGGGAAAATTCAGAGCTAGACAGAGTAGTGTGTTTGTGCACCATTCTCTCCACTTAAACACTCATGTGTCTAATGCAACCATTGCAGGCTGCCTAGGAGTTAGGTTCTGCATCCACTCAGGTCTTATGTTAGACCTGCATGAAATGTAATTGCATCTCAGAGCTTGTCAAACTAATTGTGGCTTCAGTTTGTGGTGTAGGTACTTTTATTTAGTGAGCTGGGAGAAGTTTCAATGATTGAGATTGAGACTCCTATGGGATTCCCATGACGTACCATCTTTAGGCAGTCTAATACTCTTAAAACTTGCCCTATAGCATATAAACTTTGTGGGACAGAACTTCCAGTTTTAGCATTTTTCAACCTGCAGATTAAATTGCTTCTAATTTTTTTATTTTCACCATCACATTCTAATGATACCCTTTATCCACCCCCATGACCTGCTTCCTGCCCAAAGCACAATGGAGAAATTGCTCAGCAAACACATCTCTCTGAGTAAACCCTGTGGACTGTGTATGTACTACCTTATTTTTAAATACTATAAATGCAGATGTAAGAGTGTTTTATCGATTCTTAATCCCTCCCTAGCACACTGCTCTATTAATAACAAATGCAACAATATGTTACAAATACTCAGAGCACCAATGTGTTAGCATAAAACCAGCAATAAATTCCCATCCTTCGCATAAAGTGAAAATCCCTAACAGTGTGCTCTGCAGTTTGCTCACACTAAGAGCAATCAAGAGCCAGACATAATGTAAAGGTGCTGCTGTGAGTAGCCAAAACATACAACATAATTTCATTTTGTGTTCAGAAAAACTGATCTTTAAAAAGGTCCCTAAAGTAATTCTGCTTGGCTGGGAATAACCTAAAAGAACCTGCTACAGTTTAGCACTGCACCTTGAATGTAATGGTGTGTTTCAGAGTAGGAACCAATAGTTATGACTATGTTAATAGGTTTATACTTTTTCCATCTTATGCTAAGATATGGAATTTATCCTCTAGCCACGTAAAGAAATTTCTATTAAATGAAAGGAGGTGGATGGGGTTGCACCAAGCATTCAAGTTTCTCATTTTAAATAAGGATGACATTGTTAAATTTAAGAACATAATTTCTGTAAGTGGCTAATCTTAGACAGTTGAAAGTGGAAACAATGAAATTCAGTGTAATGTAATGATACAATGGCAAACAGATTTGGACGGTTTGCATTCCTTTGTCTGTTCATCTGGCACATAATGTAATTTGTTTCCCAGTTGAAAATGTTCAGCTATCTACACTTCCCTTTTTGCTTTTGACTGAGACCTTCTGTATGGTTGTGTACCACTTACAACTGCACTACAGTAGTTCCGTTTCTGTGTGTACAGTGCATTAATCCAGAGTGGGAGCAGTGTAACAACTGAGTCAGCCAAATGCAACTTGTACACTTTGCATTGTTTTTCTCACTGTTTTCCTCAGTATATGATTCTCTGGGGTGCCCATCAATGGTCTGGTTGGTGTGCTGTGAGTGTAGCCTCTTACTGTGGTCCTCCTCATGTTTCTAAGTACCTCTTTCTGAAGTACCACGCTCTCCAGAGATGTGTATTAACTCTAAAGTGGTCACTGCATTAAGGAATGGGTCAGGTTGGAAGGAGCCACAGTGGGTGGATCTGGTCCCACCTCCTTGCTTAAGCAGGGTCATTCTAGAGCCCTCACCACAGGAATGTGTCCAGGCAGTTCTTGAACATCTCCACTGATGGAGACTCCACACCTGCTCTGGGCTATAGGTTCCAGTTTGCAGTCACCTGCACACATAGTAAAGACATTCTTCCTCACCTTCGGGTGGAACTCTTGTGCATCAGTTTCTGCCTGTTGCTTCTTGTCCTATTGCTTGGCACCACTGAGAAGAAAGCTCCATCCTCTTGACAGTCTCCCTTTAGCTATTTATATACATTAGTAAGATCCCCTCTCAACTGGTCAATTGGTTGGTGGCGATGCACTCTTTCTGGATCTGTTTGTATGTGACAGAATCCTGCCAGTATGCTCAAGAGATGGCCATTACAGGACTGAAGAGTATTTTAATGTGTAAATTCCTGGACATATTGTTTAATTTCTCTGGAATATGTAGTATGGGGATGATGACAGTGTTAGAATTTGATGGCCTAATAGCCGGTGTGTTTAGTTTTTGTTACTCTGAATTTCTCCCTCTCTGTGGTGCACGTGTGCATTCTCTGTCCATATGCAATGTCATCATGACAAAACTTTGGAGCCTTTGCTGTTCTTTAGAAATAGATTAAAGTCCTTTTTCATTCTTTTGGTTAATTGCCTTTTAACAGGAAGCACAAAGCTGTTGTTTATTAGAGGTTGTGTAAATAGATGGTAACATTACACCTTCATACCCAGGCCTACAGTTGTTATGTTGCCATGGTACCTAAAAACACTCAAGAGATGCCCAGCCTAATTCTGCTGTTACTGGTCATGGCACTGACACTTATGGAGCAGTTTTAATATGAAAGTGGAAACAGACCCTTTTCTGTGGTCCTCTGAGCAGTATTCAGATAGAAAGAGAAGAGAAGCAATTTGCTGCATTTTGTGAGTTTACTAAACAAGTGGAACAGATAGACTTGAGAACTGTGGTTGAACCAAATGAGTCGAAGAAGGGCTTTATTACTACTTTGTAGGCAATAGCACTCTGTGTCCTTAAAGTTACATGAGTGGAAAACTCATTCCCATGGGCCAGAAATGCTCTCTAAACTATAGTGTGTACCTGAATTGCTGTTGTATAAAAATGCTGCAATAGGGTTACAGGAGCCAAAGATCCCCTGTGTCAGGAATGAAACCCAAGAGGAAATATATAAATACAAATAATTCCAGTTGTAAGCATACTATTTAAATGGAAATCCAGGTTTGGTTTTATTTTGTGTCTGGCCACCATTATTACTATGGCAGTTTCTGCAGCTCGAATAGTATATTTTTAATGCAACATGCATTAGTTGTTAGTGGAAGGCTCTTAAAGTGCTATAAAATTTTCTCTTCTTTTTGAATAAGTATTTTAATGTAGAAGTAGATTGATTCATAGTACTGTTAAGCCAATTTCTTTAGGACAAGTGTTAGTGAAAGCAGCCTTTGATTCAAACGATTTCTGATAATGTGAGAAAGTCATCTTCTCAAACAGAAACTTTTACATAGTAATCTTTGCAAGATACTGTAGCAAAGGCACAGATATAACCAGACAGTATTGCAGAAGCATTTTTGGACATGCTTCATGTACACCAGCAATGTTTTGTACTGTATCAGGCCAACATGTTAGTCAAAATCTTTGTTTTAAGAGCTAATGCCCCTCTTCTCATAAGCCAGCATCCCTAGCTAATCTAACTTCTCAAAAAAGCCTCATAAATTTGAGTCCATAGAAGCCAGCTGGAAATACCATAAAGCACAATCTTTTATTGCAAGCAGGATAAGACTGATGAGATTAGTCTGTTTCATTGTTAACTTTCTAGAAATTGCTTGCCTTTAGACCAATAAAAAGTGTGATAATGGATCTCTATTCAAAAGGCACCTGTTAGAAAAGAAAAGATGAGTCTGAAATTTTGCAAAACTCACCAGTACCACAATAGTTTTTGTTGGGTCATTGGGGTTTGTTTGTTTGTTTGCTTAATGTGATATCTACTATTTAATATGGATGATAGTCAAGGTCCTGTCTCATATTCCTACTTCTAAATATTGGGCATTTGTAGATTTGGCAACGGTTAGAAAACTGGAATCCAGATGTGAAATGACTAAAGGCAGTTATTCACATTTCTGAAATATTGGCTACCTGTAAGTAATTTCAGAAAATGTGAATGCAACTGCCGGTTTTTGCAGTGGAGGTAAAAGTGTTTTAGGTAGTAGCTAAAAATGCAGTTTATCTTCCTTTTGCCTTCCCAGAGCTTCCTGGAATTTAGATTTCTTTTTTTCATTTGGTTGGGGTTTTTGGTGGTTTTAAGTTTTGGGTTTGGTTTTTTTGGGGTGGTTGGTCTTTTGGTTTTGTTTGTATGTGGATCTTTAGGTTTTTGTTAGTTTTGTTTATGAATAGTATGGTTGTTTTGACTTAAAATTCTGTGTGATTATCTAACTTGTTGGATTGTGTTGACAGTGGAACTCTCCTGGGAAGGCTGGGATGCAAATTTTCTGTTGACTTACTTCAGTGCAGTTGAGAATAGCAGTCTTGCATGCAAAGGTCCATCACATACACAACCCCAGCAGGAAAAAAAAGCATCGTATGCCACCATGGTGTGATCATCTTTATGCTCCAGCTGGCATTGGCAGTTCCATCCTTTGACTGAATGGGGATGGAACTTGCTCTCTGTATTTCTTAATTCTTCACACTGCCTGGTATGAATGAGATAGGCTGCCTTTTCAGTACTGAAAAGACCTTGTTTAGCAAGATTTTATTGAGAAGTCATTGTGTAATTATTAGAGAAATGTGAGAGAATGTTGGATCACTTGGATATTATCAGAGGCAGGAGACATTTGAATCTCCATGTCCCACTCATAGGACTATACTGCACTGTCAACATTAGTAAGTTTGTCTAATCCTTTTTCTCTTTATTTCCTGGATCAGGTGTAAGTTTTTGTCATCTGTCTCTGGTAACTTGTCTTTTGTACTTCATGATAGGTAGAGGAAATATTTCTTTTAGCTCCTGATACTTCAAACAATGGAGGAGAAAGTGAATCTCTTTTACACTGACTACAATCTGTCACCCCTCACTTTATCATGTACCTCTTTTCAGTTCAGTAGTCTCTGATTCTGTATCTGGGCAGATGCAGCATTCATTTTACGCTTCCAAATGAGGTGAAAAAGTCTTTGCAGTTTAGTCAAGGGATCTATAGCAAGTGGCCTGGATTACCAGTCTTTAATTTTAATTTGTTATTTTCAACCTGTTAGTGTGTGTTGCTGATAGTTGCTGATGGCTCTGACAAGCTGCATCTATTGCTATTCAGCCTGATTTTGGCATCCTGGAAAAGCAATACAAGATGTGTATTTACCTTGCTCTCTCTGTTTCAAGTATCTCTGCAAAGCATGCACTGCTATAACATTTAGACTATCAGATAAGCTGTTTGTTGCAATTTTTATGCCCTTTGGGTGTGTAAAAGAAATAGCAAGAAAAGAAATTGAAGCCTAGCAATAATATGTGACAATAGTTAGGGTGACTTCACACTATAAATACTTTCTTCTTTTAAGGACCCGTAAATTGCATCAAGATGATAACTGTATAGTCTCCTAACTGTGTTTTGCACAGTTCAGATTGAACACCAAGGAAAGAAAAGCAGCACAGGGTTAAAGCTGAAATACTCTTTTTAAAAAATCATCCTTCCCAAATTTGCCCGAGTCTATATTCTATTAATTTAACTATCCTAAAATGTTTTGTGATATGCACCATGCTTCTAAACTGTGTAAAGGGAGATGCTCCCCCAGGCTTTCATGGAAATCATGTTTATAGTACATGCTCCTGTTTTCTTCTCATTCCCTTAAGCAGAAAGGCCCTCACTGGTACATTTTCATTGGCAAAAATGTATACATCATTTAAGTCATTACAGGTCGACTGCTCATTTGTTACAATAAACTATATCATCCTCGCTAGGAGGCCAAAAAGAGCCTGTAGCCATGAATATACATCTTCCTGGGGTAACTCAATTCAAAGCAGCAGCATGCCACAGTAAAGTATTACTTAATTTATACTGCTAATGTTTAACATTGATTCTGTGTGGGAAAATAAGGCCCAACACATTTTGAGAACCTACATCATTAAGGTTTAATAATTTAGACCTAGTTAATGTGATAATGAATTTACTGACATCTAAAGTGCAGTTTCAGTACTTACATTTCTAGAAATACTGACTCTGAAACTAGGTTTTTCTAGGCAGAAAATGTATATTATAGGATTGCTTCTGTAATTTACCCATCCTCACTCTCATAAACCAAAGCATAAAATTTATCTTTAGGTTATGTTTACTAACTAGTGGAAAGCAATGCTTCTTTCATTCTGTACATCTAGTAAGCTATGCACTACTAATAGAGTTTAATAGGTTTTAAAAACTTCTTAATTGATGGAAGCTAATTAATGTTTTTAAAATGTAGCAAAAAGAAAGCTGTTATTGTGGTCCCAAGTGCAACGCTTTGCTGTGAGCTCCAGACCTGCAAACAGGGAAAAGCAGACTCTCTCTGTTGCACATTTACATCTCCCCACTGCCCAGTCCCAATCAGGGCTGCTGCCACTACTCTTAGGCTGGCCTGTATCACCACTGAAGCTGTCTGACAGAATGATACGTAGGTCATTTCCAAAGCTCCGGCAGGGGGACGGGGTATTTATTTTTTACATCTGACTTAGTGCAGGCCCCCTGCCTCTCCCTCTGACCTTCCTATGTCACTGTGCAGACTGCAGCCATCTTCTACTGCCCCTGTGGGTGTCTTATATCAATCAGACTTCCTTTCAAATGGCTGAAATAATGGGTGTCCTCCATGCGTCCGAATGTGTCAAGGCTTCTGCGATATAACTCGAAGCAGGAGTCAGGGGCACTCGGCACCTTGTGGGAGGTACTTACTCAGCAGCTTGCTGGATTTGGCCTTGTTGCAGGATGTTTCTGAATATCCTTTGCATAGTCACCTTGATTTTCTTATACAACACTGTTATAGGGAAGACAAAGAGAAGCTGGGTGTTCTGTAGCAGGGTTTTCCCAAATCTCTTTTCTCTCCATTTTGCTAGAAGTGACAGCAGTGAGTATGTTTGGTTGGTGTTTGTATTGGAGGGGGCTGTATATTATTGCTCTTTCAAACTTCAGTAAGTCTTGAGTCTGTGATAGTCCATTGCTTACTTGAAGTTTATTGCTCAAAAGCCATTATTACAAATTACCATGATTGGATGGCTATTGCCTGATGGTGTATTGGATCAGATTAGCAAGAGCATGACTCCTCACTTTGGGTGTCACAGGGCACCTGTAGTTTTGGGTGCTGGTCAGAGATTTCAGTGTCCATCCTCAAAGAATTTCCAGGGGCTCAAAGTAGTGTTATGTTTTCTGATGTGTTGAAGATGAGAAACCAGGTTAATGAGGTATTTGAGTGTTCCAGTTTTGTCCAGGAGAGGGCAGTTCACATTTGTCCTCGGCAGACAATTATTTTGTTCCTTAAGAATGTTAGTACTATTAGCAGTATGATTGATCTGGATGTGACACCTTTCACCATCCCACTCTGGGCCTGGCCATCCAAACAGTTTTTTACCCAGCAAGCAGTGTACCTGTCCAAGCCATGGGCTGTCAGCTTCTCCAGGAGAAAGCTGTGGAAGACAGTGTCAAAGGCTTTACTGAAGTCTTCAGCCTTTCTCTCATCCTCCAAGTGGGTCACCCTGTCATAGGAGGAGATCAGGTTAGTCAGGCAGCACCTGCCTTTTGTAAACCCAAGCTGGCTGGGCTTGCTAGCCTGGTGTCCTGCATGTGCTCTGTGGTGGCACTCCAGATCATCTGCTCCATGACCTTCCCTTGCACTAAGGTCAGGCTGACACACCTGTAAGTTGCCTGGATCCTCCTTCCAATCCTTATAGGTACATTTGTTAAATTCAGTCAACTATGACATCCTCAGTTAACCAGAACTGCTGAAAAATGATTGAAGGTGCCTGAAACATTTCTTTTTGTGGCTCACCTGTTTTGTTTTGGTTTTTTTTTCTAAAATATTACCTGTAACTGTATTTGAGGAATGCTATTTGTCCTTTGCTTGTTAGAATGAAATTCCAATATGGGAAGCAAGTTTTCAATGCTGCTAGATGCCCATCAATTAATTTAGTATATTCGAAATTATTTTCTGGACTCTCATACATCATCAGATAGTACAGTCATTTCCATTTAAGTGCTGTGGATCAGTGCTGTCTTAGTACACAGTACAAAGGCTGATTTTCTAACCAAATCTGATACGCTTTGATTTGCTGTTCAGGCTGTGCAAAATGTCGTTGTGCAGTGTTTTCCTGATCATGTAGGTTTCCTCTCCAATGTTATGCTCTCTGCAACCACTTTCTATTCTGTAAAAGCTCCTTTCTTCTGATTTATTGAAATTGCATTCCTTCTCCCATGCCATTAGGAGTTTTTTTTTCTGGTTGAATTGAAACTTTTGTAGAGATTTTATTTCTTATTTTTGTCTTCCCCAGTTTATCTTCCTTTGCAATGCTGTTCCTGAAGTTTAGTCTGTGCCTGGTATCAACATAATGTGAGAGGCCCTTATGAGTAGTACTGCTTGCCCTGTGCCAAAGCACTCATTTACTTGCTAGGAGCTAGCGATGCAAGTAGGTCTTTTCTTTCATGCTACCATGCAAAGTAGTCATATGTTTTCTAATTTCCATCCCAAATTTTATTACGACCAAATAGGTATTTGCTTTATCTCTCCTTCATTTCCAAACACAAACTCGGCAAATTTGGAGTATCAGTTGTCCATAAGAAGCCTTTTTCTATTCACACTTCCAAAAGACAAAATTACTTTGGAGCTGTCTAGAAGCTGTGGTGAGTAAGTATTGTTGAATTGCCTTGGAGTGGTTAAAAAGATTACTCCTTACCTCAAGTCTGTAAGGCCTGATTACACAATGGAGGTTGCCACGTGTCTAGCCCTCAGCTGCAGTCACTCATGATCTGGTTGTTTCTGTATGACACTGGGTGATGAATATTGTTGTAAAAGAATAACACAATGTTTGCTTTTCCTATTTGTATGCTTACTCTCTGTAGGATGGTGCTGCTTATTTGATACTTATAACACTGAGTTATGTAGTTCGCTTCCGAAGTTGAAGACCAAATTTATGTCTCTTCTTTTATCGCTGTATATTGGAATCTACACCTTTGAAAGCAAGGCAATTCACCTTTGGAAGTAGAGTAGTGTGGAAGAATGGGGCTGTCAGATTCCTTGGTGGCTCTCTGAGATTGCTCCAGATGTTGCTGATGAATTTTACCTTTTTTCTGAATTTGCTTCCTGACACTGCTGACAGCTGTTTTGTGACTAGTTAAAAAGTGAGCCTGAGACATCTTGCTAGAACAGATCGAGTATCGTTACTGTGTACAGTATTTCAAAAGGAGAAAAATTATACGTTTATTTCAGCTAATTTTATATATGAGATGAATGTGCTTTTCATAATGTTACACAATGTAACCATAATAACACAGCCAAGATGGTAAATTCATTTTAATTCCCCAGAATTCATAATTGGTGACATCACCAGTGGGAGCAATTGATCTCTGCTTTCCATTTGTTCTTGACTGTTTCCACTTCAGTGAATTAAAAGAATGGGGCTGTTGGGACCCCACCCTCTGCATGTTCATACAGCATATTATGCAAGAGCAATAGCCTTCAGAAAATTGCTCGTAATAGACAATGCATGCATTAAATAAAAAAGGCAATAGTCCCCAGCCTGACTCAATATTTTAATCCTTTTCAGGTTTTTATTATACCTGATGTCTTTTTGCTCTGTGGTAGAGCTAAGGAACAGGTGTAATTCAGTGTAGTTAAATTGCATTATTTGAAATTAATGAGTTCTGTGTTTATTCTTGTAAATTAATACAGTTTCTAATAAATCAGAAGAGAACATGCACTTCTCTGTGTTGCCTGCATATTACCTCAGTGGGAATAATTAACATCTTGTGACAGAGAAGTCATATGTCAAATCTGAGAACTTATTACCAGCCTAGTGAAAATTATGTTGCTAGTGACCTATATTGTGACCTTATTGATGTAGTTAAGTTCACTCATTCAAGATGTTCAAATCAAGTCTTGTCACTTCACAATCCTCCCTGTTCTTCAGGAAAGGAATAATAGTAATGTATCTAAAATGAACATTAAAAATCAGAGGTAGCTGATGGGGTAGACATCAATGTGTAGTATCTTTTGAAGTGTGTATAGTTATTACTCTTCCACTTTCCCCGCCCCGTTTTTAAAAAAAGAGTAACCAAACAATTTGTGTTGTTTAGGTTTTTCTGCTGTAATTTAGACTAGGTTAAACCATTTTTATCTGAAGGGCAAAAAAAACAAAGTCACAGTTAAGGTGTATGTTACCAGTAATTCTCAGTGAGTAGCACAAATTTCTTGTGCCGAATTCATTCCTCTTCAAGGAGTGTCATGAAGTTGTCATCAAGTCTCCAGCATTCAGCTGATTATCTTGCCAAAGAAAATGACAAAAATTAAATATGCATTGTGGATCAAAAAAAAAAAAAATAGAAGAAAGTACTCTCTTGTGACTTCTAGGATTGGAAATACTGCTGAATTAGGAGAAATATTTAAGCATTTTTCGATAGAAATGAAAGCCGTAGAAGTCTGTAAATTGATTAAAATAACTTTTGGTCATCCTGGTTGAATTTTGCCTTTTGCTAATGCTTATGTTGATCCTAGTTCTGGATGCTGCAGGGCACTGGTGATAGGAGTTGGACTCTTTCCTCTTTAGAAGTGAGGTTAATGAGCAAATACTCTTAAGAATTTCCTCATGCAAGAGGAGGCTGTGTTCAAGTACAAGTGAGTAAGTTTCTGGTTAGATAGTCCACATTTTGTTGCAGTGATCCAAACCTGAAAGAAATAGAAAGTTTTAGGTTCCTGTGAAATAAGACAAAGACTCACAAAAAAAAAAAATCTCAAAAGTGTTTTCAGTGGTAATCAGCAGAGTAGTTAGTCATGCTCAGTAAATTCTCATGTGGATAATTTCACATCTCTAGATGGAGACAAAAGTGCCTCTGCTTGAAGATGCCCACATACTGAGAGTCTCCTGTGGCACAGAGCCATTTCTGAAAAGTCTCAATGCCACCAATTTCATATGCACAGTACTGTCTGTTTTCACGTTGCAGACATTTAGCCTTCCTTTTTTGGGTGCTGCTGACTTAAAAAAAATATTTAAATGTCTGGGAAGCCTAAGGGAGTGACCTGGTTGTGCTTGGTGTGTCGTGCCTGCCAGAGTTCGCATGCGGCCTCATACAGGAGCTGCGAGGTGAGGACGGTGTTGGTTTCATGTCTTTGTGTACCAACTGAAGTAATCTTTGCTTTTACTAACAGCTTTGTAACTTACTTAAATACTTATCACGGTACATAGGCATGGAAAAGCACTGTTTCATCATTTGAACTGCTCTGTTTAAGTGTTGGTGCCCCCAAGGCTGGAAAGGTGCAGTTGTTTGTATTCATCCAACTGCCGTGACCAACTGTGTCTACTATAGTTGATGGAAAACTGAGCAAGAAGAGGCCACAGTGAAAGCGCCTGAGCACTAAAGAGTGGAAGATGTTTTCATAAGGACTTTGAGTTATGTTCTTGTGATCTCTGCTAATTTTGTAGTTGGAGATAAAGTACTAATTATGGTTTCCTTTTTTCATCCTCACTTTGATGCCTTGAGTTTTTTTTAAAGTTGGGCTCACATTAATGCACTTGCTGAGCTTTCTAAAGTTTTCCTTCTGAAAAATACTTCATTTTACAATGATGCACATGAAAAAAACATTTTATTGGTGCTGCATTTCTGCTTGCAAAAATTTTTTCCAGTATTTCTTTGTGCAATTTAATGACAGCAGGCCATATTCCAATTTTAGTTATACAAGCTGAAATCTAGAGTAGTGCTACTGAAACCTGTAAATCTTCATTTCCAGTTGTACAGCTGATAGCTGGATACTTTTGGTGTAATGTATTGGTATTTGTATTATCATAATTTCTTAAGCATCTGCAATCTGTCTCTCCTTCTGTTCTTGTGGATGGAAGCAAGTGTATTTTCATTTTTTTCTGACTTCTCTTTCAAAAGCCTTTTTTAAAGTGGCATTGGTACACTCATTACCATGGACATCCATTGACTTCTCTGTCTTTGAAGGATTAATTAATTTCTTCATGTAAAACAAATGAAGTCTGTTGGGTATCATCAGCTGGGCCCTACAAGCACCAGGCTGCAATTAGATCATGAGCAAATATCCTAAAGCAGGTGGATTGTGGCCTGGATTCTTAGAAGTGGAAGTCTGCCAGCTTTCATCATTCAGGTCTCTTCCCAGCTATTTTTGAGATGCAGAAATAATTGGAAAGATTCTTTAGAGAACCCTTTACTTTTCAGAGAACCATCTCTTAAAGACACCTCTACAAGTATCTTTTAAGCAACCTCAGTCTCACAGTTGTCTTTTGACTGGTGTCCTGACATACAGACCATGCACCCTTTGCTGTTCTCCAGCTCCTACTTCAGGACAGAGTGACATTCTTTGCTGGGAAAGCATATAACACCATGGGCTAAGTTTCTTTGGAAATCAGAAATAAGTGTGCCTGCTGTTGGACTTGATTAGATTTTATCTGACAATGGTGAATTGTTTGGGTTTTTTGTTTTTTTTTTTTCCTTTAACATGCTGTTTGCAAACCATCAGATTTAAGATGGTTCTTGCTTTGCTTAACTCACCCCTAGAATGATTCAAGATCCCATGTGGAAGTCCTACTGACATTAAGGATGTCCTTCAGTGGCCCCATCTTCTCTTGAACCCGGCCCTAAGATTTATATTCAAAGTCACTAACTGAGCATAAAACAGAACTCAGAACCTGTGACTCCTAATTGTCCTCTACTCTTTTTTTAACTGGAACACCACTGTTAAGCATAATTCCTCTTCACTTCATAACAACTCATCACCACTAGTTTTCTAGTTTAAGTCCTTGGAAAATAATGTGGAAGGAGAAATCCCTGCCCTTTTTTTTCCTTCCTTCCAGACTTCCAGACTTCCAGACTTCCAGACTTCCAGACTTCCAGACTTCCAGACTTCCAGACTTCCAGACTTCCAGACTTCCAGACTTCCAGACTTCCAGACTTCCAGACTTCCAGACTTCCAGACTTCCAGACTTCCAGACTTCCAGACTTCCAGACTTCCAGACTTCCAGACTTCCAGACTTCCAGACTTCCAGACTTCCAGACTTCCAGACTTCCAGACTTCCAGACTTCCAGACTTCCAGACTTCCAGACTTCCTTCCAGACTTCCTTCCAGACTTCCTTCCAGACTTCCTTCCAGACTTCCTTCCAGACTTCCTTCCAGACTTCCTTCCAGACTTCCTTCCAGACTTCCTTCCAGACTTCCTTCCAGACTTCCTTCCAGACTTCCTTCCAGACTTCCTTCCAGACTTCCTTCCAGACTTCCTTCCAGACTTCCTTCCAGACTTCCAGACTTCACAGTATTACATCTACTTTTCAATATGTGAAAATGAAGTGTCTGACAATTTCATAGAAGTTTTTGTTCAATCATTGCTTTTTCTTGGTTCTGCAGCTCATGTATTTTTTGTAAATCCTACATACCTTCTAGGCTGAGAAAAAACCCCTTTTAGTCACTTAAAGAATGAAGAACTAGCATTTCCTGGCTGAAAAAGACAACTTCTGCAGTTTCAATTAAAGGAATTACTGGGATTAGGAAGACAAAGGCCCCTTCTGAAATCAGCTTTAGCAGCATTTATGAGGATCAAGTGATCACTTAAAGCTTCTCATTCTTTTCTAACTGGCTGCTTCTCATGCTCTGAAAACGTTGTGCTGTGTTTGTACTGAGAGTGGAAAAATATGTTCAGGCTCTAGATGGCTGATGGAATGAACTTGATTGGCCATATAGCTGGGGCCAATATACTCTTTGCAGCTCCATACAATGGTGCTCTCTAAATTTCTATGAGTTTTAAGTTAACTTCTGTTATTTTTAAAAGTAATTTGATACAGGGAATAACTTTGATTTCAGAGCCAAGGCAGGTCTTTCAGTACCTGCATCTCTTGCTATAACAGCTAGCTTTACTTAGATTAGCAGAGTCAGCATCATTCCAGCAGATACTAAGTTAAAGTAGCAAGTCTGTCTGGTTAGCACATGAGACAGGGAAAATTGATTTCTTGTGCTACAAACTGATTCCTGTAAGACCAGCTTCCATCTTTACTGTGTTAGGAAGCTCTAATGCTGACCTGCGTCTTGCATGTGCTTGCTTCTTCAGCACTGTGCAGCCTAATCCTCCCAGAAACAGGTTGGATATATAGGATTTAAAATTCATTCAGGCAGATAGGTCTGTTAAGGCTTGCAGCTGTGATGAGACTGAGCATGCTTAAGAAATAATTTTAAAAAACCCCAAAACAAACCAAAAATCCCACAGCAACAAAAAACCCCAACGCCTCATTTTTGTTACTCAGGCTGGTAGTCACCACCAGGAGATTTTATTAAGCAAGGATTCTGGCTGAACAGTTTTTTGCTCACCATTTTGCTGCAGTTTAAGGTGTTTCCACGTCTGTCTGTCTGTCCACCCCAATTCCCTTTTTAAAGGTTCCTGCTTCTACAGCAGTTTTGGCAGGCTGTCATGTGTACCTTAGTGTTATCTGTTCCATTAGACAATTGATACTACTAAATTCAAGCACTGTGTTTGGGCCAAGGTAGCAAAAGGAGTAGACTGGGATGTGGGCATCTGCTCCCTGCTGGTGACGGGCTGGGCAGGGACCAGCCTGTGACCCTGGAGCAGCCAATGCCAGGCTGAGTGCAGCTGGAGCCAGGCATGAGCACGGCTTGACAGGGCAGTGGGCACTGTGAGATGACAAGGCAGCAGCCAGGGACCCCCAGACCTGCTCAGAGGAGAAGTTAAGTAACCTCAGGTATCTGCTGTCTAGCCATTGGTGTGACACGCACTGCTGTGACACACGTTGTTCCCTGATGCATTCCTAAATCACACCTCTGGTTTAACATTGGCCAGGATACCACAAATTCTGTCACTGCCTTCCTTTAAAGGAAGATTGTTTGTAAATTTATAGTAGGAAAGGAAATATGTGTTTCTTATACGTAGTAGAAAAGTTACAAACAAGGCTTTAATGTAAGATCTTAGGAGAGCATTTTAAGAGGGGAAGGCAGGTTTGTCAGCTAGGAAATGCTAAAGATTTCTACAGAGGGGCCACATGCACACTCCCCATGCACATATTTATATGCTTGTCAAACTGGAGTTGTCCTCAGTCTTGTATTAATACTCCTGTGTGTGGTTAAAAAAGTACAAGGGTAAAAATACCTTTTTTTAAACAGTGATTCACAACCCCAAGACCTCTTAAACTGCAGGTTGATGGATCTTAATTTAGTTACACTAACATGGCTCTCCCAGAGAAACGTGTTGTGTAATGCTTTAATCATTAATTACCATCATTCATCATGCAGCCTTCCTTTTAATGTCCATTAGCATCATATGCCACTCACAAATGCTTGTAAGTGTATAAATATGCTGGTAATCCAGCTGAGTAGGTTTACATTAACTGTAAATTATCTTTTTGACCAGTTGGTTGGCCTTCCTGGCTGATGGAGTCATCTTCTTTGTAGCATTAGCAAGGAGTCTGGGAAATGAAATACATAGAAATATGTGCAGGTTTGTCTTAAAAGCTAGGAGCAGCTGCTGCTTGGGGATACATTGTGAAGTGTTAGCTTGCTTGTGCCAGCATGCATCAACATCTTTTGAGACAAAAACCTACCGTCTGTGATCCACATGGCAACAGTTTTGTAGGGATTGCCTAACACCAGTTTGACTTAGTTTAAGCCAGTTCATTTAACACTGCAAAACTGTTTCTTAAAAAATCAAAACAAATGTAAGCGTTGACAAACTGTTTGGAAAAACACCCCAAAACCACAAAACACAAAAAACTGAAATGAAAATAGGTAAATGCAAAGAAGCATGAGGGGCCCTTTCCCACAGCAGCTTGTGAAAATCAAACAAGCATGTGCCCATGCCCGTTCTTTTGTCATTTTCCTTGTATAAGTGTTATATGGGCATATTCTGTCTCCCAGAGCATAGTGTGGCTTTTGGAACAACATTATGTTCTGTATTGCTGCACTAATGATTCTTGTGAAACATGCAGATAAAATATAACACTTGACTATGTGTCATTGGTGAGCAGTTGAGAGAACCATGACACACAAATACAGAAGTATCAATTTTTGTTGTGTATATGAAAACATTTAGTGTGAAAGGTTGATCACTTCCTGCTGACGATCAACTCCTTTTGAATTAGCACAAGGTGCTTTTTGTCACATAGTTCAAAATTGGACAGCCTTAAGAAATAACTTTCCATTATGTACAGTAGTGCTTTCATGTAGTCATGCAAGATGCATTTGCTGGTTGGCACTGAATTTGACAGCTCACCAGGCAGCAGGAACTTTTCAACACGGTTCTCACCCTACAGTCTTTGTTGGTTAGATGGGGCATGTTTGCTTGCTCCAGGATCTGCTGGGGGATGCAGCTAACCACCAAAGGCTAGATCCTGATTTCTCATATGAATGCACAAGCCTTTTTATAAGAAGTGAACTTACAGTGCAATTTAAATTATTTTATTGACCATGAATGTACCAGGAAAATTGTTTAGTTCTTTGTTTCCTTTAAAAGTACTCAGTTTTGGTGATTGCCTGCTGGCATTAGGCTAGATTTTCACCCATCTACAGTGCAGCAGCAATTTTCACTTGACAGAATCTCTAGAAGACAAACTGACATGTTGTCACCAACACTCACAAATATTTGAGCAGTTTGATGTTTTGCTTACATGCTGAGCATCAGGTTTTACATAAAACTCCACTAACTAGGGGACTGTGTCTCTCAGCTAGTGTCAAATCCTGGCCATGCTGAAGCTAATCACAGGACTTAGAGGGAAGAGCTGTGTGAGAATATCAGCACCATTGAATAAGGTTTGTGAATTTATCAGCAATTCAAAAATTGCATCAGCTAGGTTATCATTTCTAAGCAAGGCTCTTTGGGTTTGTAGAGCCCTCTTTTTTTAACCTGGATAACATGAGCAGCAGGGTCATTCATGTTTGACTTCTGAGGCACCTATATCGTGGCCTGCTTGAAAGGATTTTTTTCTGAGATCAGCTCATCAGAGATCTGAATCTGACTCCATCATTATTTCAGTGCTCTCTGGGTTTTTTGTGTGGTGTTTTTTGGTTTTTTTTCCTGTGTCTGATAGTGAGGTTGAGTGCTGTGGAAGGTAGAGAACTACTCTTTCACTTTCACCAGGCGCAGAGAGGAGGTTGTGCTAACTTTTTCTGCCAGAGCAGAAAACTTGCATCTCCTCATTCATTGATCTGGCAACTGTTACTATCATTAGATTCACTGGGGTTGGGGAGCATACACAGGTTGGGTGATTTTTTTGTTTGTTGGTGGTTTTTTTTGTTTTTTTGGTTTTTTTTACCTACAGTGCAGGGCAACACCTACTATCTTCGCAGGAGGCAGCAGTTTTTTGGAGGTAGAAATGCTAATTTGCTGTTTTCAGCATAAGTGGGACACAGGAAGAAATTTTCTTCCTGAGTAGCTTTGTTTGTTCTAGGATTTCTGCCCCCTGTCATGCTATGTCCCCACTGTTGTAGATCCCCTGTCTGTCATACCCTCATTGTATTCAGAGCACAGAATCTAGACCAGTAGTATGGCACTAGCAAAACTGCAGTATGGTCATAGCAAAACTCATTTTTTTCTTAAAGGGTCCTGTGCAGTCTGTTAAATTGGTGACTTCCTGCCCACCACCACTGATGGTATAAACCCACTCCCTTCCTTGTATGTGATAGTTTTGCTACACTGAGCCTGGTAAGGGAATTTTTTCCTTGCTATGGACTATGGAGACTTCCAATTCAACCAAATGCACAGTGCCAAGGAGTCCAACCACAGTCCCAGGAGCCATGTTAATTACTCATTTAATTCAGGAGTAGAAAGGTCCAACAATGAATTATGATGGTATCCAAATTGTAGTTTTCCAGTTGAAAGCGTAAGTGGGACCATGGGACTGTGTCAACAATTACCTTAAGAAAGGAAAAAATCCTGGAGTGTTCAACAGATGTCCTGACTATCCCCTTTTGGGAGAGAGCAATCCTTCCGCTTCTCTTTAGCAGACTGACTATTTGTTCATGCTTCTCTGGGGGCTTATTTGGTGGTTCTGGAAATATTTTAAAAGACATTTTAAAGGAGTTGACAAATGTTTGACCTGTTTCAGTGTCCGTGAGCTGAGTTAAATTATGATGGTATTCTTTACGTGCAACCCAGAGGCCTGGAGTTGAAAGCTGGGGAAGACTGTAGGAATGTTAAACCCATTTCAGTGACAGTATCCAACATATGGTTTATTTGGTTGCACCATAGGAGTGAGAAAATAGTGGAGTTATGTGAAGGCTTTGGGTACGACCAAACCTTTCCAATAAATATGCTGTAGCTGCCACTGGGTTCCTGCTGTTTCGAATGTCATCTTCCCAGGCACCTGAATCTCTCTGCTTGCAGTTTCCAGAAGGGAGGAGAAGCACTATCTCTACATACAGGGGGGAAATAATGATGCTACTCTTTCATTTGTAATACTACCTGGCTTGTTAAAAGTATATATATTAAAAATACCTCAACCAAAATTGGTTACTAATTAGGCTGAGGTGTTTGATGTGCTCTGTCCTTTGCATTCTTGGTTGGAAATCTCTGCTTTCATCTCACTGCTCCTAGACCATCTTTGGGTCTGTGTTATGCTGGCTCTTTAAATTATTTTGTTTTCCCCTCCTCAGCTATTCTGGCAGGCACCATATATGTACCTCTGTGTCTGAAACCTCTGTCCTTTGTTCAGTGTATTGTCTGCTCTGTTTAGACTTATCTCTTGATTTCTCTAGCCAAGAATGTTCCTAAGCCTGGGTCTCCCATTTCCTTTCTATTTTCACACATAACTTCTCTTCAGTTGTAGCTACCACTCCCTGATGAACTCAGGGACATCATGAGTAGCAGGGAAGCAGGTCTCACCTGAATTGGTGGATTTCCAGGAGAATGTCAGCAGTTTGCACAGTGGGTCACCATTCTGTCCAGCTGAAGTTTCTTACCTATTTAAATGTAACTTATTGGAGGAAAAAAAAACATCTAGTCTATAGTTAAATTAAGCCTATCTTTGCCTGCTTTGTCTTTATTCTCCTTATTTTATAAATTTCTTCTCTGTAAGTGAAAAAATGAACACTGTGTTAGACAAAGCCTGAGACAGGATGCAGTTGCTCCTTATAGGAACCCAAGTTAAGCTTGTTCAAATATGACTACCTGCAGTTAATGTCATAAAATTATACTTAAAGTTCTGAGTCTCCTGATTTTTTGGAAGATTTGAGCAGCTGCAATTCCAGGTGCAGATGTGTTAAGAAATCATCTCAGGAAATCAGAGCACTTTTATTTAAGCCTCTAAATAAGAACTTGGGTTTTTATATTTTACACTTTCAGATTCAGAATGTTTGCTGCTATGTGTAGGTTTCAATCTGTGTTAATACCAGGAAAAAGGTCACCTCTTCTCACCATCCTCTTCCTTCCTTAGAACAAAACCATAGAATAATTTTTGCCATGTCTGAACTGTCCTAGTGTGTTATTTCACCTCCTTTTTTTCCTCCCAACAAGGAGAACTGTGACTGAAAAAAGTGAAATGCTGCAAGATCAACTTCTGCACTAGGCTGCTAATTAATCAGTGTCTAAGTTTCACATTGTTTAGGAGAGAATCAAAAGATTATTATTTTAGACTGACCTAAACTGTGAACTTTTCAGATATTCCCTCAAAATTAAAAGTTCCCTTTCCCCTCTTGAAGCATTCAGCAGTAGCTTTTCTGAGATGTGCACTTTTCCTCCCTACTACTTGAAGCACAGATTTCTAATGTGAAAAATATTTTTGTCTTTTTTTTTTCCCCCCACTGCTTCAGCTGTAACAACACTGGATGTTTGCTTGGCTTGGGTGGGAAGGTGGAAAATTCTTCCAAAATTTAGAAACAGAGAGCTTTCTGATGTGTGCAGTAATCTTAAGGCAGTAAATTCTTTTTATTTGATTTTAAATGCATAATTTAGTATACAATATAAAAATGTATCCAAGGGGGAAATGAATTTTTTTTAATAACATGCTTCCCAAGGCGAGTGGCAAAACATGTGTGTTGATGGGAAAGGGAGGGGATAAATTTATATCCTAAAGGCATGACTTGTGGTTTTGAATAAAATTGAGATTGGTGCTGCTGTTGGCTTAGTTTCTCCTAGGCAGAGATGGGTTATGCTGTTCACTGGGAATTCAAACACAGGCACATTGGGTTCACTTAAAAGACTTTGATGCAGGGCTTTACTCCACAGAAGTTTACACTGCAGAAGTTATTGACTTCTCTGCAGCCCAGAAACAAAATTTGTAGACTGGAGATATCTTTTCTCTTGTCAAGAAAATTCTGTGGTCCTGCTTTGCCACCCTTGTGCACATGAGGCACCCCTCTAGCACCACTGAGATTGACAATTTGAGTCCATATAAGGGTGAGAGTATTTTTGTTTCCAGTCTGTTGCTACACAAACAGTGTTTCTTAGACCCTGATTCATATGGCAGTGATAATCACTTTCCTTTGACATTCAACAGACTTATTAAGAAAAAGTAAGTAGTACTTTAAAGCTGTGCTTGTACATCTTTCTTTGGAGTATGATTTGTTCGTATTCTATCTGGCTGCCTGCAAGAGCTTGAAAGAGCATGTTGATTTTTCTCACACTTTGGTCAATTAAAACGTCATTACAAGTGTTTCCTTCAATTTTTATAGATAATTTTTTAAACTCATGATGCAAACTGAGATAATCACATTGATTTCAATTTAAGATTTATTTATGCTCATTTAATCAGAATCAGCAAATGGAGTCTTAATTTGAAAGCAAGTTCTTAATACATTTGACCTGCATGTCTTCCATTCATAATGGATTAAAAAGAAGTCCACAAAATAGCCTTGATTTCCTGAACTTAAAAGAAAAATCTGAAATCTAGACCTGTCTAGAAAGTGTATGTTCTTCCTTCTAGTGTCATTGCTCTTTTCTCGCTTTTCTGATTGTTTCTATGCCATATAGTTAATTCATCTTTTAATGAAAGAAATATAATTTTAAAACTTACTGTTTGTATATATGAAACATAAAAGAACTTCGGTTACTTGTGCATGTAAGAGAGAAAAAATCCTGAAGCTGGTTTCCATAGTGCAGTGCACCTTAAATCCAGAGCAGCTCCCAGCTCTGGAGAGGTTGGCAATCCAACACATCTTCGTGTGCTGCTTCCAGCATGCACTGGAGTCAGGGAAAATTGCAGCCTGTGTGGATTTGCTCAGAACAGAATTGTATAATGGTGTGGCTCTTTCTAAAATGAGTTAAATACAGCTGCTTCTGGCGTTATTGGTCCTGTTTCAGAATGCAAGATGTAAAATATGATGAGCAAATGATGGAGATAAGGCCTGCCTCCAGGGAGATGGGGCTGGAGAGCTAGTGCTACACCATGCCTGGTGTAAAGGTGATTTCCCCAGTGGTTAAAGCCCACACAGAGACTCAAGAAGAATGAGCTGTGAGTCATGCTGCCTTCTAGCTACTCTAGCCTGCTAAATGGTCTCATAGGAGGCCACTGCAATTAGCTCAAGGTGTGGCATTGCCTGGGGGACTCCAGCTTGCCTTAGGGACATCTTCAGCCAGGTGAGGTGCTGGGCAGGTGGAGCTGCCTCCTGCCCTCCAGCTGCCTTTGGCTGGTGTCAAACCCAGCCCACCAACGTGGGATGTGCAGCCAGCCTGCCCTTCCTTAGCTTCCTGCACTCTGTGGCATGAATGCCTGTTCTTCTTAATGTGAGTGAATTAATCCATAGACTGATGTTCTGTAATGTTAGAGCTAACTATTGGTCCACATGTGAAACATGGGTAAGATTTTAATTCCTCCCTTTTGCATTATTGGACTTTCTTATGGGTTTTAATATTGCTGCAGTGGTATTACAGATCAAATTCCAGGTGTGTACCTTCAAAGAGTTGTGCCTGGGTAGCCTGATATTGCAAATACCAACTTATATGAATTACGTGAAATAAGGATTAAGTTGTCTCCTGTTTTCATTGGTTTGTGAAATGGCTCTTTTCCAAGCTGTTCTTCTCTTTAGAACAACATATAAAATGTGGTTTGGGCCTAATCCTGTCTGTGTAGGGCTCTCTGAGCTTTCAAAGTCAACCATAGCAGCTGAGGGGGAAGCAGAGTCTTGTAAAACCAGGTGTGTGAATTATTTTATTTATGACACATTGAATATACCTTTGCTGTTTTGTTCTGTGATGTCAGTTGATTAGTTTATGATGAGCTGTAATGAAATCTTACAGCCTAAATGCTCTAAACTGCGCATCAGGTGATGTGCTTCAGTCAAATAAGGCGCCACCAGCCCTGTTCTGCCCCCGGAGCCTTGAGGCCATGTACATGCTCCTCACTGATGCCCAGCAGAGGGTGATGGTGGACAGTAGGTTGTAAATCTCTGTTGTAGCACCTCACACAATTATCTGCAGCAATTCCTCAGGTTTTCATCATTTTAATCCACCCTTTAGAGCTATTACTTAAATGATATAGACATGGGTGATATAATTAGAATGTGCTGTATCTGCCATTAATTTATAACATATGATAGGCTTATAGATGTCATAAAAATGTATCTTGAGAATGCTGTGAACTCTGTTTAACCCTGATGTTTCAGAAAAGTTTGGGTTTTATGGCTGAAGTGTTTCATCACTGCAACAAGGTCTTTCTTTCTCCTAGAAAATATGCTTAAAATGAAAATTCAATTTTCTCTCCAAACTTGATATTCTGGAATTGTTTTATGGAAAGAAATAGCATGTTGTTACTTCAAACATCAATGTGACTATCCTGACCTGGATTTGAATTCCACTAGATCCAAGGATCCTTTAAGTTTAGGGACAGGAAATTAATTGATAAGGTGAAAGTTAAATATATGCCTCTTGACCACATCCATGTTTTCCATAAAATTGTCACTGAAAGCTGTAGGTTATGTGAGGTACTGTCCATTTGTGCAGTTGTCTCCCTCTTCTGGCTAAACAATTTTTTAGGCCTTTTGAAATAGCTGGTTTTATTCTTTAGCTGAGATTATGGAAGTGATTTTTCTATACCTACTTGTTTCTCATGGATATTTTTCTCATATGCTTTCAGCTGATGTGTGCACCAAGCTGCCACAATAGTGGCCATCTTCTTATTTACTGCCTAGAATTTGACATTCTCTAAAAATAAAATATTGAGTCAAGAGTTGCTAGTTTTCCAAAGAGAACTGTATTTACTTTTAGAATATTCCATGGACTTGCTTTCATCTGGTGACCCAAAATGCCAGCTAGTAAGCTGGAAGAATAAACTAGGTACATCTGTATGTGGTTTGTGAGGAGGGAAGTGCTGAGTTTTGTAAGTGTCAAGGGTTTGGTAGATTGCACTGTTGGGCAAGGATGACTGCATTAGTATGGCTCTGAAACAGTGTAAAGTAAGTTGGGAGTAAAACAAGTAGGAGTTTGCCATCTCTGCTCCTGCAGACTCTGTATAGACTTCTTTGAGCTTCCAGAAAAAAAGATTTTGTGACACATTTCTAAATTAAAAGGCCAGTAAAGCAGTCAGGTCCTTGAGAATGGAGTCCCCTAACCTGAGTAAAGAAGAATTTTTAAGAGATTTTTTCCTGTAGGTTTTTGGTGAAATCCGGCAGAGAGGATGTGATTGCTTATCAGACAGAACAATTTTATCTTAAAACTGCTATGATGTCTTGCAGAAAAATTCCTAGTCAAAAGACACCTAGGGTTTTAATGTAGCACTTTAATCATTCACAGGAAGTTAGTTTTCTCTTAGGTGCTTTAACTCCACCTTACAGTTGCTCTTCAGAAATGCTGTGATAGAGGTTTCCTGCTTTGTGCCTCACTTTGCACCACAGTTGGTGGTGGCAAGTCTTTGCTTGAACTTCTAGCATAGACCATGTTATTTGTATTTGAAGGGTTAGAGGTGAATTGGAGAAATTGTGTCTCTTTCAGGACATTTGCAGCCAATGGTTTTGGGAGACTAAAGCCAAAACTCCAAATTTTCTGCAGTCCAAGACAGAAACAATTCAAAACCATTTGGGTGTTTCCTGTGATGACTGGTAGAGCCAGGTGAAAAGTTGTGTGGTTTTTTGTCAAAGCTGAAAGGACTTTTCTACACTGTAAAGACAGTTCTTAGCTTCTACACCTTGAAATTAATATGCTTTTTTCTGAAAAAAGAAGAGGTGTCTGAGTGTGCCTGAGGAGGTTGTCAGCTCAGCGCCAAGCCGCAGCCATCGGAGGTGTGGGCACACCTTACTGAGCCTCCTCTCCAGCACGGTGTTCCGTACCTAAGCTCTCCCCAGCTGGCTGTGATGCCTGTGTTTTCATCAGTTGTGCAGTCAGGTACTTGAATGCATTGAGATTGCACTTAGATCCTAGGCTTTGGAGAGAAAGTTGGATCCAGTTCCAGCTGCAGCTGGCTCTTGTGTGAATGAAGAACTGTACCAACCTTCAGGCAACTGAACACCTCCCTGCCTGGCACCACTAAATTCCTGGCAATGAAGTTCCCATTGCATTTAGTGAAATAGCTCATATCTCTGCAGTTACCATGTTCTGCTGCTGGACTACTCTGGGTTTCCCCTTCACTCCACAGTTCCTTTTAAACTGTGGTATTACTCAAGCTCTACAAGAGGAGACAAGACATTTAACAAAAAAATCAGGTTTTATTTGTCCTTCTATCAAATTCCCCTAAATCAGACTGTGGTGGAAGCACCCCAACCTTTTACAGTACTTGCTCTGTGAGACTGGGAGGAGGCAAACTCGAGCTCTAAATCTTCCTGGTGCCACCCTTGATGACAGAGAGAACAGGGTGCCAAAGTCTATTATGTGCTGAAAGGCCCCTAAGTGTTATTGCAAAGGGCTTCTGCAAACCCATCATACATTTTCATCTGAAGATTTTTAGGCTTGCACTGCATGGGGAAAAAAACTGGTGGAGTATTTGTAGTGTGTATCTGCCATATGTTATAGTAAAGCGTTCTTTCTGAGCAGCTTTCTTTTTTAATTATATCTTAAAACGGTATTAAATGTTGGCTCTCTTCATGCCGGTTGCTGTTTGGTTGTAGTCACTGCAAGAGCTCTTGCTTGTTGGTACATCAATTTTCTTTTCATCGATGCTTTGCTTTTATGTTTGGATGGGAATTTGAAAGCATATAGGCTGAAGCAGAAAATATTGCTGAGGCACACAGAATGATAAATTTCCCTTCTGATACAGGAGAGTCTAAGGAGGAATATATGTTTTGTTCCTTTTAAAAAGTTTTCCTTGCTAGATGATATTTTGAAGCAGGAGAGGGGGGAACAAATTTTTACTTTTATGTGGTGAGGAGAGGAGGGTGTATGTGTGGGTTTGTTTTTTCTGCCTCTTAAAGTCTACCTTAAAGTGGATATTTTATTACCTGCTTCTCCTGACTTACGTATATTGGTAATTGAAGGAGAGTGCTGAACTGCTGGCCTAGTGCATTATTTGTATTTTCTGAGTCTCTGGGATCTTGAAGGAGGTGATTATCCCAACAGCTGCCTCTTGGGAAATGCAAGGGGAGAGGGGAAATTGCCTAGTTGGGTAGATGGGCTCACCTCTGAAAGGTCATGAAGAGAACAAAATGCTGATGTATTGATACCTTGTGGACCCTTTCTTCCTAGCTTGACACAAAAGGGAGCTTTAAATTGAAAGAAGACTGTGCCACTGCAGAAAATAGTTCACGTGTATTTCTGATCTTCTTGCCATCCAGCCAACATTTGCTTCTATAAATCACTTCCTTTTTATTTTTTTATATGACTCCTTTTCATTCTTTCTACAGATGTGCAAGAGGGAATGTCATTTACTGTAATCTCAGTTTATCTTGCTTAGCCTTTAAGGATGTTAATTTTGGAATATTAAATGTGAATGTTGTACTAGGATCATTCTTATTGGTGACCTTTTTCCTGCTTGACTAACATAGATATCACAAAAGCTGCAGTACAGCCCTGTAACACAGGGATGATAGCTTCTAATGGGGATTATACAAGAGCTAATACATTTCTTGGTATATTTGGTGTTTCTGAGAGTCTCCTTCACAACATATTCAGTAATTTTCCGCCCAGTATCTGCTTGTTTTTCAGCTTGAATTATTGAATTCACAATATGCCTTCAATCACAGAAACATTGTGGATTTTTATTTTAAAGGTGTATAATTTAGAGGGTTTTACTTCTTTTTGAGTCTGGACAGTTGTGTTTGTACTGAATTTAAGCAGGCTTGTTATGTGCTCTGTAATAAAGTCTGCATCAGGATTTAGCTCTTTTACTTGCAGGAGTAAAATCTTTGTTATTTTAATCAACTGTTTTAATTTACACTCATGTTTTACCCTTTCCTGTCCCACTCAAGTATGTGCCATGGAGAGTAGCCTAAACCCTAATTTTGTTCAAATGCTCTGTTCTGTTGCCACCTCCTGTGTGTTTGATTGCACGCTACTGCACTTTCAGGAGGAGGTGTGACCCCACTTCAGACTCTTCAAGAGCCTGGTAGGCAGAACAGTCTCCTCAGAGTAAGGTGTGGGTTTGAACCCTGGGCTCTGGCTTCTCGGTGAGTGCTTTAGCTAAAGGGCTATTGTATAAGTAGCTCTTTCAGGTGTTTGTGCTCAGAGTGGAAGGAAAGTGATGCCCAAGAGCTTTAGAGGTGACATGGTTTTTCCTCTCCCTGGACCCCTGCTTCACTTAAAGCATGCATCTGGGCTTTGAACTAGATGCAGATGCAGGCCATTATCAGATTCAGGATGGGCATGAGTGTTTCACCTTGTGCTTTTGTCCTTATCCTTGAGACTTTGCTCCTCAAAGTCAAATGACAATCCCCTCAAAACTGAGGGCTCAAATATCTGAGTAAAAAAATACAAGGGAAGGAAGGTGAAGGGAGGAAGAGATGTGCCTTTTAAAAGGACATGATATTCCTGTTTATTCAGAGAGGGGCATGCATGTAGTCAAGATGTAGAGAAAGCAGTTTCCATATTATCAAGGGACAGCCTCTAAAATACAACATTCAGGAATAATTACAAAGTTCAATGTCAGCTGTAGGGAAAACTTATTTTGACAAGCCATGCATTTAAACCAATATAGATTAAACTTTTTTCTTCCTCATGTATATTGTATAACTGAAGACATTTTAGAAAGGGGGAGTGGGGATGTGTGAAGTATGGTGGACCATAAAGCATCTTGGGATTTCAGTAATTTATGATGGAAACAAGCGTGATTGATGGAGTTCCATGTCAACTGTAAGAAAGACCCTGAAGTACCTACTGTAATTTGCTTGGAGACAGCCAGCTACAATGCACCTTGATCACATCTTGATAGCAGGTGGCCAGGAGTGAAGAAAACAGAAAGCTTTTTTTCTTCCTTTTTTAAATAGCCCCCATTTATTCACAAATTTTTTGGAACAGCTTTCATGTAAATAATTCCAGTATTTATTTCAGTTCAGCTTGATTAAAGAGTTTACGGATTTAAAGGGCACGCTTGATATTTAGCTGCAAAAATATGAGAAGCATGTTAAGTGCTGGTTGCTTGTTTCCATTACCCCTCAGGAACACTATAGGGATCTTGATGTCTTTTGGTGAAGTCAGTGTTTAGTGGGGACTACTTCCAGCAGAGAATGTTCTCTGCACTCTCAACTGACCAGCTGTGTAAGATAAGTTGTTCTGTACATCTAATTCTAATAGAATCAATGGGGCTGTGTATTTTACAGTAGTGTAGGGCTTGTCCAGTTTGCTACCTGCAGTCACTTCTGCCCATCTTACATAAAAGCAGATGAAACATTTCCCAGAGTCCAGTAGAGTGCTGTGAAACAGTACAGGGGGAAAGATGCTTTGAGGAAAAAAGAATCTTATTTTTTCCTTTAAATGCCTCCAGATTAAAAGAATACATTTCTACCTGTTGTTAATGAAACCCAAAATCCTCTTGAATGCTGCTGTGTTATCTGTGACAGGCTTTGAATTAGTTTTAAAACATAAAGCTTTCAAGATTTCATCTCTGGTTCCTTGATACAGTTTGCTTGTCACCAAGAATTAGTGCTGCTTACACAGTGTAATTTGCATTGTAACATTTTTGCAAGTAAATTTAATTGTGAGAAGTTGTGAGATTTAAGAGAATTTGTGGGCTTATGGTAGAACAGAGAAATCTAAAAAGTATTTGATTAGGATTTACAAGGGCTTCAGTGTGAAATCTCTCCTTTCTATTGATATTTTTCAGGTTTTAAATACTTCTCTAAAATAACTATGTTGCAGCTGATGTGTACAATATTGGACTTGGTGCAAGTCTGCATTGGCAAGAGGTTTTTTTCTTTTATCTGTTGGCACTTTTTAGTGTTTGCACTAATGTGTGAATTTTTGTGGCAAACCGCTGAAGAACTTTGGGAACAAAAACGCTTTGTCAGGTAATGAATTATTTTCCATTTCTGAAATAAAAAGGATATTTGAAAGCCCGTCATCCTTCTCTCAGCTGTGAACCTCCACACAATACTGGGGTGCAGTGAAAGCAGCGTGAGTGCTTGGGCCTTGTGCAGGCAGGTGCCACTGAGGCCCCACAGCAGCAGGAGCAGCGGCAGTGCCTGCAGGCTGCGCTGGTCCCTGCACTCAGCGTGTAGCTTCTCTCACAGGAGCAGGATGCTGTCCCAGCTTCTGCACTCTGTCCTGCATGCACCACAGAGTAGATGAGCTGTGTGAGGAAAGGGGGCTCCTTTATCTTAATAGTTTCCTTTGTGTGTTGTTATTATGGCATTACAATCTGTTTACAATTATAAAGTGTCATTTTTCCTCTATAAGACCCCACTTTATATAGTGTGTAGGGGTGAACGTGCAATATGGTATAATTCAATTTGTAGAAGTAGCTGTAAAACTGGCGTGTCCTGTCTCCAAGTGCTGATATAGAAACCTAAATAATGGTCTCCTGTGCCTTGCTCTGGGTTCTGGATTTTTTTTCTTGTTGTGTAAAGGTGTTAGCTATAAATCAGTAAGAACTATGGAAGCCAAAAGTGCTCTACTGATTTACAGATAACTGCTTCCCCGAGCAAACTGGAAAGTAAATAGGCCTCCCAGCCTAAATCCTCACCTCACAGCAAATTCTGACACTTGTGATAAGCAGTTTTCACATGCTGCAACTCTGTTACTAATTCTACCACCAGCACTGCTTTTCTTGTATACAATTAGTATATACACATATGCAACTAATATACAGTTTGTGAACCAAAATCATACATGGGAATATACACGGGGAAAATCATTCATGTCACTATAAAATAATTTGCTTAATAGTTGAGTATCTATATTGACATACAGTTCACACAGGAATTTATCGTATTTCAGGGTGAGGATGCAAACATTCCAAAAGCTTTCTAATTGTCCTCTCTTTGTTACTTTAAAAATTCTTGTTGATTTGCGATTTGTATCTTTCTGAAATTCAAACTTTGGAGTGAGTTCAACAGAATGTGATATATTAAGATTTCAGAGTTTGGTTTAAAAGATTTGAGGGTAAAATGAGCGATGGAGAAGCAACCCTCCCATAGATGTGGTGTTTGACTTTGGACTTTTCTGCACTCAAGTATTGTACAATGTGACATGGGACATTGTCCATAGGTGTCCAATGGCTCTGACATAAAATGTGACAAAGCTGAAGTATCCTTATCTACATACTAGTTTTTTTATATGCTTACCAATTTTTTTTTATTTGCTGTAACTCCCTTCTTAATTATATTCTTTCTGAAGTCATATATGCACTTGGTTTTGATTTTCTTTGTCTTATTTTGTGGTTTCAGATGACTTTGTTTTTATTTGTTACTTTGTATTAGCTTTTACTCATTATAAATAACAAATAGCATGTCAGTTCTCATTCCATCCCAAAATGTCTCGCCTCTAGAAAGTATTTTACTACAAAGATACTGTGCAAACTGGGAAAGATAATGTGTAAGGATGGTGGAGTGTAATTGCTGGAGACTCAAACTGATATTTAAGCCATACCAACATACCAACAGATGTGGCTCTAAATGAGTGACTTGGAGCATAAGGCAATACATTTTCAGGAAAGTATTGGGGGACTGTGATTAGTGATGGGCTTTTAATTAGGGGAAATTCCAGACAAGCCTGTTGTTATTATTGTGTGTCTAGCAGGATACAGTTTGAGACCATTCCTGCTGCGTCACACCTTTCTTAAGAAGAAATTCAAAAGATTGAGTCATTTGATATTACTCTTTCTATGATCTGCCTGGATTGGGGCTTTGCTCAAGTGGAGAGTTTCAAGTACTCTTTTTGGGGTGGCCTTGTAGATAAGCAGGAAGGCAGGATGCAGACTTGGTGTGAAATGTGTGTTTGTGGAGCTAGATGAGCCTGGCTCCCAAGTTTGCAGCTTATCCATACAAAAAGTGCCTGCAAGGTGCTGGAAACCTATGTCAGGATTATTTAACACAGAGAACAACCATAATGAACACTCAAAACCCAAGAATGGGATCAAGCCAAATGTAGTGATATTTAGAAATTGTACACAGTCTAAAATTGTGTAAAGTATCAAAGTTTCCATCCTGGTTCTTGGGTGATAGGTCTGCATCGCAGTCCCTGCCATCCATCAATCTTTTTGTCTTTCCTAAAAAGTAAATTTGCACTTAAACCACCCATGAGTAGAGGCAAACTTACAGTTCAGCCCGTGGCTCTGTCACTGTGATTATGGCACTGTGCATTCATTCATTGACCACAGCTGGCCAATCGTGTCCTGCTGGGGTGCTGCAGTCCCTCTAGCTGGCAGTGATTTAAGTTTCCTAAATGTGAAAGTAAAAACACTAAAGTAATAATCTCAGAGTATAAAATATATTACTTTCACAGTAGAAGATCTAGCCCTTCTTAGTGTATGCTTCACGTCTGTGCCTGTGCCTAGTCACAAAAATTGTATGTTTTATAGAGTGGATTATTTATCCACAGATTGTGTTTTCAATATAAATATTTCTGTTTCCTATTCAGCTCCACTGTTGTTTGTGGTCTACTGTTCTTTGTGATGCCACTTGGCCAAAGATGTTTTGTTCACTATATAACTTCATGTGGAACAGATGAATGGACCACATCTATGACAAGTCAGTTGGTGTTTTCGTGGGAGCACCAATGTAAAGAGATGCTTTGTACAATAATTGGAAGTAGGAGTAACAGATGTGAGGCCGTGTCTCCAGCACGAATGGTATTTGCTTCCTGCTAAGTTAATAGTCTGTCTGTCTAAGGGTCTTGAGCCATTCCTTTTTGTCCTATTGTTTTTCCCTTCTCTATCATTTCTCTTCCTCTCATTTAGTCACCAGTTAAATTAAGGATTAGCTATCAAAGTTATTTGTGTTTCCCTTCCAGGGTCCCTTCTATTAGCATCTCCTGTGCTCTACAAATGTAATCTGATGTTGCTTCTTGGTGTGTACTTCCATGCACTCTCTCCCTGTGTGACTTTTCATCCTTTTCATACTTGACACATCTACAACATTTGCTTTACCAGGGAAATCCACCTTCCATGCTCCCTAGTACCCTCAGAGGAAAGGGGATAGTGGTCATGCTTGTGTGTCCTTGTAACATTGACTGCACCTTTGTCTTAAATTCTTCCAGGTGCTGAAGATAGATTTTATATTGACAGAATTTAGTTCTCTTACCAGTGTCTCTGTCAATAATTCTTTTTTTAAAGTGTAATTGCAATTGCTGTAGGCGGGTACGGCATGTGTATGGTTTGGCTTCTCCTGCTCTCTTCTTTTCTGCTTCTTGGTTTCATTCTACAACTCCCTCCTGGCTCTTACTTCCACCTCTCTCCTAGGTCACACTTCCTTGTCTCTCCCTCTGGATTTCATTTGTATTCCAGAGCTTCCAAAGAAAGGAGAAATGACTGCTTAGTGAGGTTAATAATACCATAAGAAGGACAAATATCCTGGTTGTGTAGGAGGAGGGAGGGGTTTAAAGCTGCCCTCCTGTAGGAAAGGCAGCTGGTATAAGAAAATGTTGTATGTCTGTTGTATGCCGCCTGTTCAATCCTGTGTGATGGTGTGGACTTCAGCTTTTACTTAAGCCCAACTCTGCTCCTTTTCTTTTTAAATGTCTTATTGTCACTGCCAGAACAAATTTCTTAGACCAAACAATAGTTACCAGCTCTGCAATCCTCTTAAACTCCTGTTTAGCTTTTCATAGACAGCATCTCCATAAGATTTCTGCAGTTCTGGCATTGAATCAATACTTTTTATGAGTGCTCCCATTCCAGATGGATCCACTGAAGGCAAATGCTTCTTGAGATTTAAGATTATTACTTTGAATATCAGGTGCTACTTGTACCTGAACAGAAAGGATTGCTCTTTGTTTTCTCATTTACATATAGTTCAATCTGGGGTAGGTTAGTTTATCTCACATTAAAACTATTCAGTGGAATCAATGTGCAGATTCCAAACATCTGTGTCCCTGACAACAGCACACTGGTGTCTCTTTCCTTGGATTGATGGTGTCCTGAGGGCAGGAGAAAATGATGTTTATGATATAAACTAAACAACAGCCTTTGAAGTGATTGTTCAGAAATAACTGCAGGAAAAAGAAGAGGGAAGAAGCCCCAAGTGTAGTATATTAAAAGAATCTGGGGTTTTCAGAAAGCACAGTTGCTACCCTGTCCCTTCACTCATCAATAATTACAGTATTTTCTTCTCCGCAAGATTAAGTGCCCCCCAGTAAAAGAACAGAGTACGATCACAAATGTAAGCCCATC
This sequence comes from Melospiza georgiana, assembly GCF_028018845.1. Lineage (NCBI taxonomy): Eukaryota > Metazoa > Chordata > Aves > Passeriformes > Passerellidae > Melospiza > Melospiza georgiana. Next base: position 15,936,581 of record NC_080437.1, on the reverse strand, counting down.
CTTGTCCTTGATTTCTGGCTGCCGGCTATGTCAGTGAAGTCAGGGCAATGGTGTATTAAGAAACACATTGGTAATCCTGAGATCAGGGCCCCATTTTGCATTGCAGGTTTTAGCAGGTCCTAACCTGGAATATAAAATAGGTCAACCTTTGAAATGCCTTGTAAGTCACTAAACAAAAATGCAACATTGTTTTGATAGAAGATGGTGTATTTTGCCTCATGCTGACTTGCAAGGGACTGCTTCACCTGTTATGCTACAACAGGCTTTTCTTTTTTTTTTCCCCAAAATATGTGTATTTGTATGGTGAAGTTTGATACACAACAGATCTGGGCTAAATGCACTCGAGCTATGCCTTATGTGTGCTGGTATGTGAGTGCAGTACATGGGCCTTGAGATATCAGAATAAAGCATCTCCCTTCTCTGATTTTAGATGACTTTTATTTTGAAGAAAAGAGATGCATTTTGCATCAATGTTTGATTTTTCACAGTGATGTGTCACTATAATTTTCCTTAACAACAACGTAAGGATGCAGATTTCTGTCTTGGTGGGTTGCTCTATGTGCAGAGTTGATTCCTAATGTTATCCTGTCTTTAATCCGCCAACCCTGACGGGGAAACATCACATTCCTTTTATCTGTCAGAATGAAATCCTCAGCTCAGAAGAGCTCCTGGATTTCAATTTTAGAAGAAAAGATAAAAGCAAAAACAAAGTGGGGGTAGTAATTCAGACCTTTTCTGGCTAGGATTATCGATTACCCAGTCAAATATTAGATAAGATAATTTGACTTTTGTCATTGAGATGGCATTGCCAAAGCCATTGGTATCAAAACAATTTCTTTTAAGTGCCAGAACTATAGTGGATGAAAGAATTCCCCCCAATGGTATTCTGCCTCTGGTTGTTCTGGACTCTAATTTTCATTTCAGATGTATCACTATGCTAGCAAGCTGTGTGACAGCATACTTGCATTCCTCAGGAATGGTGTGCATCACTTGTTTTGAAAGGGAAACGCACTTCAGTGCTTTCAAGTATATTATAACATCAGAAAACTGGAACTATTTAATTTCATTCCTCCAGTATTTCTGGAAAGGTAAATAGTAAAAGAAAAAATTATAGTGTTCTGTGTTATTTTATGCCAAATTACTATAATTCTATACTAAATTAGGTCCATGGGTACAAACTCCAAGCATTGTGTAGTTTGAACATTCTTCCAAATACCCTTGCAAAGATTTGTCTTCACTTTGGAAATATAGTGTCAACGTCTGAAAAGGCTCTCTATAAGTAACTAGATTCTGAAATCACTTCAGCTGGTTATTGCACTTGCTCTGTTTGAGGTGGTATACCTCCTTCAGCTAGAAAAATTTCCCCCCCACCCGTCCCTGTTCAATAGTGTTGTTGGTCTTTGTTTTGCTGAAGTGTGGAGGCATGCGCCCAGTGAGTTCGTCATGCTTTGTATTTTTATCATCTGCTCAGCTTACCATAAAAAATTAAAGATCTTACACAATCAGCATGCCCTCTCATAAATAAACCTTAGGGTGAAGTGATGCTCTAGAGACTGTGGGGTTTGGATGTTTATAATTGGAACCAGAGTCAGCTCCTTGACTTTCTATAACTTGCAGTGATTCCATGTCAGAAACTGTTAGTGTGGACTTTATGTATAGAGATACAGCATATGTGCAGGCCCTCTAATGAAAAATTCTTCATAGATTCATACAAGTAGAAGCCAAATTTGACTGTGACTTCTGCAGTCATGTAAATAAAAACCAAAGATGTGGCTAAAATTCTGGAGGGCAACATAGCATGCTTTATTTTGAAGCTGTGAAATGCAGCCTCGCATCTGACATTTGTTACTGCTGGGACGAGAACACTCTGTTCAGGACACATGTGCGGCCACAGCTCAGGAATACCACATGCATTCTGGGGGTTAGATCCCACTGGGTTTTAAACTCCAGCTACTGAAGAGTGAGCGTCCTTCGCTCCTTCTAGTATTTGCAGAAGCTAAGTCCACTCAGCATCTCACTCCTTTAGGCCTTGCATTCCCCTCTGGAAAATGTGAGAGGGATGGAGATTTCAGGTAGTAAATGTCTCATTCACAAGCTGCCCCCTTTGATTTCCCAGTATTATTTCTATTTTACATTGATTCTGCATTAAAAAAACCTAAACAGACCTCAAGAATAGAAGCAGCAGCCTTTTTCTACTTGTGTAGCTCCATTCCCAGCACAGAGTTTGAACAGTAGAGCTTCGCTTACAAATATTATAAAATGAAGCTCCTTTTAGGCTGAAGTGGAACTGAGAGGATTTTGGTACCTGCTTTTCCTGGATATGACTGTTTTGGATTGAATTTTATAAGATTTCTTCCTTGGGATTGCATCCCACACCCAACCATTAAACTGTATTGGGTCCAAATAAATTGTAAAACAGTAACATGGAAATGATTGTACTGGGCAACAGAAATCTGACATTTACTTTACTATGATTAGACGGTATTTTTCAGTTTGTCTATCTTCTTTTCTGTCAGTTTGGATATAACTTCTGCAGTAGAAATTGTAGAATAAACTAATGAGTGTATGTTCTATCATTGTTCTATTGTTTTATATTGGTGTTAATCTATTTTTGTTATTATATGTCATATGTTTATACATTTATACTTCTATATTTTCTATTACTATAATTTTTTATATTCTAGTGTTGTTGCACTTAAAAATGTAATAAATTGATATTTTTCCTTATGTTGCTGATTTGTCATTCCTGGAGTTAGTGTGCAGGAATGACAAATCCCCTAGCAATGCAGGCTTCATTTTTACCTGTTTGGAAATCTGCCTTTTTCAAAGTGGATCATCTTGAACATCTCTAAGAATTCATACCAGAGGCATGCTAACTGTGCTCCATTTACCCCTTAGTAATCTATAGTTTTAAAGCATCCTGAAGTCTTTGCACTCACTAATAAACTTATGCCTCATAGCACATGATATAAATTGAGAATTACAAAGTCATTCAGCAGAGCTGTTTCTCTTATGTTCTTGAGGTGTTTTATCCTATTGAAATCCCACTTTGGTCTTTGCAGTGGAGTCTCTCTCCGATGCTACTTCATCTCACTCCAAATTCCACTTCATTCTTGTAAGGTTTAGTCAGATCCTTTCACATCACTTACATCACTAGGTAAACTTTAGGAATCACATTATGTTATTAGGATGAGAAGCCTGAAAGACATGCAGCTGGTAGCAGGGTACGAAATAGCCCTGGTAATGGCAAACAGTGCAGTAGCATTATATATATATTTATATATATATGTTTATTTGTATTTCTGGGTATGTTCTGGAGCCTCAAGATTTTTTCACAGAGTTGTGTAGGGTATTCCCTTCACAATAAAAGCTTCTTGCATTGTCACACTTAAATTAAAAGCATTTGGCTGAAAATTTAGTGTTGTCTAATAACTGAACAATTAAACTCCTTTTGGGCATTAGGATGATGTCTCTTTTATACAGAGGGTGTTGAAAGACGTGGTGATCATTCTTCTCTTACTCAATTGCCTTTATCTTCAAAATCTTTAGTTTGCTTTTTCAGAGCTTCAAAAGTGGTAGTATAAAATCTCTCTCCTAATCAGACTAGATAATTATGCTTGCAGAGACCTATTCAGGATTAGCTGTCTGTACATGACTGAGTCTGCACTGAAGCAGGGATGAATCTGCACGTAATGGTTCACCTAAACAAAAGCATAGTATTACTTGGCAATGTTTAATTCAAATGTAGCAATCTATGGCACATCAAAGCTTGATTTAGAGTAAGATTTATTGTTGAGACCTTTTGAAGGTTGCTAATACCAAAGAATCTTGAATTTGAAAAGTTTCAAAATTAATTCCAGCATCTGTCTTAGAGGAGAAGACAGGACAAGTCATCCAGGGATAATCATAGCTAGGTTCATCACATGCTTTGAGGGCTTGGATAGGTGAATTTGAGAGGAAAATGTGCTATTCACACTCTGAAGTGTGCCCAAGTGCACCAAATGTACAGCAGCTAAGAAGACCTACTTATATTACAGTTGTGCAGCTCCTGTGGCATTGAAGCCTGAGGCAGGGTCTGGCCAGGGTTTAGTGGAGATAAAGGAAGGTAAAAAATTGCATGCTTAGTCTGCAAACCACAAAAAGCCATAAGTAAACTTACACCTATGTATCTTTTAAGCCCTTTGGTGGAAGATTTTAGGCTTCCCAGATATTTAACCTTGGCCAAGGTTAAGTCAAAGGATGTTCACAAAGCAGAGAACCTATCCCATTATGCACAGCCAAGTAGGAAGCCAGGTATGTGAAAGTCTGCCTGGCCACTGTGGGGGTTAAAAAGATAATTTGTGTGTTGGTTGCAAAGAAAATACCCTAGGGTCCACCAGTATGTGTGACCTTGTGCAAGGTTCGCTATAAATTTTCCTGCCATAAATATTTTTAGGGTAATTTATACATGCAAATAACTCTAAGGCCTGTCCCAGCTCCCTAGCCGTAGCTGAACAGTTGAGTACAGAGACGATGCTTTGTCCCATGTCCAGTGCTGGCTGGGGAGTGCTGTACTGCATTTGTTCCAGAAGCAAGCCAGCTGTACTCAGGGAGCTCTGTGATTCATAATCAGCAGTGGCATTGGGTTTGGATTCCATGTAATATCAGGTGTTTTCAGGTTTGATTTGGGTGGTTTGTTGGGGTTTTTTGTTCTCTTTTTGTTTGTTTCTTTTTTTTTTTCTTTTTGTTTTGCCTTTGTTTGGTTTTTGGGGTGTTTTCTTTGATCGTTCAAAGCACATTTCTAAGTGGCTGAAAATCTGTTTTTGCCTTTGCAGTGTGGGAGCCTTATACCAGGGCAAAATGTTATTTTTTCCAAGGCAGAACTAGGAAGCCCATATCAGTCATAATATCTTTCTTGTTATGTTTGTATGGTTCTCTTTTCTTATGCATTCTATCCCTTTCTAAACCTGTGTTACCAAAACAGAAGCAAGGGGGTGAATAAATTTAGTCTTCCCAGCTTTGACAGACACATGGCAAACAATAGCTGGAGACTCGGGGCTCCAGTGTTTGCTGCTGCTTAGGACTTCTTGAGCACCTTTGAATTTGCTGTCCCTCCTCAAGCATGCCCATCCATCCCAGCCATATTCATACATCATTTCCTGTCACATGTTCACTGGCACTTCTCTATCCAGTCTGTCAGGACTTTCATCTTTCTTTTAAACTGTCTTCTGGTACTGGCTTAACACAACAAAGAAGAGATATTAAGGGCAATGTGATTTGCAACTGCACTTCTGTAAAATCTCTGGAGTGGCTCCTAAAAGCCAGTGAAAAAGCATGTCCATTTTTTTCACATCAATAGTCTCTTTAAATAGGATCAACTCCCATGGAACTATTTCAGTGGTAAGTTGGCCCCACACTAATGTGTGGGTGCCTTATCTGTTTAGGGAAATGAGCATTTTCCCTCCTCAGGATGCTATGAGACCAGCATTCAACAGTCAAGTATGGGCAGAGCTTGGAATAATTTGTCTCTGGCTGACCTGCCATGCAAGAGGTTGTCAGGGAGAAAAACTTGTATAGCACAAATTATGCTCTTTTCAGCATCAAAAATTGTTCTGACCACCTGAAAGTGGCCTTCATAAAAATGGCAGAGTAATTCCCTGTAAAAAAATTAGCCTAGATGTTTAATTCAAAATAGATTATAATTCCTGCAATATTTTATCATTTTAAAATATTGTCTACATATATTGAGGAGCTGTTTATTCACTGACATCCATGCTGTTTGTTCATTGGAACTTTTCCCCTATATTTGATAAGGTTTCTGTAAGAAACGTAAACGGAAACTACGTGAAAAGTAAAAACTAATGGCTAGTCCAAGTTACATTTTTTGCCTGTAGGCTTGGCTGTTCGAGTGAAGAGCACCCATTTTTACACAGTCTCATTAACATCATATTTGCAATCCCATGGGTGCTGAAAAAACCTCGTCTGTACAAATACAGCACCCTGTCTTGCAGCTCCTGACAAAAACACCCACTGAAAAGACCTGCCCATTGCATATGTGGGTCAGATTTCAGTCAACATCAAGCCTAGGATAATACAACTTTAGCTTTATCTGAGGCTTTTCCACACTGGTGCTGTTTTATTACAGGAATTTCACTCACTGCTTGGCCAGCTGAAGATGGTTAGTAATATCTGGGCTATTCTATTCCAGTGCAGACTTCTTTAGATAGTAGACACCCTAGAGATTTGATTCATTAATTTCATCAAAAATTATAACTTACTTCTTTGTTTATATGTTTTAATAACAACATCTTTTCGTAGTTGTAATTCTTGTGATAGAAATCCCTTATGAAAAGCCTTAGGTGGTTGCTTTGTGCCTTTTTGCTCCAGGTGCAAGGCTGTATATTTTAATAGGAAGCTTCAAGACCATTTTTCTGGTCTATGTTTTTCTGTACTTCCAACACTTCATCTGTGCTGCACACACTGCTGACCCACTTGAAGGTTTCAATAGCGATCTCTCATCAATCACTAAAAGAAACAAGATTACCAGGTCTCAAATGCAGAGTAAATCTTGTCAAAAACATTTAATCTTATCCTGCAATCTCTGCATTTTAGAGTGCTGCTTTGAAACAATGTGTTGGGAAGAATGCAGAGCAATTTCTCAAAAGTAGCTACTATAAAATATATTGGAATCATATATTGGTTCAGGGTGCTGAATGAGTAGCAGAGGTGAAATAGGAAAGGAATGTCAGTGTTTTAAACGTGTGGCTGTTAAGATGGTGCAGGTGTATGTGCCTGCAATGTGTTCAAGCCTGTATCTTGTTGTGTATCATCCTGTGAGGCTTTGTCACCCACAAATACTGTCAGTGATGGATGCAGTGCTGTGGTTACAGCTGCTTCCTCTCCTAACTCCTCCTTTCCTTCATCTCTCTCCAGACCTATTTGCATCTAGAATAGATGCTAGACTAGATCTGCATCTATCCCCCACAAATATTTCGAAGGTGACTAAAATGGTTCACCAGTCTCTGTTTCCTTACAGAAACTTTCTATGTCTGAATAAACGGCTGCAAAATAATAATTTCAACCAATAACAGTTGCAGTCTAGGGATCAAAATTTGTGTTGTGAACTCCAGCATAATTTCCCAATTCCTTCAGACTGAGCAAATATTGCTGTAATTGCTTTACAGAATAAGCTGAAATAGAGGTAATTGAAGCTGTTTGCTTGGGGTTATCAGGAAAAGAGCTTGTGGGCATGGGGAGAAAATTACCGTATCTCCTTTTTCTTAAGTGTATATTGTTACTGCAAAGTTGCAAATTAAGGAAATTCCCACCTGGCCTGATACATATGTGACTGAGACTTAAACTTAATTCTCTTATTCTCTTGAACAAGCAGAGGATATATAAAATTAAATGTGGATGGAAAGTCTTGATGCTGGCTATTGAAATTATTTGATGATACTTAATTTCAGTGGCAGGATGTAAGTAGGCCCTTCACACTCAAAATGATCCAAGTCAGCCTGGAAAGCATCCCCTTATCACAAGGATGTTACCTTCTGGCTGGGGCTCTGCCTCTGAGCCTGTTTTTGTCAGTGCCAACCTTTGCTAGCCATGAACTCATTGTGATTTCTCCTCCCCATCTGTATCTCAGCTGTGCCTGTCCCTTGCATCTTCCCCTTCGATCCAGTTCTTTCTCTCTCTCTCTGCCTTGCGTTTGTTTCCTCCCCGTGAGCGTTCCCTCCTCCTCACTGCACGTTCACACAGCAAAAGAAACCATAAATCTATTGTGATATTTGAGGTCAATGTATACTTTATGTTGGAGAAACTTCCTAAAGTGCCTCTTTCTGTCTCCTTTTTCATCTTTGTAATAAGTAGCTGGTAGAATCTACTGCAATGGTCATAATAGATAATATCTTCTATTATCCATTGTTCAAAGCAAAAAATTGGGTTGTTAACCTATGAAAAGTAACATCACAGTTGCCTCAGTCTTTTCTAGATATATCATTAAAGTGAGTTCTAATGAATTGATGTATTTCAAGTAATTTCAAGTAGCTGGAAAAACTACATTTATTTGAAAATTGTGAAGGTTTTTATTTATTTTCTTGTGCATTCCCTGAAAGCTCCAGTTTTTGAACACCAACTTCAATTACTTTGTAATGTGTGTAGCCTTGAATTAAGTTGAAATCAGTGATACTAAAATTCAAATTTAAGATGTTCTTAATCAGCATCTAAAAACGTGTGGTACTTCATGTGAAACCCCAACTCAGTCCCTGAAGAGAAGCCTCTCTCTTGTAAGTGGACTCCAATTTCAGTGTTTCACTGAGGAAGTGAAATATATATGATTGCTTTACCTCTGATTATTTGTAAACAGACTCGGGATCCAAAAGTGTATATTGGAAGAATCCTACATTTAATTATTTGAAGCCATTTGATCTTTATCTTTTGAGTCTGTGCCAAATTAATTTTTTCTTCTCCTACTCTGCATATGTAAGACATACCATTACAACCTAAAGTTTAGCTGCTTTGTTCCTTTTTACTTCATAACCTTTATAGGGCTTTGCATATTAAATTTGGTGATTAAAACAGACAAGTTTCTTGAACACAAATTATGGCCTATCTTAGAATGCATGATCTGTTTCATAGCCATTAGTGTGACTAAGTGGGTTGTGTGGCAGGAGACTCAAGACTCTAGCTTAATAAATCATTGCCCGCTTGGTCAGTTTTAGGCATGAAAGAACAAAAGCATAATATAATTTCTGGTTCAACTAGAGGATTATCAAGAAAGATTTGTGAGTTGTGTGCAACCCCCTAACCTTCTGGGAAAGAATGTATTCTAAGACTCTCTTATCTTCCCATGAACAAATAAAACAGCCTTGCCAATTAAAAATCCTTTATTGATAACTTGCAGATTTATTTTCTGCTATAGCTAGAATGTGGGTACCACAAGACAAAGCTGAATGCCATTGTGTAGATCTCCCAGAGGGAGGCAGGCAATGTGTCAAAGAGCCTGTGCTTGCTTTGCAAATGGGAGGTTTTGGAAACTGTGCACACCTTCCCCATCTGGATGGCCCTGCCATAGACTGAAACTGTCTTCATAAGAAAGCAAATAAACAACTTAGAGAAGCTCTAAGAGACATTCAGCTGAGTGATCTAGAGTTTCAAAAATACAAAATATTTATGCAAAATTGAATGGGAATGGCTTTAGAAGTTAAATTAGGATCTTGAATGCATACAGGGGAATGAGGATGGTTTAATCATAGATGAATGAAGTTTAACTTATTTGAATGTCACTCTGTGTCTCTGCTTCTAATTGTACCATATGGTATCACCTAATAGGAGCCAAGTGCAGATGCCAGTTACATCACAGTATGATATATTATAAAGCAATCAAATTTGAAGTGAAGATTTATGATGGAGCTCTTTGTTAAAATCAAGCAAACAAAAAAGCCTGAGCCTCATATATTATGGTTACTGATTAGGCCTCTGTCTTAAAACTCCTGTTCCAAAAATGTTCCTGAGTGTGCATCCTCCATCCCTAGAAAGCCTCATATGGGGCTTCCCTCAAAGAGCTGAGGGAAGTGTTCCAGGGGTTAGGCTTGCCTTTGTGCTGTGGCCAAAATTCTTTGCTCAGGAAGAACAGAGTGGCTGTGTCCTGCATGAGCTGAGGGGCTGTACCCTGCTGGTGTACAGCTGATGGAGCTGGAGTGCCTGATATCCCAATGCTTCTGGTGAGTGAATTTAGGAGCCCCACTTTGAGATTATAATTTTCTCTCCCCTACCCAGACATCTATTGCTACATGTTAAGGAGGTGGAAAAGACCATTTACTAATTGAATTTGTGTAACCCTAAGTAGAGAGTCTTGTTTTGGGCACTCAGTTTGAGTGAGTACATTGACTGAGTACATTTTTGAGGAGATACTTAATGACAAAACCGCAAAAAGTGAAGGGGAATAGGGGAATCCTTCGCCTGCTTTCTTGTATGGATAGTACTATGTAGTTCTAGAAAACTTAGACAAACTTGAAAATTAAATTGGGTGGCAGTATGCTTCCTTATCCTGCCTGTGTATACATCATTATTAAAAATGAATAACCCGATCAGTAAGGTGATGTTTTTTTCCTGCATTGTCTTCTCATTATTTACATCCAGAATTCACAGTTGTATTTCAGTCACAGTAATTCCTCAGAAGCTGCAAAACTGTCATTTTCCCCCCTGGTTTGTTACAGGATAGGTGGTGAAATTCACATTGGTTTTGTTTTACTTTTTTTTTTTTTTTTTTTTAATGAGGAAAAATAAGTATAGCTCTCTATTTATTTCCTTTTTAATATCTCCAAATGACTACCAAAACCTTTAGAAATACCACAAATAATGATAAAACATTGGCATTTGTTCCTGTGTTCAGAGAGAAGGCATTATAGTTGATGTTAATTTGCTTGAGATGGTATAAAACTCAAAATAACATAGTAACACTCTTGGTTTAAGAATAGCTACTTGCAAAAAATTTCCAGTAAGTTTGAAGTCCAGTGATCTATGAAGCCAATTGAAGAATTACTCTTTAGAAGAGCTAATCTGATACTATTTGAAACAATTTGTCATTCAATATCAGTGCAATATCCTGCTGGAACACCAGGAGGACATCAGCATTCATCTGCAAACAGGATTCAAACAGTAATTTTTGCTGTTGCCAGTTAGGGAAGCTTTAAAATAAGTCACCAGGAATAATCTGCAGGTGAAGAAATTGGAACACATGTGCTTTCTGACTGTAATTTGACCTGTGTGCAAGCATGTAAATCTCCTATTATTCCCAAACTGAATAATCCTTGGATAAAACCAAAGCCATGGAGCGGAAATAATAGTCAGAAGTATGTAGCACTGACAGTACACAGAGCTTGCTCTTCTTCTCTGGCTTTTGTTGCATGGCTTGCTGAGCGAGGGCTGAAATAAAACAGTTCCATGAGAGTGTGTGAATCTTCAAGTACAACAGAATGATCTGTCCAGTCTGAAATACAGGGAAAGATGAAACAGGAAGAAGATTAGGGTGGATGTACAGGGTCTGAGACAACACAGCAACAATGCTTCTCTCCTGCTGAAGAGAAGTGTATGGGTTTGATCAGATGGGTTAAGCTCTGAACTGAAGGATTCCTAGCTCCTCCTCACGTCTGCCTGTGGAGACCAGGATATTCACAAAGTATTTTGTTACAAAAGTAAAGCAGTGCCCTGGCAAACTCATGCCATACGTGACATGAAACAGATCCTCCCAAGTGGAACACAGCATACATTTTCCTTGCAGATTTACCACCAAAGAATTTTCATTGTTCCTAATAATTTAATCCAGGTTCTCTCCTCTCTCTGCATGTTATGTACAGAAGTAGTTCAATGTACAAATTCATTTGTCTACTTTCTTTTGCTGTTAAAAAATTTCAGGGAAATGATTGGAGAAAGTTAAGCATAATTATTGTTCAGCTTTTTGTCTGCCTTGTGAGACTACCCTGCCTGGCAAAATTCTCATGACGATTCTTCTGATAACTCTGTCTTGTGGAGAGAGTTTGCTGTTGTGCTTTGTTGCCTGGCCCATCCAGGCTCCTTGTAGACAGTGGAGAGACTGAAATTTTTCCAGAGGAGAAAATCAAAGAATCTTTATGGCACGCCTCTTGTAACTTGCCCTCTCTAGAGACTGGTCTCTTCCATTTATTATAGGTGGAATATAAAACTTGTGTTGAAGCAGCAGAGCTGTATCACAGGGAGATTTTTTGCATAGCCATTTTTCAGTTTACTCTCTTAAAAGCTGATTTAGCTACATCTTGCCAGGACTAGCTGGGGTTACTTCTGGGGGTGACTGTGAGTAGTCCAAAAAAACCCCATGGAGTTCTGTCAGGTAGGGTTGCCTGTTGGAAATTTCTTATTAGGCTGTAAGGTGATGAGTGTTTGAAAAAGTCCCTGTGGCCTACTGCAGTGAGGAACCCCTGGAACAGTTGAATCTCATGAGAAGTTGTTGATCCACAGTTGGAAGTGCTAGGTCTGTATTTCTGTGGGGCTGTGCCATACTTATGGATGAAAGGAGGCCTCCTACCTGAAGAAGGTCCTTGTTGAAGGACACATGCTTGACAGCTGAGTTGTACCTAATAATCCTGCTGAAGGCACTAGCTCAACAAGAGGAAAAACTTCAGGATGTGGCCTAAGGTAAGAAGAGGGCATTATTAATGTTGATATTTTTAACAAGAAGGGAGCTGCCTGTTTCATGATAGTATATTCTGATTAAATTACTCATATCTGATTTTTGAGGCAACTGGAGGACATGTCTGAGTATCACTGCAATCATGCTATCTCCCAAGCTATAATGATTCCACAGTGGGCAGAACCGTGGTTTGTGGTTACCTCAGCAGATTCCTGGTCTTGCAGTTGAAATGGGTTTGGACAACTTGGGATCATGTGGGCCCCTGCCTTCATGTGCTGCAGCCTCCTGTGGAAGTTGCATTTTTAAGCTGCCTGGATGTTGTGCCTGCTGTATCCAGCTAGAAAAACAAAGTTCTTGTGCCTATGATGCCTGTATAACGAGCATTGCTCTGACTGACTGGCTTCTCCCTTCCAGTTCATTTCAAGTATCTCTGGTAAGGTAATTTTCCTCTCATCACCCAGATGCTGTCACACCCACACCCTAATTGCAGCACCTTCCCATCAACTGCCATGTCACCCTTATTACCACAGCAGTCCTCCATCTAGATTCTCAGTGCTTTCCACCCAGCCCATTCCTCATGCACTGCTCTGTCCTCTGTCTCCCTCTAAGTCTTCTGTCTGTATGAATAACTTAAAAATTTCTGCCCTTCTGTCACCAAAACTGAAGCAGCCTCATATACCATTTTAAGATACAGGCAACAAATTCTTCAAGAGAAGGAGATAATTTGTATAGTTTGGGAAAATCCATGAGTTTTGGGTTAGTCAGGGAAGTTTTACTAACAAGAATAAATGTGTCAGTGGAATTTCATTGAGTATGTCCTCTCAAAATCCAGATTTTCTGCTATGTGCATACTTGCTAAGTTTCTGCTGTTTGCAACCACCAGGTATTAAAATCAAGTTTGGTTTTCTAAAGGCCATTTCTTTCCAGATTTAAAGCTGCATTTTTAAATCCATTGGTAGAAACTTTGTTCTCGGGAAAAGAGAACATGACAATGATGATGAAAGTACCTTTCTTTCTGATAGATCAACAATGGATTTTTTTTTTCCCTTGGCATATTCTACTTTGAATTGTTCCTATTTCAGTTATTTCTTTTCCAGATGATTTTAGTTTCAAAATTACACACCAGTCCTTTTTCTACACATCGCACAACCGGAACATTTAAATGAATTGTGGCATGCTTGTCATTAGAACTGAAAGTGTGCTGAGTTCCATGTCTCTGCGTTACCATAAATTGTTTGAGACCTCTTTGCAAGACTTGTTAAAATTGTTTTGAGGTATGTTTTCCACTGTTTGGTCTGGTTTTGGTCAGTATTTCAGTCACAGATAAGTACATTTTATTTTCTGTACACAGATGTTTTATCTGTCATATATAATGCCAATCAGATTAGGTAATTCCAGGTGATCTTGTCAGTTTGTTCTATATAAGTCTTTGCAGGACAGGCAACCGTATGGATGAAGTGCAGGAAATTCATTTGTCTTCTGTTCCTTGTCATACTTGGCTGTCACAGAAAATCATTTCTCACAATACCATATGTGCTAGACCCATTATCCTGCTCTATGCTATATCACATGTATTTTATGTGGATTTATGCTTGGTTTTCCCATTTTAGATTAAGAGGAGTGACTGCATAACATGTTCTGAAGGTGTTTATCAAATTCACAGCTCCTGCCACACTATGTCCTAAAGAAATTTTAAAAATGCTGTTAATGTGCAGTCTGAGGCTGGGAATTACTATTTATCACAGTATGCTAACAGTAGTTTGTTCATTTTAGGAGGAAAAGGAAATCTGTAAAGTATCAAACAAGTTCTTTCTCTGTTATAATATTGCGTAGACCTGGCCTAATTCTTTGGAAAGTATGTTAGGAAGAGAGAGAACATCTGCAGTTTGCATTGACTTCACTGCACGTAGGCTAGATGTTTAAGGGAGGACTTGACAAACTACCTGTAGAAGTGACAGTAAGATTATCTTAGGTGTTAGCTTTCACGGTCTGTCACAATTTTTAAAGTGACATTCAGCCAGCTCAGGTTCCTGCACAGGCGTTCATCTCACTGGGTGACTCTGCTGTGAGCAGGGTTCTGACTGATCATGAGATCCAATGAGAGTCACAGAACCAGGCCCTGAGAGAGAAGTGTTTTCAGCTGCCAGTGGTTATCCTTATACCATGTGTCTCTTCATTGTTGGGGTATTTTTTTGACCTTCAAATCCTGTGTTAAAAGACCCACTTGGCTCCTGAGTACTGCTTAGGGCACAGATATCCAGAGTTCCTACTTGAATTTTGCAATTGCAACAGCAATTAAGGATCATTAAGATGGGGGAAGGAATCTGAGCCTCAGTACGGTTTCTATTAATGATTTTTAACATTTGCACTGAATGGACTACATATCTTTGAAAGATGAGCTTGTTTTGCTTTAGCATAGTCCTGTGGTGTCACCTAAGCAGGAGAGCAGAGTTCTACTCGGTCAGCCTGTAAGCTTGCAGAGGTGAGCTGGATGTCCTTGAGTATCTTAGGAAACTGTTTTTCTGTTCTTTCCCAAGACTTGAAGTACTTCTGTTTAGGATGTTCATTTCTTTTTGCTCTAGAGCATAGACTTCTGACTGCTGAGATTAATGTCAGTCAGGACTGATTGCTTAAAGCCAGCAATAAATCCAAGAATTTATCCAAATGCAAGGAGCCTCTCTGCGTGGTCTGGTCAGCCCTAGCAAATTGATTAACTTTTCAATCCTTTTTTGCAAGAAGGAAGATCAGCTTTTTCTCCTTCCCTCCTCCTTCAAAAATAATGTTTTTTACAGCATGAAAAGCTGTCATGTATAATGGAGACCCTAGGTGCATGCCATCAGTGTTGGGTAGACTTATGGCAGGGAGAACAAAATATATTAAGAGCTATTGTAGACAGAATAGATTAACTTATCTATTTATTGATTATTTCTTTCTTTTTTTATAGAGGAAGCATTCTAACAATTTATTTTACAAGACCCACCAGCCCTACTGGTAAACGAGTTTTATTACCCACTGTGGGAACATAGGTGTCACTTTAGCAAACTGACCAGGGCACATCTCTAGTAAAACAGCAAATGGTATGGATTACAGGAGACCTTGTGACTGGTATTGCTTAGCAACTACACGTGTTTAGATCACAGGCCTGGTGAGGTAATTCATGCTGGGGATGAATAGGTAGCATCTGACCACATAACACACACCATGTTCAAAACAACTAACCCTTTCACTGCCTGCTGGCAGCACCCTCACATTTCTCTATTCCTGTCTTTATAAAGCACTGTTAAAGATGAGAAATGTCACCTTTTCTTAACTTGGAGGATGTTTTCCTTCTTCTACAAAAGTTTGTTCAGATGGAATTTCTGTTATCTGGTTAAAATTACACAGGACATGTCACAGTCAAGAGTCAATGTTGCTGTAGGAATTTTTACTTTTTCCTTTTATATAGCACTCACTACATTACTACTACTACATAACAAATAGTCAGACCTACCCATGTTACCCATATGTCACAAAGATGGTACCCTTGGAGTAGAAAGCCATGTTTGTGGTAAGTGTTTTCTCATGATGCATTTTTTTCTGAGGTTTGAAAGTGTTATGAATGTGTCAGTACATTCTTATCTAAAGTTGAAAAACTATGTTACTTTACATTATGTAGGAGACCTAAAGGACTTGACAAAGACTTTGTTCAGTGGTTTGTTGAAGGCTACTGTAAGGCTATAACCACATCCCCAGAGCTGAGCCTTCTGTATGTTTGCAATGACTTCTGGAAGAGGATATTGCCCAAACACTGTGTGAATCTGCTTTTGTCCCAGGGTGGAGATGTGTGTGGTTTCTTCTTAAAAAAATAAATAATATGAAATATACCAAATCCCCTCACCAGTTTGTGTTCTATTAAAAGCTTCCTGTATTTTCCTTGCTCTTGGTAGAGAAGTAAAAATACATTTTTAAAAACAAAATTGCAACCATTCATCCCTAAGAAAAGTGTGATGTTACATAGTCCATCATCTCTATTAATATACTTGATATAAATGTTAAGGAAGTGTGATGGGCATCCTTGATGTCCCCTGTTTTGGAGCATTCTGAGTGCCTTGAGGCTGAGGTACTTAACTGTGAAGGTTATGACTTTCTCAAGCACTGATTTCACTTGCAAATCAGGAACACTCCTAATTAATAAATAGGTCTTTCAGAACAGACAAACAAATTGTATGTTGTGGTTTGGCAGGGATTTTGAATTTGAATACCCTTCCCTTCCCCTCTACCCCTTTGCTAGAAAATTGTTGAAAAGTGATTTTAATTGCCTGAAATTTTATTGTTAAGCCCAGTGTTCACAGCTGGCACTGTCCTTATGCACAAAACTACACAAAAATGTTTCTGAGATGGCAAACTGATAATTTCTTTATCTCTCACAAATAAAAAAACCCCCAGCACTTGGAGAGATTCTGCTCAGGCCATGCTTTGTAAAGGGATTCTTATTTAAATCATAAGAAGAAAATTGTAAACCAAATGTAATCATGAAAAGTTGTAAAAATCATGTTACACCTGAAATTTGTAGCTTTGTCTGGAATTTGAAAGTATTAGCTAAAATATTTCTGATTACATAAAGTGCAGACAGGGACAGACTCTGCATGTTTGGACTCAGAAACGTGTCATTGTCTTCAGTACACTTAATTAATGTTCTTGGTCTATGATGATCAAATTTAAAACCTCACTTATGAAACAAAGCAATGTGTGTGTGAGTTTGTGTGAGAAATATCTGCAGTTGGGCTCATCTGCAACTGTTGAAAAAGCAGTATCTTGCTCTTCAAATACTGTTCATCATTTCAGGATCTTACTGTCTTCCCAAGCCAACCTGTGACACCACTGAAGAAATAAAGATGGAAAGGAGGGAGATCATTTTTCCCATGTCCTTTTGGGAAGTGTGCTGGGATTGGAGCCCATCTCCTCTGAATCTTGCTTCTTTTTCTTGATCAAAGGACTGCTCTACCTCTCCATAGAAATCCAATGTGTATTTCAGCTGACCCTTTTTCTGCAGGGCACCCTTTGTTTCAGATCTAAATTTAACTCTGTTTCATACACAGCTTGGCTTTTCATGCTGCTGTTATAATAAATTATAGATCTGAAAGGCTGATTCACCCAACAGTAAAATCTGTTATTGTTACAGCCTGGGAACATGATACTGTTTTAGAAACTGAGATTTGGTTGTTTTTTTTTTAATTCAGGAGAACCTTAAACCTTTTCCTCTGTGATAAATCCCATCACCTGAACAGCTCTGTGTAACTGCTGAAGCAAATGAATGCTACCAAGCTGGTTTTTATCTAGACATTGTGGAGTCAGGGTTGTCTGAAATGTAAATGCAGATGGACCTCAAGGTATTTTACTTATTAGCATGATTTTAAAACGTTTTTTCCACTGATGTTTTATGGCCAAGAAGGTGAATTTTTTAGGGGAAGAAGAAAAGCTCACCCAAATCAATCAATGTAGGACCCTGTTGATTGTCTAGATGCAACTTGAACAAGTAAAGAGTTGAATGTATTCTCTACTTGCCCGTAAAAGCATCTCTGCATCCCCTGAAGGGGATGAAGGGTTTGTGGCTGCACAGCAGAACCAAAGTCCCTTTGCTTCTTTAAGCCAGACACAACTCATGGGTAGGATCTAGTGGAGCAGAGCCTCCATTTACAGCCCTCACAGTTCACACCCGCCGTGTGGGTACAGAGCTTGTGTGCAGAACATCGGCTGTGCTGCCTCACTCAGCCCCTAGCCCCCACTGGCACGTATGCTGCACCTAAATCTGAAATGTGGGTTGTTCAAGGGCTGTTAGTTTGCTGGCCTTCAAATCTCATCTGTGAGAGCTTGTTCTTAGGAGGAGCAAATAACATCTGTTCTCCTCCTTTCCATCAAGGGCAGTCCCATAGCCTTTTGCAAGGAACTTCCAGCTGTCCTTCAGAGTTCAACAGCGTTGTCCTTGTCAATAGACATTTTGGGGAGGAGTTAGAAGGTTATAGATTTTCCCATAATATGGACTTGTTTGTCTTGCTAATGGAAGAATATTGCTGCAGTTTACTCAAGAGATCTGCGTGAAAATTTTGAACCAAAAGTCCTGAATGCCTGGGATGAAATTAGCATGAAGCAATGGCTTCAGGACTGTTGGCTGCTTTACTGTTGCATTGAGTTGCTTGGTGAGTTGCTTGTTTATTTCTGTTTCCTAGTTTGTGTTCATTCCTTTACTGGTTCTTATTTAGGAGGTTCTTTTGTCACAGGAAACTGTGCATGTGCATTCAAATAACAGTGCAACACAAAAAGTGTCTCTAAGAAATACATGTTTTTAGATGCTACGCATAAACATTAAAGATGCAGGCATTGCCCCAGTCTAGGTCTTTCCAAATAATCCAGTGTTTGGATTGGTGTGGGCTGGCTGGGAGAGTTGTGTGTTTTTAAGTAAAAAAACCCATTAAATTGCAAATCTGACAGAAAACACTGTGCTGAAGACTGGTACTAGTCACATCAGTCTCTTGACTGATGGATATGTTCCTCATTTGGAGGCCTTTTCTCTAGATGTCTTTCATAACATGATAGTAACAACACATTTTAACTTGAATTAATTTAAAAACTAATAAAAATATTAATTTAAATTAATCTTTTCCAGAACACCTTGAAAAATCAGTTGATCTGTGGAAAGGGAGCCAGCCAGAGACAGCACTGAAACTATGCTTTTGATCTGAATACCCACCTAATGCAAAGGTCAGACACAGACTGCATCTGGCTGCCATCTTTTGAATGAACAATTTGAATCCTGTTCCATGTCCCCATACACTCCTGCAGGGAAAATACAGAGTTAGGTTTACATCTGAAATTCTTATCGTCTTCAAATACGAATCCTAGGTAACACATTCTGCCAACTGCACCTAATATGTATCAACAGTGTCAGAAAATGGAAGGGAGGATGAGAACAGTTCATTCAGTGTGGGATTTTGTTTGTTTGATAAATGGCAGCTTGTCCAGGTGCTGTGTTAGCAATAATTTTCAATTTGATTGAATAATGAGGAAAGGAATACATTGTTCCATTCACTCAAAGTCAGTTAGCAGCAGGAGGAGGCTAGCTGCCTCCACAAAACATGCAGGTGTTGCTCATATTCTGACTACTATAAATTGTTCCAGCGAGGTTGGGGTTTCAGGAATTGAGTGGTGTGATGCAGGAAAAAACAATCAGAACAAATCTGTGGGAGGATCCTTCCCTTTTTTCTGTCTGAGGAACACATTAAGTGTCTACCTAGTAAAATGTCAATTGAGATCAAAGCTTCCAAATGGCATCTCCAGTGGCAGACCGGTTTAAAGGGAAGTGCACAAGGAAATAGTAGAGGCATGGAAAGGATGATAGCTTCTGAGGCTCATTGGGGAAGGTGAAATGACAGGAGGACAAGGCTGTTCTACCAAGTGGTCTAAGTGACAAACTGTTTTGATTGTTAAAAACCCATTTGGCTCTCAACCAGCACTGAAGACACAATAAAATCCATTGATGTTAATCTTGTCAAATGACCAAAATGCTGTTTGCTGTTGGGATTGCTGACCCATTCTGGGCCTTGCTTTAATCAAAACCTGCCCAGACTCTCAGATTAAATGCTCAAGTGCCCATTCACTGGGCTACCACCAACAGGCTCTCTCAAAAGTCTAGTTCCATGTGTAGGACCTAAAACCCAGCTGATGGATTAGAACAGAGCACATGCTCTTCTAGGATATGTTAGGAAAGACAGCAGCTGTTAACCCTTCCTCATTTCTAAGAAGTGAGATTATAATTCCAAGCCTCATTTGTTCAAGGATGTAAGTTTTAAATGCAAGTTACCAAGGTCAGGGTCTGGGAAGATATATTCTGAACTGCAAAGAGGGATGGGAAGTCAGAAGGCAGAGGCTCCTCTGAACTCCCTGTTGGCAAGCTTTATTTGCTTCCTGTTGAGGATGCTGGCTTTAGGCACCCATTTTTGGTTGCCTTATTCTCTCTGCATTCCATGAGCAGGCACTATAACAAATATTAGAATGCAAACATCCTTCACAGGCAAATCTGGCTTGCTGAGTAGTTCAGAACTCATTTTCCCTTCCAACATAAACAGAGGGAGCTTTACTCCTTTCAGCTGTGATTTTTACCTCATAATATCCTTAGTGCAGTAGAAAACAGGTGACCTGGTTGTAAATTAAGGTCAGAATTGCAGTGTGTGTATACACACGGTTTCTACCATCAGATAAATACACAGATAAACATGTGGTAGCTATTTTAATCAGTCATACCCTGGGAGCTTTGCCCACTGTGTTCCCAAGAACAGGGTGCAAGATGCATCACTCTAAAGAAATTCCACACATTGCAGCAAGTGACCCCTTACCAAAACCAGGGCTGAGAAAAACTGTAATTTCCTTATTAGAATCACATGTCATCACCTTGCCAGCTACATTCTTGAATGCTCCTCAGCTCTTTTTTTGCACTGGCTTCCCACAAACAGTGCACATAAAACCAGGGTGACTCACAGCATCCTTCTATGTCAAACAATTCTCCGAAAAGGCTGTGCTGGAGTCATTTGATGCCGTGTTTGCTAGCGCCCTGGAGGCCTCCAGGCAATCCCCAAGTCAGCTGAGTTTATGTTACCAGAGATAAGTAGTTGGCACTCAGACTGCATGCCTGCACAACTTTGACTTTTTTTTAGTCATAAAGTCATTTTCCAGTTTATTTGGAAATCACATATTGCTCACCAAATATAGGAAATGGATCACATTGCAGTCAATATTCTCCAGGTGCCCTATGGTCAGTCTGATTAGTGACTCATTCAGAAGCTCCTTTTGGCTTTGGTTCTTGCAGCCAGCAGTGTTTGTGTTTGGCAGATAACCATATTACAAAAGTGAGTAAACACTAATTATTTACAGGATAGATAATTGCCCAGAGGAGCAATGATCACCAGATTTCCTCATTTTCCCATTTTCTTCTTCTGTCTCCTCAAAATTTGGATTTTTGCCTTGTGGAAGCAAGTTTCTCATAGTTAAAAAGTGGAAAACTTGTTAACTCTGAGGGTCAAGGAAGAAATAGTTTCTGGACAACACCTTCAGGGAAGTCTGTTTTCAAAACTTTGAGGACTACATTAAAGCTGTAACTGTGCAGAGTGAAGTTTTTACTTTTTTTTACCTTGGATCCAAGTTTACACAGCTTCCTTCATGTTTTTAGGAAGTATTGCTTCAAAGGAGCTCTGAAACTCCCTTTCAGATGACAGATTGGAGTTCTCCAAAGCAGAGCTCTCCAGCAGGACTGCTGAAAAAGGCAGTGAAGTATCTGAATAGGAAGCCTTTATTTACTCAGGTCCTGTTAATCCCAGCCCACTGTCAAAGGATGAGCAGGGTGGCTGCTGGAGGAAGCCGTGCTGCTCCACGCGCAGTTGGCCTCCCTGCGCTTGCAAGGCGTGATCTGATCAGGCGGCTTTTTCCGTGGGCCCCAAGGACTGCAGCTAGGCCTCAGCATGAGGAAGCAGAACAAGAACAAGATCCTCCAAGGGAATGTACTTGTCAGTTCCCTCCAGGATGGGAGATGAAGTTATTGCTATCCAGGACATGTCCACACAACGGGGCTGGAGTGCACAAATGGAATGGCACAGAAATAGACTGGTGACCACTGTATGTGCTGGCACAGCCACCAGACAGGAGAAGACTGGTGGTGGAACTGGATATATTTGGCTTGGAATACACATAATACATTGGATTTAATGATTAGTCTGTACTCTTCCTTGAATCCAAACAGACACCGGCAAAGGTTAAAACTTTTCTCTCTTTTGCAAAGAGGATTTTTACTTTTCTGGAATCACAGCCTTCCACCTGTTGAGCTCAAATTTCTGAGCCTAAAATGCTCTTCAAAGTCCCACCTTCAGTTTTCAGATACTCTGAAAACTGTCTCTCTGTATGGCCACCCTAACTTCCAGTGAAATTTTAATAGGCTGCTGCACAAAATGTGAATTCCAAGATTATAAAGCTGCTCTTGTTATCAGTAAAAAAATTCAGAGATAAAAGATTCATTGTTTCATTGCAACTTTTACACAGAATGAATTTAAGCAATAACTTTGGAGCTTCAGTTTAATTTAAACATTAGTGAATGCTCACCCAGTTGTCAATAGCAAGAGAGAGTTCATCTGGATAGCTTACCTTCATCATCCATCCTGTCCTAGGGATGGAATAGGAACTCACAGCAGGAACACCTCTTCAGGCTTGGAATCTGCTCAGTACTGGAACAGTTCAGGACATAGTAACACTGGAAAAGGGAAAAAATTTGATAGGCAGATTGCTCTGCTGGAATAGCTACTGCCTGCCTGAAAGCCCAGCCATTGTTTTGGAGCCACATTATGTTACTGCCTGTAATGTCAGTAAAGACAGCTCAACAGTTGGTGAAATCCTCCATCATGTTGGATTTCCACGCTTCTTATGGTGATACCAAGTGAGAATTCAAAGAGAAAGTCAATTGACCTTTTATTATACTGGTATAAGATATGAGTGTTATCTTTCTAGTGCACCCAAAATAATCCTTATGTTTGAAAATGAGTTACTGTATATGACCATGCTCAAGGGCAACTCTGAGAGTGCATGAGATAGAATGAAAAGGCCATCATGCATCTCCTCTTCCCATTGAGGAGTCTGAGTTCTGTTCTGAGCCAGAACAGTCCGCATAAGAACCTAAGTCCAAATTATGGAAGTTATTTTGATAATGATGTCGTGTCTAGGCAGGCTTTGAGAATGCCCATGTCAGATATGTAAGGACTCTGGAGAACTTTTGCATCGGTTAATGCTAGAAATTTTGAGTCTACTGTCCTTGTGCTCATTAAAATGAGGCCACTATAATAGGCTAGCAGTATTTCACAATAAGCAAAATTGTTTTATAAGCATGAACACAATTCTTTGGTGTCCTTTTGTCTATAAATAGCCATATTTTGCATCCTGCTTTTCACCCTTTTATAAAACCAAACAGACAAACCCACAAACAGCCTCCTCCCTCCCCCCAACCAGCCAAGCCCCAAAGCATCAATGGAGAACAAAGAAGCTCATCTGTGCCAGCTAACCAGCTAGTTTGGTGTAGCATAAGGTGCAGGAAAGGAATGAATGTGACTTGTTGTGACTGATTAAGAGGGGCAAGGAAGGAGCATGGGGAACAATGAATGCATGCTGTGTGGAGTGTGCATAGTCCTGGAAAGTAAGAGAGTGAAATGCTGCTGAAATATTGATAGGGTGGATAGGATCTGGAATGATTGACGGCATGTGTGTGTGTCTTGGCAAGTTTAATTGGATTTGTTGGGGTAGAGGATGGAAGAATGTGGTGCATTTCCTTTTATGGGTTTCTTTCTTTCAGTCACTTCTTTTCTTTCCTATAGAATTGACATTCAATGCATATACTTTTCATTGTCTGCATAGAAAACCGGGTCTTTATTCCCCTAAATTTTAAGGTTGAGGGAGCTGCGTAGTGGAGATGAAAAGAGATGTAAAACAGCTTTCATTGCTTTTTATTTACTACTTGTCTTCACTCTTCAATGAGCAGTCATGCCTGTGAGACTGGTGACTTGCAGGGGAAAGAAAATAGAGTATGTAATTGAATGGTGGCTAAATGAATTTCAGTATTATGATGCTCATCATAACAGGAATTCTTCCATTAGGACTTCTGTATATGCTCTACTGAGTATTACTGTGTTTTTCTTTTTGGCTTATCAGTAACCAGATTCCTATCATCCTGCCACAATTTCCCACAAGATGGGAAATTGGGGCTCTGTGCACGGAGGTCTTACTGAGTTATGAAGTCTGGATCCTCAAAATGCTGTGCCCCAGTGCCCATTCAGCCTTCCAACTTCTGCGGAAACAAGTAGGTGTCTGTGGAGAGCCGCCTGAGTTGCTTTGATGGTCAAAGCCTGGATTTCCAACAAATTTCCAGACACAGCGTATGTGGGCTTTCTCTGCAAGGCTGTCTTTTAGCCTTCTTTTCTCATGCCTTTCTGCAGCATGAGTATACTGTGCTTTGAAGCAGGACTGTCTAACTATCTGTTCTGTCCCCAGCTGTGACTTCCCATTCTGGTATAAGTCAGTAGATCATCTGATGTCAAAACTAGAAAGTAAAAAACCTATCTTGATTGCCAGCATCTGTAAAGTTGGGGATTTTATGGGTTTTGGTTTGGTTTATGTTGTTTACAGGGCTTTTTTTGTTTTGGTTTGGGCTTTTTTTTTGTCATGGATTTTGGTGTTGTAGGTCAGAAAGCTGATGCTGAGGATGGCAGCTTCCAAGGTGTTTCCAAGTGAGAACATCAATTGCTGCTGCAGGGCCCAATGGAAGAGAAGCCTGGTGTGACTGAAGGAGCTGTGAATCCAGGAGGCTTCCCTTGTGTGGTGAAGATGAACAGCTACTGATAAAGGACACTGCATCAAAAGGTAAAAATTTTCACTTGTTCCTATTCTAAGTTCAGAATGACTCATTAGCCAAAGACTTGGTAATCCTTTGCAAACTTGTGATCTTTCCAAGCCTTTGGGCATATACTTCAGGACTTTTGTTTCTTCCCTTCTTTCTGCTTCACTCTGCCCCATGAGCAAGCTTAACAGTCTGTGGAAACCAATGGGTTGGTAGCTGTAAGGAGGGAGGACTTAATGACATGTTCAGTCATCTCTGAAGAGATGAAGCCAAACATGTGTCTGGTAGCAGGATATTTTTGGAGCTGTTTGTCTATTTTCAAATAACAAGTTTAATGTAATAATGTCATTACACAGCTCTAAATTCAAGGATGTGTTTTCACTGGAACACAATAGAAGCTAAGCTATCAGTCAGATAGCTCATTTTCATTTGCAGTAACAGCCAGTTTCACTGGCAGAAGTATTTCTGAATTTGGCGCTTTTAGTTACTTAGGGCTGCTTTTGGTGTGAGATAAATGTGTCTTCCTGAGAACAATTAAAGACTTCTGAGAAAAAAAGAGGCAAAGTATAGGAGAACACTGTGCTTGTTTGTTTGATCTGATTTGTTTTTATTAGTGTGTAAGCTAAATTCAATTTCTGAGTAAAATTGTTGATGCATGAAACCACACATCATTTTTCTGCTCTGGGTGTTGTACTTCCTTTCCTATAAAAAACCTGCATTTCAGGCAAAAAACCCAAACAGCAGAGATATCATTCATGAAGAGTCAACCAATGTCTTTATTGCTTTGCTAATCAACAAAAATCTATCTCTGCTTGCTGCAAATTTGCTCCCATTGCACCAAATGTTAACTCTTTATTCTTAGCACCCTCTGCTGTGGATAGCTATAACAACATCATACTGAATTATTTTTGGTTTATACCTTGTGTACTTCTTTTTTACCAAAGGGTTTACAAATGTAATAAAACTTGTTTCAATGGAGCTGCATGAATATGATATGAAAAATGTATTCTTTTTCTTGTGTATTCTTTGAATGCAAACAAAAGGTTCTAAATTGTTGTAGATTTCAGAAACCAAACCATAATCTTAACCTTTGCAAAAGAGCTGTGTAGGCAGGCACTTGCTTCAATCTGGAGATCAGCTCCAGGTTGGAGAGTCCACAAGAAAAAGCCTGTATTTGCTATATGCACTGATCATATCACATCTACCTCTGATGATACCACTTCTAAAATGACGAAATAGACAAGAAGTGAAGAATGAGTGTAACATATCTGGGGTGCATGGGCGCAGTATCACCAGCTGGACAAAAGGTGACTGTCCCGCTCTGCATTGATGCAGCCTCATCTTGAGTCCTGAGGGCACCACAATATTTAAAAAAAACACTATTAAACTATTAGAAAGCATCCAAAGGAGGGCCACAGGATGGTGAAGTGTCTGGAGGTGAAGCCGACTGCAAAGTGGCTGAGATCACTGGGTCTGTTCAGCCTGGACAAGAGGAGACTGAGGACAGACCTCACTGCAGGCACAACTTCCTTGTGGAGGGAAGAGGAGGGACAGGCACTGATCTCTTCACTCTGGTGAGCAGTGGCTGGATTTGAGGGGATGGCCTGAAGCTGAGGCAGGGGGTGGTTTTGGTTTGATATTAGTAAAAGATTCTCCACCAGAGGGTGGTTGGGCACTGGAACAGCTCCCCAGGTCACAGCACCAGCCTGACAGAGTTCAAGCAGTGTTTGGACAAAGCTCTCAGGCACAGAATGTGACTCTTGGGGTGTCCTGTGTAGGGCCAGGAGTTGGACTCGATTATCCTAATCGAGTTTGTTTCTATGATATCAGCCTAATGTGTAATAAAAATATTGCAGGGATTGTACTTTAAAATCAAACTTTGTTACTGTATCTTTCCAGTAACCAGATCAATTTTTCTTTAATCTCAGTGGCAGGGGAGGATTACGTTTAATTTTAGCAGAGGTACAGTCTGAAAATGGAAGGAGGAAACATTTTCAAGAGGTAAATTAAGAATTCTTTTGCATTTGATTACAGACAGAAAAGCTGTTTTTCCTCCTTAATGAAGTTAATTGCACCCTAGATCCTCAGTTGGAAACACTGTTTCTAGTGAACCTTTCTTCTTTTTTCTCCTCCTTCTCACATTTTGAACCTTCCTCTAGCTCTTGTCAGGCTTGGAGGCCAATCTGATGGCTTTCCCAGAAGAGTGCTTTTGAAAAATGCAGTAATTTCAGAGTAGACATAAGCAGTTCTCTGTACTTTCAGTGTTTTCCTTTACATGATTAAGTATTTGATATCAACCCTCCCTTCATATTTTCTGTTTTCTAGAAGGCAGCATGTGTAACAGCAGTAAGAGTAAGAATCTGTCTTACCCTTCTCACTCCTCCAACTCCATCTGCTGATCACTCATATGAGAGCTCTAACATCAGAGCTGCTTCTGAGCATTATTGAAGATGTGGAACAGTGAAATCTTTTTTGTCAAGCCTCCAAGAGCAAATAGCAGCAGAGATGAGATTTTGAATATGTTGGTAATACTGCTCTATTGATCTCAAAACACTTTACAAACATTAACTAATTAAGCTTTAAAATAACAAAGTAAGTTTGCATTAATGACACCCATTTAGCAAATGAAGAAGTGGAGGTAAACAAAGGATGAAATGATTAGAGATAAGTGATGAGTGAAGGTCAGAGGAAGGTCTCCTGTTTTCTATTTGTTCTGCTTTTATGTGATCTCATTGAGAAAATTTTTGCAGTGGAGCTTGCAACCATTATAGTTTGAAACATTTGGACATTTTATCACAATCTTGAGCTTTTCTTACAAGAATCAAGGTAATATAAAGGCTCATAAAAGTAATGAACATTTTTAGGCTCTCAGGTCCAGCTTTGATTTTCAAGAGGCAATTTCTTATAGCAGAATGAGGCCAGCAGTGGTTGTGGGCTGTTCTGTGTTGTGACCCTTTTTTTCCTCATTTGTGTTTTTCTGGTGGTGCTAGATTGACAGAAAAGTGCCTTAAGCTTCCAAATGGGAGCCCCTTCATGTGGGCTTGACACTGATGTCATGCATCTATCCCACCCTTCCTATGGGAGGACTAAGGCCTTCCCAAGGGATTGCTCTGCTCTGGTGATCCCAGCCAGTCTGTGAGCCTCAGGGGCTGTTACAGAGTGGAATGGTTTAGAGGCTGTGGAGCAACCCTGGATTAAAATCAGTGTTAAAAAGTGGAGGATCAGGCACACAGTAAGTGAATCATGCAGACCAGTGCTGACCCAAACAGAGGATGATGGCTTAGAACAGGTTCCTTGGAGACATTAGGTTATCCTTGGAAAGGGAGGTCTCAAAGCCAAGCCTTATACTTTCTTAATGGGCATCATTAGGAAGACATAAAAGGAACTGGAAAAAGAGACATGTAGCTTAAAAGGGAACAGCGTCGGCACAGTCTAAAATTTGTTCCATTTTTCAATAAAAGAAGCCAATGCTGCCTTGAAATTCATGTCCCTTCAAAGTTCAAGGAGGCCTGTATTGTTGGCCTGCTCAGTCAGAATGCTCCAGCCACTTATTGTATGTGGAATGCACTCCAGGGACTGACTGAAAAAATATGATTTAGTGAAAGCTTGTACCCAAAACACATCATTGGCCTCTGATCTCTGAACATTTAAATATTTCAAGCTTACAAGCGGACGCTGTCACGAGGACAGACCCTGATCCCTAGCTGATTCTAGAACATCTGTTGAGGCATTTACCAAGTTAATAGATTAGCTATGAGAATCAGGCAGGTGTTTTTCACCAAAGCCAGAAAACATCAAAATCAGATTGCCCTCCAAGTCTTTCAGCACAGGCAATCGAGTTAGAATGACTCATAGAGTCTAACAGATAATAAAACACACATAACATTTGCTTTAAGGTACAGGTGGGGATATTTTGTACTGCACTTAGGAGAAAGAAAAACTAACTCTATTTGGGAATAGAGTAATTGAATACAGATGGGAGGAGGCAAATGAAAGAATTTAGCAAATATCTCAGTGGAATAGCTAATGGGAACGAGACAGAATAGGAAATTAAAAATTATTCGAAGCAGATGGACCATTCTTTGAGTTTTTTAAAATTTATTAGGGCTGCGAAAAAAATGTGTCTGTTTATTTTCCACGGCCATGAAATTAATGACTTGGTGAGTTGTGCTTGTGCAATTTTATGACTGCCATGTCATTTGTCATAATTTGGGTTCTGTTTGATATGGATTTATGAATATTTCCTCCCCCCAGCATGATTTATGGGTGTTGGTCATATGTGAATTAGACTGTCACCTTTAGTATGAAAAAGTACAAATGACAGATTATAAAAAAAAAAAATGCTCAAGTCCTTAGTGCTGGAAAGCAGAGTTCACAATTCCCTGCTCTGCTTCTTCATTGGAAGTTTTTGTTTGGAGCTACGATTGAATGTTTGGACTTGAGTCAAGCATATGGAAACATTGAAAGGGCTTGAATAGATCTGAACTCATCTGAACTTCACCTGTGAAACTCAGCTTGAGTCATCCTTTCCTTGTATTATGCATTGGAAAAAGAAAAGAATCTCTATGCTACTTGCTGTAGGAACAACTGATTTACTGTACCAGAGCAGCAAGTTGGCCTTGAAAATTTGCTGTCCTACTTCCAGTAGTGGCTAACTCTGGGTGCAGCTTCCATGAAAAGTGGAAATAGTCTTACACAGTATGTTCAGTTATGCAGCACTGCATAGTTGAAGGAGTGAAGTTAAAGGACATATGAAACAGGCTGGATTCCTGTAGTAATAATAGTATTCTAGGTTTAGATCCAAAGCACTAACTTTTATACTAGCTGTTATCACTTCCATGAAAACTACTACTCTTTGCTGTTTGTTTTGCAATGTGTAGCAGCAGCATGCACCAATTTAGGACAGAAGAAGCACAGTTGCTCCTGGATTTGAGCCACCTGACTTCAAGCATAAAACTGTGGCACCTAAGTTAGTACCTAATCACCCAAGGCTCCCCCATTGATGCTGGAAAGTGATATGCACCTCCAGAGGCTAATTCAGCCCACGCGTCTTCATCCATTGACTATGCAGGCAGAGAAAAACAGTACCCCTTCCTCATTTAGCTCCCCACTTTGGTCTAGAAATTCATGTGGGAGGAATTAGAGCCCAGCATGGGATACAGCTTTAAAAACAAGAAACAATACACCTTACGTGTCAACAATGCATTGCCAAGCATCTTGCATTCTGAGCTAGCAAATGTTTCCTTTATGGGGGACACAACTTATGGGGGACATATAAGGTGCATTGTTTCTTGTTTCTAAAGCTGTATCCCATGCTGGCTCCTTCTACAGTTCTTAGATAATTGTATGCTAAAGGCAGTTTACTGAGGCCCAGACAGCATTGCTTTTCCAGTGGGAGCTGATGATTCTGACTGAATATCTCTGCACTTGTGGAGAAAGAATGGTTACTTTACAAGGAGCCACCAGGGCAGTCTTGGCATGTCTTGCTAGCCCTTATTACCTCTAAGGATAATTGAGTTCCTCTTTTTTGTCTTGTTTTTTAAAAGAGTCAAGCAAGAACCTGCATTAGCAAGTCATGTCTGCTGTAGTGATGGTAGCTGAGATGCTTCACCGTGGTGATATGCAGCTGCACAGAACAGGACTAACTTGTAAAAATAAACCTGGATCACTTGTATTCAAATCAAAGAGTAAAGCCCAGTAATCTTAGAATCATAGAATCATTCAAGTTGGAAAATTTAAAGTCATTGAGTCCACCTCTGTTACTTTGCTGACTCATCAAGAAATCTGCACAAGTTTTGGAGAAACCTTGGCTCATCAATTGTGGTACATTGATGTACCAGAAATATTTTATTTGCTTTGACTGATGAAACTTGTATTCATATAGCACATCTAATTAACCTATTCCTGAGCTCCGAAGCTACTTTCACAGTGTTAAAGTAGATGTTCTTTAAGTTGTCTGGCAGTTGCAAAGTGCAAATTTTTCAGAAGACAGAAAACTGAAAAATTTCAGTTGGAGTCAAGTAAAATATTTTGCATAAATGAAAATAAAATGCACTGCTTAGGATTTATCTATGTTTAATAAGTTTTTTCCTTACTTGAAAAATGCTTCTGAACAGGCTCCTTTTGAATATTTTTTCAGAAATAGTTTTTTAAATTACCAGAAGTCAATAACTTTAGTTGTTTTCCAATATTTCTGGGGGGTTTTTTTCCTTATATGGAAATGAGGAAAATGAAGCAAATTTGCAGAACCTTTTGTTTCAACAAGTCTGCATTTATGCCCCCCATTGGTTTTTTTGGTCAAAGCATTGAGTCTAGATTATTTCTCTCAGTTACTTTTCTATTTTTTCACTTACTGGATGGATTGTCTTGTAAATTTTGCGTTATGTTTCGCCATATTTTGAAGTCAGTGAACTAAATACAAAATCCTTTTCTGTAAAAACGGTTGTACTAGATTTGGGGTGAGAAAGGAGAATATGAGCTGTTGGATAACAGTAGTGTTCTCACTGAGCTTAGATTGGAGCTGTTTTGTCAGTATCTGGCACTTAAAAGGCCAACCTGCTCCTACCCTGTTACCATAAAGAAATTTGCCAGGAAGGCAGGTGTCTAACTATACAGGCAATCAGATTACAGAGCAAAGTAATCATGATTTCTGATTTTCAGCATAGGTTGCCACATTAGCACATGTACTTTTGGAAGAGAGGGAGAAGTAATCAGAGCAAGATAAGGACAAGGGTGGAGATCATTTGAGCCAGTACAGTTATAACAGGGTAGTAAATTTTATGTAGCTTTTATTAAACCATTTTGTTTCTTTTATACTAAAAACAGGGTAAAGCTATCTGAACATGAGAAAATTCCTGAGTTTGCTTTCATTTGTTTTTAAGAGTTTCTGAAATGTAGCAGTGTGTTTCTTGGGAGGCACCATTTGCACACACATGTCTGCAACTCTGAGCGAGTCACAGCTGCAGAGTTTCTTTAAGGCATGCATGCTTGGCTTTGACATGCTGAGATTTATGGTGAGATTTAAGTTCTTGTACCAATGGTGACGTTTCCTGAATAGTTTTCATCCAGATGGTCTCCGAGAGGATAAGGTTTAACAAGATTTATTCACTGAGAGGGGGCAATGTGAATTAAAATTGCAAGGGGTACTGTATATACACTAATTCTTTGCCATTCACTGCCTCATGAAATGTAGAAAATCCTTGCTCTTCATTCCCCCCAAACGAAGTTAAATGGAGTTGCTTCTTTCAACATACTGTTCTACTCTGAGCAGATTAGGGCTCTGGCAAACAAGTGCTATTAATTTTGGTGGGGTGGAGGAAGGGGTTACTGCCCTTAATGTCTACCCTGCCACTTTGCCTCAGACTTCCACCTTCCTAGTGGAGGCAGCAGATGTAAGCAAGTGCCAGTTTATCAACTGTTACAGTTTGCAGACCATTGGCAGTTAAAATTAATGTGCTGGCTCAGAGCTCTGTGGATGAGGGTTGGACCATATCGCTCTCTGATGGCTCTGTTTCAGCTTCTGGTGGGGGACTGCTGCAGACAGCTGGGAGAGGTAACCTCTTGAGCCATTATCACTAAATCCAGCACAACCTCTCTGAGTGAGCTCCAAGCCTTCAGCCTTTGATAGCCGTTAGGGCGACCCACACTGTCGGGGTCCTGAGGCTGTATCTTCAATGGGTCACTGAAAATCAGTGGAGCACCAACAGTTGGTGCAGGCTGAGTATCTAGGCACGCTAATTCAGATTATGATTGCTGAAACTAGATTTTCCGGAAAATTATGCATATTAAAAACCAGAAATATTGATGTCATTTCATACTAAAACCTTGTCAGTTTTTATAAGGCTATTGACTCACAGTGAAACAGTTAAGCACATGCTTAACTGCTGCAAGGTAAGTATCTTCATCAAAGAAAACCAGCAGATATTGATGCTGTACTTAAAGCTAAACTGTTTGTAAGCATTTTGTTGGACAGAATCACTTTTATTGTTTTCCAGGTTTTTCTATTTAAAATATTCTACTTAAAAAAAAAAAAAGAAGCTGAGTTTAGGTGTTAGAGGTCAGTATCTTTTATCCATTTGCCATTTCCCTGACTTGCAGGCTGAGTTGTGTACCCATATTTAGAAGTATTGGAAGCATCTTAAGTGTTAACAATTTAGCTTCTTTAGCAGGATCGAGACATTTTAGTTTGAATGTCATAATATGGAACCAAAACTCAAGTGACAGAAGGCAAGTTCATCCTAGAGGAGTATTTATAGGAAAATAGAATGTCTTGCTTGATATGAACAAAAACAAATTGACAGCATATTGCCTTCACCACTTTGAGCATGTTCAAGGTTGGTGTTTTTTTTTTTAATTATTTTGCTTTCCTCTCTCATATTATTTGCAGAAATACTTTTCATTCATCGCCTGTTGCCAGTTGAGCTCTAACATAATATCTTCACAATCAGTGATTGGTCTTGAGTCCTTTAATGTCTGGGTTGTCAATCTGAATCTTGTTTCTGAAGGGTTACTCAGTGTTTCATGAAGCTGTCTTCATATGAAGTGCACTTCATATTGTTTCAATTTCAGAAGCTGCAAGTACAGCTACTGAAAAATCACTAATTGCTTTTGTAATAATGGGCTAGCAAACAACACCTTTTTAAAACAATGGGAAAATAAGGGAGAAGACTGTGATTGTTCTTTATGTATAAGAATGGATATGAGTAAAATGTAAAGGAGTTAATAATTATAATGAAATAGGCCTCATTGTATTGTAGCAAGTTAAAAATGTGCCTCTTGCCGCAGAGCTTGCGTTAATACTGTTTGAGAGAAGTAGCATCAATGCACTGTAATAGACTTTTATTAATAGGCCAGAACAGTCATCAGTCTCTGGGTTGGTGTGATAGCTGAATACAGTGAACATGAGCATCTTGACAAGCAAGTAGCAAAATCTATCAATCACTTTCAGCATGAAGATGCTGTGATAATTAGGTTTACACTGGTAATAAAATATGGATAAATAAAGTGTTCAAAGCCATGGAAAATGTAGGGTCCATAGTGAATATCCTATAAAATATAAAAGAGGGCATCACCATAATTTCATCCAGCTGTGTAGACTGAGATCATTATTCTCTTGACCCATCTTGCTATTTTTAGAATAAAATTCATGCATTTTTCAATCAGCACTGTTCAATGGTAAAATCACTCCAAGGCTTAAAGCCTATGTTGGATTGTTTTCTTGCTGTGCACATGTTCAGTGTCCTTCCTGTTGATGGTGCTGATGCCCTCAGCACAGAAGTGTGGTGGCTTGTTTTAGTTTGTGCTTGTCATTTTTTCTTTCCAGTATTGGACAGATAAAGATTGGGGGTGTGCTCTGCTTCCATTTATGCTGCTCTGTGTGGGTGGTTGGCTCCATTTATTTCAGTGGAATTACTCTAAATTCATGGTTTGAGGAAAAACTAACTTCCTGGTCTAGTGGCTTCTGGTACTAATAAGTCCCCTAGACTGAGAAATTATGTTTCATATGGCTTCTGGGTTAAAAAAGGTGCTGATTTTTTTTCCCTTCTAGGGTATTGTCACAGGCAGGACAAGCCTTTTCTAGTGGCAATTCATTGCATTTACATCAAGTTCCAATCTTTGTAATTGCAGGTTAATCTATACTTTAGCATAAGGAACAATGTGGCCTAGTCTGAGTCACTAACCTGCCCCACCCTAGATGGCGCCTGATTTTTTTTATTATTGTTTTAAGAAAAGTAGTAAATTCAGTTGATGAAAAAGTGGTAGTTTGTCAGCCCACTAAACTGACATCTTTGTGCTTGACTGTGGCACAGCCCTGCTCAGGCAGCAGCAGAGAGGGCTTCTCCTCCCAATGTTCCTCCACCCTGGCCTGTAGTGGGGGAGAGGAAACTTTGCTTCCTATACTTCATTTAATTCTTGGCGCTGTGTGCTGAGAATGGCAATGGAGTTGCCAGTTGTGGCATGCAGGTTTATTGCTTGGATTTGAGCCAGAGCCACCAATCCATTTTGCACAGACAGTGAACAGCAATGGTAAATACTTCTTGTTCGTTACCAACCTAAGCTGGATTTGAACTGAAGACTTGGAGGTGAAAGACTGTCTTCCATTCCTTAATCCCCTTAACATTTCAGTCTGCCTCATAAAATTTCCTAAAACCAAATGTAAACCTTGTGTATAAAATGAAATCCAGAGGAGAACAGAAAATCCAGAGTGAAGACTGAGACTGTTTTCTTCTTCAGCAAGCTTCTTTGCTAGTAATGACCCTGGAAAATTGTTCCCTGATTATTCTCTTGAGAGATTACTCTAATTTCTTGCCGCTGTAGATGGCCATATGATCAATTGTCATCAGTTACTGCCTGATGATGGGTCATTACTTACCGGTGCATACTTGGGGGAAAAACACATGCGACTTCCATTAGGAGGCAGAGTGCACCTACATCAAATATGAAGTATACACTAAGTCCTTATTAATAACATTTCAAGACTGTCCTCCTAAAATTCCTAGCACAGAAGCTGCCTTCATAGTGGAAGAACTGAAACTATGAAAGATTTGCAGCTTACAGCCAGGCAAATGAGTATTCCCCTAAGAAAAAATCTGATTTTCAGCTGAGCATTTCAATAACAGATCAGTTTTACTGAGAAAGAAAATTAAAGCTCGTACTCAGTGCTCTTTGCTTCAGGATTTCCTAGCTAAATTAATTAATTTAACTTAATTAAAGTGCAGCCAGTATAAATATTTCCTTCTTGTTCCATTTCAAAGTTAAGAATACATGTATGGAAAATGCTGCATCTCCTGAGTGCTGTATTGGCCAGGAAGTTTGAATATCTTCAAGAATATGGAGATGATTTCAGTGAAATGTTAAAATGTGTTACTTTCATATTTTCTAAACTTCCTATAAGAAATCAAAATCAAGCAGACCTTCAGCTGAGTGAACTGCTGGGAACTGAACAATGTAAAGCAAGCACAGTCCTACTGTTCTGAGTGGCCTTTTGAATGGATTCTGCAAGGGCAACCTCTTTCCTCTAAGGGTGAAGATGGGTTCTAGCTAGATCACAGGGATTTTCATTTAGGCTTTCAAAGTGAAAGCTACTAGATCAAGAGGAAGAAATTTAAAAACAGGTGAAATTGGAAGAAACAGTTGGTTTTGGTCCCAGTAAACAGAAAGCATTGAAATATGCAGAGGAAAGTTTGGCTGAGATTTGGCCTCATCTAGTCATGTTGCTGTGTGTACCCATCTGGCACTGAATGGTACTGGGTCTGGTGCATGGTCTTGTAAATTAATAGACATGCAAGTAAGTGTTTTGTGAGTAGGATTGGTTTTCATGTTTCCCCACTTCCCCAAAGTCCCGTGTCTGTGTGGAAGACCTCTTAAGAAGAAGCCTTAAAAGAAGCAAAGAAAAAAAAGAAGGCTCATCCTCTGACTTGTGCTTATAAGTATCATTTGTGCAAACTGCCACTAAAGGCACTGGTGAGTAACCCCAAGCACAGATTTTTATCCATGAAGAAACCAAGGACTATGCAAAAATGTACAGGTTACTGGAATAACTTTATAATAAAATTTATTTGAAATGACTAGCAGACTACTTAGTTTTAGCCACCTCAAAGTCAGTTTTGAAATTCTGTAGGCATGGAAGGGTGTGTTCAGCTCAGCCCTCATCCTCATGGATGCAGGTGATACTGTGCTTCAGTGTGGAGAGAAGGCTGCAGTTCAGAAGCTTTAAATTGACTAGCTTGGGTTGACTTCAGTTGCTGAGCTGTGACAGTCTGAGTTCTTACCCAAGGCTCTGCTGGGGCCTGCACTGCTCTCAGGATTTGAGTTAACTAGTTTAAGCTACTTGGAGTATGTCCCCACCTCTGGATTACAAGGGAGTTATTGCAGCGAATCAAAACTGCAAGCATTTTGCTTGAAGCTTTTATCAGCTCTGGGCTTTCTCATCATGAATTGGCCTTGGTTGGTTACTTGTAATATGCCATTTAACACTGGAATGTATGTTCTGGGGAAGGATATCTTTGGGAATTATCATGGTCTCTACACCTTCCAGCTTGCATGCCCTGTGTTCACTCATCTATATTTATTATTTTACTTGGGTTTAGATGGGTAATTTTACAAAGGAAGTTTGAGCCACAATCCCATCGAAATTGAGGGAGGGCTCAGTACCCCCTTAAATTATGTTATAAAACTGTAGGTAAAAGTTTGCTTTAGGGCTATGAAGATGCCAGGTGGAATTACCAAGGGTTCCTGAGGTGGTCAAAGGCCTGATGTCCACTGAAAGACAAATAGGATTTAGGATCTTCTCTGTATCCTCCAGTCACTACATTATTTCTTCAGACACTGAAGCGTGTTTTTAAATTTGTCCCCAAGCTTACCCATCCCATTGCCCAGTGATAACTGAAGCAGGACAGCAGCTGCCATTGCACATTCCTCTCTGGCACCATCTAGTGATTCCAGACCACTTCTGGATTCTTCCAACCACTGCTCTTTCCCACTGCTGAACAAGATGTGCTCTCTTTTAGCAATAGCTTAAAATTCAGA
Source organism: Melospiza georgiana (assembly GCF_028018845.1). Lineage (NCBI taxonomy): Eukaryota > Metazoa > Chordata > Aves > Passeriformes > Passerellidae > Melospiza > Melospiza georgiana. The sequence continues at coordinate 15,899,508 of NC_080437.1, read as the reverse complement.
TCAGTGCAGATGTCGCCCTCATGAAAAGAACTCACCTTAGAGCAGTGGCTGCAAAGCCTTCTGGGAGAAAGCTTTGTAGTATGGCTCTTGTAGCAACAGTTTAGGTTCGTAATTCAAGGTGCAAAACTGCCAAAGCACATAAAAAATAAAGTGAAGATCTTGTTATAGATATTTTGTTGCATTAAGAATCAGGAATGGGTACGTGTGTGTCTGTTTTAAGACTGTCATAGTCTTTGAGCATCTTTTCTAGTCCTAATAAAATGGCTGAGAATGAAATGAGCATACTTAAATTATAGAATGATTCAGGGCATCATGTTGTTAATAATGTAGAGAAATGAGATATAAAAGCTTTTACTCAAGCATACCCTAAAGCAAATTTAAGTAGAGCACACAGCTATGATGCTGATTGTTTTCACAGGTGTTGGCACCATATGAATTAAATGAAGAAAAAAATGGTGAAACATTTATGACTCATTAGAATTATGTGGTTTTTTATCCTGTCCTAACAACTGAAAAAAGGTGTAATTTACATTTGCAGCCAAATGGCGTGAAGTAACATTATACTTTACCGACATGAAAAGAGGAGACTTCCAGATGACTACTATTCTGAACTTCTCTAGTTCTCAAATCCTGGATTTTCAGTTTCTCATGTGGACTTTTGAGAGGTTATGTTATTGCCCCATTAAAACAAAAAATGTTAAAAAGGAATATGCTAACTTAAAATCTATAGAACATATGATTCCTAGTAACTTAGGGCCATTTGCTGGAAGCAACATCTTTACAGTCAGAATATTTTTCCTTTTCATCAACAATACATTTGATAGATCCAATGAGACCCATATCCATGTTTGGTTTGGTTTGGTTTTGTTTGGTTTTTTTTTTTTTTTAAATAAACTCTGTATCCTCCTTTTCCTTAATGTTTTTAAATCAGAATTGTTTTGTTGTAGAGCTTTTGTAGTTTGTTGTACAGCTCAAATATTTACATGAAGGAGGTATCCTGACAGGCTGATCTATAGCAGGAAAGCAACAAATAAACAAATCCATGTCTTCAGTATTTTAGATCCTAGTTTCCTGAGCTCCTAAGTGTTTATTTTTCCTATTGTAAAAACCTGCATTGAAATGCATTTAAAATGGAGTTCACATGGCAGCTTTCAGGCAACATCTAATGTTTTAACAAAGCCATAATAGTAACCTCAGCTTCCCCTACACTATGTAGTTGGCTGAAAAAGAAAGCAGCTGATTTATCAGAGCCTCCATGCTGTACATGAGTCTTCAGAAAAAGAACATGTCGTACTTTGCAACTGAGACGTTTTGCAAACACCTAATAAACTAGAAAAAGAAAGTTTTATTGGGCTTTATGAGCACATTTTTCTCCTCTCACCAGAGCACCAAACCCAGTTTGTAATCCTACTTTCATTTATTTCATTCTCCCTTGAAATTTCTCATAGCACAAACTCGCTCAATTTTGACTGCCTAATTTACATCTCATGGCCTACAGTATCTCTTTAGGTGGTGAACTATTAAAAATACATTAGCCTGGTGTGGATGATAATGGGCCAAATGCTGCTGGTTTTGAAGGCAATCTGGGAAGCCTCATGCTCTCTCTCATTCTTGATAGCTGTGCAAGCAAGTTGTTTGTTTTTTCTGTCCTTGGACTTTCGAAGTTCTAGCAGCAGATGTAGGTGAGATTATTGTTCTTCTGAAAGTCTGAATTGAGAAAAGCACTTTTCTTCCCTTCCAAGCTTGCTCTAATCTTTAATGTTACCCTTATTTCTGTTCTGCCAGAACTGTGTCCTATTAGCATCCAAAAATGTTACACATAACTTTGGCTTGCTTACAGAAGATGATCCAACCACTAACATTTGCCTTCTGTAGCTGAATGCTGAAAGAAAAAATAATCCACATTTGAAATGTGAGACTTTGCTGCTGTCAGTTTCTGGAGTTGATTATTAGGACTGTGATTTTTATCTACTCACTTGTACAGTAATTAAAAGCAATTCCCTCATCAGTTATCATCCTGCAAAGCCAGCTTTTAAGCAGTGTTTGATGTACAGTTTATTAACCTAAGCCCATGTTGAGGGAAAGGTGACATAGTTTAAAAAGTAAGAATGAACACATCTGCTCTGAAACAAAGAGCTGAATGTAAAATAGATGATTACTGTTAAACCAGCAAAAATGGCAATGTGATTTTAATTGGCAAAGTAGGAGTAATTACCTGGCTTGGGCTAGGTGTATGCCTCCATTCTGTCCACTCCCATATGTGTCCTTTTTACATGGATTATTTTCTGTGTGGATATATCCTGTCATGATGGGGTAGGTGATTAAATTAAGAAATAAATTAGGGAGTCAATAACTTGCATGCTGAAGAAGGAGAGCTATGCAGCTTCCTGACAACCTTTGCCACACCTTCCAGTAGGTATTGATGAGCACATATGATTATCAGTGTCAGCTCCAATTCAAAGGTATTTGATATTAACTGGATACTGTGCCTCTAGTTGCAAGTCTTGTAACTTAGGGCATCTTTATCCCAGGAAAGAAATGTAAAATCATAGGCAAAAAAAGTGTCTTATCTTTATCAATGATAATTTTTCTCAGTGGGTGCTGGAGACAAAATATTAGGCAGACTATTATTTTGTACTAGGAGAATAAGGCAGACTGAGAGTGAGCTCAACTCTAGATCTATCCCATTGGACTTCTCTTGACTGCTGAAAATGATTGATACGAAATCTTGTGAGAATACTCAATGATTAGAAAGAAAAGACATTGAGAGAAGAAAATTGAAAGTGGGGCACAAGTCCCTAAAGCATTATATGCACCTGAAGCGCCGGTGTGGGGGTGCTTGCGAGAGGGGAGCAGAAACAGCTCTGGGAGAAAAGATGCAGAGTGTTTACTGGTGTTCTACTATATCCAGGAAGGGGAAATAATGAGGTGAAAACCTACTACTGACTCTGCTCCTTCAATTCAAGGCAGTCTTACAAAACTGTGTGGTGTGTGATGGGCAAGAAAACGATGTGCAATCCATGGTGAGCCTGGAGAAAGCAGTGAGTGCCACAGACTGTTGTGCCCACCCCCAGGAAGTGAATGAAGAACTGCATGGATTTTGTTTTAAATGGAGCTGAACAATAATCCCAAGAGATTTAAGAGCTGACATCATGCAGTGGATACATATTTCACACCTGGGGATAGAGACATGCCTGAGATGAGCCAGGAAATGTATCTACAGGCCAGGCATGAATACCGAGTTGAAAGCATACATGGAGCAGTGCAAGCTGTGCAAAGAATACAATGATTGACGAGAAAAGCCTCATGGAATTCCAGCCCAGAACTAGGAGAAGGTCAGAACAAACTTGTTAATTTCTAATGAAAGAAACTTTATGGCACAGTAGATTAATAACCCAGTTTTTGAAAGGTGCACAGACAAGAACAACAGTCAGAAAACTGAAGGAACAGATTTTGAAATGTGCAATAACTCACTGGCTGTGACCGAGTGAGAGGATCCTGCTACTCTTCATTTAAGCATTTGAAAAATGTGGTACCTTTAAATACTTCTTCATAAGATTTATGTTTCTGAAAATATGTAACAGGATAGGACTATGGCATCAGCCTTGGCAGCAGCCAGGAAACTGGCAGTGTTTGATAGATAATAAGGGTGTTTGGCCTGGTTATTTTGAACCTCTTAGATGCTAAATGTTCCCATGGTTTAAATAGTGACATGTACTCAGACTTTGGCCTTGCAGTCTAGGTAAGTTTGTCTACTAAAGCCTGAGGCAAAACCAATCAATATTTTTTATTATAGTTCTTAGCAAACTAAGGAAGTACAAAGCACTGAAACCCCAGAGGTTACTGTAGGCAGAAAGGTGTGTACAAAATTAGCCATTAGGTTATTATGAAAAGTAACAAAAAATGTTACTGGGTGCAGGATGTGAAATGAGTAGAAAAAGCACGAAAAATGAAACTCCAGACACCGTGCTGCGACCTGAACTGAAGATAGCACAAGTGATCATAGTTAAGCTCATGTAAGCAAGACTAAAAGTGTATAAATTGTGTGGTCGACATAGAGGATCAATATAGACAATCCTTTTGAATGCCCTCAATAGTAGTAGAAAACAGGCAAGTTGGACAGCGCACAGAGAAGTTGGTGGCTTCATTCTTGGCATTTGGTGTTGTTTCAGCTATTGCAGATGTCTGCCTGGCATCCGTTCACTACCGTGGTGGAGTGTCAGTCTGCTTTAGGTCCTGCGTCATCTCTGCTATTCCTGTGCAGATATCCTGGATGCTTTACAGCCTTCTCAAATGGCACTGGGCACCTGTGCCTTGGACAGGAATCCTGGCCTTTGCTTTGTGAAGCAGCATGTTCCTGAAGGGCCACAACAGCGTGGTCATGGTCACAGCCAAGCATGGCAGCAGTGGGCAAGTTGAACAAATCTTTGAGCGGGTATGTCTGTGCAATAATTGCCTTCAGCTTGGGTCTTTTAAGGCTGGCTGTGGGCTGAGCCCTACAGCTTCCTGCCTTGGCTGAGAATGAATCACTTGTGGGGTGCTGCATTTCCCAGAGCAGATGGGAGCTGTCGGGTTCAGAGTCAGAAATTATGGAAAGGGATGCAACGTGTAACAGCTCCCTTTGGGCAGGAGAGATCAGAGGGGGGGATAGGGAGGTCTCTTCAGCCAAGGAGAGGATATCACAGATAAGTATGCTTAAGGAAGATGCTTTAACAGGCAGTCAGGTGTCTATGTAAAATACCTAAGAGGAGAAAGCAATTAAAAGAACTATAGTTGATTAAAAAAAAGTTGAAGAAAATGCAGTCAGTCTGAGAATAATCTTAATCACCAAGGTGCTCTTGAAGATTATCAGACCACCTAGAGGTGCAATATCCTAGACAGGCAATGAGTTCTCAGAAATATCCTTAATCTAATCTTTCTTTTTATTATTTTTCCCTACCCTAGAACGATTGAAGTGTTTTGGTTTGGTTTGGTTGGAAGACTGTGCTAGCTTGCCAGAGGGAATTCAGAGGAAACCAGAATACTTTCCCAAAGAGAAGGTAAGGCCCAGCCACACCTTGCAACATCAAATCTTTAATCATGTACCTGCCTGTATAACAGCAGCAATATTCAGTGTTTCTGTAACATAATTCATGCAAGAATTTCAAAGCACTTCATAAGCACTAATTAATCAAACTTCACAAACCCTCAGCAAGCAGCAACGTTGCCCACCAATGAAGGATAATCAGCTCTAACATGGAACATGATGGCAGTTTGATATCTCATAACATGATGCAACAGGTCAAGGCAAGTAGAACAGGAGCAATTGAGGGCACTTGGAAAGCACCGATCCTTTAACATCTTGGCAGATACAGTGCCTCAATGGATAGGCTTTGTGGAAATATTTGGTAAAATAGTTTTGGGAAAAAGTAATTTGTGTATTGCACACAAAAGAACAATTTGAGATATATTTTTAAATTATTCATAGATCTCCTAATGCTAAAGGCAAATATCTGTGCTTTATAGGGGCAATGGATCAGAATGCTTTCCACTCATTTTGGGGCCTTTGTTGCCATTCCTCTAACCTCAGTGGCACCTGGAGTCCTAGAGATCAACTACATCAGCCACTCTGATGTAGTTCTTGATTGCCAGGCGCTGCCACCTGAGGCTCCCCAGGGGAAGAAGGAAGCTGTCTCTGAGACTGCAGGCTATACCTTCAGTTCCTCTGTGTTTTGAGGGACTATGCAGCACATTTCATATTTTACCCCCCAGGATGAGTCTCTCAAAGCTGTGATCCCCAGCTACAAAACCCGCTCCAGTGCAGAAGCCACAGGGCCTAAATTAGTGCTTTCTCTTTGACAGCCAAAGCTGTCAATGTTCCAGTTCACTACAATAAGAGAAAGATTGGACTGGCTTGGTTTCTTTATATTTCTGCCAATCCGATATTGAGGGACGTACAAATTCAGAATATGTTCCTAATACTCAAAGTATGTATCTTCCAATTAAGCATATGTTTTAAAAATCCTTCAGCTTTTCCTGTTTGTAAGCAAAACATCACTGTATTTTAGGTCTACTGTCCCATCACTTCTTATCTCTTTTGGAAGCAAATGGGACATAGGTTTCCTTTTTAGATTGTTTTTTTATTTACATCATGCAATAAAACAATATTGTACTTGAATAAAATAATGTTCAAACCATTAAGTAGAGTAATGAAATACTGAAATTTAAAACAATAACTTGGATGATTTAAACCTTGCTACATTTAAAATGTGCAATATGCTTGCAAGGATGAAATTGGTCTTTGGGGCTGAATTAATAGTACAGATATCCAGCCCATTTTGGAAAGAACAAGTAATACTTAGGAACATAATTTAAGCCAGTCTTGTAATTAGCTGGTCATTTCATATTGTGAGAGTTCTGGTCTTGTTGTTTGGCTTTAAAAATGACTCATATAGTCATCTTTTAATTATACATGATATGTTTAAAAAACACAAAAAAATTCACCAAACTGTTTGGATGAGAATCTTTCCTTTGGCAGAACAGTGAAAAGTAAATATTTTAGATGGATTATGTAGTATACTCCCCGTTAATATGCCTTTGTGAACTTATTTAAAAACTCAAGATCTGGAAGCTCCTTTAACCATATGTTCAGGTTGTCATAATTCTCCCTGACTTCACTTCCTAATCATGAAGCAACAAAGTATTTTCAGTCAAAACTCATCTCACTATACATCTAATTGATAAATAAGGAATCTCACTGTAAATGCAAAAATGTGGCTTTGTTTGTGAGTATGCTAGAAACTGTTGAATTGAAATCTCTATTAGAGAAATTCAGTAAAATCTTTACAGGACTAAATTGAGATCCTGGGAGGACTGTACATTTCCTTGGGACTTGCTTGCTGTCTGTAGCACACCGTATAAAGAACTTTCTGCCTATCACACAGGGTCAATGACATACTGTGCTGATGCTGAGATGGAAATCAGAACTCTTTTAAGGCTGTTCTCAGTCACCTTCTTAGCACTCTTAAGCAATCATTTTGGTTCCCTGGAACTGGGGAGAGGGAGCCTTTCCTAGTCACAGCTCCCTTATAACTTCACTTGCAGCAGGTTAGTAAGTGATAAGCTGCAGAGGAAAGCATTGTAAAGCTGTCATGTGGGGGCTTTTATTTTTGTCTTCCAAATCAAGCATTCTGCCAACAGAGCAGGAGGTTCAGGTGCTTCATTAAGCTGACATCTTGTACATTTCAGTCTTGTTGAGGGATAGCAGCTACTGCAGGAGGTCATGATCTGATCCCAAATTTGACTTCTATGCAATAAAGTAAGGATTCTTTAGTAGGCTGAATGATATCATTATTATCAGCACGTTTGCAAATGCAACACCTCAGTGAAATAATTTGTAGGGAGATTCTAGATTGTGAATCACGATTCTGTGTGGTGAAGTTTTGGCTGAAGAAACTTCATAGATTAAAGTCCTCTAACTATCCCCTTTTACCAGCCTAAAATTTAAGAAATTATTCGTTCATGTATTTACCTTTCTTTAATCTCTTGACCTTACAACTTGATTGAAATGTACGCTAGTTATGGATTTGGTACAAGAAAAAAGACATTGTGTCTATCCACATACATATACTAGAAATTAAAAGTTAAGGGGTGGGAAATGAAAAATTCATAGCCTTGGATGTTGAGAAAGTCAGACCTGCTGTCTCCCCTTGAAGTCACCTAGGTGAAGCATTTTGACATAATGGAAGCATCAATGAACTGCTCTTGATTAAAAGTTTGACAGGTTGACACTATCCCCCTGAACAGGAAGACCAGGGTTGAAAGAAAATTTTAATACAAACAGAATTTCATTAATACCACAGTTTGCTATAATGGGGGTCTTTTTTCCCCCCACTGTTATTTTTGCTTAGATGGTGTCATTACCTTTTAAAGGGGAAAGACACTGTGGTTCAGCTTTGTCTCAGAAATTATATCATACTGATGGAACAGGAGCTTTCAAGTAAAATATGAAACAAACTGTCTGGAATTGTTCTGATTCTCCAGGCACAAACAAAACCAGTTTTTATAGAGTGGTTCCTTTAAGTGCAGGCTCTAGTCATTGAGCCAATCTTTGTTTTGTAGAAAGGATACAGAAATTCATTAAACAATATAAAATAATCAATATAAGCAGAACATCAGAATGGCCTTACATCTCCCAAGATCCAAAAATATGGCCTCACTTCACTTTATTTACCTTTTGAGAGCTTTTTTTCTCTAATGTGGTAACTGTTAGACTCTATCTGCTCTGCTCAGTGTTAGGGCTGTCATGATGAAAGTGCATAAACAATATAAATAATAGTTTTTGGCACATGAAAGGAACTCTGAGTGGATTGTTCTTTTGGAATGTAACCGTCACTATTTTTGTTTGACTTTCAGTGATTTTTTTATTAATATTTTTACTTTTAACCCAAAAATTCTTATAATCTTCAATTGATTATTTGAAAAAACATTCTTCTTTTAACATATACATTACAATTTAATATTTATAGCTTGATGCCAGGCAATCCTTATACAATTTAGTAAATATTTATTAAATCAGACTTGTTTATAAAGACTTATAGTTTTGTAACCACTCTCTAGCACTAATACTCTTTGAAGCAGAATGTCAGGCTGCACAAGTCAGCCTCTATATTGTATTTCCAGTCCTTGTCTGCAGTGATCCTTCTTGACTTCTTTTCACTGCTGAATAGTTAAATAGTTTAAGCTCTTTCATATCCTTGATATTATCAGGTTATATAACCTCCCACTCCATTCCCATTCATCATCTCTGCAATGTAATATTTGCGCATGGATTTTTCACATCTTATTTGAGATTTGCAGAGACCCTTAAAGCAACTGATTAAACCTACAATATCTCTCTTTGTGATGCATTTTTAATTTCTCATTTAGAGGCAACTTAATTGAATTACTGTGAGCTTACAGTCAGTATTTTCCTGATACCATTTAATTGTAAGTGTTGAGTATTTAGATGCAGAGCTTGAGGCATATTTACCACCTTAATTGCAGACTCATTCTAACTCTTTTTGTGAAGATGATGAGTGTTGAAGTACTGACTCACAGTGGAAAGCAGGCAGTGTGCATCCTCTCAGTTTGGAAACCTAAAACTAAGCCACCTAAATCAATGAACTCAATACAATGATATAAACAGTTATCCAGTCACCAACAGAGTTAGTAATAAAACTTGGGCATCTGCTTCACATTTTCTTGTTCTCCAACCATGCCATTTCTCTCTCCTTAATGCATCAGTGACAAGTTAAGTAAAAATGGACATGTGAGGAGTATGGGGAAGAGTATATTGAAAACAAAACAATTCAAAGCATTTTATCCTTTCTATCCAAGTCAATGGCAGGTGTTCTATGTCCCATTACAGCCTTGATAGCATGTTATGTTGCATTATTTCAGCATACTTGCTCTCAGACTGGATGACTAAATGTCAGTTCAGATAGCAGTTATCCAGTCCAAATGATCCACAGTTGGATGGCAGCAGGTGAACAGGAGAGTGTCCATTTCAGAAGCCTACCCTGCCAGTCCATACATGGAAGGCTGCAGATACTCCAGATTTTGTTAGTAGAAAGGAACAGATGTAAACCAGGAAATATTTTCATGGAATTTTACAGTTCTTTCATGGTTGTCTACATATGATGGAGAAGAGAGCTCTTCAGAATAAATATGAACAGTTCTGATTATCTTTCCATTTATTGACACAAAATTGGCAATAGACGATGTGTTATAAGAAAAAAAAAACCTCACTATTAAGAACCATTTCTTTGCTACAGCACCCATTAAATCAGCCTCTTGACATATTCCCCAGCAAATTAAACTGATCATGATTGGCTCTGAGTGAAATAGAAATGAGAAAATTCCAATAAGCATGTGAATCTACAAACTGGTTTTCAACCCATTCTAAACACAGGTTGGCTGAAGGCATTACTTATATAGGGCAGTAAGTGAGAAGCTGAAGTGCATATGAATGTAAAAGCCAAAATCAATTTGATTTTAAATGATTTCCAGCTGATTTTAAAAAGTAATGGTGTGGAACTTATGTGTAAGGTTAAAAGGTATCAATTTTCTTCCTTACAGACTAAAGCAAGCTTATTTTTTCTCCTTTATTCAATTTGTTATTTCTTTTTATCCCACTACTGTTTTCAAGATCCTGTATATCACTTTACCAGGTTTATTTGAAATTATCAGACCTACAATGCAAAGCACTTATACACAAAACTGAACACCAGATGGGACTCCGGGAATATTATATTATTCATGGCCAATGAATTTAGACATGCCTTAAAAAAGAAGAAATCTAGTCTGCTGTGGCATGTCCTCAGCTTTTATTCTAGGTGCAGTCTTCTTTTGCCTGTATGCATTGAGTAACCCAATGGACTCAAAATCCCCTTTGGAAATAGCAAGAGCTCTTCATGTTGAATTCAGCAGGCTGCTGGTCAGGCTGTGATTGCCATTCATTTAGTGAGCAAAATGATCATGTGATACAGGAACCATAATGAGTCTGTAGAAATCTGGACTCAATTTTTGTCCTTGTTTTGCCTAGTCTTGGCAATCTCGGGCAAAACATTTTTTCTCTCTCAGCCTTTGTTTCCTAAACTATAATGTGCAAAAAAGAAGTCCTTTATTTTTCATCTTTTGTTATCTGGCAATCGAGACTGTACTGTTTTTGTCTAGAGAATTTTTTTTTATTGCATGTGGAGCAGCAGTAACCCCTGCTTATTCCATTGGAAAACCAGGATTTAGCCTCTTACAGTACTTGGAATGTTGTGATGCAAATTAACTTGGAATTTCAGAAATACTTTGGTCAGTAACAAGGAAATGTAAGATACTATAGCTCCTCAGATTGGATGGAGAGACAATGGCCAGGAAATTAAAATTGTTTGACATTATTGCTGTTTGTGCTTTGGAAAAATGCTCCTCAATACAGCTGTGATAAGGACCCAGAACAGGGGTCAAACACAAGTTTAGATTATGCAAAGAGTTATTCCACAATGGAGCTTCGAATAATTTAAAAGACTTTAAACTGGGACAAAATAGAGCTTATTGAAATCTTCACACAAGTATCCATGATTAGGAATGGTGACAAATGTGTCTGGGCTATTAATTATAAAATCCTATAGCAGAACTGATTTTAAGAAACTATAATCCATTTTTCTGGGAGAATTTTAAACAAGGACTAAACAAGATGTTTTCTGAACCTCCTTTCCATCACCATGAACTGAAGTAGAATTCTCTTCAGAAATTAGAAATATGTTTGTCACGAGGTCATTTGCATCCTCTCTTTCAGTCTCTCTCTGCATTCCAATCCTTATGGCTTCTTACACTATGGTTTAGTTTTCTATTTGTATTTATAAGGGGATTTTATTGCTAATGTTTTTGCACAACGTAATTAAAAATCAGCTTTCTTACTGGATGCAAGGCCTCTGAAGTCAGTTCCCCATGTTTTATAGAGTCCTTGAAAAGCAATATGGGAAATCCCACATATGAAGACCTTCAGAAAGCATAAATTAAAAGTTGGACTCTTGTTTACTTTGTTTTTTTAGCAAAAGTGTTTTCAGCACTTGGAACCAACTTATGTATCTGAAGGTCTGAAATCTAAGTCAGTGCCCTTATCTCTTCACTTCTATTTAATGATTCTTTGTACTACAAAATGTCAGTTTTCCAATCTAGATATTTACTGATTGCATACTTTTTACTACCATTTAAAATTAATCCTTAATTTTAAAGCTTCTGTTCCTGCAATATTAAAAATTTAGAGACATAAATGGACTACTAAAATGGCCATTTAGCTAATCCAGCTTCTTTACAGTAATAAAATTTTATCAGTTCCTGCATAATTTCCTTTCTGAGAAGATTCAAACTATTTTGAAGAAATATTTATCAAGCTGAATATTCTGAAGAATTTGGTGCAGAACCTTTTGTTTGTTTGAATATTTTAAATATTTTGTGCAATTGTTTGTTTGTGTGCCAAAATATTGCTATTCAGTTGGTGAGGAGTTATAGGTGTACCTACACAGATTGACAACTGCAAAAATTTCTGGGACAGTACTTGATATGATATGAATCTATAGTAGGTTGACATCTTGAAAATTATATTTTGCCCTCAACTCAAAAGGACCCTACATACAGGATTTAGAACGAGTAAAAGCAGTCAGCCAATTTCTGGAAAGATTTCCAGATGAGAAGAGGTTAAGTAAAATGAGCTTAGAAATAGAGGTATGAAGGCTGCATAATTCCTCATGATACAATCTTAAATTTTATGAAAGAGCAATAAGGAATGCTTCATCTCTATTTCTTGAAATCGTTAATAGTGCTTAAACCAATGGAAGTGGTTTTCTACATAAAAATATTAATAAACTGTGGAACTCTAAAATATGCTATAAAAGCCAAAGTATATTTAGATTAAGAAAACAGTTATCTAGACTTGAGGAAGGTACTCTTATCCTTACAATTAAAATACAAAATCCTTGCTATTGAAACGAGTGTCTTGATATAGTCTCGGCTCAGGAAGTCTGGAAGAGCTGAATTGCAGGATACACACCATAGAAAGGAGCTCTCTGTATTATGCAATGCTAAAGAATTTCTTTTCCAGAAGTTTTGGAGTTGTGTTTTTATTCTACCATGAAATTTGATGGAAGATAGGGAAATCCTATAGAGGTGTTATGCCCTCACAATTGTTCCACTAATTTAAACCTGTCACACAACCACATCAAATACAGTGTCTTTGATTTCAAATATGCTGACAATGCACCCTCTCACTCAGATATATAGCAACTTTGTTCCTGTCCATATTTCATACCCCAGATAATGCCTTATGTGTTCTATAACATAAATGTGGAGCACATAGCAAGTGCTAAAAGAAATAGATCCAATCACACGGCCAAAATTGTGAGCTTGTCTCCCAGTAGCATATGCATGCACCTACATGCAACTGTGAAATAGGGCAAGAATGCCTAACCTGAGGCCTACACTCACTCTAAAAATACCAGAGTTTAGCCCTGAACTGTTTTCATCTTAATCAGGGATTGAAATCCACAGTAAGACCTAACATCCCAGAATCTGAGTCATCCATCTTCTGTTGAGAAGCGTGTTGCGACCAGTGATGATTTTTTTTCCCCCAAGAGCTAATCTGGCACATAAAGGATGAGAACATTAGACATTTGCTTCTTTTTATTGCAAAGTAGTTGCTGTTTCTTGACAGGAGAAAAGTTGAGTCCCTCTCAGGAGGGTTACACTAGCAGTGTCCTTTGCTTATTGCTATCTGGGATTGTCTCAACAATGCAGACAGAGCCTGCTGTTTTCCATTACTTTCTTTTCTCATAGAGCTGCTCTGGATTAGCCAGGCAGATCTCTGGCTGCTTAGCATTTTGATGCTACCAACAGAAAGAGTCAGTCCCTACAAGCCACTCACCTTGACAGAGATAGCTGCACAGTTTTTCCAAGTAGTGCTTTTATTAGAGTTTGGCTGTTACTGGAAGTGCTGAGTGAGCCCATGGCTAGAACTCCCCATGGATTCACAGTGTGTTGCACATTTCAAGAAAGGAGGAGAACTTGGGGTTTTTATTCTCATTTGTGCATGAACCAGCATTGTCAGAGTCTAGACATGCTTGATGAACCACCAGACTTCCATTGTGCTAGGAAGCTGTGAATGGAGCTGCTGCATGGCAGAGCATGGTGAATTAAGCCATTAAACATTGTTTTTTTCTCTCTCTTCTTGGGTCTTCTAAATGTAAAAAAACGCAGCCTTTTCAGGCTGACTCCTCCTGCCGCAGTCCACACACAACCATTCCAGTTAGCCCAGCCACTCTATGATAATATTTCTTGGTACTATCAACAGCAGCAGCAAGAATACATGAAAAGTAGAGATTGTGTCATCAGGGAGGCAGAGTTCACCCACCAAAAGGTGATCAGCAACCACCATGTATGCTTCACCTTTAAGTGCCCTTTTACTGCATGTAAGCACCTGTAGAGGCTAAAATCCCCTGAAAGTGGTTGCCTCCTGAGTTTGGGCCTTTGAAAGGTGGGTGAGGGGAAAACTTTGGGTGCATAAATAAGCTGAAAAAATTCTCACTGTCAAATGAAATGTTCCTCTGCTTTATCACCATTATTTTTAGTGAGATTTTGCATTATGGTACCTTGAGTTTTAAATTAAATGTCAAATATAATTTGGCACTACAAAGAATGAATTATGTGACTGCCCTTAGAGAAAATCAGAAGGCTTAGCTCTCTGAGTTAAATTGGTATCTGCCTTATGCTGAGCTGATGTGGGCTAATTGATTAGGATCTGACAGGATACCATATTGCAAATTCAGCACAATCTCTTCCATTAAAAAAAAATAGGCCTAAGGTACCTTTAGGGAAAAGCAAAAGATCTCCTGTAAAACAGAATAGGGAGAGGAAAAGAGTATCTTCAAGGACTCTCTTTTGCTCTGATGGGTTAGATTCCCCAGAAGCCCACACTTCTTAAGGGTACAATATGGATGTTATTATGCCCCAGGTCACTTTGGAAGCAGGTTTGCAATCAAATTTCAGGTTCTTCTGGCCTAATTTTAAAGAGCAGCAAAATATTTTCTCAGTTAGCTGACTAAATCTATCTCCATAAGAACTAAGATGACAAAGTGCCACTTTAGATCATTAAAGGAAGGCAATACATTTTAATCAGTTATTACATGAGGAAGGACAAGCTAAGTGCTATAGCAGTAGGTCATTTTATAAATTCAGTGCTTGTGGCCCTCTCCCTTTCAAAATGCATGATGTTATTTCCTGGAAACATCAGTCTTAAAAAACTATTGTCAAGTAAACAAGCCTTGTGTTTCTCACAGCCTTCATGTCTGTGTAGTCTGGGTTTAATTTTCTGTTAAGTACGGGTAGTGTAGGGGGGGAGGACTAAGTCTGAAGTTCTAATGTAGTCAGGCTGGAATCTGTCACTCAGCTTATTGCATGTTGATGACTCAGTGCAGTTTCAGCTGTAAGCAGACCATGATTTATGGACACCAAGTGAACTCCTGCGGCAAAAACCAGCCATGAGATCAGAGCAGCAATAGGGCCCTTTTTTGGCAGGAGACAGCGCCTGCATTTTTCTCATTCATGCCAAACTGCTTTGCACGGCAATTAGCTCTGTCCTCATTTAGTCTTCAGTCCCAAAGGGTAATGAAAGTCATATATCATCTTCAAGGCTGCTAATTATCCAGCTCAGTTACAGGTAGGCTTTGTAACTGTGAGAAGGGTCTGTCTGCTTGATATTTATTGCTCTTCTAATAAGCAAGCAAAGGAGAAGGTGGGGGGGGAATCTTGAAAGCTTGCCCATACCCCTTGCCTCAGATCCTTGACATACCTTCAGCAAATGTGCAAGTCAAAGGGGAAATGTCTTCATTCCTCATATCCATTTTTCATGGTGTAACTAAACATTCAGCAAGAACAGAGCAAGTGCTTGAAACATGAGAGAACATACATTTGGAGTGAGCTTGTCTCTAGTTGTTTGCTTGTGGAAAGACAATCCTCGGTATAAACAGACATGAAAACAGGAAGGGCAATAGGGAGGAACGAGGAACTTCTTTCTCCTCTTCCACTCCTTTCTCTCCCAGCCCTTCAGCCCACACCACAGCAGCATCTTGGGATAATGATGGGGTTAGAGAACTGTGTGTGTTTTACTGCAGATACACTAGAGGAACTTTATATTGCAACCCTGTCACCGTTAACTGTGAAATGCAGTAAAATTCAAATTTCTGTTTAGAGTTCAGGCCCTATCTGACTTTCTGTAAGAGGCTCAACCAGATGCTTTACAATTTCAGTTGTTTTGGAAGTTGATATTAATAGAGCCAGATCTTGTAACTAGGAGCCATCTTTTACTGTAGTCAAAATATTAGCTAAATCAGCAGCTCAAGTAGCTGAGTCCTTACTGTGTTAAGAAATGAACTTAAAATTGTATTAAATCCTTTTAACTTTTGATAAGTTTTGATTTGCTTTTGACTTATTTGTTTTGTTTGTATTTTTACTTCTTTATTTCATACTCATTTTGAAAACTGCAAGGTCTGAGACTAAGCAATCTATTGCTGCATGAATTTGGAGGCATCTCCAAATCCTGTCGGCCACTGAAGGAGTTGCCAGATGTCCTCTCTAAATGCCCAGTGAACTCTTATGCTTCATATGAGAAGTTTACAGAAAAGCTTCCTCCAATATTTCACATCAACTGGGTGCCTTTTTTGGCACTGGTGGCAGTGGCTGCTGAGGAAGAAGCTACTGTGCAAATGCAGGAAAACAATTTTGCAAGCTCCATCCCAGGGCTCAGCAAGTGCCTGCTTTGTGCAGTTGACCTGTGTGTGTGCAGCATGCATTGAGTGAAATCTGATCTCTCCTATTATCAGGACTCCCATTTACTGTAGGTTTCATTAACTCAAAAATCCTTCTGACAACCTTGTTGTGTAGAAGGCAATTGTCAAAGCAAACACCTCAAAAGGGAGCTGGGGCAGAAGCAGCGGGCAAAGCTCAGTGTCCTGGGGCGACTTTATGATGATTAATTGTACCCTCATTCATCTGTTTAGCCCAGAAATAAGTTTTGCACCTTTAAAACTAGAACTGAGAGTGAAGGTGGGGGAGAAAGGAGAAGTGGTGGAATGTCTGAGGTGGCTGTATTCAAAAACATAGTGACAAGAGCTTCAGCTTTCCCTCTCACAGCCTGCATTGTCCACAGCACAGACAGTAGGACAGTGCTCTCCTTTGCTTTCTGTTAGTTTTTTTAGCCATCTGAGGCAGAGAAGTTCCCCAGACTGTGGCTTTTCTTTTTCTTGGAACTGATCAGCCCTGCTCTGGACTGAAAACCCAGAAAAACACCAGGAGCTCTCACCTGTGGCCCACCAGGGCCCGGGATGCTGCATTCCAGCACAGGAGAGCCTGGTAAGAGATTGAGCAAGCCAAGCTACACCCCACGAAAAGGACTTTCTGAATTTGCTGTCTCCTCAGAACAGCAAGAGATTTTATTGTTTTATATTATTCATTTTTTATGCTTGTGAATGTTTTTCTGGTTAAATAAACAGATTTTTCCCACTTTTCTCCAAGGAAATCTTTTCCTGAACCAGCTGAGGAAGTGGCCACTTGAATCAGCTTTCTAGAAGAAGCCCTTTAGAAGTTTCCTCCCAAATTTGCCCTAAATCAGAACAAATACACTCAGCAAATAAAGAGCTTTGGCCGGCGCTGACCTGCGGCTGCAGGTGAAACGAGCAGGACGAGCAGAGGTGCTGCTCAGCATTTGTGCACCATGAGAGCAGCATGTGACTGTACTGGCAGAAGGCAGAGAAGATAAGGACCTACTGTCACAAAGGAGACAGTGCTACAGAGTGCACTGCTGCCAGGTATGCAGCTCTGCAGGTGGGAGCTGAACTGCAGCACAGTGGGAGATCTGCCGCCTTTCAAGGCTTTGATCTGTGGTGTGGCATTGGGAGGGGCCCAGCACTGCTCCGGTGCCTCTGGGTGTCTCTGCTGGATTCATCCAGGCCTGACTTTCATTTCTGTCAGCAGCAGGAAAGCACTTACAGGGTGGGGATTTGAAAGAAGGAGAGGAAGTTCCTTAATCTTTTTTATATCTCCTCTCTATCTTTGCTGATGTAAAAAATGGAGGATCAACTTTCATGATCAAATGTGATTTCATGTTTCACTGCGTTGAGAATGGCAGAAGGTTTTGTGTGGTTCTCATCTTGGCCTGGAGGAAACACTAGAAAACTGGATGAGATCCAAGCAGTTCAGATACCAGGACTCAGAAGAGCATTTGCAAAGGAGTGGGTGCTCATCTGTCATGCATTGGCAGGTTCCCTTGAACTCAGAAGTACTCACCTGATTTATACCAGTCACAGAGGTGCCCTGCAAACTTTGAGTTATTTGTCTACACTGTCTTTGCCAAGTTTCCAAACCTGTTGACTTGAACTTTCAGTAGTTGCTTTCCAAGTGCTCTCACCCCACCCTTCCTGGCACTAGGTATCCACGTAGCTCCGTGTGATGGCTGTGGGAACTGCTGTTCTGTATCCTACCGCAGAACAGAGCACGGGTGTCTGTCTCCTGCTGTCTTGCAGAGTCAAGGCTTGAGGCACTGTGCCCCTGGTGCTGAGGTGAAGGGCAGTGAGCTGGATAGAAGTGGTTCAGGATCAGAGGGGTGGTCTATCTAATCTGGGATCTTGGCACTGGCAATGGCTGTGCTAACTGCTGTGGAGAAACTGCCTCTTTTTCTCCTGTTATTTAATTCTTCTGATATGAAGTGGCCCTTTTTTCTCAACAGTAAGAATACCTGTTTCTAAAAAAAGAGTTTAACTTTGCACTACTCATTCTCTAGTCCCCAAACTTGTCTTTTTACAGAACTTGAAGTTTTTCTGCTGTCATTTTGTGTGTTTAGCAGATAGTGGGGGAATGGACAAGAAATGTTAAAGGCTTCCTCCAGGTTCTGCTGAAACCACTAGTGCATGGTTTTTTCCATTCCACCATTTGGTTTAGCACTTTCTCCTAAGCTACCTTTTCATGTAATGATAATTAGCATGACACCAATATTTAGTATAGTTTTGGAAGTAGTATCTTCTGAGATGAAGATGAAAGTAATGAAAAATCTATATTCCAGCCTCACACTTCCCTGTCCATAACACTTATCTTACAATTTCATTTCATTTGGTTCAATTTACATTTCTTGTCCAATCTCTTGAAACAAACACTTGTCTGATGTATCTCTTTCCATTTGTGTTACCAAATGACCATCATATCATAAAGGTAGGTATGCCAATGCTTACTATTTATCAATAATTTGATTTGGTGTTGTGCAGCAAATAACACGGGATATCTGCTGTTTCCTTTCTTCACCAAAAAGGGGTGATACTTGGGTGTAGTTTTATATCAACCGTGGCTAATCTATTTCTAAACACCAGAAAGGTGCTGAAAGGGTGTCTGTCTCTGGTCCTTGTGTTGTGTCAGCAGCAGCACTCATCCAGCTGTACAGCTGCACTGGGGACCGGATCTGCCTGACTGCTGAGGATGCATCTCCATGTGCTGACACAAAGCATGGAGGACAGACAGGTGAGATGGGGGGAAGGAAGATTTGTCCCTTGCAGTAGTATTTCAGAGTTCAACTAGATGAAGCTGACCATGAAATCACACCCTTACTGTAGCTGCATCTCTACTCTTTCCATTTAGACCCTAGTTTGTTAAATGATTCCTTTAGCAAGTGAAAAGAAAAAAAAAGAAACATGTTTAATGTGTTTAGAAATGTGCAGGATAAAAAGACCAAACCTATTGAAACAATTAAAGTCTTTCCTGTGAATACTTGTGTGTTTTGCTTTTCTGATAAACCAGAATGGCGCTGCTGTAAATGGAAACTGAAAGACTATTCTTGGCAATTGTGTGGATTTGTCACATACAGGGATTTTCTGAAAAGCTAAGCTGAAGAAGTATTTCTAAGGAGGAGTTTAATTTGAAAATAGGCTGTTAGGGGAGCCTGAGAAAGATATAGCAGTCAAAAATCTTTGATCACGTTATATCTCAAAACTCTCATCCTTGCTGCATGGATCTTATGCAAGATTCAACTGTTCTCTAAGCAACTAACCACAGCCTAAAAAAGAAATCTGCTGTAAGATAATTTTACTGTTTCCTTTCAGGTGAAGCAGGGTGGGGGGGGAAAGGAAAAGACTGGAGAAAACTCTATTTGTGGCAATTAAAGTGTGGATTTTCAAAATTGTTCTTGAGTGTGAGTTAACTGCCATGGGAACCTTGCTCTGCATGTTCCTTGTGGCAAACTTTTGTGGAGAGCCTCCATGTTGATCAGCTTGGGCTGCAAGAGACCTCCAGACAGCTCCCGGGGACTTTGTTTTGGGAGGGGTGGCCCTGGCTGACTCCCCTCCCAGCTGCTCTTGCACAGGGATGGTTTTCCCCCTTCTTAGCTGTGCTATCCCAGCGGCCACTGGCATTGCTGCTGATGGGCAGCAGTGGGTCTGTGCTGGAGCCAGCTGGCTTTGGCTCTGTCAGACACAGGGGAAGCTCCTGGCAGCTTCTCACAGAAGCCACCCCTGTAACCTCCCCCACTGGAAAAACCTTGCCATGCAACCCCAACACATCCTTAATCAGCACTGCATAAAAATCACTTAAGAGGATTCAGGTACTCAGTTTGGTTTTCCTATTAAAATGTCTCTGTCTATAAAATTGGCAGGAGGCAATATGCATGATGTGTGTTTTGTCATCCTTTAAATTTTATATTCATGGGTAAATGACTAAAGAATGGGCTGTACAAATCACCAATCAATAAGTGTGGTAGGAGAAACATGCAAAAGAGCTTTGAAGTGTGAGGTACAGGAAATGAGATTATTACTTCTTATGATGGAGGTTTTGTTTTCTACCATGCATTTCTATGCTCAACAGTTAATGCATTGCTTCTCTTCCTTTTGTAACAGGCAATCATTAAAAATTTGACCACCTGCAACTGGAAAGACATCAATCAGATCTCATTTGGTAAATGCTAAGCTCATAGTTAGGCCTACCAAATCTTTGGCATATGTATGTGAAGAAGGGTTAGGAAGGAATGTTTTATTCAATCTCTTATACACTGCTTTCCACATGCTCTTGTATTACGGTCATCTCTCTAATATCATGTATGTGTCATTCTATTTTATGAAAGAGCAAGCAAAAATGCACTTTGGGCATAGAACAAAAGAGGCCAAAGTTTTCTTGAAGTTTTGTTCTTTGCCCCATGAAGAAGTCTTGATGAGCCTACAAGAGAACCCATCTCTTTTCCTGATGAACTCTGGCCTTTCTATAGAGTGTCCTTTTAGGACAGAGGGCTCTAATTGATTATGGTCTGCATCTTGAATATGTACACAAGTATTCTGGGAAAATTAAAAAAAAAATTTGATAGCGGTTTGAAATTTTATGTAATATCTTTGTAGGTAGCACAAAACAAAAGTAGCTTGGTGGCAGTACCACTGCAGAAACACACAAATGCTTCTTTTATGGGAAGCAAGCAAGGTGTTTGGGAGCTCTCATGAGAATTCAAGAAGAAATGCACAGTAGCTGACTAGAATAAGCTAATTAATGGTTTTATTCTATGCTGATTTTTTACTACTGAGTTTTTAAGGGAATAATGGAAGGCTCTTTCTCAAATTAAATATTCTCTGTCTCATTAGTTATTACCTGTTATTCATGGTTCTCTTCTTTAATTTGAGGATTGCCATCCTTGGGCTTCTCCACTGCAACTGAGACAGTCCTGAGGCCCCTGTGCCATTCCTGCTTTGGGGACATGGGCAGAGAAAAGGTGGTGAGTAAAGAATAAATATGTTCTTGTGTTTAAGAAAGCTTCCTGAATATGCAAGATTTTCTTTCTAGTAAGTAGGGAGTTATTTTATAATTGCTGTTCTGTTTTGCTCTAACTGTTTGAGGTTATTTCTATCAAGTCATAGTGATATTGTACCTGGTAACACCACAAAAGTGTGGCCATGCATAATTCTTACCTAATTGTGTTTCTAGGCTATGTCTCATTACGATTAATTAACATGCTTTTTGGGCAAGAAGGAAAATGTTTTATTTAATAATACAGTAAACAAACTACCAACATACCAATGTTTAGTGAATTGTCAGGGGAAGTGGTTGTTTTCAGATTCAAAAATTATCACACTTAGTAATTATTTTCAGAAGCAATCCTTTTATTCCTATCTTGCTTCATATAGCTGGACTCATATTTATATGGTTTTCAGTCTTCAAGCCAAGGCAACCATCCTGTTGCTCTCATTCTAACTGAAAGGGATTTTTTTTTTAAGCCCACTGCAGTCTTTGCTCATTCTAGGCTATTTAAACATCATTGCTTAACAAAAGAATCCCTCTTCCTCTAGCTGGCTCTGCAAGCAGTACCATACTATTTTATCCCAATTTTGGCATGGCTGCAAGGAGCAGAGTTTGGTGTATCCAGGAGTCCCAATGTTTCTGCAGTACAGTGACAAACACTTCATTTGGGGCAGGGCTCAGTTGTGGCTTGTGGTAGATCCCTGTCCAAGAAGAGAGCAAGAATTGTATGAGCTCTTTCTCTTCATGGCTTCCTAAGTGCACTCCTACCTCTCTGATTTCTGCTTCCCCAGCTTCGGATGCCTCATATATATCTGTGTCCCAGCTGAGAGTCATTGGCAGAGGAAAGCAATCAGAGCTTGCCTTTCAGCTTTCCACAGAGTTCCCAGGGGTCTATATGCCTTGAAGGCAAAAAACCTTTTGTGCTTATTGCCAATACAGATATTTTCATCCTATTTATGGATACATCAACACTGAAAGTGCTGAGACACACAAGCTGGTGCAGCATGTGAAAGTCTGGAACAAAGAGTGGTGGGAAGGACAGTGGATGTATCCATGCTTGTTTTCTAGAACACTGCTTAGTCTGAGGAACAGCATGTGTGCAAACACAGTCAAATGGCCTCTAGATCTGAGCTCTTATCTCTGCACATCATCACATAAGACTAACCATTCAATCTGCATCCTGGAGTCAGACTCTCAAGTTCTCAGTGAGAGAAAATTCTCATTGGAGTCTGGCAGAAGGAACATATCATTTTGTTAAAAAACACTGAATATGCAGTAGCAGCTGTGAGTTGTCAAATCCAGCATAGGATTATGCCCCACATCATATGCTTCAGCACTTTATACAGACTATGTTTAAATTAATTTTTAATTAGCTCATTATACAGATAGAAGATCTGCTCATCTCAAGTTTTACAACCACAACTTTGCCTGCAGGTCTCTCTATCAGACAGTTGGATGATGGCAGCACCCAACTTCAGCTGGAAGTGCTCAAACCCCGCAGCAATGAGACTAATATTAAAAACCCTGATAGTATCAGGCACCACACTTCATTATATCACGACTGCATTTCCATCTTCATGCTCAGTCTTCTTAAAAAAGCTTGTGGAGAGCAGGGGCTCATGACAGCTGGAAAACCTACATGCCACAGAGAGCCAAAGATACCTGACTGTGCATAATGGTGCTACCCATAAGCTTGGCATAGGTTTTGATGATGAAGTGCAAGGTAAGCCCACCCAAAGTGATTCATATGAATTGTTGGTCTGGAGATCTAAAACCACAGATCTCCCTCTTCTTGCTGGAGAAGATTTTCTAGACATACATGCCTGATGAAATGTGATGGTGCCAGTTGCCTGTAATAGCATTACCTGCTTTAGAAATACCTTCTCTCCTTTGTTCCAAATCTGTTCCCTGTCATGAGGTACTGCAGGTGTATGTAGCTTGAAGCATGAATAGAAATGGCTGACAAAGTTCTAACTTTACAGACCTGGAATTAGGGTACTTCTAAAGCCATTTGTTTAGGTTTGTACAGTAAATATGTTGCACAGTGAAGGACAGGCCCCAGACCACTTAAGATCCACATACTGTGCTTAACCAGAGATCTTATCTCCCTGGTATCTGTTGGGTAACAGTTCCTTCATTAAATGTTTTTAGTTGCATTAACATATGCTCCTTGGAGCTTTCAAATTATCCCAGTGTAAAAAGCTGACCACAGTTATTGTGAGATTATTCCAAGAATTTGTTTTGTCTTTGTTTTTTTTCTTTCCATTTGCTATCATAAATGCCCTCAGAGAAGTAATTTCCATGAGATCAGGAGCTGGACATTTTATATGCTTCAGTATGACTTTTTAAGGATAGCCACATTGCAGGAGACTGGCTTCACACTAATCAAACAGAAGCAAAGGCTGTCAGCTAGACACAAACTGTAAACTTGACTCAAAACTTCTTCTGAAAGTGTATGATTTGTTCTTTATGCTACAGCAAATCTTTGTGGAAGGATATTCAATCTCAGTTTCTATGAAATCCTGTTCCTGGCCCACGTACTACACTCCAGTGACAAGAGGTGATCCAGCTGCAAATACTCCTTAAGTTATTGTCCAGCCATTCACACCTCTGGAATTTCATGAAAAATTGAATCAACTGAATGCGTGGGGGGATTAGACAATGAACAGATCTGAATGAGTGGCGAAACCAATGACTCATCTTAGTCTCTAATTTCATTCCTGTACAGATTGTTTATCTAGGAAGAACAGGGCAAGGAATGTGTGAGGATATATGTGCTGTTTCTTTAGAGCTGTAGTAGAAAGTTAATTCCTAAATAGAATCTCTGTTCTGAAGCAGAGATGGAGAGCAACTGATTTGCTATAGGGCTATCATGAATTTATTTTTTTAATGACATTTCTTGTCTTTTATGTGTAACAAAAGATAGTGACTTTCTTCAAAGCCCATCTGTTTGAGATCCTTCATTGTTATTGATTTCCATTCAACTCCTTCCAGTTTCTCCATGAGTTAATGGCATTCAAGGGCCAAAGCCTAGTGATATATTTGCTGTAGTTTTATCAATGCTGTACATAGCCTCATCTCTTTTCTAGTTCCTGATTGTGAGCCCAAGGATGGAAAACTAAGCAGCACTGAAGAATTTCAATATCCTATTTCACTGCAAACTCACATTAAATTTGCTATTCTCTTTGAAGTCAGCAGAAAAGCCCTGATTGACATCAACTGAGTATCTGGTTCTGTGTTTCTGACAACATTACTGCTTGTCTGGTGTAGCAGTCCCTGTGGCCACTGAGAGTGAAAAGTAGCTGAGGCAGTTTCTCCAAGGCTGGGGATCCTGAGGGCCCAGATAATTCACCCTCTAACCAGCCTGGCATCGCCCTCGCCTGTTCTTTTCAACTTGTGCTGTTAGTGCCACTGCCACTGTGTGATGGGGCTGTGCTGAGCTGTTGGGAAGAATACAAATGAGGACATGGAAGTAACTGTTGGGCATGAAAGTAAGCAAATATTTTGCTTGCCCAAGAGTGGTAATGTTCTCAATGAACCTGGCTATTTCTCTGAATTTAGATGTTGCAGAGGATTTTCTGTAAAGACAGGCATCTTGCCTCCAAAAATATCTTGTACCTGATCTTTCAAAACCCTTCCTAATGTACCTTGCCAGTTCTATGTTGCTGAGCAGGAAGGTTGAGAGGATTATTTCAGCTGTGGCAATCAGTTTACACCTTGAACCATGAGATCAGATTACTTTTGGCATTTAATTCTGAAATATTTCCCCCAGATGTACAGTACCTTTGCATGTTTCCTGTGTTTCCTGGATGAAATTAATTTTGTTATTTCCTGCTCTTATTTTTAAGCTTTTTCAGGTCTTCAGTGTTATTTTTCTGTCTTTGCTTGTATTTGCAACACTTCCTAATTTAGCATCTTCTGCAAATTTAATTACTATATCAACTTTTTATATCACCTGATTAGTGGTTTTAAAATATTACTGAATATCACTTCAGTTTAACACAGTCGCTGCAAATTTCCCAAGGGGCAGTTCCCTCAAATCATTTGTTCTTGGGAGTTTGTTCATGGCTAGTGTATGTGACACTATGGATGTACATAAGACTACTCAACAGAAATTGCTGGTGCCAATAAATGCTCTCTTTGCTCTGAAAGTCTTCATCTACAGACATCTCAAAGGCGTGAAACAGCATAATTAGGACACAGGGACATGGTTGTGCAATAGCACATGTGAGTTTTCTGCAGCAGACATCTAGCAAAAGTGAATTTAAAGCTGACACAAACATGCTTCATGTCATAGGTGAAAAAATAAGTTCTACCATAGGGAAAGAAGACTTGGGTAGTCCAAGCAAGCCTGAGAGTTCTTTTAAGGGTCAGGATTAGTGAAAGCAGTGGTAAAGAAAGATGCCCAAAGACAGTGATTTGCAGTGCTCTAAAATTGTGTGTTGAATTTGATTTATAAGTGGAAACCAGGGAGCTGAGAAAGAAAAGCATGAAAAGAGAAAAAATACTTGAGATGGCCATTTCAAAAACATGGAGTAAGAAAGTTTTAAGACAAAAAAAAAAAAAAAAAAGAGATGTGTTGATGTAGCTGAGGCAGCAGATGACTAATATACAATCTCTGAGCAGCAGAATAAAGAAAAGGCTGAATTTTTAGCTTTTAGACCCAGTTTTATGTTACCATCTAAACAAATGTAGTTGAATATTTCAGATGACTTTCCATTAAATTATTTACTAATGTCTAATGTATCATACATAGTTTAATTTTTTTTTTAAATTCAGCTGTAGTTTAGTAAGAGTGTAACAAGTTCCTCTTAGTGCTTTACACAACCTCATGGTTCTTGGAGATTATTTTTTCCTGTGCCTGTTTGACTTTGGTGGAGATTCCTTACTGGACTTGCACATCTGTTTAAATTCCTTCTTTACCTTTTGTGATTGCCTATATTCTTAATACAGGAGAAAGAACATAATGAGGTACTTTGTTTACTGTGTTTCTTTTTACACAAGTCTCTAACATTTGGAGAGGAAATTTTTATTTAGTGATTTTTATAGTGTTATTTAATCACTATATCTCCACTATAGTACATCATATTTTGCAATTACTGCCACTTCCTATTTGAGATACTTTATTTGGCCTAATTGTGAACCAGGTGCTAGGTGCTGAGCAAAAGCAAAGAAAGTGTGGGCTTTTTCCCAGTGAATTTGCAGCTTTATGCTGTTCTGGTGTTTGGAACTGATAAAATTGCATTTTAAGCATTGTTAGTGTTCTAAAATAGTCTTCACCACACTGGAGATTTTAATGCTTTTGCATTTTAATGCTTTTGCAGAATGAAACTGGAGAGGTTAGTTGTGTTTCCTGATTGTGTTTCTTAACCAAAACCTAATTTACAAGACCACAGAAAAGTGATGGTCAGATAGTATTTAAACCAGAAATGGTGCTGTTTTACAAGAGCTTGTCATGATGCCCAAAGCTCTTTGTGGGGTATAGGCAGGATTTACTTAATCAAACTTCAGCAATCTAGCATGCATGTGCGAGTATATGAGGTCCAGGCTCCTCACATACTGAATTAAGAGAGGTGGGTACCCACTTCTTCTTTGTCCTCTGGAAGTTCCCCTTTCACATAAAGCCTGCTGGCTGAGGGACCTCTAGGAATGGGTGTCACTCTCCCATTGTGCAGCCACACTGCTGTCCTCAGGCAGGGATCTGCACAGGCAGAGTCTCACTAGTGGACAGTTATGTGGGTTGTTTTAGGAGTTGTATCACTAAATCTAGGACAATTGTCCGCCCTTGAAATCAGAGCTATGCTTAGGGATCAGTGCCATTGTGAGAGGGCTGCAGGCAAAGGTGATCAGCTGGTCTTTTACACAGAAGACAGTCTGGATTGAAGGGGGTCAGATCAGGAGCTCGTCTGTAAATGAAAGCCCTGCCCTCACTAGGCTACACTGCAGTGGAAAAAAAAGGCAGAGTGCACTTCTCTGGTAACCTCACTTATTAGGCAATTTTAATATAGCTGTAATAAGCTCCCCTCAAGCCAGACCTTGGAAAAGGCCTTAGAAATGTTCCGCTGCCATGTGGCTTGTAACAAATATCACAAAGTATTGATTTATTCCATAACCACTCCCTGCCATGTGTTATGTAAATAACGATGTTTGATAGAGTGTGTGGTTCTTCGTGCTGTAATGCAGAGGTCTTGGGAGGGTCTTGAGTCAGAAGTGAAAGGCCTGCTGTCTCCAGTTGTCCTCAGGATGTGTGCATGACACTGCAGCTGCATATATATGCGCCAAGCCCTTCCCTTTGAGTGCATTTAATAATCATGATTTTACTATTATATCTGGATCTGCTCTGGCTGGATATAATCTTCTAATTACATAGCTTTAAATTTTCTCAAATTGTCTCTATCTGTAGCACTGTTAGTTATTCTGTGCTGGTAAAACTGAATTCACAGTGCTTTCATTGCATATGCTTATATCTCTACAGATTTAAGTTAGAAAAAAACATGCAGTCTGAAAACACCACTAATTGTACCTCAGCTTGTATGTTGCAGAGCAGCCTCATTCTGTTTTCCCACAGCCAAGGGAAGGCCTCAAGGCCAAAATGTCACCTCAGATTTCTTTTGATCTCAACTTATATTTTATTAACCCTTTTAACTTCACTGAGGGTGTGCAAGGAAACATGTATATTCCCTTTCATATAAACCCAGCATTGTCCTTACATCTTGCGTGCAAATGTATGGACAGTTTTTCATACAAAGGATTATTTAGATGTAATCTATATGCCTTGTGAGTTACAGATAAGAAGGGGCAGGCAGCGTTTATTCTGCAATGTTTATGATTTATTTGCCTTTTATTTTCTCTCTTTAACTTCATCCAAAATATTTCTGAGTCTTAGTGAAATATAATACCAGAAGCCTTTAATGGCACCTTTTCATCTCACAATTGCAGAGTGCTTTTCAGGGCTTAATTAAATTTTACAGCATGCCTTTCAGGTGAATGTAATTTGAATGCATCCATTCCTGTTTGTGAGGAAACTGAGGCAGGGAGTGGTGATTAGCTCAAGGCTGTGAGCCAAATAAAATGTTACAGTAAGAATTATGGCCCAAGAGATTAGGAGATTTGATAATTTCAGAAAAAATTGGTTTTTCAAAATTTCATCAGACAGACAACACAGATGATGGCTGCCTGAATGGCAGAGGAGCCAAATAGCTTCCAGACTCTTACTTCCCTTAGCCTTTGTGATGACTAGTGCTTTATGTCTCAGTCCAGTTTTGACCTCACCAGTCTTTGGGCACATCAGATGCTTGTTCAGTCCTCCAGTATGATCAGGAGAAAAGGAGTGATTGGCTACACTTTAGCTCTGCCATCTTCTCAGCAAATGGTTCAGACCTTTCCACTGAGAGGCCTCTTAGAGTGGGCCTTGAATGCATCCACTCACTCGTACAGCCATGGTGTTCTACAAGATGAGCTCTGCAATGTTAGTTGGAAAAGGCCTGAAGCTCCTTGCTTGGTGGTCAATGGTGAACTTTTCATCCATCTCCCCACTAGAAAGTATGGAAATCAGCCTGTCCTTTTCTGTGGGTAAGCAGGTAGAAGGGGAGAAAGCTGCTGAGACAAGAGTGTTCATTTATCTGCACATGTATCTTCTGAAGTTCCTCTATAGATTTGGTCATCAGCAGTTACTACCCAAACATGGTTACTGATGATGCTGTAGGAAAAGCCATAAACCATCACATGGGAATGGGTTAGGATAGTGGAAGATATTTCTGGGCCCTTAGTGTTCATAGGTCAGAAATCACACAAGGTTTGGCCAGAGGCCAACTGCAAGGAGCTCCATGAGTGTCGCTCCCTCTCTGTGTGCTACTATCTGCAGAGGGGATGGCATTATCCAGCCTGTCTGGCAGGCTTAGAACTCATATGTGCTGCAATTTAAAAAGTTAGGTGTGGCTGCTTCTTTGAAGGTGTGTGAAAGAGGACTGAAGTCAAGCACATGAGAGATCCCACAGATACAGTACACAGGCTGAGAGCACCTTTTCTTTTGTACCTGCTGTCATGGTACGAAAAGGTCATCTGGCTGTGAGACAGGCTTAAAATAAACAGGTCGATGTTTTTAATAAGCTAAAGAATCAGCCTTTGGGAAATTCCTTCTCTTGGTAGAGAAGCCAAAGATTGAATGATGTCCCTCTGTCACCAGACACCAGTCTCAGATCCAGAGGAAAGAGAAAACACTCGTAGTGCTTCGCTGCCTGGTTCTGCTACAGCCTCGGCCTGCAGTGGGCAAGCGCTGCCACATCTGGGCTTTCCAAAGCCTGACAGGGCATAGCAACCACAATGCCTGACTCCAGATCCTCCACATAGGGTATGGAATGTGGTACAGGGTATGTTTCCAATGTGCTGTGACAGTCAGCCAGTAGACACTAAGCAGGTATAATGAAGGCACAGAGGTTTTCTGTTTCCATTGTTGTCAGCCCAGTGTCTTAAAAGTTCTTACCTGGGAGTGAAATGGCTCCTCTTGGTTCTGCAAAGGCCAATCTTCCATTGCTGTATCATGAAAAAAGACACTGCATGGTGTGTGTTTTTATCAGAATAGTATGATCAGAGTACAAATGAGGTCAGGCAACTCTTGAACAGGTTTTGCTGCCTACTGTTGATAATCTTTCTGATAACTTTTTTATTTTTCCTTCATGTTGATCTTATCTAATAGTGAAGTCAGCTGTGGCCACGGGCACAGGACATACTTTGGCAGCAGCAGGACAATCCCTGACATACTCAGCAGCAGGACTCAGCTGACAGACACTGGAATATATAATTTCAGTAGCATCATCTGGGTCAATAGCTGGCTCTTCTATAACTCTGTTGAAGGTTGAAGGCCTTGTGTGTTGTTCTTCTTTTCATCTTCGTTCCACTACGTGAGCATTGCACAGGGATCTTAAAGTGTGTGTAGGAAAAGGGACCTTGGGGACAGACTTTACTTCGGGGTTAGAAACACAGCTTTTTTTAATTTACAAGTGCTTGGTTGTGCGTAAATCTGTTTCACTACCCAAACTTCACATCAAAGTATTTGTGCTGTGCTTGATGAGAGCAAATGTGCATGTTTGTCATTGCATAAGTGAAACAGAAATTTCTTTGGGAACAGGGAGACAGAGACCTGAACACAGCACACCATCTAGGATTTACTGCTAATTCAGTGACAGAAAATTTTGGGGATTTTACATTATTAACATTCCTCCAAATGAAATCTTCTGTAAAAAATGCCATTTTGAACCTATTTATGATTGAGGCTATTGCACAAGGGTTCTTAGGCTCCTTTGAAACCTCTCTGTGGGGTTGAGTTCTTAGGAGACTCTAGGCCACCAGGATGGAGTGCAGAAAGTGCCCAGAAGCCTAATTTGCCTCTCACAGAACACAAACACTCCCATTGACCCCACTGCTTGAATGCCTCTGCTGTCAGAAGAGAGCCATGGCAAGAATTCACTCATGTATATCAGGAGGAATTTCTGCTGATCCCACACTGGGGAGAGCAAGAGAAATTCTCTGAGTGGAGAGAGCGTCCTCAAGATCAGGATGCATTCCTGCCCTTCAGTGAGAATGATTCCAGGGGGTTGTAAAAAGTGTTTAGTTTTCAGGAAGATCAGCTACACTTTTCATTTGTCTTTGGAAGATTATTTCTGCTCTGTAAAGGGTTCTAAAAAATGGCAAAGCAGCACAGACACATACAAAAAAAGAGAAAACACAAGGTTATGGAAAGAAGCTGAGATTCTATCTATTTTATTGAATGATCCTGGAATACAGTAACAAGGGGACAGTCATGTGCTTAATCATCTCACTCTTACAAGTGGAAACGATGCTTGACAACAGAATGTAGTGATATGAATGTGAGAGTAGGGGAAAGGAAAAAAACCTAAGGAACAAAATAAGCATAATATGTAAACAATATTCTGCTAGGAGTATTTGTAGTGACAGATGCTTTGGTAGATAGGGCAAAAAATATATTCCTTCCTCCTAAAGGGAAATAGGTGGAAGTCCATCAAATAAACTTTGTCCTGGCATATTTTATTTTTGCATGGAGGAAAAGGAAAAGATCGTTTTTGATGTCAGATTTTTTTTCTGCTGTTTTTTCCCTTCTCTGCCATACTAGAAAAAAAAGATCAGGGAAGATAAGCCAGGCAAAAGAGGAAAAAAAAAGGCGGTGGGGAGGGGGAAAAAAAGGTTACTCTGAGTATCAGAGAGGGGGCTAATTGTCAAGGTTATATCTCCACGGATGATTGATGTGAGGCTGGGTTTTTCTGTCAGCCTGTCACAAAGCAGGAATGTTTAATGTTCTCATTATTGGTTACGCTGTTGTGTATATTTCTCTGTCAGCACTATGGACCCATCTGAACTGCCAAGGCACTTCAAAGCCCTGCAGGTCATTTATCATCCTCCTGACGCTGCGAATGTTCAGCCTCAGCTGAGTGCCAGGGATTTGTTATGACTTGAGAGCCAGCTGACAGACAGGTCTGCTGCAAAAAGGATTCCTTTTTGTCACACTGCGAAAACATCAATGTTCCTATAATGGCCTACAACTGTCAAAGGGGACTGCCACCTGACAGTTGTGTGGTCTCACTAATTTGCAGCCCGGTGACTTGTTTCCTTGAGTTTAGATTCAGTTACGGTGTCACATGCAAACAGGTCACCATCTGTCGTCCTGTGCCAGGGGGCACATGGTAGGGGGTGGAGAGGGAGAGAGGGTGAGAGAGAGAAAGAAGGAGGAAACGATGAAGTGGCAAACTGGGGGTGGGGGAGAGGCAAGGGGAAAATAAAAACGGCCATGCAAATCAAAGCTGCATCTTTATTTTACATTCCTGTGTTGTGAGTGTTCCTAGCCCACCACAATGTGAATCTCTGAAAGTTGTGCTGAAAATTGAGGCAGTGAAAGAAAGGACCTTGCAAAGAGCCAGAGCTGGGAGGGGTGGGGGCTGGGGGAAAGAGGGGGGGGGGAAGAGAGAGAGAGAAATATCAGGGCTTTGTTTCCTTTCCCAGGCCATGACATGATTAATCGTTTTCTTCTGATCTAATTTTGGAACATGAAAAACAGCACATTTGTCTTGAAGAAAAATGATGTGCCGTACTGCGCAGATGGAAATTTCGAGCAATGAAAAAGATTAAAGTGAAATTCCACTCCTTAGACCTAATCATGAGTTGTAGATTATTCTGTCGTTCTAACCAGATGGTAGGCTTGATTCCACAACCCCCTTCTTATATTAATGAATACTAGACTGTTATATTTGACTTAGGTAAGTGAAATGTCTATCAAGCCTAATGGACTGCCAGCCAGCATAACACATGTTGTACCACTGAGGGTCCTTGCTGCATTTTTCATGTTTTATACTAATGTAGAACATTTTGTTTCCTACTGTTTTCCATCATTGTCACTGTTTGCTAAATATTTTCACATGTAGGGGGAAAAAAAAGTAAAAAACTTGTGTCCAGAGCTAATTTCCTCACGTTGGTCACAGCTATAATTCTGCAAGTAAAACAGTCACCCGAAGCAATGCATACAAGAACTCAATAGTAACTTGATTAAGTTCCCAGTCAACAAGACTGCACTAGGCTGTATGTTAACAAACCTAATTATAGGCAGCATGGTGATAAATTGTGCAGGGTGCATGTAGCACATCTCTGAGGTCATGTCTAGAAAAGAAGTTTTACCCCAGGGGACAGGGATGGGGTGTCATTTCTAAATAAAGTAAATGCAGGTTCACTGATGTTTCCCATTGGGTTGCCTTCCGTTTTCTGACAAATGTTGTTCTAGCAAGGGTGTCCCAAGAGATCCTTGTGAGAACGGAAGAGTGGAGGAGGAGGAGACGGATAAGAGGCTGGGGGATTCTCTTTAACCTTTCCAAGTGTGCAGGCCAGTGACTGCCACACAGCTTCTGCCATGCTTGGACTTGTCAGAGCCATGGGTTCTGCTGATCCTACGTTGGGATGGACGCCACCACTTGTGATTACAAACCATGTCACCATTTTCAGCATTTAGCTGAACAAAATGGTACTTGTCACATGTGCTGGATGTGAGAGTGGGATGGAATCTCTTCCTTGTATGTGAAGTTAAAGGTAAAAATATCTGGTTTCTTCCACTGAAAAAACACAGGCCTTTGTGCCTGAGTGGTGCCCTGGTTCTGTTGGGGAGCTTGCTCCCAGGTAGAGGAAGCATGCATGCGCAGTGCTAATTTTAGACATTGAAAGAATCAACAGGATGCATGGATCAAGTTACTCTCTGCCTAGGAGAGAACAAGTCCAGAAACTTGAGTAAGCAGTTAAGAGTTGTTCAAATCAGGACTTACTGAAGTATGATGGATACAGTAAAGTTATGAAAGTTCATTTAGGCTGAACAAAGAAAAGCAAAGCACCAAAGTACACCTCCTAACTGAGAAACTAGGAAATCTACATGTGAAGTCTTTTTTATAATAGAATTAATTTAAAGCTTACATCATTGCTTTAGAGATTTTATTCTCACTATTTTCAAACTGTTTCTTCAGAGTCCTGAACTCTGACAGGCATGCCTTTCCCAGTGAAGTTACCATTGATTTTAACTGTTGAATAAGGACTCTTAAACTGTGCTATAGAATAAACCTCAAATGGCCCTGCAGTATGACTGCCCTGTGCTTGGGACCCTAATTGTTGATGTTTTTCCCTTTTTCTCTCACAAATAAAATTTTTTGAAAGAATGAAGTGAGGAAGGCCTAAGCAGAATGCTTATTGTATCTTGCCCACACTAAAAGCAAACAAACTGGAAGTCTGAAAATAGTATGTCTTAAAAAGCTTTTCATTGTAATTAATTTTAATTAACTTTTTTATTGGTACAGATTGGCTATATCTGAGAACATAAGCTAAAATACCAACATGCTTTCACCACATTTCTTTTATGGTTGGATTTAGATTCTGTCTTAGCCCTCCCTAAAGCTTGCTCTCAGGGGACAAAAAAATTTCATTCATGAGAATTCCTATGCAAAATATTGCATAGCAGATTTTTTTCAATTAATTTAGAATGAAACTCCCACTTAGTCCTTTATACTGCTCTCAGTAAATGCAGGGTAAGTTACCCCTTTAAAATTATCTGTACAGATTACCAGCCTCTGTAGTTCCTAACCTCTGGGGAAAACTGGCTTTTTGCAGTGCTGCTTCTCTTCTGTGCAGGGCATGTGGAGCTGACTTGGCAGTGAAGGGAAAGTAATTTGTTCCTGACAAGGGCCAGTTGCAGACTATTTCTTCACTGGAAGAAAGTGACAATCAAGCAGGAAATTGTGACTGCAGTTCCTTATTTGAACTGATCCTTCTTAGGAGCTAGTAGACATATCTTAACTTAGCCTTTAGCTTGTTTTCCTCAGTCTCACAGCTCTGCTTTCCGTGAAATGTCAAGGACCTCGAATTCCTGCAGTGTTTACAGTTTGACCTGTGGAATTTGTGGCCTGCTTAGAGTGTCGCAGATTTACAATTATATTGTGAAGGTAACACAGGAGAGGTAGGCGTTCCTCTTCCCAGTAGGCATTTCCCAGAAATGGCTGCAGTTTTGGGAGAGGCCTTTGACCTACTGAGGAAGAGAATAGCGCATGTGGAAGGGAGAGAAAACTGTCTGTTGCTGTTGAATCCTTACTAAGCCAACTTGTGTCTAAGTGCAGGGACAGATGGATGGATGGAAGGCTGTGTTATAGCTATAGGGAAGCCTCAGAAAGCATTTGTCTTTCTGGAAGAGTGTATTACAGCCTTTCTGGTCTGCAGTGGGTTATCACCCTGCTGTAGCTTTGATCGATGGCAAGTGATGGCAGCAGGAAATAAAGGTCCGCTCTTTGTGCTCAGGAACACTGCCTAGGGGGGCAGGACCCTGACCAGATGGAACAGCTCTGTGGGTTTGGAAGCAGTAGGTAATACAGCACGGTCAGCAAGATGTTGGCCAGTGTCTTTGCCTCCAAACCCTGTGCAAGTGCTCAGAGCTGGGGTGCTTGTCCCCATGGATGAATCAATTTGCCCACAGAGGGCTGACAGCTCTGAAACAGCCTGATGTCAGCTTTCCGCAAACACGAATGCATGGGTCTTAGCATTTTGGGTGGGATGTATTTTCCTGGTGTGGCAGATGCCTTTCTAATATTCTAGGCCAACCAAAGGCAGATTTGCACACTACCTGCACACACTCTGCCCTTCATTGCCTGTTGCCTCTTTTACTTCAGAGAAAATGACTCTATTCATCTTTCTGACGTGAGGCTCAGATCATCAATGCCATAGCCATTACCCCTGGGCAAAGTGTGTCCCTCTGGTGGGCCTGGGGGCAAGGGAGGAAGGAACAAATTCTTTCTCATCTGAACTGCAAAGCCATCACTTAGAACAGTTGTCATGTGAGAGGTGACAAGTCTCTTTTATTTCCCTCTACTATTTATTTCCATTTTACACGTATTCCCAACTTCCCCTTCTCCGTGCATTCTGCTTGTTTTTGTACCCTGTAACTTTCGTCAGTTTCTTTTCTTTCACATGTGCTCAAGATACAGCACAAGTTGATACAATCTAATACAAACTTCCCTGTTTGCTCTATCATAAAATGTAGTGCCTTGTGTGTTCATTCTCCTCCTGTCATCAAGTGCCAGCTTCAGCAGGACTTAGTACTCTAGGTTCTTCCTGCTGTCATTTTCACTTCTCCCCAGGGACTAAACATTTAAAACCCAAGAAATGCTAACTGAGATCCTAAGTAACACTTGAACCATGCTGATCTTGGGTAAACAATTCCCAGAGTGTTACCATTCGTGATGTTGAAAGAGCAGATCAGTGAAAGAAAAGAATGTGCATACAAATTCTCGATAATTGGGCAGCCATCAAATTTCTAAATATTGAAAGATTCCCTTAGAAGACATTAATTTTATGTTTAAAATGACACACAGACTGAGGAGCCTACCATTTACTCATTTAAGACTTTTACTCATTTAAGATTTTTAATAGGAGTTAAGGGTTTAAGGCTAAATTTAGAAAGCAGAATACTGGATACTTTTTTTTTCCTATTTCTAATGTAAATATTTATATATTTAAAATTTGCTTCATTAAACTGAGTTTTGCAGTCTACAGAGCAGACAAATAGGAGGAATGATTGCCCATTACCCTTTGTGCAGATCTTTTTTTGCCCATACACACATCTATATGGGAGATCATATCAGGTGCTGAACAAAAACTTGATCTTTTGTTGGCCAAATTCCAGCTTTTCAGCATAAGAGCAGGTATATATTTTTACTGAAAAGTAAAGCAGCAGTATTTCTTGCCTAAACAAGGCTTTAGACTCCCATCTCTTCCCAAAGTATAGGTTAGGTTGTATGAGGCCCTGACTGGCTTTAGGATCTTGGTGAGGCTCACCTGAGGCCTTTGCCTGCAGGTCCATGCCTACTTCAGCCTTGGGCTGTCTGCTAAGCCAAGTTGTAGGTGTTCCAGGCCTTCATTCATTGCTCTGGCTTCCTGACTGGCTTTTTGGGGTGGACTCCAGAACTGCCCTGCAAGGTAACTTTGTCTTCTGTCTGTATCCTGGGTGTACCTTAGAGCTGTGTCACAAACCCATTTTCAGCCTTCTTGCTTGATTGTGCTTCCTGGAAGGATGCTGCCATTGACTCTTTATCTCACCTGGTCTGGGACTGTCAAACCAGCCTGATCCTGTTCAGGCAATGTGGAGCTTCATTCAAGCCACCTTCATTCCCCAGCTTCTCCTCTCCTTGGAGAAGCCCTGCTCTTTCTGCTCCCTGATGAGTGGCCCTGTTTAGAATTCATGTGTGCACTGCAGCAGGAGAGCTCCCAGGCAGCCTGCCTTTAGCCAAGGTCTGGCCTTTCCATGGCTCTGTTCCATGCTCCTTGCTCAAGAAAAGCAGAGTCTGCTTGAACATCTCACTGCTACATGTGGTACCATGAACAGTCTGTTTTCAAGGGGTGGAAGAAGAATTCTGTTCCTGATTCTACTTGGTTTTGAAAGTAGTTTCTGCTTCAACATGAAATCTTTTTCTTTTCCCTAGTCACAGAACTTCACTAGTCACAGAACTCTCCAACTTGCTGTGTGACTTTGTGCAGATTCAAAATGGCTTCCTGTCCCCATTTGTTAGTGGAAGGGATAGAGTTTCCCTGGTGCAGTGCCAAATTCATATAGAAATTCAAATCTTCTTGATGAGATGCTGTGTTCTGTAATGCTTAAGGAAAGCATAATATCCTTGAGGATATATATAAATACACTGGTATATGAAAAAGAACCCACAGGATTTTTAAATGAAAGAGTTGAACATCTAGCCTGTATCTCAGTTTCTGTTGTTGTTTTCTAGAAAAATACACTCACAGTAAATTCATACCAAATTTCTCAGTAAATTTGATAGAGAGTACTTGAAAGGCTTCAACGTTATTGCTGACTAGCTAACATAAACTGACAGTAGTGGATGGCTGTGGTGAAATACTCATGTTTCCTTAGTCCTCCTTCTTCCTCTTTCTGAGATGGTGGTTCTGAGAGCACTTATAAGCCAATGGTTTTACCACATTGTTAATCTCCAGATTGGTGTAAAATTAATTGCAGAATTCTATTTTTGTGGAGAAGAGTTGACACTTTAAATAAGTAAATCTTCCCTACCTCTGTCCTATGACATGAATGTTTATAAACTCTAACCCAGGCTGGTGTCAGGGCAGGGAAATAGAAGTCAAAACTATGATTTATATGATCAACGATGGAATTTAAATACTAAGTTCTTATTAATCTAAATGTGAACTAGATAGCTAAATCCCCATATCCTTTCAAAAATATGCCAGTGTTTTACTACTCATTTGACACTTTTGTATATAGTGACAGATTTTGTAAAGCTACTTCCATAAATGAACAAACCCCCAAATGTATATCACTAAAACCTTAGAAGACAAACTGATTAGATTTCCTGAGGTGGAATTACATTATCAAACAAAACACAGGTTTTGAAATGCAACACCCCAAAAGAAATACAGTTGGCTGAAAATTCCCATAATGAGAAATCCATGAGCCTAAATATTTGGTGTTCCTGATTTGCTCACTTCCTCAGGTTAATGTTTCTTCAACATGTTTCCAGTTCTTTATTTTTTTTCAGCTGAATTGGTTGTTGTACCTTCGAAGGTGATGATTTGCAAATGATGATTTCCAGCCTACTGTAGTCTATGTATGGCAGAATGTCCATCAAGTTGCCTCTAGGTGACATTAGTAGTGCAATCATTCAAAATGGAGCCTGACAGCATTTCAATCAATTCACTTTTCAACACTAGACATCAAATATACATTGCAAACCCAGCACCTGCTCTGCTTGCAGTGTGACATCAAATAGGTTAGCCTCGGGTCCTAAGACAGAAGCTGTCTCTTAAGGAGTGACTTTGGCAGTGACACTCTTGGAGATTAACACTCCACCAAAACTGGCTCTCGACCTACAATACAGTGTAATCCCTTTACTCCTTGTGTTTGTCTCTCAACACGGTCCACAGGAGCTCTGTGTCTGCTAGATGAGTCAGCCACAGAGCCTAACTTTTAACCTCATCCTGTAGTGCTTCATATTTACAGCAAAGGTGCAAGCAGAATGGCAGCTATGCATTTATAAAAACTTGTCCCAGGTCTGAGCTCCTTGAGGTGAACTTCCTCCCTTTTGCAACTACTGCATTGCAGTACCCCTTGAGGGGGCAAATTTGGCAACTCTTCATGAGGTCTTGCTGGTTGTATCAAGATCTCTTTTAAAAGAGCAAGGGAAACCCTTAGGATAATATCCAGCTCTTGTCATACTGCTCTTGAAATGAAGAGGTCTGGCTACTGCCATCCCAGGACTTTGTCTTTTGCTTGGAATCAGAAACAGGTCAGTTAGTGGTGTCCTTGAAAGTTCTCAGTACTCTTCTGTACTTTGGGCTGAGGTAAGGTCTATTCCTTGACCTAAAACACCCTCTACTGTGTGTACTGAATCTTATGGGTCAGATCAATAATTTCCTGTAAATGAGAGGCAACTAGCTATTGTCAAATACCGTGGAGGTGCCTAACAAAGCAGGTAGGAGGTGAGTATGCCCAGGATTTCAAGTTCAGAGAAATAAAAAGGCATGCCAGCATTCATAAACCTTAGAAGAACAGTGTGAATCCCCCTCCTTTTGTTCTGTTTGCTAATCAGGCTTTGGTGCTGATGGCATGACTCAGACAAAACAGTACTGTAAAGGCATGAGCATGTTGGCCATTGTGTGACTCAGGCACCATTGGGGCATTCTGAGGTGACCCTAGGATACAGGAGTGGGGACCCAGGTGTGATAGGTTTAGAAAGAGAGAGTGTTGATGTGGCCTATTTACCACATGCCTCACCACCATCCCTGCTAGTGCTGTAGTAGATGTGATCTTTCGTGCCTAGAAGGACAACACCTGGTCCAGCCCTGACTGGATTCCAGGTACTAGGCAGGATGGTGCTGATCACATAATCACCTCAGTCCTAGAGCCAGGGATTGCAGGTTTGTGTGTCCTATGCAGGACAGCATCTCGCTCTCAGTGTGCAGAATGAAAGGTGGCCAGCTGGCCATTAGCTCTGAGCTCACAGCAGGCAGGAGATTTGTGTCCCCTTGCTCTGCAGGAACTGCCAGCAATCACATTCCTGGAGCTCCACAGAGGACACTGCCCTGCTCATTGTTGCCGCTCTTGCTGCGAGATGCTTCACATCAGAAATGTGAGTGCAGCAGGAGATATCCATCCCAAGTGGCACCAAAGAGGTAAAGTAGTACCCAATGACCTTCACAAATGAAGCAAACAGCTGAGTTGAAAAAACTCTCATAAGTATTTGCATCCCTAGCAAAGTTAATGGAGGAAGAGGAATGCTGTCTTAGAAGATGAAGCAGTATATGGACAGATTTCAGAAAGGTAGGAAATTGTATAGGGGTGGCAGAGATTATTCAGAGCTACTAATTCAGTATGGAGGGATGATTTTCTTGTTGAGGAGTTACTGAATCTCTTCCCAGTGGAAATGTTTGGCTCTGGAGATAGACAGACTGGATGCTGGAAAACCCCAGGTTAGGGCAAGGTTAGGCCCTGCAGGCCTGCTCATTCTGCTGCTTGGGACACTGAGCTGGCTGGTGCAGCTCCATCCTGCAGGCTCACAGATGGTAAAAGGAATCAGGCCAGACTGAATGCTTGCTGGGGACACAGATGTGCTCTGAAGATTGCTTTGGTATTTATATGAAACAACTGCTTTTTATTAAGTGTTGAAACTAATAATAAATAATTATAAATTATATTAGTGTATTAAATTGTTGACATAACACAACACAAATGTTTCTTAGGAGAGTGAATAAACATATAAAGCTATATTATTTTATAAATGAATTCATTAATTTTTATACAGCTTCTAAAAATGCACAGTGTTTTTTGTTTGGGTGTCTGTAGATTGTGATGGTCTCACTGTTGGACCTATAAATTATTTCTGATGCTGACTTGGTTGGCCCTACTACACTCTTCTAGATGTCCAACAACTAGACTTATTACAAAGTATTCAGACAGTCTATTTTCAGGTATCTTAATTTGTTAAACAGATGCATAACCTGAATGTATTTTTTATCACAGGTCTTCATATCCTCACATCTGTTCTCTAGTTCTTTTCCCTCAAGCCTCCTCTAGCACTTCTACATTCTGATCTCTCAGGCTGTTGATTCTGACTCCTTAGCTACCTGGGTAATGTTCTGTGCTTCAGACACACAAACTCTAACACAGATGTAAGCATTTTCAATTCTCAACTGCCACATTTAATTTCATGTACAGTATCTCAGTAGACATGGGGATGCCTGGCCAGCTGTACCCCTGGCCCCACCCTTCCTTACCCTCTTCTGTGGTACTGCAGCATCCCATGAGCTCCAATTATCCTTACAGCCTTCCACAGGTCCTCTGCTGATGGGAGTAGTGGGAGCTGGGTGTTGCCATCCCTTCAGCCCGTGCCCTGTAGCCACAGTGAATGAAGGTGTTAACAAGGACACCTGAATTGATTTGGTGCTGACACTCAGCTGTTGAACCAATCATCAGACTATAAAAGCAGTGAGGGGGATTAACAAAGTATTTTGCATATTACTTGGGAGCAAAGGCATTGTCTGTGCATGGTAGGGTAGCTTTATAGTGCCTTGTAAAATGCTTTATGCTAGAGCAGAGCATAGTTATTCTAGCTTTACTAGAAGTAGTTACATTTTTACACATTTGTAATTATTTCAGTGCTACTGAATGAATAGATTTTGGATGTTCTAAATAGGTTTTGCTGTCTGGAGGGAGTCAGGGGAGGGATGTCATAACTGAGCTTTTTTAAGGTTGCTCATTTTTTTCCTTTTCAACACAGAGAAAGGAATGAATTCCTCATGGAAGGCACTCTATGGAAAATTCCTTTTTATCTTCACAAGTCCTGGAGAAACAGCAGTGGATTCCCCTGCCTCACTTCACCCCTGGGCTGGTCCTCTCCATGTGTCTCTCACATAAGGAGCTCTGATTGCTCTCCTCCTTTTCTGTTGAAAACATCCAAGGTGAGTGTTTGCTTCACAGGGGTGTCTCCTCCCCTCCATTCAGAGTGCTTAGTCATTGAGTAGGTATGACCAGCAGATACAGATCTACAAATGATGATCTGGTATGATAGCTTATATTGCCAATAAGTGTGCAATTTTACTAATGGTACCTGAACAATGATTTTAAGTTGAAGTGTTTTCTAACCAGCAATATAACAAGTTGCCTGGAATTTGCTATATAAGGTTATATATTATAGATATGCCTTGATTCAGCAGAAATATAACTTTATAAAATCTGTTTTTGTCATGCTTTTAGTCCTGATGAATTTACAGTAGTATTTTCCCTCTAGCGGGACTTGACTGAGATCTTTTGCCTTCCATTTTAACAATTAAATTTTTTTTACACATTTTAACCAGTAATTTGTTGCAAAGCACTTTGATATGCCCTGCTCAGATGGAAGACATTATAGAAGGATTTTATTGCTGTCAGAATTTAGTGAATGCTTAAAAACATAAATAATAATTCTAATTTAGAAATAACTTGGCTTTAGCTGTCTTTACACTATTGTTGCTCAATGCAGCACTGTTTGAAAGACTTGGTCACAATCTGGAACCTGCTGTGCTAGAAGATGTATTGACACTGGACAAAAAGGTAGCACTGCTATGAAGTGCTTTCAGTTTTCCCACAAACACTTATGCAATTAAGTTGGAGGCTCCATTTGTTTGCTTGTTTTAGTGCTTGCTCTGGCTTTTTTGTTTTCCTCTTTCATGAATGATAATGAAAATTTATATTGAATGCACTTGTTTTAACTGCCTAGAATACACCTAGGCAACATGTGAAGGCTGTTTCCACTGAAGTTAAGGAAAACTCTTCTCTTTATTTCTTTTGTCTGCAGATTTCTTTGAGTATCTTAGTTCATGTTCTTAACATATGTAGAAAAAATATGTAAAGCTGAATGAGGTTGAGTGGCCAGAAGTATATTTCAAAAGAGACATGGTCATCACCTCTTCTAAGCAGCCCTTTCCTGACCTTCAAAACCAGAACTACAGAATGTGGCATTTTCAGATAATGAAAAAAGCTATGGCTTTTTCGCTGTTAGTGCTTGTATTGTGTGGATAATTGTTCTGTAACATTGGAAGCAAAATTAGAAAACCAAAGTCATTGGTGATAAGAAAGCAACAGAAGCCACAACCCTGCCACTGGGGAAATTTATAGTGGGGAACTGACACAGAAGGGTGAAGCATATTCATGATGTGAGG
Source organism: Melospiza georgiana (assembly GCF_028018845.1). Classification (NCBI taxonomy): domain Eukaryota; kingdom Metazoa; phylum Chordata; class Aves; order Passeriformes; family Passerellidae; genus Melospiza; species Melospiza georgiana. Next base: position 15,856,443 of record NC_080437.1, on the reverse strand, counting down.
GTCAATCTCGTTCACTTTGTCTTGGCCCAAGCTATGTTTCCACCTGTTGCTTTCTATGCCTGTGAATTCCCCAAAACTGCCCCGAGTATGAAACTAATCTGTTTTGGTCTGCAAGCAGTATTTCAATCTTTTAGGCTTGGAGATACTTGTTCTGCTTATTAATTTTGTGCTTTAGGTGAATGCAGATGGTGAGATAGGGCAAGAAGATTTATGTTGAGATTTATTGAGGGAGCCTATTTTTCCCCTCCTGGCTGACATCAATAGGGTTGTGTGGTCTATTCTCTTAGTCACAAAGTGCACCCTGAGAAAGTACGGAGAGGGCCCTGATTGCAGTCCTGCCTTCGAACAGGTCACAACTCCATTGTTCTGGAACAATAGGGGTTTTATAAACAAAGTCTTGACTAGAAAGATTGTGAGTTATGATACTACAGAGAGCTTTGCTGAAAGCAAAACAAGGCAAAAAAGAAACAGGGTAAGGCATAGAAAAATGCTTATAAACACTAAGTTAAATCCCAGGTCTTAAGCAATATATTGATGATTGAGGAACTGTGCTACCTTACAGAATGCTGAGGCTGGTCTGTTAGTGTTTACACCATACAGTGTACATGCTGCATAATTACAGTGAAAATAAATGCATAGACATGCAAGTACTTTAAAACCTGGTTACTACTGGCTTCAAAGAGATTGCTTGCATGCTTCAAGTTAGGCATAAACTTAGGCTTCCTGTTGGGGACCTGGAAGAGGCTATGGATGATGCCCTCTCCCTGCATTGTCTATCACAGTCATCTCATGGTCCCTTCAGTTACTATTTCCAATGGCCACCTGTTGCCTTTCATCATAAATTGAGCACTACCCCTGCAAACTCTCCCTTGGCAAGGCCTGCTGCCTACTCATGTGGCAGTATTTTTGCAATACTGGAACTTACTCTTTTGAAGCATGACTGTCTTTTCACTTCACAACATGCAGTACCTGGTGTAACAGGTGCCCTGTGGGTGTAGAGCAATGTGAGTAATGGGTGGAACAAGTGAAGGATGCTCTGAGAAATCCAGAGCAAGAAAGGAAGCCTCTTGAATTCAAGCAGCTCATGTGTTGAAGATATTCAGACTTGTATATATATGAAATTAAAATGAATCCAACTATTAATTTATCTTTATGCATAGATATTTATAGATATTTATGTGGTCTTTTTATCTAGGTATTATTTAGTAGAGAGGAAATTAGCATTTCAATCCTTCCCACCAACCAAACCAACAAACTTTCCCTCTTTGGTACTAGCCTAAAAACATTATTTTTTCTTCCCTCTCAGAACTGTAGATATCTGAAAAAAAAAAGCTCATATTAGTTTGTTTTATGAGCTGCTAAAGTTTCTAATTTTGGTTGCTAGTGCCCAGAGGATGAGTAATCAGTTATTAAGCAAATCAGCCTTATGTTGTAGTGCATCAGTTTGATGAGGTTAATGTTAAAAATCTGGCATAAGTATTTGCAACCTTCCTGTGTTAGTAGAATGTAATGCTTTTCTATGTGAAGATCAATGCAACAAGCAGAATTAATCCAAGACTGAGAGGAGAGAGAGAGGGGGGTCATGGCAGAAGGGATTGAAACTCCCTGTGTACTGGACTTCCTCCTCTATAGCTATGGCAAGTGATTATTACCAAAGAAAGGGTTCAGCATGTATTCCAGTAGAGCAGGTGGTCAGAATGTTAGGCAATAACAATTTAGGAACTGCTGCTTTTCTGCTCTCTTTTTAAATGCATCTATAATGAACATCCAAGACGGCTGTGTGCAACTTTTCAGAAGCATTATAATGAACATGCTCTCATTTGTTAATAAGGGAATAATTGAAGTTAAAAAAATCCTCCTGCTATTTTTTTTTTTTTTTTTGCTTTTTAACTAAATTTTTAGTATACAGTGTCTGCTTACTCAAAGTGTGAAGCAAGTATTTAGAGAAAAGGCAGGTAACTAGGACAGGACTGAAAATTAATTATACAGCAAAACACTGTAGTTCAATTTTCTAAGAGGTGAAGCCCAGAGTCTCTTGGAATTACATTGGTTCCAAAGACTATGCTTTTACCACAAAACTAGATGCCAGAGTTTCTGCACCAGGCTTGTTTGAGAGGTGGGGAATGGAGGCTGTCCAGGTTTATCAAGCTGAATTTTGCATTCTGCAGCCCAATCAGTCTGAAGCTAATTAGCAGCCTCTACACAAGAAGGCCACAAGTCATTAATCATAGGAGATGAGAGCAGTCCGCCCCCCATCCTTGACATTTCAAGAAAAGTTTTCTCTCGCACTTGTTTTTTTGTGATGGGGCTTCAAAAGTCGCAAGATTGCTTTTTGTGGTCAATAGTGTGTGAAGTAGAAGCCATGTCTTGATGTGACAGACAAGGAACCACTGTTCAAAGACCTATTGGACTCTTTTTTATTTCTTTTTTCCTCCTTCTCCCTTTCTAAAGGCTGTCCTCTAATAGAATGGAGTCAACTGATGACTTTATTTGCTTTGAGTTGAAGCATAGTTCAGCTGGGAATAAAAAAGAAGATTTAACAAGTATGATTTTTGTTAGAGCAAAATTCAAGTTTTTTATAAAGCTGCTTAGTTCTTTTTAAAAGTTACAATCCTTTCTTATGCGCAGCTAATGAGGAATGAAAGTCCTTTCACATGCCTAATGCAGTTTAGTACAGTGTGTCTTGAAATCCAATGCTAACAGCTGCAGGCTAAGCACTAGGAAACCCTTGCAGGAAAAAAAAAACATTTCTTGAGGCTGTTGATCAAACTTCTTACAAACAACTTTTAATACTAGGTTTGTTGTATTTAATGATGCTGAGAATTACACAGTGTGTTATATTTTATTCTCTGGGCAAATGATGTGTAATTCTGTCTGTATAACTCCCACAATAAGGGATGGGTGGTGTCTGTATGCCTGTCTAGCAAGTCTTACTGCATGGATGCCCATAGCATGTCCTTGCACCTGTTGATAGCATCATTGTTTCAGGCTCAAATGTTTACTACAATATTATGGCCATTTCAGAGCTTCTGGCCAGGATAGTGAAAAGAGGAGGTGTTTTTATAAGTAACAAATACAGTTCATACAGCGTTCTTTTGTTAATCATTGAATTTTCGCTATGAACAAAACTGTTTTGTTGAAGGATAGGTTTTAGAAATATTTCTTGAAGACCTAAATATCACCCTCAAGGCCTTTTTTTATCCTATTGAGTTATGTGGACTTTGTTGATTTACTTATGCAATTGGAGTAACACTCATAGTAGGTAATGGGCTTTTGTCTGTACAACTCTCCAGGAGCTCCTTGTTCTACCAGGCACTGTACCAAACTCAACATCCATCCCTGTACCTGGAGTTGCCCGCTGCAGACTGGGAGTGGCTTTTTAGAAGGTGTTAGCTCAAGCAGCAAAGCTGTATGGTGACAAAGCACTGCACAGCACTGCCAACAGCCTGGGCACACTAAGGTCTAGCACTCCTCTGCAAGCAGTGCCAGTTGTGGTTTGATTTGCTTATGTCTCCTGTTTGGAGATTTAAAATGATGTTGAAAGGCTGTTTGGTTCGGGATTTTGTCATTGTTATGTTCGTTCATTTTCCTCTTACCAGTCCTTGAGATAAAAACTGAAAATGAGCAAAGAAAAGTTCCATTAGGAGGCTCAAACAAATTAAACCAGCACTCTGTCTCTAGAAGCTCAGCTGTCTAGAGGTGTAATATGGCTGTAGATTATTGCATTTACTTCTCTGAGTCACCAGTAGATCTGGTCCTTGCACTGCTGCTCTATTTCAGTAAGAATGATGTCTTCGAGGTGCTTCTTGTGCATAATCTCTGCATCTGGGGAGGTCATGAGATGATCACTTTAGGTGACAACAGCGAGATTACCCCATCATGAGTCTGCAATTGAAAATTTAGCTCTAGATAAGACTTCAGCATGAGAAAGTCTGGGTTTTGATGCCTGAGTGGTGTACCGTTATGTGTTGTTTTCTTCTGGGACCAAGGTTGTGAAGCCCTGTTAAGTACCACCTCTTCATTGTATTTTAATTTTCTATCCCCTCCTTTAAACATGCATATTCCCATGCTCACTCCTTGCTTTCCAGTTCTCTGTTTCTGAAATGTGAGCCCTGTGATATTCCAGTTCACACCTGGCTTTCTGTGCTGGCCTGAGTGGGCCTGGCAATTGGGCATCCTTAACAAAAAAAGGCACCAGGCAGAAACTTGAGCAAAAAAATGGTATGAGCACTGAAAGAGCCATTAAATTCCTCCTGTCATATCAGTGAAACTGTTCATACTTTGAAAAATTCCCCTAATATATCTTTAAACCATAGACCATAGCACGGGTTGTGGTTTAGAGTACCAACACTTACGTTTCAGTAAGAGGCCATTTTCTTTCTTCTTGTCTCTAATACTGGGGGTGGGTGGAGGATGAGGATGGGAATATGATATGCATCTACGTAAAAATAAATTTGTAGTGGAATCACATTAAGGATTTGACTAAGCCCACACAAGCAGAGAGCTAAGACTGGTATTCTGTCATTACCGCAGCTCATTACATCTTGGGGTTTTGTTGCTCATGTGGTCTGTAAGATCACCCACTCTCTGGAGAATCTTATACTACCTGGAAACAAAGGGAAGTGTTATGTTGTAGCTTTACCTCCGAAATTTCCTTGCTTTGCCAACTTTCCTCAGTGTTACCATAAAACAGTTCTTGGTGACTTATATGTATTAATGGCATTAATTAAACTATCAGCACAGCTGAATGGGAGAAAATGCGTCTTCTGAACTTGTTTCTTGAATAGGAGTAAATGCCTCATTAATCTTAAGCATCAACCCAAGAACACTGTGTTTGTTAGATAGAATAATAAATGACTTTACAGGAAATACACAATAGCAGATGCTGGAATGCATCCATTCATTAGTCACTGTGCATAAATATCCCCTTATTTCCATGAAGAGACATTTAATGGAGGGCCAGTGTGACAAACATGTGCAAGTTTTCACTCACTCATCGAGGAAATGGAAGGAGAAAATGTCATGCAGATTTGCCTGCTGAACACAAAGTATCACATACCTTATGTGTGCTTTTTATGCTCCTTGCCCATCTTTCATCAGATTGAAATGTGTGTTAAAAAAAGGCAAAACTGTTGGACAGGTTTTGGAAGCCCATAAGGCATTACAGTTATTTCTACTTCTTGGTTGCAAAGTCTGGGTCACTGCTGTGTCACTTGGAAGCAATCACCAACTTTACTCAAAGCCCAGTTGAGTGTCTGGTGAAGTCAAAGGGAAGGCTATTTGCTTCAGAACCTTAAAAGAAAATATTGTTGGGTTTGTTTTTAATCATTGCTCCCAAGATACTAGGAAACAAGCAAACAAGCCTATTTCAGTGAATAATAGTGAATGCAGAAAAAAAAAAAGTTGCTCCCATCCCACAACCCCTGCTGTCTGTTAGCTTTTGTAAGCTTATATGTATTTCCTAGTCTTGTAAAGTAACTGAGCCAATGAAGCCCCTCTGCAAACAGGACCATCAAAGGGAAGGGAATTCTGTATATTAATTGTTTTGCTTTCTTCTCCATGTAATTGGTCAGAACTACTGTTTTGCTCAGATTGTTGATTCAATGTACAAGCATATTAGATGTGTTACAGGAATACCTAAATAATTTGTTTGGCATGTGCAATTGTTCCTCAATGCATGTCATAATGAAATAGTCATAACAACTATAGCATAGTTGTTCTTAGAACACAGTAACAGTGTTTGGATGTCATTACGTGTTTGAAGTCTATCAGGTTTCTAAGCCTAAACTGACCAGAACTAGGAAATCTGGATTTATGAAACAAATTCTTAAACTGGTGATTGCAGTGTGTACCAAAGGTATCAATGTCCTATACCAGCAGCCATCCCCATCAAGAAATCTTCCATCTAAGCATGCAGGTGCCTTGTGCCGATGGATTCTCCACAAGTGTCACAGTGTTTCTCTGTGTGTTCAGGGTGCTTGGCTCTGGGCCTGCACAGACTCAGCCTCATAACATAGGGCAGGACAAAGTTTAGTTTCTTATCCTTGAAGTTTCTGAATAAGTACGGATTTGAAAAACTTCTATGCATGATTTGGTGAATCATCTCATCTGAATTTAGAGCTTGGCAATGCTTTATGGTATTGTTAAATCCAATGCTTTGGACCAAAATTTCAAGCTGGGTATTGTGATAACTTGGGTGGTTATTTTTCTACTTGCCTAAATTTGCAGTCTTTGCTCAGAAGTCCTACTTGCATGAAAAAACATCAGTTTGCTTACAAAATTAGAGCCATAGATCAGCAGTGAGTTACTAACAAAGGTGAGGGAGGAAGAGTTTTGTTTCAAAGTAATATATAATGATAATAGCAGCCTAAATTTTCAGAAGTGACCAATGAGTTTTGAAATAGAAAGTGCCAGCAAGCTTGCTGTTTCTTCACATCAGTCATCTGACAAATAGCCCCACTTCAGCTGGTCACAAAAATTACTGCTAGGCTAATAGTTCACTAATAATAGCAGAAAATATTACTACTTTATGAAGTATGATGCAAATATAAGTTTCTAAGCAATTTTTCACCATTAAAGATCCCAAAAGTAAGAAAGAATTTTCCCTTTTGTGATTGTAAGATTCCTTCTGAGGTACCTTACATTTTTCCTGAATCATACTGCTGGTATGGTTTCATGTGGGTAGGCACACCAGCACCAGGATTTGCAAGTTCATATCCTTCAAAAATCTGTTTTATTGGTGTACTACAATTATTTTTCTATCCTAGGAGCTACTACATTCCTTTGATCAGCAAAAACCCTTTCAATATATACAACAACATTAAACTGAATTACCTTAACATTGATTAGACAGGTATGGAGGTAATAAAACATTGCCCTTTTCTCCTAAGAGGTCAGTCATCCTACACAATGGTAGTGGGTCATTTCCACAGTTGATCCTAAGAGGTCAACCATACCGCAAGCCAGAGAACTCCTTTTGGAAGAGAAAGGCAGAGTCATTCTTTGCAACTGGAGTGCCTGGTGGGAATCCTCTGGACTCCATCTGGAACAGCTTTGACCAAACAAAGGCCCCAGATCTGCTTGCAGTGCAGTCAGTGGGAATACTGCCACAGCATTCCTTGGGAGCAACATTAGGCTTCGATTATGGTCACAGCAAGAGAGTAGTGCATGCACAGCTGCCAAAAAATATTAACAAATAATGCTAAAAACCTTGTGTCTGCTTTCATTTCTTTTTGCTGTTCTGTAAGGCAACTAGCAGAAAACATTTTCATCTGTCCGGCATGAGAACTAAAATAAAGGTTTACTGCCCAAGCTTCATCTGCTTCCCAAGACAAGTCAGAAAATTCATGGCTTTCAAAGTGCTCTGAGCCTCTGTCCCCTCTTGCAAACACAGCATTATGCAAGGGCCTCAACAGCTGCTGGTGCTGTCCCCCAGGCCTCTGGGTGAAGCCCAGCTTTGCTGATTGCAGCCTGCCTTGTCCTTTCCCCCTCTGCACCACAGAGTCTACCCTGGGACCGCTTGAGCTTTTCTTTTACAGCCAGGTATGCTGTTGGAGAGAACTCAGCAAAATAATGGTACAAGGTGTGGAGAGCAGGGGCCAGACTGTGGCCCAGAGTCTCTAAAGGGCCAAAGAGCACTAGCACCTTTTGGAAAGCCTTTTCCCACTGCAGACATTCTCCTTATGAATTTGATGCATCTCCTCTCTATCCTGTGTGTTAGCTCTGCCTGAACATTTTTTTATTAGTATTTCACAGCATGTGTGCTCAGAAAAACGTTCTGCTGTTGTAACCTTTGATGAACTAGCTTTGCAAATCAAAATAACCTTTACTTGGGAGGAGAAGATAAGGCAGAATTGTTGGTGCTCAATTCTTTCTTGCCTGAAACAAACAAATATCTAGGCAGATCCAGAACTTTTTGATTATTGAGAGGACTAGAAATTAAACAAAATATTGTACAGTGGGAAGAATAAACTGCAGAAGAGTTTCCTTAAAACACACTGTGGACAGCTTATTTCCATTAGATTAAAGGTAAAATGGCATCAGTTATGTTGTAGAGCTTCCTAGTTATGTTTTATTTATAGACATTGAAGTCATGTTCCTGAGGTCAACAAGTTTTTGTATCATTACTTTCAATGGAAGTACAGTAATATTTAAAAATGCTTTTTCTAGAGGCTTCCATAAATATTCCTTTCCTCTGAAACCTATAACAGATTTTCCTTCTCCAGAAGAATGAATTTAAGACCATTAGAGACGTCTCTTTGTTTGTCGATTTTCTAGCTGTGTAATCCAGTCTTTAATGCTGACCACAGTGTGAATGCCGAAGCCTTGAGTCTGGAGTGTTTTGTACTTTGTCCCATGATGTTTCTTCCATAGGCTCCAAAGGAGAGACCTTTCCCAAAGTGAAAATTGTGAAAGTATGGTGCTGCTAGTCTAAAGGCAAGCCAGGATAATCAGTGAGGTATGAGAAATAGAAGGCCAAAAGCCAAAATGAATGCTGCCTGGTTTTATGATTGAAAATGTTTTGTGTAGATAATGGTGAAAACATAAGCATACAAATAGCTGCTGATAAAAAAAGAACTCATTGTAACTAGATTAAATATCTTAGGTTTCTAACTCTATAAAGACTATTCAGAAGCATATAAAAATTAGTTAGTAATTCTAGACTGATCAGTATCTTTGCATCATATCAGTCTAGGGAAGCAAATGTAAAACCAAATAGTTCTGACTTGCAAGATTTTAGATCCACTTTGTTTGAAGTTGCAAAGCGTGGCACAAACTTCAGAGCAATTTAGTACAAAGCTGCAGTGTCCTTACGTCGTAGATGATTCACTCCAGCTTTTCTAGAGTCATCAAGAGATTGTGTTGGATGTAGAAATCAGTGAATTTAATTTCGTGTCTTTTGGAAATGCCTTTCCAACCCCTCAAAGTGGAGAAGGGTACATGTTTGCTCACTCCCTCCTTCTCTGTGCTTACTGTCTCTTAACTGATCTGTCAGTTGTCTTTAAGGCAAACATCAGGGTACTACAAAACATGGAAACCAAAAAACATGCTTGGGGTAATGAAGGGAGAGACAAGAGCCTCAGCTGAGCTATTTGGCCTGGGCTGGTTTGCTAGGGTGCTGTAGGATATCAGGACCATCTGTGGTGCCTGAAGACCTCAAAGCAGACATAGGTATACAATCCCTATGTACTCAGCTTCAGATCAAGTAGGCGACAGGGAATGTGGTAGGGGTGTATCTAGATGCACTGAAGGAGGGCTCCTACCCTCTACTAGTGGCTCTTCAGTGACTCATTACATGCCTCAAAAAAAATGGTATGACACTGTGCTTTTGATCTTTATGTACAAGGAAATATGCATTCACTTTGCATATTTGTTTTGCATAGGCAGTTGGCATGCAGAATTAGCTGTGGTGTGCTCTTGCAAAGAAACACACAAAGAATTGCAGCTGTGCATGGCATGGTGTCAGTGGCAGCCACTCTGTAATTTGCATGCAGAGTGCTGACATTGTGATCTCGGTGTGCTGTGCTTTACATCTTGATCCCACCTCTGCTTTTAAGTGCACATCTATCAGTCTAGTTGTGCTGGCTGTCAAGCAGTTGGTGAGCCATGCTCTTGCTGTGTCTGGCCAGCTTCTAGAGCTAAACCCTCCCACTTCTGCCCTAGGAGTTCAAGGACTGACACAATTCACACCCCTGATAGGAAATTATGAAAGATGAGGCACTCTGCTTCCCCATCTGCCCCTCATGCAGCACACGAGCACAAATTAAGTCTGTGACTGAGTCACATTTTGACTTGAATTCAGCAAAGCACTCACTTGGGCTTGCTCTTAAGCATGTGAGTAATCTGCTGCTATTGAGCAACTTAAACACACCATCTTTAGGGGGCACTAAGCATGTGTTTGGATGCTGAAATGAGGTCTTGGGGGTTTTTTGAATAAATTCATGCCTAGCTATAAGTACAAACAAATGTTAGTGTACATGGTTAACGATGCTCTAGCTGGAATTGCTCATCCATGCATCTGTACATCAGAGTGTAATTTTAATTAGAGTTTCATTATCTTTTCATTTATTTTCTTCAGCAAGTAAATTTATACCTTGCTAGAAGTTTTCTTGGGAGTATAAATTAAAATAACATTATTAACATTATCTTTCCTAATTTGTATATCTACATTTATTTATCTGTGTTTTTTATTAGTCATAATGAAGCATGTTTGGAGAAATTGTGCAACTAATCTATGTACAGAAAAAGATAATGCTAAACAATATCATTATAATAATGAGAGGCTGTTTCTGATTTACTGAATAGAAAAAATAATATAAATTTGTGATTAGGGTTTTTAATATATTTTAGAAATTATTTTCAGGGACAGTTGCCCGCATAATAAGCATTTAAGTAAAAAAGAATTCTGAATCTGACCTTGGAAATGAAATTATTCAAAAATGATATTGAAATTTTTTTGTTCCAAATTCACATGTTAATGCAAGCTAATGCCAACCTAATTTATAATTATTTTATAATTCATTATGGAAATTAATCTCTTCTGGAAGATATTTGTGGGAAGAAGTTTGATATGAGCATTTTTAAAAACTCTAGGGAACTTGATTGTCTAAATTTTCCTCTTGGAGTGAGTTATTTCTTTGACATAGTGCTATAGCCTAAATAACTTAAAAATTTGTATTTCTGCTGACACATTTTGAGTCTGAATAAATGCTTTAAAATCATTCATCAATATCTGAGACAAGTGGAAAAGCAGTATGAGCCTTACTGTGTACAGCAGAAGCCTCAAGCACAGGGAAACAAGAGACAATAAATTTAGGCAAAGTGACCAATAATTTGAATGATCAAATTTTTTATGCTTTACTTCAAATGTCTTAAGAAGTCAGTTTATCTGTACTGGACAAGGATAAACTTTTTCTGCACCTTTTTTTGTTTTTCAACATTCTGTGAATGATTTCAAAGCTCTGCTTAGCCAGCATCCACATCACAATGAGCAGTTCTTTTGTGATATTTCTGCTCTGTAGTTGTGAGTTACTTCACTCTGCATGCCTGAGTGAGCTGAGCCTCACTTCTTTGAAGCATCTAAAAGCTCATAAGACATTTTCTCCTTTTGTCTTTCAATTTTCATAGGTTTTTTGGATGGCTGCTAACTCTACAGAGAGTCCTCTGAGATGCACATCACTCAGAGAATGATAAACTATCTACTCCACCCTCTTTTAGGTTCCATATTATAAAAACATTCTCTTTGGTTCTATTTTCTCCCCTCTTTCTCCTTTAAGTCTTTTTTGTATCTCTGAAGTATCCAGCCTTGCTGCAGAGTTAGTAAGCATTTCCTACTTTACTTCCCACATTGCAAAGTGCCTTTCACTGAGACATGATAGGCAGTCACAGATTGTCTCTGCAGAAGTCACATGATTCTCGTTGTGGTTGTCTAATGGTGGACCAGGTACTGAGGGATTAGACGTGCTATGAGATGCCAGGGACTAAAGTTAATCGTTACAATTGCTTTTCTGCAGAATGTTCTTGGACCATAGGATATCATTGAGTAGAGTAATGGGGCTTGGAACAGTGAAAACCTTGTTAGGAGAGTTAGAACCAACCCAGCAAAGTGCACAGCTGGTATTTACCAGGATTGTGTTTTCTGTTCTGCGTGACCAGAAAGTGATGGTAGCATGGAACTCTGCCTTGTCATTTTAGAACTCTGTTAGAGTCCTCCTTTGGCTAAATTCCATGTTCTATTCCTCCAGGCAGTCACAATGTTGACCATGAAATAAGTGTGTTGCAATGATAACCTTAGACTTAACAAGCGTCTGTGTCTCCTATAAGTGACAAACTATTATTTCTATTTCCCAACTTGAAGAAGCCATTCAGCTTCAAGTCTCTTCAGAATAGTGTAACATGGAGCAGAAACTGGCTAAACCAGGTTTACAGAACTTTTGCAAATGTTTCAAACGTTTTCCCTTTCTAAGCCACACAAGTCTTGCCTGAGGCACCATTCCTAAAATAAAATTAGGCTTCTGAAAGATTTATTGTGTGCTTTTGGAATTCAGCATAGTTGTCTTTTGCTTGTTCACATAATGAGGCAGTTGTGAAACTCTGACTCAGGGGTGAACTAAACCCTCTTCAAAACAGGGACAAATGAGTGTGTGGTCACACATGTAACTTCATCATAGAACTGAGTCTCTGTATGCAGTACAGAGTGGGCTAGAGAAGGGTTTTGAAGGGCTGCCTGCTTTATCCACTCCTCCTGTATTTGCTGGGGGGCCTGCTATAGTCTACAGGTACTCGGGTCTACAGATACTATATATGGAGTCACAAAAGCAAGTGGAAGCAAGTCTGTGTGGTCCCTAATGATGACTGCCCTGTCCCCTGACACAGCTTGTTCTTGCCTGTAGTGACATTCTGATCTTTCTTATTTAATTGCCTCTGTGTTGGCTCTGGTTCGTAGTAGGGGGTGATTAGAGAACCGTGTTTCCCTGCTGTGTTAAACAGTCTTGTCTTAAGTGAAGTGTACCCAGTGCATTGCATTTAGTGTTGTGTGTGTCACATAGGAAAAGACTGCAGCAGCATTTGAAGCCGTTTCAGTTGATTGGAGCTAAAAGACCAGAACTTCCTGCTGCTACTGCCACTCCCAACTCCATGCAATTTCAATGGGCTGTTTTGCTGAAATCAGCCCCCCTCTGTGTTGTTTACTCATCAAAACTGGTTTTGCGATATAGGAGCCATCAAATGCATTTCCAAATGTGGAGTAAGCTTCAAACTACATCTGGGAAAGGGTGTGTATTTGTGCACACAAAGATGCTTTTTCAGTGGAGTCTTTCAATAAGCATTCTGAAAAGTGTCAGTTTTTTCCAGAGCAGTGCTTGCCATAAAATGGATTAGATTCAGGTGGCTTAAAGAAAGTAAAACTGTTCCTATGCTGCACCTAATTCTTTTCTTTTGTCTTCCTGTGCAAACACAAATAACTAACACTGGCAAACAGTAAATTGCAGTGAGCGGTGGAAGTGCTAAATGGTAGCAACACTTAAAACATTGCTGAAATTCAAAAGAGCAGCTGTTAGACATTTAAACCTATCATTCTCTTCTGAACATACATCAAATTTACTTCATAGCACTGTCATAAAAATGTATGAGAATGTAAATGCTTGAGTGACCCATTAATCTTTTGAGTAGTAAACATAAAATCTTCTTAACCCCAGTGATGATATACCCATACTTTATTTTGAATGAGGGCTTTATCATACAAGTGAAGATGTTCTGTGTCTTTCTGTGATGTATAAGTAAGAGCAAATTAATATTAAAGTCTGATGTCTATGAAAAGTGTGCCATTATATTGATTGCAATATGAAGATATATGTAGTGAACAAAGCTACACTCAATTTCTGATGAGCACAGAAATCTAATAATAAATACACAGAGAGTATAACCTCGTTACTCATTGATGGCAGTCACCAGTCTGATGCTGTTATCATTATTATTTACTAACTAACTCAATGAGTGTTTGTTCTTACAGAATTGTCCATAAAACTTTCCTTTTTATGTGTGTCAAATGATAAAAATGCCTTCTAAGCTGTTTTTGTGGTGAAAATACACCCTTACATATTGAAGTGTTGGTTGGTTCTTTCCATGCATAGGCCAGTCAGTTTGCCTCAACCAAGCAAACAGGCCATTTACATCATGGTGAATTCTGCCTGAATATGGAGTAGGAAGAAAAGCTTGGCTCCAAGTTGGGAGCACTACTATTTGATTTATTCCAATCCTTCTGTATTCTTTCCACTGTCTCTTGAAGCTACATTTGAAAAAGCATTCTGACTAGCCTTTAAGGGGAAAAGGTACTGCTCATGAACAACAAACTGCTTTTGTTGAAGAGCTAGATTCAGCCATGATAGAAGTAAGAGAAATTTCATTGAACTTCTAAAGTTGTCCAGTTCAAAGCATTGTGCCCACAGGGTAGAAAACTGGGAGAGTTGGAAAACTTCTATTAAATAATCAATTTCATCTTCTCATCCAGCCAGGATTGTTTCCAGCAGTACACTGAGATTTCTTAAGCAATGGGACTTCGTGTGTGGGGAACTTAATTTATTCATAAGTCATTTCAATTTATTCATAAGGCATTTGAACCTTGTCCAAGTAAGCATGGGAAAACTTATGTCCATCAATTCCTAATGATACTTGGAGATGGAGGTGATTCCAACAGAGAACAAAAGAAAGAGGGAAGGATAAAAATGATAAACCAGTGTGTTAACAGAGTCAGATGAGCTGTATTGGTTTAACTAGAGATGCAAACTAGCTACCAAGTTATATACTCCATGAGAGGCATAATAAATTATAAAAAAATAAATAATACTTTCTAATAAAAAGAAATTGCTACTTGTGAAGGACACCAGATCATGTTAACTTTCAATTTGAGACAAAGTTTCTCTTGGTGAATGACAAAGGACAAGGCATTAGGGGCCTTGATGATAAGTCAGAAATATGATCTGAATTTGAAAAGCTTACCTTAAACTGAAAGGTAGGTTGCAAAAACAAAGTCATGAGACAGAAGCAATACATCAGAAAGTGTCCGCCCATGTGTTTTCATGTGTTTTGGGACCCACTTTCCAAAAACATCTTTAAAGTTAAGTAGATATATCATTGGCATGATTAATGCATGGAGTAGTCTGTCTTGTCATCTTTCTTTGATATTTGTTTATGAAATACCTTATTACTGCTGCATAGGTTTGGAGGACAGGGCTGGATGAAGGAAAATTGGAGGAGAGGTGGTATTGTGGAGAGTGGGTCGGGCAGTAGACCCACTCTTCAGGACATACTCTTTAGGTCAACCAGAGGCATCAGAGGCCAGGCTTACAGTAAGTGCACTTGTACTTTTGTAGCACAAAGTCCTACAAAATCAGGTCCCAGCAAATTGGAATGACCTGGGGTGGGTAAAGGGCTATTCAGTGAAGTGGTGAAAAAGTAAGTGAGAAAATGAGTTTTTCTGCTAGGTTCCTCAAATCTTTCCACATCCTGGACTTCCACTTCTATTTCACAGTCTGAGAGAAAAGGGAAAAACTTCTTCCCATGCAATGCACTCTTCTTTTGCCACAGCTTGGAATGTTGTTGTTCCCAGCAACAAATTCAAAACAAATAATTCTGTTCTTTACCTGAGGGCAGCAGAATAAGTTTTGTCTACTGAGCTCTAATAAAACAAATTTTCATTCTTCACTATTACATTCATTACTTTCATAAAATCAGTTAGGATAGTTCTGACTTGATTCATGCTTTTTCAAATGACTCCTCTTACTCTGTTTTGGTACTATGTGGTTAATTTGGGTGAGAAATTAGGAAAACGTGGTTATGTGTTGTGCTGAATATACATAGAAAGTCTATGGAGTGTTGAAAAAATGACATTGTTGTAAGACAAGTTTTATAGAAACTACTCATTTTGACTTTGTCTTCCCAAAACTGCTCAAGTGTATTTAATGGTATTGCAGTACTCATGGTGGATGTAACTACATTCCTGGGGAAATTCCCACAGATCTTTCACTTTTTGAATAAGCTTGTATGACTCATAGCACCTGCAGGATATGGCTAGAAATGTTAGAACACCTGCCAGTGAGGTTAGGGACAACTTGAACATACTTGATGAGGTACTGTGAGGTCTAAGCCAGAACTATAAATAAAATGTCACTGAGATTAAGACTGCAGTACATTAAGGAAATGCAAAAGACAGGACAGGTTCTAGAGGTAGCAATGCTGATACAGGCATTGAAGAGGAGCAGTTCTACTTTCTATTTATCAATGTTTTACTTCCCATAAGAAAAGGTTTCTCACTGCTTGATTGTGCTATTGCAGTCCTTGAAAGCTCAAGTAAAAATATCACTCCTACTGGAAAGACACTCATGAGTTCAACAGCATATTCATTAACCAAAAGCAAACAACTGCAGATAACAAAATAGATCTGACCCAACAAGCCCTTGCTAAGATCATATTAAAAAATGACAAAGCTGTCTGAATTTTGATATCAATCTTTCACACACACTATAATTGAGACTGAGGTTTCATAGCCAGTGTATTCATGAGCCTCCACCTGGGCATGTCAGAGCTTGCATGATATGTGTAGACTTTTGTGATATGTGTTTATTGAAGGCATAAATATTCTTCTGTTGCTTATTAAGAGGAGAACTCTAATTTAGAATGAGCAGCAGTACTTAAAAATGTGTAACTCTTAAAAGAAATGCTTTCAGTAGACTACTGTGTCCTACTGGGAAGAATTCCCTCTTAGTGTAGTGCAAGTAAGTGCAGGGACATATGCCTGATGCTTCCTCCTGCAGCCAGGCTCATGTCACTGCACGTTACTGCTTCAAGCAGTGTCTGAGCTCTGCTCTGAAACTTGGCTCTGTGGCTCTTTCCTTAGCCCACTCCACACTGGAAGAACTCTCCTCAGGAGCTTAAAGTTGCCTCCTCTTTCCATTGTGAAATGAGACAGTTCTCCCACACTACTGCACACGTGCATGTGGGATCAGTTTAACACACACACACCTATCAAAACATCACTGCAACTGTGCACAGAGTTATCCTCCCCTTGGATGCTTTCCCCAAAGTGCCACAGGCTGAGGACTCACTTGTGGTGTCCTGTCCCTTGCTGAAGCCACAGAGTCGGTGCTGCCAGGAGGTGCCCAGGGCAGTGCCCAGGGCTGGAGTGATCACTCTGGGCATCCTGCCTCGTACCTCTGTGAGGGAATAAGGCTCGTGAATAGGGAAAAGCTCTTGATTTCCTTGAATTAAAATGGAGTTTGTATGAGCTCAGAAAAGACTGAACATAATTTACATAAAGATAATATCTAACATACCTTCTTGGACATTCAAGTCTCCATAAAAATGCAGATGTTTCTCTCAGCTATGCATTTTCAGTATAGTTCTGATTTTCTGTTTATTTTTTGATTACTCCAAGCAAGCCACACCAATGCAGACAAAAACTCAGATGGTCCCTAATATTATAGAGAAGAGCACAAAAGGAAACCTTTTTCTCACTCTTGCATATGTGCTTTTCATTCCCATATTGCAGGAAGGAACTGTCTTTTCTTGCCCATCTCTTTTACTAGCTAATATAGAAAGTTATTGAATGTATTGGCTGTCATGAAGCTCTTGATAAATACTACTCCATGGCATACTTAAAAACTGCTGTGACTCCCTGTTGAGTATCAATTCCTTTTTCTTTCTTTCAGAAATTTTCATTTTCTTGTGAGTTTTTTGCTTTTATTCTAGTCACCTTCTAGAGTTACCCAAGACAATGAGTTAGTAGAATATTTTAATTAGATATAGGGAATGTTTCTTGAAATCAAAGAAGCCTGTAAACATGAAAATTTAGATCAGAAAACTGAACCTTAACTGTTACACCTGTTTAGTCAGGAAATAAAATACTTATTTAAGCTTTGAATTCAAAATTCCTCTCAACTCAGTTCCTCTTTCTTATGTCTTTTACTATGGAATACTTTGAAACAAACTGTTTAAGACCAATAACTCTGCAGAAAGTACATAGTTGGAAAATATGAATTATGAGTAAATTAGAGAAAATCACTATCTGCTGGTGTGCAATTTGCTAGAATACAAAAAAAGAGATGAAATATATTGAATATGTTACTTGTTATGAATTATTTGTCCATTACAAATGGATGCCCTGCTCTTCTCATGGATCTGAGCCATATAGTATTTATAATTTTCTCTTTTTATGCAGTTTATTAATATTAATTTTTTTCAGTTTCTCCTTACTTGCAAATCTTTCTTTTACAGATTACAACATTTGCGGCTAGGTAGAAATATTTATCACTTGAGAACATAACATAAAGACATCTGAAGAGTGAGATTGGAGAACAATTGCTGATTTTGTCACTGATGCTACAAAATTTAGAAATGCTAAATCTGAAATATGAATTTACAAGAAAATATATTGTAAGGCATACAAAATAATAAATCTTCTTACCTACCAATCACCTGAAGAAGTAAGTTCCAGTTTATAATTAGGAACACCTTTTTAAATTAGCCTTCACTGTTGTTTGTAAGCAATGTACAGGGCTACTGTGCCATGTGAAGATAACTATATCCATCTATACAAGTCAAATTTTCTCTGTAGGGAATAAATATTTTTGCATGGTCTGGAGAGATTAAGATATGTTTAGAAATCAATTCTATAGGTTTCTTCTCATAAAAAACCCCAAATCTCAAACCTAAAAAGGGGTGACTCTCACTCAAATGTATCTTTCACCTTTTAGAGGTTAAGGTTCAGCCTTTCAAAATCCCATTCTAAAATCAGAGGATATCATAGCTAATTTGATCATCATTGAAAAACATGCTCATAGCTTGAAGCCAAAAGTGGGGGTTTTTTTCTATTGGAAATCAAGAATGACACCAAGCGTACACTTGAAAAGGGGTTAGCAGTATCTAGATTTTTCTAACTACATGGCCTGCCCTTGCAGAGCCATTGCATCAGAATTACAGCTGGTTAGGTTGTTCCCAGATTCCCTGACCAGATTTGTCTGATCAACCTGTTCCAAGGGAATTGAATCCTCTGGAGTGAGAACTTAAAATGCTCTTCCCATATTAAGGCAAGTTCACTTAGTGAATTTAGCCACCTTTTATAAAAAGGATTTGGTTCCTGTCCAGAAGATTCATACAAAGTCTATATCCTGCTGGTCCTGAACTTGTAAGTGAATCTAATTCCATAAATGAAAGTGAGCTTTGCCAGAAAGTCAGAATCAGGTTTAAAAGTGAAGGTACAGACAGAGCTCTTGGGACCATGGTGTAAGAAGCATCAGGGATGCAAACTGTCAATTCAGATGTAGCAATGGGTAAAGTTTGCAGGTCTGAAAGCTTCTAGATGTGTAGGCACCATTTCCATGGCAGTCACATGCTAAATTAAACTGATGTTATGCTAATAACAAATCCTTGGTCATCTTCACTTCCTCTAGTGTGCTATGTGTGGCTATTAATGGAAAGCAGGTGTTGGAATCAGCCTGCAAAAAAGAGATGTTTGCAAATGTTGTTGCACTGACAGCAGTTCCAAGCCATGCCAGCACTCATTGCTGTTGCTCTCTGGGTGCTTAGTCACTCTGCTCCTGTACAGTCACTGAACAGCCTCACTGTGTACTAAATGCCTATTTAATTTGTTGTGTTCCTAGCATACTTAGAAATTCTGGAAAATCATTTGCAAGGTAGGATCTGAGCCATCAGCTGACTCCACTGGGACATGACTCCTTAACTTTTTGATATATGTACAGATAAAAGTCCTTCCATGAGCAATTGTTTCCAAGCTTAAGGGTGTGTGAGTGAATCATTCCTCACAGTAATGACAAAGCACAGTCCCCTGTGAGCTAGCTAACCCTTACATGCTCACTATATAAGATGCCATTTTTTTCAGCTAAAACTTAATGGGGATTCTGGGGTACATGCAATGTAATTCCTCAGACTGGAATTTGCTGAGAACTTTTTCCAAGAGCACAGTGGAATTGCAGTCATCACATCTGTCAGGAAGCCAGCCGTGCAAGATGGCATCCCTTTAACAGGTACTAGTTTAATAGTGGGCACATTTATTAGGGTTTATTAGTGATTCAGAAGGGGAAAATGCTTCTAAATTAATAGCTCTAATCACTTCTTGCCACAGTCTGCCTTTCCATAGCATGTTCCCAATAAACATGTTGACCCAATTCTCTCAAGGTGTAACTTCTCAAACACAGCAGTGGCTCATAGAGAGCCATCAGTTGTGATTTGACCTGTATTTGTCAGTGGAGTGTCTCAGTGCACTGAGACTGGAAAGGAAAGGAATTAATACTAATATTTTGGTGTCATGGAGAAGCCTGCCTGTCCTGCTTCTTCTTTCAAGATACATATATTATGAAGAGATGTGGTGATAGGCAGCAGAATCTCTCTTACCTGCAGTCGAGCCACAGATTTCCAGTTCTTGTTTTGATGACTTGTAAATTTATTAGCTGAAAGCATTCACCTCTTCTGGAGGGAATGGCAATGAAAATTAAGGGATTTTTATTTGACTTCTATAGAGATATATACACACTAAAATGTATACTTTGTTAGACCACACAAAATTTTAAGGTAATTAAACTCTTGGAAGTAATATTGAATCTCTAACAGAAGTAAATTTGTACTACTTTGTTTTTGGAAGATTTCATCAACTTCTGCTAAACAGACATCTAGTCTTTATGACTGTGAAAAAGTCCATGATTTGACTACTTGTGTTGAGCTCGTAATAAAAACCATGTAATAGAGGGACTCTTATATTTTAAAGTGAACTTTGAGGATTTTGGTTTTGATATCATCTGCTGCATTTATGGTCACTGTATCCAGCTACTCTAGGACTGTGTCTAAGGGCATCTTAAAAATTATGGCTTTGGCCAGGAAACAGTTCCTCAGTTAGTTCTCTTCTGCCTCAAGCAGAGCATTAGTAAAGCAAAATTTGGATTAAAATCAATTCCAACAAAATGGATGCCAATCAGTTCAGTGTGGAATAGTTTAGAAGTCCAGTCTGAAGTCTCATATACCATCTCTGACAGAAAATTTATTTTGTCCCTTCCCCTTCAAATTATAATATGACTGGAAAAGAACTTGTCTCCACCCACCTATATTGCACAGAACTAAATGGGGGTTTTAGAGACTAAAATGTTGGGAGTGAAAATCTGGAATAAATTGAAAAATATTGCACAGTCATCAGATTAACGGGGTTCATAACTTGTGATCCAAAGAATCTGTTGGTCTCAGCCAAATCAGTGAATGAGGGCAGGATTACTAGTTAGTATATCATATCACTTCACATTTGCAACCAAAATTTGACTTGCCTGTCTCAAAATTGTTTCCCCTTTTTTGCTCATCCTCACCATTCTGGATGATCGATGACTTATTTTAATCATAGACCTGTATCATAAATCAGAAAATGGGTGTTGTCAATAACAGCTAGCAAAATGCATCTGTGTTGTCCTACAGTCCTGTACCCTTTGTCTCTCTCTTTATTGTAGACCTAAGCCTCATCATTTGTGTGCTGCTTAAAGATACAAGAGTAGCTCTTCTCTAAATGGTACAAAGAAATTAATTGGCTTGAAAAATAGATCTTCACTTTATTACTTGCATTCACAGAAGTGACAGGGGTGTCACCACCATCCACATCACTCTGTTCTAGCAGATTAATGGTAAATTGTAAGTGTATTTTCTATTTTAGACTTTTCCAGAAGAGGTGGATATGATGATAAAAGAAACTTTTGAATAAAATATCCCAAAGCTGTGAGACCAAAAACACCTGTCTTCCTAGTTTGCCAGTTGAAAGGCAGAGAGATCTCTTCTGGCAAAATAAAAGCATTAAAATGTCTGGAATCAATTGAACTTCTCTATATTATATAGGCAATGAAGCAGCATACAGGAAATGTGCTGAATCACTTGCTGTCCCTTAATATACCACTATATAAAAGGTCTTAGCCCAGACTCAGTGGTGTCTTCATTTTAGAGGAAAGCAATTAGCTTAAAGGAAAACTGTAAAGCATGTCTTTTCTATTCCACATTTGTACATTACTATATATTCAGGCTGATAGAAAGAACCTGACTCAATTCATTTGCATTTAGGGGTTACAGCATATTAATGCTGAGAACAATTGAGCAAATCAGTGCAAGGAGAAATGATAAACAGATTTGCCTTTTCTTACATGGTGATTAGCTAACAAGTTCTAATATGTGGCTTTTAAGATCACAGCGCCAATAAACCCTGCCATGTTGCACCTCTATGCTGTATACACAAATTAAGTTTTTCTTCAATAAACCCATGAAAATAACAATCACACCTGACTGGTTTGCTATGAGCAATAGTATTCTTTCTAAGTATTTCATCTTTCTGCCTCAACAACTGTGCTGGTTCCAGTGTTTTGCTCAGAGGAGTGCAAGAAAAATATAAGTGGAGGAGTAGAAAGAACCCCTTTGACTGTTATTGCCTCTTGCCTCAGCAGCTACACTGCAGTAATGCAGTGTAAGTGCTATATCTCTGATTGCAAATTGTTTGTGGGGATACATGAGGCAAGCTGCAATACAGCTAACCTAGGGTCCACATTTCCAGATGAATTTTTGGGGGATGGGGAGAAGTACCAGGGACTCTTATTCCAAACCACAACAGTAAGATGATCTTTACTATTTATGTTATTGGGAATAGGTTTGAAATTACACCAAATAGGTTTGTAATTATAAGTGTTTATTAACAATTTATTAATGATTCTGGATGGCTAACTGGAGATACCTTAAAGCAGAAATTGCTGAGCTCTTTGTTCAGAAAGGAGCACCTAAATTGACAGCTGATTTTTCAAAACTTAGGTCTTGCTCTGAGAGTTTGAGATTAGCCTCTATGCATGCATTTGTGTGACTTTGAGGAAATTGTGTTGGAGACTGCTCATACCTGTCCTGCCTTTTTTCTTTCTTGAAATCCACGCTACCAGTAAAAGAAAATTATTGAAACTCGTACTGAAATTGTTTGTGCTTATGATGTAGGGAAATGAATTAATCTTTATAACTTTCATCTCTTGTGAAAAGATCACCTCTTGTGATCTTGAGAAATGCATAAAAGTGCATAAACTTCTGTGTATTTTTCTTTTAAGCTCTTTAATATCTGTTTCAGGATTAAGCACTAATTTTAACAACTTCACCTTAATCATTCATCAGGAAAGGGAAAATGAAAGAGCTCTCATTCCCAGAATAAAGGGGCAGAGAAGAAGCACACACAACAGTGAACTTCATTTTAGTTTTTGCACCTAGAAAACTGAGAGTTTCATATATCACTTAGCAGAGGTTAATGCTAACTGTCATTGTAATGAGCTGATGAATCAATGATTAATATAGTCAGTGTTTGCAAATTAAATTCTGTGGTAAAAGGCAAATAAACTGAAGGGCTTCATAAGTTGGTCAAATTTGATTTTCTCATCAGAAAATTAAAAAAAAAAGCCAAACCAGAATAAGCTGGAAGTGGGCTTCTAACTATTTTTCAGTGCTGTCCAACTTTTCTACCTTTTTTAATACAAGCTAAAAAAGAAGTGCAATACAATTTATCTCAATCTACTTCATATTTTTTAAGCAAAACAGTATGTTCAAAAGAGTAAATAAAACTAAATTTTCTTTCGTTGATATACCAATGAGATTCCACCTCTTAGTTAATTTATATGGTAGACAGGTTTATAACTGGCAAATTAGCATCATGTTTTACAACAATTATTTCAAAAAATCTTCCAGAAATGTGCAGTAAATTTAAGTGCTCTCTAAAGCTGTCTTCAAAGGTTCTCACTCCTTATCAGATATTCAATCAAATCCTGTGTTGCAATAGTGAGTGCTTACATGGTGCCAGAGACTATTTTAATTGTTCAATTTGGATAGTAAATGCCAGGTGAACATTGATTTTTATTTTTTATGGTTTTATTCATTACAGCTTTTAGCCTTTTTTTTTTTTTTTTTACTGAAGGTATTTCATTTAGTAGACAAACCCAGGTTACTAATACTGACAAACTATGTCTAAGCTTGATGGTTCTGGTTCTGTTCTTGAGAAAAATATACTAAAATCTGTTGCTCAGTTACATAAACTACAACATCTCTATCACTATTTTACAAATTAGAATATTGGGTAGTTAGTCTGCATAATTTGATAATCTTTATGAGTAAAATATAGGGAGGAATTAGTCATGCTAAGTCATGGTGGACACTGCAGATAAAAATTTCCTGTAGCCCCTGATGCTTGATGAGAGTTCCCTGGTGCAGTGCTGTAAGACCCACCATACTTCTAATCCGAGCCTGCAAGAGTGTCCCTGAATCCTTAAAGTGCAGCAAGCAGAGACTTCAGTCATGTATTCTAGGTAATCTCATAGCCTGAGCTTTCTGCCTAGAGCTTTGGTCACAGACATAATCTAGGTGGGCTTTCACGTTTACTAAAAACATAAAGAAACATCAAACTAGTACTGGGCTGTTTCAGAGGTTGTTGTCACAACTGGCAGCTAGTGGGCGTGGTATATTATATCTCTGTGAAAAGAAATCCTCATTTCTTCTTGCACTTCCCAGAGTTAAAAACATCTGCATGTCATCTTCTGGGAGCATGTTTGTCACAAATAGGTAAGAGAGAGGTAGCACAGTGCATGCCTTTTCTTCCTCCTTTTGACTTTTCTCTACTGCGAAGTAATTGGTCTGACTTCCTTGTATGCTAAAATAATCATTATCTCAGCTGTGCCACAGGCTGTATGTGTGTGACCAGCAGGTTTTTCTTTTGTTGCTCTGTTGAAATTAAATGCAACAGTTTGCTTTGTTCAGAATATTTTCTGTATGGTTTTTCTTGTTCTTTGTTTTCCTCACTTCCTACTAGAAGTTTTGGGCTGTGGAGCCTAAGTAAGGGCCCTACAACCTCAGTGAGATTCTGGCAAGCACAGCAGGAGCCACAGCACAGCAACTAATTGTGCCTTCTCAATCAATACCAGTGTTACTCAAGGATCCATTTAAACTGATGTTCTTTCTTTCCCTTTGAAAGGAAGATAAGGTTTCCCCTCACCTGGAAGTTCTCAGTCACAATACAAATAGAGCTTTAATGCCCTAGAGATTGGGAGCAGTGGGACATAAAGGGGCTGCTTTCATGTACAAACTGAGGCTCCCAGGCACATCTGTGGGGAGCTCTGGTGATGGCATGGATGAGCTTCTCCCTTTGAGTTATCTTAGAAACTTTCACTCAAGGAAAGAAAACACAAGTAGGGATATATTAAATATTATATTTCTATAAAAGGCCTGATCTAAGGACCAGTGGAATCAGTGGGAATCTTTCCAATAATTCTTGTATGTTTTGAATCATACTATAAATGCTTTCAGCCGAGAATGTGACTCGGAAGCGGATCCTACAGATGGTCCAGGGTCATCAAGACAATTTGCTTCAGTGAAAAATTATGCGAGGACCTAGAACACTTTGATGTCCTTCTCATTAACTTTTACTCCACAAAGACAAATCTTTTGCCTTATGAATGACACAAGAAAAATATTACCCTGGAGAATAAGTACTGAGAGGATAGAATTTAAACAGATTTGTTTTCCTGTCATGAATTACTGTATTGTTCTGGCTGTGCATGATCCAGACTTTAGTATGCAGCTGTCACTGAGAACCTTTCCCTGTTCATTCTCCTTAGTTAGTTATGAGGCTTTTTACAGTCTTAGAACTTATCAGTCCTGAGTGTGTACTTGGGCTACACTGTGTAATACAATTTACTCTTTCAGTTACTATATTTCTATATGAGAAACAGCAATGAATGAACATGAAACTGTCTATTAGGTGGGATCAGAAGCACTGTGCATCATCAGGAAATAAGGTAGAGAATGAAATGAAAACATTTCTTAGGGGCAGGTAAAATGGTTACAGAGGTTTCACACACTAATCCACTCAACCAGCATTGTGCCTACTGGCACGTCTGCAGTGTAGTTGGGTTGGTTAAAGTAAAAAGAACACTGATATATATTTCTGTCATTATTTAGCTTGCTTATATTGTTTTACCTCAGGAAGAATTCTTAATCCTTCAGATTCTGAATACAATATAATAAAGCATAACATAAGTTCTGCTGGGAAAATGCCTGCCCTGATACCTATAAAATCTCATACATTAATGTTCCCATATATTTCTAAGGCAAATATAAGCAAAATAATCCATTAGTATTCAAAGCGGGAAATGTAATTAGAAATAAAAATGTAAGATAACCACATCCACCTTCCCAGAAAGAGATTTACAGTAAAGAACAAGATGAAAATGTTTGCTCTTAAAGATTTTTACTAGGTAATTTCTAGCAGGACAAATGTCTCTTCCTCTTGTCTCACACAGCTGTCCCAAACCAAGCAAGGGCTATATTTATCTTCAGTTCTGAATTTCTGAATTTGTGTTGTCATTCAGAGTTCTTCTAAGATAAAATACATCATCATTTACTCTATTAGAAAATAAATGTATGGATGTATTATGGAATTTGCATTCCATTACCTTGGTTTGCATGCCATAAAACATTTATTACACCCTTGGGCTACAGTCTTAATAATGACTGGGTGAAATGCACTAATGTGGTCTTGGCCTTGCTATAGAACAGAAGATTAATGCTCTTTGATGTCACCCAGCTAATAGTTGTGCTCGCCAATTTGTCCCTTCAAAAGACATTACAGTCCCACAGACAATCCCTGTAAGACTAAAGCTAGCAAAAAATGTTCAAACTAAACCACAAGCTGAAGCGCAGTTAACCAAATAAGAATTACATTAGATTTTCATCTCTAAAAATAAATGTATGTAAGCATCTTTCAGTAAAGGAAGAAAGATCTTCCATGTTTTATTTCATCCTCTCCTTTTCTGATTATACCCTGCTGACGTAAAGTTTAAAAGAAGCCATCAATATTTTCTTATGTTTTATGGCAGTTACAAAATAACATTTTAGTTAAGCTCTGTAAAAGCATATATCAGTACTTTCTACAGTCCCAAGCCTCTCAGGCTCTTCTCATGTAATAAATTTCACTGCCTGTGATAAAACAATTGAATTTTTGCCTGCCTGCTCCTCTTTAGAGAGAGGAAGAAGTTGTCCCTTTAACCTTAAGAGATAACAGTGAGATTTTTAAACTTTTTTTACACTATGCATTGCTGATGTTTGTGTAGCTTATAAAGAACCCTAAAACACTTAATGCAATTAAACCAGCCTGTCATACCAGCAAAATTTGCAAACTTGTCAATCTTAATGAATTGAGCTGTGGATCAGTATTCGGATGACAAACATCGGGGGAAAACTATAAGGAGGAGCCTTGTGCACCTCCCTGAGCCCCTGTCCCAGTAGTTGAGGGGATGTCTGTGCTGTTTCTGTATCCACCTTCTTTCTGATGATCCCAAATTGAGAAAGAGCTGGCCCAGTTCACAACTGATGTAAATCAGCATTGTTATTTTGAAAGCAGTGCACTGACAATGACTTATACCAGCTGACTATTTTGACAAGACTGTAGTATTTGTCACACTGTCTGTGTTCCAGCCTGGAGGTCTAGCACTATGGCCATTTGAATTTTCCAAGGAGTTTTAACACAGGATTTTTCTCCTGCTGCAATTTCATATTTTGACTAAAATGGCTTTGGAAGGTCCTTTCCAACTGAAAACTCTCTGCTGGTGTTTCCAACTGAAGATCAGTGAGCTTCTGGGGTGAAGGAAGCCTGTATCTGTTAGAAGCAAAGCTGTTTGTAATTATGGAATGTAAAGTACTAGATATATAATCAGCATGTGCTATATTAAAATCCTTTCAAAGCTTTCAATGTTGACTGACAGGCTATCCAACAGCATGCTTATATAGCAAAAAAATTTTAAAAAGCAGAAACACTAAACCAGTGGTCATAAAGCAATCCTTTGCAAGCAGTTGTGATTAACAGATGAGCCAACGTGAACATCTTTTTCCTTTTTTCTTTCATATGGCAAGAGAAAGCACAGTCTGTTTTAAAACTTCCAGTGCACAGGGTATAGAGCAACACAGAGAGGAAACTAAGACTCTACAGTAAATTTTGATAAATAGACTATAACAAAAAGAGTGAGAAACTGATGTTTGTTGAATAACAGATGGAAGTTTTCTCTTTATAAGGAAAGTACAGCCCTGCCAAACTAACACTTGTCCTGAAAATGAGATGACAAGAGAATAATACAGATTGTCATTTTTTTTCTAGCACATATTCTGAAACAAAAGTTTTAATACTCCTTTAACTACATGGCAGATCTTATGTTTCTATTTGTGTACATCATACATATGGATGTATGGCTATGTAATATCACTGGATATATGAAATCATTGGATATACATTTATGTAAAATCAAATGTTAATAGTAGGAATAGATATCACTACATTTACTTCTATAATTTGTTTTAAAAAATGCCTTTACAAATCTCCAAAGACCTGTGGAGAACTTTAATCATTGTGTGAATAAGCATTTCTGTTCTAAACTTATGTTTTGTGTTTCAAAGGTACTATCTTCAAACCTCAACGACTGAGGTAAAATATAACAGGATGAGCCATATAGACTTGGAGACCTAATATGAGGATTAATACAATGTTTAGTTAAACAGTAGGGAAGTTTAGTATCTAAATGCCAAGAATTTTTAGTTACCTGTGTAGAACCACTTTCCTCTCTCCTTTCCAAAGTGCCAAATCACCTGTAATAATCACAAGACGTTTGGACTGCAGTCTTAGAAAAGCCTCCACCAGCACTGGTGCACAGGTCTGTGCAGTACAATAACACATTTATTTCAAAGCCAATTTCAAGCAAATTGCAAGTGCCACTTCTTCTGCCTGGTTGCATTTGTGATTTAAGTATCTCATTTAAGTCCCAGTTAAACCTGCATCTCCTCCACTTGAGCTCTGGTCAACTGAGGCTCTGGTGTCTTTGTGTTTGGAAGCTGCTGAGCTGTCTCTATCTGCCTGTCAGATAACTGTTGTAGGGATAAGATATTCCACTTGCAGTTACAAAGTAGTCTTCATGTTTTCATCCCATACAAGCAGCATATCTCTCTTGGCAACTGTATTTATGATGGCTCCTGGCTGTGTTTCTATTTTCCTGGGTCAGAAATTCTGCTGGTGTACACTTTGCCTGACAAGGCCTGGTTGTGGAATCCAAAACAGAGGCCAGGCCTATTCTGTTCCTCTCTGCAAACCTTTCCTGGCTTGGCAGCCAGGTGTGACTGCTGTTTCTGTGAGCTTGCCATATCACACTGCGATGCTTGTGGCTCAGAATCACCAAACATCTGCCCCATGAAGAGCTGATAATTGCTTTCATCCCAGAGCTTGGTGGGTAACACATATTATCACTGAAACCTTGACTCCTCTCTCACCTTGCAGAGATACCTTTCCTAAACAGTGAAATATTTCTGCAAGGCCAAGTTTAACCATTAAGACACTACCAGTAACCCAGCTTAAGATCTTGAATCAAGAAGTCCCAGAACAGCTAGACAGCATGTTGCTTGGTAGCTCCTACCTCCTTAGGACTTCTGTATACTTCTCTAGAGGAGTCTTCGCTAGGACCTGTTTCTCTAAATCAGAAAACAGAGCATGTAAAATGTTCTTACCTTCTCCCCCAACACCCAAACCTGTATGTTATGGTTAGTCCTTACAGATATTTCCATTAGACTCCTGCTACTCAATAAGAAAGATACTTGTTTACCTCTTATATTTTGCATTCACTGTATGGCCACAGATTTTTCTTCAAAACTATCACTGAATTTTCTTTTTCAGCTTTCTATTTTTTTCAGTTTTACACACAGAATTCTGGCAGAGTAAAAAGAAAAAAAGTAGGATTTCCCAAGATGTTCATATTGAGACATTTACAGCATCCCTCTATCTCCCTCCATCTCCCTCTTCCCTCCATCTTTGGCTTTTTACAAAAAGATCTAAACTTCAGAGTAAAACTCTAGTCAATACCAAGTACAGTTTGAATTGGCCCATGTTTCATGTTGATCACTTGTAACTCAAGGAATAACACAGCTGGTGATTCCCTCTAAAGTCTTAAAGTGACTTGTTCAGCATCATAAAAAAAATTAATTGGCTGAAGAAAGATAAGCTTCAGTTCCTAACAGTGGCGTTCAGTGGTATTAGCCATAACTGGTTTTTTTCACATTTTAACTAGAGTAAGAGATGAAGTAAGAATCTTGCCCCACACCAGGTTCATTGACTGCACTGACCTGGGCACAGCATCCAATCTGTGCTCTGAGTAGTTCAGTAGTTTTATGGCATAAATAGGAGCTTTGTGGTGTACATGACAAAGGAACCAAAATAAGGCTATGTGTGGCTAGTTTGGTTCTTGTTACCTAAATCTTGACTGACACACAGAACTATTAAAATATGACTTTACTGTTCCACATTTAAAGTAAGCAATACTTAAAGCAGAACTTCTAGCTCATTTTCAAAGGATTTTAGATTATTAGATTTATGCAGAGATGTCTAGCATTTAAATTGTCAAGTGGTTGCCAAAGAAGGGCTATGGACCTCTCTCTGTATTAGTTGTTAGAAGGGAATTAGACACAAACTTCATTTAAGAGTTTCACAGACAGCTGCTGACAAGAGAAGAGATTGAGATCCAATATTAGGCTTAGGTTCCAGGATGTGAACTGCAGGAATAAGCTCCTCTGCCCCTGTGAAACAAGCCTCTTGGCCATGCCTTTATACCTCTGCTCCTTCCATGATTCAATCTCCTCTGTCTTCCATCTGCCATTCTGAGCCCACAGCAGCTGCAGAGAAATCATTGCTTACTATTTGTGCTCGGGTCAGAAGCAGGTGTCAGTGCTGATAGCCTGGGTAGCTCTTATGGCACAGAAGGCATGAAGGGAGTGTGATATAGAGGTTACACTTTGCTCAGTGATAGGAAACCAAACCAAGTGGCTGTTCTGGAAACATGGGCTTCATAATTCTGTTTTGCTTATGTCCCAGAGGTGAAAAACAGTATGTCCACTCTAATTGTAGAGTCTGATATGATGAACAAGGATGGCACAGTAAAGCTTTGAAAATTGAATTCCTGCATCTCATCTCTGCTGCAATTTCTTAGTCAGCTTTGAAGTACCTGGTCTCAAAATCCTCTTGCTTCCACTTTCCCACTATGGTGCCACTGGGCCATAGGATTTAAAATCTCTTCCTTTAGTTTGAGCAACTGCCATGATTTTGGTAAATAATTGTTTAAAAAAAAAAATCATGTTTCACAAAAAATTAATTTCACTTATATACTGCCATTTTTAATATCTAAAGTGTTTAACTGTTAAATCAGTTAATCATTTTTTTTTAAATTACATTTATATTACAGGATTTATTGTATCCTAGAATAAGGACATGCTCTGCCTGAGAAAACATCTGTCCAACATTCATTTATAGCTTGAAAACAGGAAATTCTGACAGAAGTATAGTTTACTCATTTTTTCTGCTTTGGCTGTCTCAAGGAAAGTACTACAGCTCTTATGGCATCACTCAATATAGAAATAGTAGCCTGTTACCTATTCATAGCCAGTAATGATCCTCTGTGATCACTAACCTTGCTTTTCAGTGCAAGTGCTGCCTTGGCCATGTCCCAGTATGTTAATGGTAGCACCACTGTTTAAACTGGGGGAGGGGAAATCTGTTTGTCCAGTGCCCGTGTTTGACATGGCCTTTAGTTTAGTGGCCATTGAGTTCAAGGCATGTTGAGAAAGTCAAAAAGGGGTAAATAAAGCCATTTGCTACATGGCTGTCTTCTACTAATAAATTCCTAGATACTGGAATCACTGCTGGCAGGTCAGTGTGCATCTTGCTTGCAGACATGGAGTTGGCCCCATTTTCCATGTGGTGAGTGACTTTATGTGTACTTTGCAGAACATAATGTAAAAATTTAACAGGCAGACTCTGAGAAAGTGTGAGTGTTTTTAGGATAGATATATATATCAAAGTTCTTGGGTGTTTTTTAATTCTTCCAAACAGAATTTGGACATCCTTGTCAGTTACCTTTTTTCTAAAGACAGATAGCAGTTACCCAGTGTGGTTGTTAGAAAGGCAATGGCTCATTAACTAAGTTTTCAGCACTTTTCTATAGAATTATAAGACATGGGTTACCTCTAGCAGGTGTTCAGGATATACATTCAAAAATCCATCTTCTGCAATGGATAACAGCTGGTACAGCTGCCTTATATCACTCTTGTGGTAAGCCTGACAGAAATCAAACTCAGGAATTGAAGAAGAGGGATTTTGCTACAAGGCACAAGTGCATGCAGTTCATTTAATTATTTCAGGAAGCCGTGCATACTTTGCTCATTTCAGACCAAAATGCATAATGGTTATATCTTTCAAATGCTTTTTGTGCAATTAATTAAAGATGTTCTTGGCTTGCTGGAGTATCTGGTAGGAATTGTATGGTGGATCTTTGCTGAGGCAATTCTTTTCCTTCCAATAAATCTTAAAGAATGTTATAGAATGATTCTTTTAGTGGGCCCTTTGTTATAGGAAACTCTACAGGATGGTGTTCTGTGCAGCTCTTTTATTTGTTATGTATGCAAGAACATTTGAGACTATAAGTGGACTTACTAATGTGCAGGTGGCACCCAGCTGTCTTTCTCTCCTATCACACTGGAAGGTTTAAGCTCTTCATTCTTGTAGAACCAGACCTCTGGGGAGGCTAAAAGACAGGTTGGACCAATCTCAGTTGAGATAAAGTAGAATTTGTGTGGATGGGGGGACGTTCCTGATGATGGCTGTTGACAGGGCAAATGTTGTCTGTTCTAAATAAGTATATCCACATTTTTATTTTCATCTGCAAAGCCAGTATGTTATTCACAACTTCCTTGCCTAGGACACTGAAAGAAATTGATACCTCAAACCGCCATCTGTGATAGGCTATGATCTCATGACAGGCTTTTCTTTCTATTCTCAAGTCTTACAGAAGAGAGCATCCAGGGAAAGCTAAAGGAAAAGTAAAGCCATCACCTAAATGAAAATTAAATTATTTCAAATGTATAAGAGCATCGTAAGCTCTGTTCATATTGCAGTGAGGAAGGCTGAAAACTGCTGGAAGCATGAATAATCATTGTTAAATACATTTCAGTTCCCAAATTGACTCTTGAGATATATAGTCATTTTTGAGCAAATAAGACTCAGACTTAACCTCTACTGTAGTCTGTGAAGATCTAGTAATTCAGAAAAGCTAGTGTGCCTATATGCTTTTATTGGTGCAAGCATATATAGAGCCATAAGCAATGTGTTTATATATATTAAAAATCAAGAAAGGAATTGCTAGAGGTCAAGGAAAAGCATGACAGGACAAGAAGCCCTTTTCCTGCCTGGCATGTTCCTCTATTGCAAACAGTCAACTGATGAGATGTGCAACAAAGAAAGAATCATTGCATGAAAAACTGCAGCCTCCCCCAGTTATTGCTTTCCTCACACTCCTGCCAGAACAAGGGAATAGAGAGCTTTCAATTTGATGTTGATGTTATTTCCTTGAATGGTTTTGTTAAAGTGCTGAGCGTACGGCTTCTTTGCTAGCAACCTTTGGATTTACGAGTTGCCAGTCCTGGAGACGTTACTGTTTGTCATGCATTTTCCTCCTTATTTCCCTTCTTTATCCTCCTGCCTTCAAACCTTTTTAAAGTCTTTGCACTGCTGATACTCACTCTGATGCTAACTGGTAGTAATGGAGGGCTGTGCAGCTGTGGCACTGCAGCTTCCCTGGATAATGCTGACCGCAGCCTTAGCAGCATGTGCCAGCTCAGCACATCTTGATAACTCATAATCCCTACCATAGGTTTTTATAGTTTGTCTGGTCTACTGTAAATCTCTAACTCACTGTCATCGACAGAGCTCTTGACCTGATTCATAGGCACCAGGAATTAAGCTCCTGTCACACTGTTAGAAGATGACACTATTTATGCTGTGACATTATACAAACAGAAATAGATGCTCTTGAATATACTGAAATGATTCAATATATTGAACAGCATCAAAGGTCATGTGATTATTTTGAATCTTCTTAATTAAGCAAAGAAACTAAAAAGAAGGAGGAAAAAAAAAAAAATCTAAAAAAAGAACAAAAACCAAACCTGTGTACCAGCCAGCACATTGAAGTACAGACAGGTTATCTGATCTTTTCTACTAACACATCTGAAATTTAGGATAATCTTGTGTGTAATAAGAAAAATATGTACATTACTAAAAAGAAATAGTTCTGTGGAGTTTTTTTCCCCCTCTGTCTCACTGTGAATATATAAGATAGTCTTCAGTCCTATTGCAGTTTACATTGGTTCTCAGCTATAGAAGGATTCTGTCCCTCTAAGGCAAAAGGACCTCAAAAGTCTTAAAAGAAAGAAATTCAATCAAATCACTTTTGACATTTTGATGCAGCAGAAATTACATAGGTTGTGATGTAAAAAGGAGCCCAGTCCAATTCTGTCTAGTTCCTCATTAATGATCAATTTGTCCAATAATGAGAACCCTGGATAGGGTACCAAAATATCAGAATTTTATTCTAGATCAGATCCTGGCTTTTCATGTGACTTTTGTACTAAGGTTTCAGTGCTTTTGATTTTTACTGCATAATTTCTAAATTTGGCCCATTCTTAGTGCAAGGTCCCAGTAGACTGCTCAGTGCAGCTGGCTAGTGGAATTTCTGATTGCAGGTGGAGGAGCAGGATGCTGTAATAAAGTGGACTTGATCTTTGGTGGCTTTAAATAAGACAGAATGATGAAATCACTTTGAAATAAATGTTTTAAACTGCATCACTTAACTTTTATTTGGTCATTCCCAGCATTTTTCCTTTGCTACCTGAACAAATGCAAAAGTTTTCAGTGGAGAAAGTAAAGTGGTTTAGGTTGTTATACATGATCTAATAGAAATTATCTTCATGGAAATATTGTTGTATTTTTACTTACCAGATTTGCCAGCATGGAAAAATTTGATAATTCGTAGATTCCTTGATTTCATTAGGCTAACTAAATATTTCTTGGTATAAAAACATGATTCAATGAAAGAAGCCTTGTTTGAGCGAGTAAAAGTTTCTTTTTGAAAATTTATACTGGTTCCTATTTTGCATTTTTTCATAAATGGTGAGGAAACTGTTCTTCCTGAAAAAATGTCTGATTGACCCACTTAACACAAGAACATGTAAATGCTCTGAAATTTTTATAATTTTTTCAGACATTTCCAAGTCCCCTTAACTTGATCAGCTTCATGATCAGATTTCCAAATTGTGAAAATCTGATGAGAAACAATATGTGAAATTGTAAAGTAATCAGAGAGGAACAGAATAATATTGTATTTGTAAGAGAGGAGACTACACAAAGACCTTGTTACACCACCTCTGCTGCAGGTAACTCTTGGCTATATCAGTAGCTGTCATCTAAAAGCTGCTTTGTGGAGTTAGTTACTCTGGTGCACATGCAGAAGAGCTGGCAGAGAAGGGAGCAAATACCTCATGATACATCATCCTCCTTCAGGCAAGTTCAGGGCCATTAGCAAGGACTGGAATGGGCCCACGCCAGCTCCTTGGGGTACTTCTTCCCTTTTGTTGGTGATAGAAAGGCACTGGCACACAGAATAGTGAGCACTGTGTCTTCCCCTGTCTATTGTGTTGTCAGTCTGGGATTTCAGTTCCTACAGATGATGATTCAGCTTCTTTCTGTCATATTGAGTTGAGAAGGTTTGTTTTGCCCCTTGAATTGTAGAGGTACATATTGTCATAAAAATTACTTTGTTGTATTTTTGGCCCCATTTGACCTCATAGCCATATTTTTCCTGTAGTGGTGTCAAGAAATGTAGTGTTTTAATTTGTCATAGATATGGCCTAATAATATCTAAAAAATCAAAACACTTGCATAATTCAGTATTCTAATTCAGTGACTTCTCTGTGGTGTGATACCTGTCATCTATAGCACTTCTGTCTATATCTAAGGCACATTGGTGCCAACTTATGGTGCTAAGGAGACACAGAAGGAAAGACAGCCACTTCTCTGAGATGCATTTCTTCTAGCCTTGGGATCCAGCAAACCTCTCCTCTGTGTGAGCTCTCTAGAGCTCTGACTGCACTGATCAGAAAAGAGAAGATCCAGCAGTTCCCCACTCACAAGCCATGCTGAAGGTTGCCTATTCCAGGGCAGTCAGGGGTAAGATAACTGCTGCAAGGCTACCCTTGCCTGAATCCTGGAATAGCCATAGGTACTGTTTCATGGTAGCACTCAGATGGGGTGCCTCCAGCACTGACAAATGCAGCATTTCTAACATACAGATGGGTAAATCTCAGTTTCTCTTGAAATCTACTGATAAGGACTCTGCCTCAACTTGGGTCTTTTGAGGCCCCTGCAAGAATAACCAGCCCATTGGGACAGAGGGGAACAAACATCTAGAGAGTTTGTAGCCTGTTGTACCCATAGTCCTAAACCATTTTAGCATAGCATATGCAACTGTTAGATTGATAGATGCTGATTTCTTCAATAGAAAAATCCTGTGTACTACTTGTTAGCTCGATGCATGTCAGCTGGTTAAGTGCTAAAGCTCTGTCACTACTTTAGCATCCTTGCATGTCTTTATTGTAGAAACAAATAAATGAAAATTGTATAGATTAAAGCAGGATAATCAGATCTAGTTCTCTTCTGTACAAGAGAAGGTATCCAACAATGATATTTTCCAAATTCCAGTGTGTTTTCTTGTGCTTTATAATTTGATATTTCAGTGCACTGTCACTTGAAATTAATTGCAACTAATTAAAAGTGATCCACTTAGGACAATTGGACAATAGTGCCCTGGAGATTGCTTCATTCCCAGAGGTTTTAGTGACTTTCTGCTGTACTGGTTCAAGTCTTCAGAAGGGTGCTATATATCATAATGTCATTTTACATTGTTATTTCTATGAAAGCAACAATTTAAAAGAGTCTCCAGTGAACCTTGAGCAGCTTTGCACTAAAAAGAAAAATGTTACTGTTCAAGATCTGTAAAATATAAAATATAGATTCAAAGAAATCACTTGACATGAATAGTAGTATTAAATTTTTGCCATTATTTACATGTAATATATAACGTTGTAGTAAAAGGCTAACAAAGCATTTAGGCTGCTCCAGGGCTCATTGATTTTTCTGCACCTTTGTTCAAACTAGGTCAAAACCAATGCTGGTCTTATTTTATCCCACATGTTTTTCTCATGTTTGAGACTTCTGTCCTAAAGTGATATAACACAGTTAACCCCACAATATATTGTGGCCTGCAACACCTATTTAAAGAAAGGCAATACTCTTGTTTTGGTTTAGATTACCCTAACCAAGCAGCTGGCTAATGTGACCTAAAATTCGGAATATACAGAGGCCCCATTTTTTAGTAACTTGGGTGAACTGAGGGCTTAATGGAATAAGGCTTGCTTTCATGTTAGGGTGAAGGCCAGTCATTTAAAGAATTATGAAAATGAACTTTGCAACCAGTGCAAACCTGTTAACACAGTTAAACAGCTCATTTGATATTCTGCCTCACCACTATAAACAGGAACATAGAGCCTACTAAAATTAGATTTTGTCCCAAGTCCCAAAGCAACAAATCTTCCTGCCTGTGCAACCCCTACTTAGAATACCTTATTCTGTGAAGAAATAGAGATGCAAAATTGGGATCAGAATAATTCTCAAAGAGGAAAAATATAAGGTAGGGGCTATTTTTGGACCATGATGAGGCTTTCAAACAAACTTTTTGTTGTGAGACTTCACATAATTTCTCCACTGTGAAACGAGTTCTATCATAGAAATCAGCCCATTTGTTATAGTGTGTGATCCTTCCTCCCACTACAGTACATCTGGAACATCATCTCTTCTCAACATATTTTGTTTTTCTTAATTCATCTGATTTCTGAACAGGACCATCAGTCAGTCTTTGAATAGGTTTGATTCAACACTGTGTTATTTCATTTCTACACAGTCATAATAGCACAAAAATCAATGAGTTGTACTGACATACAAATGGAGTAATGTATTGGCAGATCAGACCTATTGAATCTGTTTTGCTCACAAGACCATTAAAATTGGTATTCAAAAAAACTTCTGCAGTGAGATAAGCAGTAGTTTAGTTTTGTGCATAAAATCCATCCTGTGTTCTAGTAGTTTTCTCATATTAATGGGAAAATGACTGGATTCTTCACTTTCTTATCAAGAAACTTTTGAGAAAAGTTATGTTAAAAAATATGTGTATTTATTTGTACAACTGTAATCTCTGTCTCTTCTACAGACTGGGAACCGATGACCTATATTAATGGATAAACTATAGAACAGAAAAAACAGAGACAAAATGCTGGTTCCACTACATTCAGCTGAGCTTTATGTCCAACTTTGCTGGAATTAAGAATTTATTCTAGGAATCTCCTTTCTTTATTTATTCCAACTCAGCCACACTAACCAGCATACAAAAGTACACACTTCCTTGTAAGCATGGCATTATTATCTTCTTCATTATGCTAACACAAATCTCTCAGCATTTCCCTGGTACTACCCCAATATCCTCTTGCTAGATGCAAAGTAAGATTAAGCAGACTTGCAGTGTGTTCTGTGCATGCTGAAATTCCAGTTTTGGCAGGCATTAAGAGAGAGGGTTCCGGAGAGAGTCAGTAGGAATGTTTTGTCCATCAAGATGTTTGAATTGGACAATAAAAGCACTCCAGGCAGTTGTAAGTTATAACCACTAGAAGATACCAAAAAAAACCTGCATTCTCAGAGATAACGGAATTCAAGAGAATGCATTTTTGTTGGAAGATAACTCATGTCACTGCTGCTGAAGCTGGTTTTTAAAAAGTAATTTTTCTCTATTCAAGTCAGGGAATAAAACCACTAGAACACAAGAATGACTGGGTGAAACTTAAAGAGGCTTATGTGCATTAGCCTTTAATTTGTTGGTAGACAGATAATTCTTTTCTCAGGGTGCTGGTAACTGATCACAGAGTTAAAGGGGGAATGGGTACTCTGCTTCTCTCTGCCCCATCCTCCTTGTCCATTACTCCCCTCCCCCTTTCTTTCTTCCCCCCACCTCTTTCCCTCTCTCTCTCTAAGTTTTGAACCTGATTGAGGCTGTGGTCTGACATTCACTGCAGAAATTGCTTTACTAGCTTAAGACAAAATTCCTGCTGGCTTAACCTCTTCCCTTGCCAAAGGTTATTGGCCCAGAGCACTGCCAAGTTAAGTGGATAACTTCAAGAAATCTTCTATGGTAGGTTGGACTGCCTTGGCAGACTTTGCAATGAAGTGGGTGAGGGTCCTTCATCGGCCCCACTCTGCTTGCTTTGCAGGATGCTGTGGAGAGCAGCACAAAAGTAGCAGTCCAGCCATCTCTGCTGTGAATCTGTGACTGCTTCTTCAGTAGATGCATTCAAGGAAAATGTAACAATTTCTAAGTGTAGTTTGTGCTAGATCTTCCTTACTGAGGTCTCTTTGGGACACCGTTTTTCCACACCCATCCTGAAAGAACAGATCAGGATCTCCTTGGTTTTAACCCACTCTGTCTGGCTTTTCTGATGGAAGAGGCAGTGGGGTGAAAATCTGACAGATTAAATCTCTCAGATCCATCTCCCATTTACTGAACTTAAGGGGTGTTTAGTTGACTAAAGATAGTATGGCTTGATCTGTATTAAAGAATTGTCTTATGGCATTTCAGAACTGCTAACATAGTCACTAAAGTAATTTTACAAAATTACATGTACTAGGTATTCCAGTGTAAAGACAGACACAGAGGGAGAGTGGATAGTTAGCACATATGAGACTTTTCTGTAGCTTTTATTAATAAAAATAATAGCAAAATGGTATCACAAAGTCCTGTTCTTTTGACTTCTCAGTGTAAACTTTCTGGATTTGTATTCTGGCAAACCAGTAAACAGAAATCTGGTTTTTGCAAACATTTTAAGGGCTCTATTCCATGGTCTACAACACCTGGTGTATCTCAGCTCTTGGCATAATTTAAACAAACAGGCCATGTAACACATCTCTCTCTCAGTCAAATAAAGCAGACTTGGTGTGCTGCCAATTCTGCTCTCATTTATTTGCTAACCCTGGGTTTTATTTATTCCCTGAATCATCAAACACATTGCAGAGAGTGACAGGAGCAGACAATATTACATCTAATAGCTATATAATAATGTAAATAAAATCTGGTAAATCAGGTACGTTATTTGCCTGGTTTTAACAGCCCCACTTAATTTTGTGGGCTTGAACCAAAAGTATAGTAAATGAAAAAGCTTTTTGCACTGAGCAAAGCTAGAAAAAAAATTACCCATTGGATACTGATGCCTGTTATTTAGATTAAGTGAAAAATACCTTTAATAAAAAAATACACCTGTATGTAATACAAAATTTCCTGCAAAATTTAGCCATTGTTGTCTATGGCAAAATCTCTTCTGACTATTGTGACTCAAGGATCAGCCCAGTACTGCCTAGCTGTGGGATACAGACCTGTAAACAGTAAGGCATGTGAGGATCTGTGAAATGCTGGAATGCCTTCCAGTGTTGAGTAAGAGTTACTGAGATGATTTCTGTGACTAGAGGGAGAGAACAATCAAGGGGGAAAGCAGGGATGAAAACAATATTTTGGAGTTAAGAAGTGTGAAGGAGATCACAGTTCTCACAGTTCCCACAGGGGCAAAGGGTTCATGGTCAACAGACCATTGTGTGGATTAGATCTGAAGAACAAGTGTGT
Source organism: Melospiza georgiana (assembly GCF_028018845.1). Taxonomy (NCBI): domain Eukaryota; kingdom Metazoa; phylum Chordata; class Aves; order Passeriformes; family Passerellidae; genus Melospiza; species Melospiza georgiana. Next base: position 15,816,268 of record NC_080437.1, on the reverse strand, counting down.
AGGTGACAAAACTTTGTATTTGCTTGAGCTTCTGTTTTAATGAGATTTGTCTAGCAAAGGTCTAGCTCAACTTTACATCAGATTGATTTCCTCTATAGAGTTGATTTAAACCACCACCAGGTGAAGTATGGGAGCTGGCAGGTCAGTTACATGATGCTTCTAAAGATAACTATTGAAAAGAGAAATTAAAATTTTTGCATCTGTAGTATGATGTTGAAATACATTTCTGAAAACTGATTCCAAGAAAGGTCTTCAAGAGCAGCGTGCTTATAATGAATGGAAATTGATGGCCTGAAGACTTTTGTGTACAGTTTCTGGCTATAAAGTTCACCAAACACTCACTTTCTTCTGTTTATTAGTTGGCCATTCCTACTAGGTTAACATTAAAAGAGAAGACTCTGCAGTACTTTGGGCTGTGCCTTGACCACGTAATTGGAAAAGTAAATGGTTTCCCTATGATCAGAGTTGGAATCTGTGCCAAAATGACTGAGTTCCATTCAAAAACCACTTTTCATGAGTCATTTTGTGGCAATGCTTGTTAAGAAATGGCAAAATACCAGGGGTAAAATGATCAGCACACCTCAGGCTGCTAATAATAACAAAATAAGCTTTCCCTACAGTGAAACTGGCTCCTCTCTGGAGTCTTCACGCTTACATGAGCTTCCTGTGCAAGAGTAAGTAAGAATCAGGCCATGATTATTTTTTTCTTTAAAAAATGTATTTTAAGATCCCAGTGTATCTGCTGACCTAAAATGTAAAGAAGTGCTTAAATTTTCAGTGTGTGAAGGAGTCCCAATGTCCTTTAGCATGTGTCTCTTAGAGAAAGAATGTCTGCAGTATTTTGCGTTTGAAGAATGAATGGCAAGGCATAGGTTCAGAGGCTGGAATTCAAGAATCATTGGCCTCACTACTAAAAGCTTGACTGTTCCAGGTCCAGCTCTGGACACCCCTCTGTCTCCTAAACCTATCACAATATCTTAATTTGTACTGCAGCTACTCATGCATTGTGCAATGCATTCTTTATTACTCTGTTCTACTCATGCATTGTGCTCAAAAGACAGAGATATTTTTTTTCCTGCTTTTCTAAAAAAGCAGCAGAGGTCTGTGCGTCCTGTCAGATATGAATCTAGTACATGCTAGAGAAAACAAGTATTTCTCATCTTCAGTGTAACATTTTGTTCTCCAGAATTTTAATAGTCATACTGAGGAGGACAGAATACCTCTTTATTTCTGAGGATTTCATTCCTTCCTCTATTATGTGGGCTGGGCACAGAACATGGCCCTAAGTATTCTTCATGTGATTTATTCTACATTGACAACCACTTAAGTGGAGGCAAAGTTAGACCCAAAAGGCACAAAGTGATGAAAGCTGGAACTGAAAAATAGCATGACAGTCAAAATTGCTGAGTTTCACACAGCCCCTGCTTTAACAGTGTTAGAAAACTCTTGGTCGAAAAGAATCCCTAAGAGCCCTCTGGAAACCCAATCCCACGACTCATATGATCTCCTTGAAGGCTTTTTTCTTTCCCTCTACAAAATGACATTGAATAAAGCCTGGTGACTATGCTACTTACTGCAATTTGACAGCTTTTAGTCAAAATGTTTTTTATTTACAACAGAACTTCTTTAACCAAAGTTGAAGACGCTGGCATCTGCAAGTCAGACTGAGCTGGTTTTGGTTGGGTTGTGGGCTAGATCTTTCCACAGAGGTGGAATGCCTCCATGGCAGGGGATGGGAAGGGATATGGAGGAGATGCCCTACCTCAGGAGCTTTGTGATAAATTAACACTGGTGACTCGGGCAATGTTTCCCAAGGATTCCCAAGAGCTGAGATGGCACTTAGTGAATCAACACTTTTGTGTTTGCCTAGTTCACTAGATTGTTTGAAAGACTGACAAGCCAAAGCCACTGCATTACCTGCTGCAGGTGAAGCCAGGAGGAAGTAATTCTGGTCACTATTTACTTTGTGGCTGTTCAAAAGTAAACAGGAACAGAGGGCTACCCTTTCCTTCCCAGCAGCCACTCTGTGTTGATTCACAAAGGCCAGATGCTATCTGATCTTCCCACTGGGATTCAGTTAAGAATGCAGACCTCGAATACTCAAGTTCCCTCTGAGTATTACATAAAACTGAAAATTAACTGGGCTGTTTAAGAGGCATGCGTGACAGATATAAATAATTTATTTTTTTTAATATAAAGGTGTTGTTTTGATGATTGCTTTTTGGGATATGCATGTAGGTTTAAAAGTGTTTTTAAGATAGATATGGCTAATCCATTGAAGCTAATCAGTTTGTGTGTTCAAGACCCTTTTAAAATCCAAACAGTACAAAAAAGTGTTTCCAGAGTTTTCCAGCTTCACTGTCAACAGCTAAGAAATGGATCAACATGCTTTCATAATCTTGTGTGTGTAAGAAGATGCAATAATAAACTGTTTTTTTCCTCTGGCATAAGAAATGGCATTCAGAAGAAAGTTAAAAAAGGAGCACAGGTAGGCCTTTTCCAAGTGATTTTTCTAAAACAAAAAATCAAAATTACCTAACCTTATGCCAAAAGTTGTATAAGAGTACAAAAATCTGAGTTTTGTTCTACCTTCTTTTCTTTACTGAGCCTTAAACTAACTGTAAGTAGCCCTATGCTTGCATGGTTTATCTCTGACAATGTTGTAGGAGACAGAAGACTTTGAAAGGAAACTTTAAAGTCAAGAGTGCAATAATAAATTTTTTGTAGTTTTATGTCTTTTTATAATACTGCTTTAACAAAAGGATGTCTTTTCTTTGCTCTTCAGTCTGGATTTCTCTCTTTCAATATGAAAAAATTAAAGGTAATTCAACATAAAATTAAATTAAAGGTAATTCAACATAAAATTAAATTAAAGGTAATTCAACATAAAAGATGTATGTTGAAGTCCATGCTTCTGTCACTGTTCAGTTTGTGGATGGGAAATAAAAGGGGCTAACTTTTCTTGCTGATGAGCTACATGTATTTTGTCTGTTTATATAAAGAGTATAAAAAAGTGTTTTCTCATTTCCTTCGATTAAATTTTGCAGATCTGGTACTGCTCCCCTTCCTACCATTCATAATAACCTTTGTCTCTCTGAATTATAAACTGTATAGTCAGCTGGCATGAAAATGAAGGTGTCACCTACAAAGTTAGGGTTTTCATCTGTCTGACCCAAACAGTGGCAGTGTGGATTATCATCAGGAAAAGCTGGTTTGAGGAAATATGTGGATCATAAAGCAGGCACCAATCTGTCACTGCATAGGTGCAAAAACATACTATAAAATATAAATACCAAATGCTAAAAGGAAAAGCAGCTGTCAGTTCTTTGCTGTCTTCATAAGGTCTCTCTTGCCTTGGTAACTTTCTTGAACTGATGCTGCCACCCCAGTAAATACATATTTGAGACATATTCCACAGAGGGGGGTGGAGGCTGTCACTGTATTAATGAAGTTCCAAACTGAGCTCTGTATATCTAGCTTATGCTAATTCACATGGCTTCTTAGTGCTTTTTTTGTTGTTTTATAATAATATAAATCTTTCATGTATTCTAACTAATGCTTCAACCTGGATCCTTTACATTGACTTTTCAAAGTGTTCTGCATTTCAACTTATTTTGTGCTAGTTAATGAGCAAGCAATGATTTTTGGTTTACTACTTACTACAAACCTGAGACAAATTTAAATACTGGTGAGACATTTAGGACCTAAATGTCCAGCACTGCATATTCCACCAATATTTTCACCATTCCGTCATGGTAGTAAAATGCTAATTTCATTGTATGTTACTTTGAATGGCCTTCAGAATACATTTACATGCAGGGATGCAGCCTTCTTTATCAAAGAAGTGTTGAGTAGCCCACATCTTCTAGTTGGCTTTATTATTCTTACCTATTTTACAGTAATCTCCTTAAGGTAATCAACTGTGCATTTCTACAGGTAATAGTATTGGCTCATAATTGGCAATGTTACTAGTATTAAAACTTTAATAACAGAGTTCTAAAACTCTTAAGCAACAAACTGCTTAATAGATTAAGTTGCACTGAACTTAAAACAGGAAAAACCACATACGTAAAAATTAGAATGTTTTCTGTTCTTAATCTTTTCTTCTGTGGGTTTTTAGAGCAGGTTTTTAGCTTGTCTGCTTTCAAATAAATGCTTATAAAGTAGAGTTTATTTTGGATGACTGATTATTAGAATTATGTGCATGCAACTGAAATACAATAGTTTAAGTCATTACTTCTTTCAAACATCAAAATCATCTTTATATCTTAACATGGTTTACCATTTTGAAACTAAACCAGTTATTGGTATAATTTCAATGTGTATCTCTTTAAGCTGATAGAATATTATCAGGATTTATTAAAAACCAAGCACATCTTCCTACTGCAGCTGTGCTTCAAAAATGGAACAAATGGATTAACAAGTACTCTGTAATTATATCATTAGTTAATGGTATTTCAGATACAGTCTGATAAAAAATAATTAAGATGATGTGGTATTTTAAACTCACTATGTGAGTCTTACTGCTAAATACCTTCTACAAAATTTTAAGGAAGGTTTTTTCATATATTAACTAAACTGGGAGGACCAAATACTAGGAATAAAAAGAATACAATTTTTACTCTTAATTATCTGTATTCTCATGGGACTATCCTTATTCCTTTAGTGGTGATCCTAATCCCTACTCCTGAAATGCAGGTAAGTGAGCTGTTAGAGGCACCCTTGCTGCCATTTGCCCACTGTACGGTTTTGTTCCTTCATTTCTTGCAGATTAAAGTGAGACAATCCATCCCTTTTCAGAACATAATTATTTTTGCTTGTGACATGTCTTCCCAGGACTTGGTCTACACATGAAAATTTTGGTCTCACAGCTCTGTCCAGACTATTTTCTGTTGTACATTCATTGCACCATAGCTGTGCTGGCAAAATTTCTACTTTATATGCACTTATACCACCAGGAAATTCTGTTGCCAGTTTTTCAGGCACTGCTTGAGAAACAGGTTTGTTTCTTTTGCTTACCTAAACCATATGCCTTAAAATACAGATTGCTTTCACCTTGGCTTTACTAGTAAACCTTTGAAGAGCAGACATGTCTGGGAGGTACCAGGACTCAGTTCTGGAGCAGTACCAGCTCAATGACACCATCATCTCAGTATGGTGTGCAATAGCACAAAAATCCTGTAAGAAAGATGGGGTTTTTGTTCCTCCTCATCAGTGAATCTTTCAGTCCTCTAACCACGATCACTGATAAGCACCACAGATATCTGCAGCTTGTCAAAGATTAAGTAATTAGTTAGGTAGAGCTTCAAGTATGGGAGCAGTGAGAATACAAAGGACAGTGGCAGAAAAGGGAAGGTCTTCACAACCTCAACATTAAAAACACACCATAGATGGAAAAAACTGCTTCTTAAGGATTCTTGGTAAGTAATGTGACAATCTAAGTCATAAAATCTTTAAAAGCTATTTAAAGGTCAGTGGATTCCAGTAAATTTGACATTAGTGCTTTGAGGTTTTGAAATTAATGCACTTATTGAAATATTTTATTACCTCTTTTTTTGTAGTCAATAGATAAAGTAGAATTTTGTGGTCTAATTCTAATTAGACATAGTCTAATTCTTCAAGCTGCCATTATGTCAATCAAAAAAATCAAAAATACGTCTGGCAAATAAATTATTTTGGCAAGTAAATGAAATGCTTTTATGGTTAGTTTAGTGTTTTCCTAAAACCCCAGCACAGTCCAGGAAGCATTCTGCCTTTGCTCTTAACCAGACTTACTGATTGCTACACATCAGCCACAGACAGTCTCTAATATTGTTTTTGCTTTGCCCTAACAACCTTACTAAGATACATCTTAACCCACATTGGCCTAAAAAAATGCAGGGGGCAGTGATTGCTTTTGAAATTATTACCACCACCATTTCCCTGGTGAAAGATAAACACATATTAAATAACAGACATTAATAATTGCATTAAAGGGATGTTTAAAAAATAGTTTCAGGAAAGAGAATAGACCATTAATGAATTACTACATTAGCGAAGTAGTTTGGGCAATAGTTGAGATGTTTGTACTAAGTTGATAAATGCTGCGCAAGTAAATCACTTGCATCTATCTTCTTTTCTAGCCATAGTTCAGAGTCCTTTAGATCTCCAAAGGTTGTAGATAATTTTTGCACCCACTCAGTCAATGACTGGCAATGCGGCATGGAGCCGCAGTCATTCATTCTGTCAGTCAGCAGCCCTTGATAATGTGCCTGTCAATATAATTCAGTGCCTGCTCAAGGAAAGTGACACTTTGAATAGTGGACACTTTTCAAAAGCATTCATACAGGGTCAGTTCCATGATAAATAAATATATTTTGTGTTTGGAACAAATAGGCAGTATGCAGGAGCTGGAGTCAGAGCAAAAATACACCACCAGTTTGCAGGATATATTCAACTGCAATGAAGAGTGAATATCATAAATGCATCTTTGGGTTTTTGATGCTGTATTAATGATGGGATAATAGATAATAAAGTTTTCAGGATCCTACTTGGCTTGATTGAGCCCTGATCCAGTGCCCTATGCACTGGTACACTATGAACAAGATATTAGAATAATAGTATCAATAACTCTTTAAGCCCTATTAAAAAGGGTGAATATTTTCATTGCTGAATGAAAAACACAGGCAGAATTCTTTAATTACCACTAACAGTGTGTTAAAGAAAGTATTTATATGGCATATGGTGTTTAGTTTCTATTAATACAGGCTGAGAATGTGAGGAAGAAATATGTGATAGTGACAGGATTTTTAATGGTACCTCACCTTAAATGCATTTTAAAATATGTAAATCAATAAAAAAATTATTTGTAATAGCAGACTAAGAGTGCTGGTTAGCCTTACTGCTGAATGAAATGTATGCTACAAGCCCTATTACCATACATCGTGGGAGCTGTAGTTAGGATTAATCTGTCAAAAGGGATGGTTTAGTGTTGATGAATATGACATGTGACCATTAATGATGTTGATTTTATCTCCTGAGATTAGCATGATTTACTTCGGATGGATAATAATGTCATTTGCTTGATGCAGTAGATCTGTTTACGAGCTGATTAAATTGTAAGGCCTTGCTTCATTTCATGCTATTTGGTTTACAGCTTCATTACTGCAATCACAAAAGCTGTGGAAATGTCCCACATCCCATGTCACAATAAATCATTGTTTAAGATTGCAGCTATGTATTTTAGCATTTCAGTTTTGCATGGACCATGCATTCCTTAACAAATATGTGATTGGGAATACATTAACAAGATATTCTGGAGCATACTGCAGCAGAAATGTAGAAAATAAGCCTGAATCTTTTAATTGAGATTAAGGAAGCACTTGAGTAATTAGCTGTAACAAATTACCTTATTATTTAGACAGTGAAGTAAACGTTTTTGTTGCAAGGATGATTATCATAAATCTGCAGAAAAGTGACAGTCAAACAACCATAAAGGAAACTTGTAAGCAAACTACATTTTCTGCCTATTACCTTTTATATTTAAATAAAATTTATCAGAGACATACTCCAAAAAGAATGTATTTCTTGTTCAGGGATAGTATATGTTACGAGCTATACCATCTGTAATTACTGCACTGGGAAGAATATATGCATGTAAATCACAAAGGGAAAAAAAGAATCTGTTAATTATAATGGCAAATGCTAATGTTGCCATAGTTAAGGCTGTGTCAACGTTTTCATTATAAACCCAGTAATAAAGGAAAGGAGGAGAGAGGGAGGGTGGTAATCAGCCATCAGAGATTGCTGTGTGCTAAAATTTTGTATACAAAAAGGCACAGTCACACCATGTAAATCAGATGTATTGGAGAGACCATGCTCACACTCTCAGTGAGTGGAGGACCACGGCCAAGCTCTCAGCTTGGGAGCAAGGGTCACTTTGTTGCAATAATTTTTTCACATTTCACATTAAATGATATTGCTATTTTTATTGTACATATTAAAAAAATGTTGCATTTATCAGCCAAATGGGACCTTTCAGAGCTTGTGGCTTACCACTAGCTGAATTTGATAACTAAAGTTGATTAAGTCTTGGTTCATGTGTGCAATTTTAATTAAAGCTTTTATATTTCTTTTGAAGAGCATGCTTAAATAATTAGCTTAAATTGGGTATTTTATTGTAATAGAATGGAATTTCTTTTAGTTATTTTTATTCCCCCCTTTTTTTTAATCCCCTCAAGTTGGTTCTCAGTGGATTTCAAGCAAACATGTCAAGTTTGCTTACATGTGAATTCTGCTGGGTTATAATATGGTCAAATGTGATTGTGAACTTTATAGCAGATCTGTGAACCTTTCTTCCTTAGCAAAACTCCCCTCTCACCTCAAAGTATTTCAGCTGGCAGATGAAGAAGCAGGAACCCTAAGAGGAACTGTACTCATGTATATGTATACATATATATAGGCCTAGAGTACCCAAGGATTTCCAAATGTGTTGTAACAATGACCAAAGTCGAATTTTTTTACAAATGATTGATGACACGGCTTTTCTGTTTTGCCAGTGTCATGTCATTTTAAAAGCCAGGCCTTTTTTCTCATTTGTTTTCAATGGTTGATGCATGGAACATTTTGGAAAGGAGGTTCTTTCAGGAGAGTTCATCCTCTGGATTTAGAAAGAGGTAACAACTCTAATGGTTGCAATTCAGTTCTGTTTGGGGACACATATACTGAACTGATTTAGTTTTCCAACATATTGTGGCTGCTGGGCATAGATCTGCTCTGCCCTGACTTTTTGCAGAACCTGTCTCTGTTGACATTTGTAAAATTAATGAAAATATTTCACATGTTAAAGTGTTGATTTTTCCAGCAACATATAACTAATCAAATTAAAACAGTGATAAACATTTTCTCCTGTTTTCTAAATAGCTCCAGACCTGAGTTGATGAAAACATATCCTTGAAAACAGAGGGATGCATACATCTTTTGTTTTGTTTCCTTTTTTTTTCACAAAAGAATAATTTAATTGCTGCGACAAAAAGAGGAAACCATGCTTTGAATCTTCATTGCTTCAGGAAAAATTTGGTAATATATTGCATCCTTACTTAAGTGGCTGAAATGTTTTTAGTGCAGTTTCACACTTTTATATTTTATAACTTTGAAATTAAACTAAACAAAGGCTCCCTCTCTTGATGAGCTGCACCTTTTGAAAACAATTTGGTTTCTAGCCAAAATGGAAATGCAAGGGCAGAATTTTTCAGGGTAGACATTCTTTCACTGCTATTCCTGTTGAAACGAAAAGAAAAATGCCCTTGAAAATCCCAACTGCTGGCTTCACTGAAAATATATAATTTTACCACTGACCTGCCAGGGATGGTTAATTTAGTGTAATTTATGCACAGAAGAAAATCCCTTGCTAGTGCTGCGAGGTGGAGAGGCTGTCGGCCAGGTTGTGATAGTAGTTTTGTGGAAAAGGACACCTTTAACCTGCATAGCTGAAGTCATCTCCTTGAACTTTAGCAGCCACTGTTTATATTACCTTGGGAAAAAGTACAAAGGACATGTAATTTCTTAATTCCCACACAAGCTGTCCCCAGTCTGCCCTTCAACTTTGTGATGTTTGAGGAATCTATTTTAAAAGAAATAATGAATCCTGATTGATGCTATGAGTTTGTTTTTCTGAAAATGGTGGCGACTTTGGAACACATCTGTGTCTATCTTACTGATAAAGCTGCTACTGTGGTAAGAGTGAAGAGATTATTTGATCTCTGTGACTGAACCCTGAATGAACAATTTATACATTCAGGGTGAATATATTCTTTGAGAGATTCCTAGGAACTGGCACTTCCTAAATCTGTGGCTGTTCTAGAGAGCATCCAAATGGCTGCTGAGAAGGGTCAAAGCCACAAGCAAGGAAAATCTACAAGGCAGTGTGTATGCACATACTTGCATCATGACCATGGTGAGCCTCACTGAAGTATTTAGTGTCTGCTCAATGGCACTTAGAGTGGTGAGTTCTGAATAACTTTAGGCATCAGAATCTTGTGTTTTCTGAAGAAATATAGATTTCTAAAAGATATCTTGTTAGATTTCAGGAAGAGCAAAATCTCTGTGATGATGTAGTCTGATATTCTTTATTACTGGGGCCACAGAATTTCATTGAGGAGCACCTGCAATAAGTGTAGCTGTGTCTGATTGAGCTAGCTAAAGAATATGAAGAGAAATTGGGGCAGATAATTTGTTACTTTCTCCCTTCATAGAGTTCAAAAATAGGTTTTGCAAAAAAGCAATTGTGCCTCCTCTAATTATTGAGACTGCTGTAGTCAAGCCTTTTAATGAACAAATTTTGTAGAATTTAGGGTCTCTGAAGTGCAAAGCCACAACAGAGTGTGCCTCTTAATGTGCCATATGAGCATTATGTTGCTGGCTTTCTCTGTCAAAGCTGGCATGTATCAGAATGCAATAAAAGAAAAACTATTTCATTCAAAATTAAATGGCCACATCCAATTAAAGACAAGACTGAAGTCTGAAACCGTAAAATCCATTGAAAGTTTCTTTCTGTTTTAGAGGAAATGTACCAATTGCTAATGGAAGTGTTACTCTAAACCATTGGCTACTAGTTAACTATTATGTGTTCGAGCAGGATTTGTGGTTGGATTTATTTTGTCATTCCTCCTCCTCAGAAGATTTGGGGAAAAGAACAGAAAAGTATTGAAAAGGTTTCCTTAGTCTTTTATCTTTTGAATCAGTGTCATACTAACAAAAAGATGTTTTGAAGTCTTTAACCATTAATTGACTAACTGGTTTTCTTTAGACATAAAACTTGTCAAGGCCTTGATTTTTGTGAATCCATGGTGATAGATTCTGGCTGACTGCCTAAGTACAAGGCCTCTGAACACTAGGATAACACTTTCTGAAACAGTTGGGGCTTATACCCCATAATGCCATTTAAACAAACTTAATTGACTAAAACTTTCACTTTTGTGTGTTCTGTATGAGGTACTATTTGCAGGAAGAGGCCTTTTAGGAATAGAACCTAAGTGACAAAATCTGACCTCTACCTAGCCTTAATTTCTCAATTCTTGTTTATTTACACAAAATAAGCCAGTATGAACTGCCTAAAAATTCACTACAAGCAGAAAATCTGTTATATACCATATTTTTTCACTAGTGGATAACCTTAGAATGAGTCCAGATTGAAACTCTATGAACAGCATAAAATTCACACACTTTTGCAGTAAGAGTAATCATTATCTTCAGATAAGTGCCTATACATGTCAGTCAGTAGGCTTGTTCTAAATTAAATGAATAAAAAGTTTTAGAGAAAGCTAAGACTTGCTTTTTTTTCCTCAGTTGTTGTTGTAGTGAAACTTTAGCAAAAAGATGACCCTTGGATGATTTTCTTAAATTTTGAGTTCTGGGCATATGCTGAATTATAAATCTGTCTCTGTAGGCAAGTGATTTTCATTTTCCATTCTTCTTTCACTGGCAAAGTAACTTGGGTTTGAATGGAAGCAGTAAGTCAGGTTTAAATAATATACAGGAATGATAAAACTCTAATACTTTTTTCAGGGAGCATGACAACTCTGGGATAACTCTTTTATCTCTAGGAAGCCTTCAAACATCACAAGGTGAAATTCTTAGCATCTCTAAGGAGTTTTGAATGGCTCACATGACATGAGTTTGTGACAGTTGTCTACTCTGTAGTTGTCAGGGCCCTCACAGCTCAAAAACTTCACCTGTGGTCTCTCCCAGCCTCTGTCCACAGTCTCTGGAGCTTCCTCAGTCCCTGCCTGAGCAGGACCATTGTCATGGGCCCCACTGATCCTGAGCCTCACCCATGGGCTCTTGGCCTTGATCTCACTTTTTTACTACAAACCTGCTCAAAGGTCACAATTCCAGCTGCACCCGCTGGGTCTGATCCTGACCTGCAGATGGACTTCCAGCTTGACCTTGGATTTGCCTCATCACCACAAACTTGTCTGATTGTCTGAGCTCTTGGTTGAATATCAGCTGCTATGGTCCTGCCCTGCTTCCTCCCTGGGACAGCCAGGATCCTGCCCTGGTGACATTGCCCTTGGTCCCTGTTCCCTGGGAGAGCAGCTGCCCTTGCTGCTTCCTGACACAAATGCAAACGCTTTGATCTTATCAAAACAATATTGCAGACCAGAACCAGGTGCCAGTCTTTACCCTGCAGTAGCCATGAGGTGATTTCCAGCATTGTTGTTGATTTCTGGGGGGATATCACTAAGAAGCCCATCCGGTGAAGGAAGCTCCTGTTAACAGTTCACTTGTTTAATGAGCAGAGGATTTATCTCAATTATTTTCCTAGAATAGCCACAGAGCTTTAACATAAACATCCCAATGTCTTTTAATGCATCTTTGCAAAAATACGCCAAGAAAAGAGGATTTTATGCTGAGCAGCTCTGTTATGAGCTAAAAATCACGTGGCTCAGTTGGGACTTGGCCTTCACAGGCCCATCTCACTACAAAATAGAGGGGAACAGTAATTTTTTTCTCTTGAACTCCTAGAGGTACAATCAATGTGCCAGTTGTTCCTCATAAGACAATGCAACTATTATTAGAGTTTAGAGTTAGTATAAACATATTTCTGATTTAAAGGATTTTTAATATATTTGTTTCTTAACTGACCTTGGTTTTGCTAACCAAAACACAAAAACCACATCCACCCTCAAGTCTCAATTTTATTTGAAGACAATTTTTAATGGAAAAATGTTGTTCAATAGTTTTCAATTAATGGAACAAATGTTTTGAAGTAAATTTTATCTTTAAAAGTTTTGTGTATATTTATATTGATATATAAAATTACATTTTTGCTACGCAGAATTTGGTTTTCTTGACTTCTGCATTCAACTAAGGACTTTGCTGTTAGAAGGCAAACATTGGTGATGAGGCAGTGGTTTGTGAAGCAGCTATAAATGTGATATATCCACAAACAGAGAATGCTTTTAAGATATCTGAAATAATAACTCTGAGACTATGCCAGCTTTGTTAAGTCCATTATCTCAATCAATACATTGCACTTGTATATGTGATATCTAAAAGGTATTATTTAATTATTATGCAGGTCTTATTTGACTGCAAAGGCATTGAGAACCTTTCAACATTAAGGTGCAGTGTCCTTAGGCCAACTCTTTAATTTATCAGGACAAAGTTATGAGATTACTCTCTGAATAGCAGTATATCTTATCACTGTTTTACAGAATCAAGTCTACTGAGAGCATACAGCACAAAGCTTAACAACACAGTTGCACAACAGTAAAAGAAAATGTTTTAGAAGGAAAAGTGTTGCTGCCAATAATGCTAGGATGCTGAAATGTACAGTGATCTATATTTTGATATGCTGCATCCTTACAGCTGAAAATTGGATGCAAAGACAAAACTACTACTAAGAAAATGTTCCGTACTGGCAAGAAGAAAGCATCTGCCACCACTGAAAAAACGATGTGTAATCCTTGTAGGGCTGTGTGTCTTCACAATGAGTGGTAACCTGTATGAAGGAATAAAAGGGAATGTATTGTTCTCTTGTACAGTACTGTTTATTTACTGGGGTTTTTCCCCAACGTTATAAAATAGTTTGGATATTATCTAAGTTTTTTGGAAAGACTTCATGACTCTTCCTTTTTCCCCATGAACTTGCACCTTAAAATATTTTAGAATTTTATAAATTTATTAATAATAAAGATATGTTAAAATACCAAATGCTGTCATGTAAAACATTACAAGAATCCCTCCTGCCAGAAGCAAACAACAAAGTTGAAAGGTATGTGTTAAAGGAACATTAATGACCAGCAACACAGTCTCACTAGTAGGGTAGTGGAGAGCTGAGTGCTTGTATGGGAGCTGGTGGGAAGCAGGAATAGCTGTTTGCTGCACAAGCCCATGGGCTTGCTCCTCCTCTGTCAGTCCCTGCCTGGCTGTGGGTGTGGAGCACTACCCACAGGTACCCAGGGATGTTAGAGCAGGGTGCAGGCGCTTGGGTCAGTGGGGCAGTAAGGCAATCCTACCGCTGCCATCGGTTCTGCCCAGTCATTTCTGCTCAGCATTAGAGAAAAGGGCAGCAATTTCATCCCTGTTTCCTCACTTCTCTCTTTCTCTTTTATAGTTCTCAGGTTTTTGATGAATGAGAAGGGCTGGCTCAATCTGCATTACAAGTGTTTAGGCAATTCTTGCCATAGGACATCCAGGAAAAATGTCCCTGTTCTTTCCCCATCTGCTCTACAGTAATCTGGGTGCTTGTCTCAGACATACCTAAGGTACAAAGCCCCAAAAAAGCAAGGAAAGAACAAGGGGATTTTTATCCTTGGAACGACAGAAAAAGTCCTTCTACTACTAAGCAGCTTGCAAGGCCAAAAGTTAATAATAATTTTACATAATAATTATTTCTTTACTTCATCTCTGATCATTCACTTGTCCAAAAGCTGTTTCAGGCCAGTTTACTCCCTCACAGACAGACTAGTAATTATTGTAGATTTAAGACACCTAAACCCAAAATACTGTCAGATGTGACTATTGCACAAGAGGATCAGACTAAAAGCCTGACACATTAGTACTCTTTCAGATTAGCAAAGCCCTGGATGCAGACTTCCCTCCATCATTCCTAAAATAATGCTAATCCTTATACCTAAGGTTTTGCAATTCTGTAACTGGACAGCACCTATACTAAAAGGATTTTCCATTGCTGCTGTCTTCTCAGCAGATTAGTTATAGGAGAGGACTCCAAGAACAAGCCATGCTTGACCTGCACAGAATCTTCAGACGTCTTAACTTTTTCCTCTTTAAAAAATTCTCAAGCATTAACAATTAGTAGTGAAGAAATATTAAAATTGTGTTTATGTTTTACGAATGACATTATCTCCATTTTTTCCCTTGTGAAAGGGGAAAGACCAGTGGTGCAAGACACTAAGGAACTTCTTAATTTAAGATTTAATTTAACCCACTTTGACACAGCATAGATTATGCCATAAAGATACCACTACTGAAACTACATTTTGCGGTGCAGCAGTAAGACAAGTTTTACAGTGGAGGTGTATGAAGTATATAGACGTTTGTGCTGTACTTCCAGCTTTGATTTTTTAAAAATAAAAATTCAAGTAATCAATTTAGTTATAGATAAAAATAATAATCTGATATTTAAAACATGGATTTGCAGCCATCTGGGCCTACTTTAACTTGGTGGGCTAGGGATTATGATATAAGAAGTGTGGTGCCAAGGAAGTAGAATGTCTTCCTCCCTTATGAAGTTAAGGTATTTCATATTGTGATACACCATTAACAATGATTCTGTGAGTCACATTGCAGAAAACCCTCTAATGTATAGATCCATTGGTCTAGATTCTCTAGTTCTGTCTTGGACCATTCCTTTTATGCCCTAAAACTCACAGTGCTGTTAAAGGCTTTTCACTGCAACTTTCATGCCTACTGGGAGGTGAGGAAGAACAAGGTAGGATATTCATAGTCCTTTCAACAGAGATAGGAAATAGAAACAATTTAGAACTGCTTCAGTCTCTTCATTATGCAGGATTCAATACTGAAATTTTTATTATTTCAAGCTAAAGACTAGTAATTTATTTTATCGCATCTTTTGCAGTTTCCTGTACAAACTTGTGCAGACCACAGTTGTGGATGTCCCTCCTGAAATGGCACTTTCTGCTCTGTTCACACCAGAAGGCAACTGGAGCTCACGTGTGAGTCCCCATCCTCCTAGCACTTCATAGAGACATCTGACCAGAGACTGCTGATGCACAGGCAGCTGGAATATGTGCTGTCTTACACAGAGAAGGAGTGTGGGAATAAGTAAACAGAAGGGCCAGAAATCCTCACTCTAGGGAACTGTGGAACTGATACTGGAAGACTGTCAAGTCAGAATATCCCTAGAATGATGGGACATGAGTTCAAGCCGTACATAAATCCAGATTTCAGAGGCTTGAGCTCAGGTAAGACTCTGGATTACATGAAATTTGTAAGAAAAGTACAGGAAATCTACAGTGATTTCATGTATTTAAAACCTGTTCTCAATCAAACTAAGACAAATTAGTTTCAACAGAAAAAAACCAAAAAAACCCCAAAACCCTGGAAGGGATTCCCAGAATTTTGAATGAAGAAATTTTCAAAAATTCAAGTTTAAGATATTACTTTACTTGAAAACTGTTTCAGGCTGAAGCAGGATCTGAATCTTAATTGTCACAGCCCTACAAAATTATTCTACATATAGAAGCTTATCACATACATAATTAACGTATTCTAGTTTGTATTTTAGAACAAATATGTCTGCATGAGACAGTTATTCAGTAAGGATGCTGTTTTTATTCTTGAATAATTCTATGTGCAGTCAAGCTCTCAGTCAAATCACCACAACTCTGTACGTAGATGAATTGTCAGTCTCTCTCTGCTTTTATTTACAGGGAATCTGTATCTCTGTTACTAAATGCAGCTGACAGGTCTGAAAATGTCACATTTGTTTGCAGAGTAGGCATCTTACAAGCTCTCACCCCTATCAGCCTACTACTTGTGTCCTTTGCAGGTGTTATGTACTGCATATCCTTCATATTTTGTGTTAAATGTCCTTAACAAACTAATAAATGCTATGGAGAGAGGAAAAGTTTTTTTCCTCCCTTGTTTGCCAAAAAGCAAGAGGGTTTTTGTTTTTGCCAAAAGGAAGAGTTTTTGAGTGTGACATCAACTTTATATATAAGTCCAGAAGAAAACTGAGTTGCTTTTCTGGGGGAAGGGGGAGGAAATAAATCTTTGTTCTAGTTCAGTAAAAAATCCCTACATATTGGACCTTTTAACCATAAAGACTTTCTTTTCTTCATGCTGTTTGTGTTTGTCACCTATGTTTGCCTAATTCTGTCATGAGTACTGTCTCAAACCTTTAATAAAACATTAATGGCCAAACCCCAGAACTTCCACAGTTACATTTCTATCAATTATCTCTGTAACTGATTTTAGCTATGGTTGCTTTTCAGAAAAGTGAAACAGCAAGCTATACATTGCAAGGAAGGGACAAGATTACTGAATGCATACAACTGGGACCTGCTATTTGTGATGTAAAATATCCATTGGAACTCTTAATGTGTACTTAAAATAGTTCATTTTCCACTTTGTATAGTTCTTGTAGCTCCACTTTGATATTCCTCTCTAATACAGGTATCAACAATTCAAGTATGCACTGAATGACCTTATTAGCATCTTTTTAATGAGTGAGTGTAGCTTTTAATTCAATTGCAGCTAAAAGTTGTCACTATATGGCAGCTTTCTAGCCCATAAGAAATGACGTGGTGCTGGCTGTTGAGGCATGTTTAATGTGAGCTCATCCCAGCTGTATTCTCAGCAGAGAGCAATTCCTGAAAAGCCCATGAAGATGGATCAGCTCTGTTTTTCCCCCCAGTATTTCCTGCAGCAGACTGGAAGGAAGAGATCAGTTCTGTTATCACTTTTACAGTTGCCATGCTGTGGGCAGGAGTCTGCATCCTTGTTTAATGTCACAGCGCGTTGTAGCTACCAGGCATTACACAAACATTCAGTGATGGCATTTTTCAGAATCACAAGCTCAAGACCAGTTGGTTTTCTTGTTGGGGAGGTCATTCTAGATTCCAAAATAGGGCCAGTCAACAGAGCTCCTCATTTTTGAGATATGTTTTTGTTGAAAGAAGTGCCACGAGCCCTGAGACGCTGTCACCTCCGGGGGTTCTGGAAGGTTCCCTCACACCTCCCCTCAGCAGTGAGGGCCCAAACACACATGAGGCATTGGCTGGAGTGTCTGGAGAAGGAAGGGGAGGATGGGTGTGTCCCACTCCCCGGGCACTGGAGGACAAAACCCAGCCTGGGCCATAGGAAGGGATGGATGTCCATGTCCCACTGCCCCAGCACTGGCAGGACAAAACCAAGCCGGAGCCGTGCCACACCTGGGTGCAGCCGCTGCAGGCAGCTCCCAGAATGTGCGGCTGCCTCACAGGAGTGTGCCCCGGCAGCAGCTCCATCCCAGAGCGGGCCACCGAGTAGCACTAATTGGGCAAACTGGGGGAACCTGAGCGTTCAGAGATGCCCACCTGGGGATGATCAGCCCTCGTCCCAGCGTGCTCTGCGCCCTAAGGCAGGCAGGCATGGCTGCCGGGGTGCTACGGTGCCCGAAGCCGCTGCGTGGCTGCTTGGGAGGATGGAAGCAGCAGCTCCGTTGTCCGCGGAGGAGAGGCCGTGAGGGGCCGCGGCCGCCCGGGCCTCGGCCGGCCCTGCGGGAAGGGAGCAGCAGCAGCAGCGCCGCCGGGGCCGCCCGCAGGTCAGTGCCTGTTCATGGCTCAAATACCATTCTTTTTCTCTCTGAGGGATGCTTGTCATCACGTTAACTTCTTTTGGAGATTTTTAAAGTATGTATCAAGAAAAATCCCTTTACAAATCATCATCTGCTTAAGCGTTCTTTGGTTCAAATGTTATCTTTTTTATTGAAAGCGGAAATTTTTCATCAAGATGTGTTTTCCTTTAAAACAAAGGATTTGAATTTTATATTGGAGTAGTCTTTAGGTTGTTTGTTGTTTGTGTATCTTGCAGTATGGTATTTCATTTTAAGGAAGAATTCTTTTTGAGAAGTTGGTTTTGTTCAAAAAAATTTAAAGTTGATGTATTTGACTTAGGAGTCTATAGGTTTGGTTGATAACTTGTTTTCTACAGGAAAAAGTAAGTTTTGTCATAATGGCTTTTCCCTTCTGAAGGGAATTCTGTAACTCTTATGTGTAATGTGGTTGTTTATATATCGTTGTTTTGTGACTTTCTTCTGTTGTTAAATAACAAGTTGGGGCTTCTTAAGTGTGAAAAGGGAAAATAGCCTTTGTAGTACTGCTTATCTCATCATTGCTGTCACACAGTTCTTTGTGTCATAAAAATGTTATTTTTATCATGGTAGATTTAATTCTATCTACCAACTCCTCCATTGTGCAAGGCTTTGGAACAGGCCAGCACTCTCCGGGTTACTGAGACCTCCCCTCCCTACTGCAGCCGTCACATTGGATAATTTGTTTTTGAAGTGTGTTGTACTCTATCTTACAAACCCTTGTGTGGTTTATTCCCACTATTCCCAGAGGATGTTACAGAATGTGATTGCTTTACAACATTGCTGGTGAGCCATTTGCTATTGGAACTGACGTGGGTTATAGTCAAAAACAATGAGCTAGCACCATACGCTTAAAAAAAAATCAGGTTAGCTCAAGTCCAGTTGGATTTATGCCAAAATCCTCTTTCAATATTTTTTTTCCTCTTTCAGCTTTTTAACTAGAAGTTAGACACCAATCCTGTCCTCTCTCAGCTTTTGTTATAGGAGATGAAATACATCAAGCTTGATTAATCTCATTTTATAATATAAGCTTTCCATTGCCCTTATCTACCTAGCAGTCCTCCTCCACCTGCTCTAAGTCTGGTTAATCTCTCAATTGCAAGTGACTAGATTGAATGCAGTATTTCAGGTGAGCTCTTCCCAGAGCTTTACACAACACTATTGCTTTTCCTTGGCTCCATTGAAAGTTACACCAGTTGCCATACCGTAGTGATCCACAGTCATGGTGTTTTAGCAGTCACCCTATTAATATTGAGAAATTATACCATTTATGCTTTATTAGCACATAATAGATTTGAGGTTTTTCTTTAAACAAGAGGAAATTTAATGTGTTGTCATCTACTTTCAATAATCCTAGGTTGTATCTCTTAAATGTTTTTATCTATTGTCTATGCATTGTTGCTTTCAACTTGCTGTTGTAAAGTTAGAAAACTTGCTATTCTAAGTTTCATTCTGCTTCCACTATTACTGGAAGCAGAATGAAAAATATCAATGTCAGACATCATATTTCAGTTCTTATAATAGTCTTTATTTGGCTTGTATCAGTTTTAAGTTTGGTAGAGATTGCTTGTTGCTGTTGTGGTCTTAAATTCTAGAATTCTGAGTTGGATTGGAGATCAACTCCTGTAGTCTGGGACCACACCAGATTTGATTTCTTTTTGGTTTATCTGATTTTTATTCTCTAGTGTCATTCCTTTCAGTTGTCTCCCCATGCTCAGTATTCCTCTTCTCACTTAAATGAATAGAACATAGCAATTCGAGGTTGGAACGTGCCTGTATTATTCTTAATCTTTACTGCATTGGTTCTTTTCATTTATGTAACTGAAAAAATATCTTTGTCTATTTTAATACCCTTTGCCAAGCCTAGGACAGTTCCTCTCTTGACAGGTCTCACTTCACCCCATGCCTCTCAGTTAAGGACCAATGAGCACACACAAGTGCTTTTGCCCATGTGTTTTGTCTGTTTCTTTTTTCACATCTAACACTTCCTAGGGTGGTAGTGCATCCAGTTTGGCCTGGAGTGCCTTCTCCTGCATTTCTCTTCTCTTTTTACTGTGTTTGGAATGTAGATTCTTGACTATTTAAACATTCTTTATGTCAAGTATTAGTAAGACTTTGCACCCTATTCAACCTATTAACTCCACAGTCCAGCTGATGTAACTACACCAGAGTTTGCCTTTCTGAAGTCTAAAAGTGTAGAGATCCACTTACTTAGTTTATTTTCCTGTTTAACTTACTTACACCAGTTTTGTCTGACTTGGTCCAGAGCTGATTTCTACAACAGTCTCACTACTTATCAGTAATATAAATATATCTTATAATCTCATATTGTTCTGATGAGGATTTACTTAAGTGTATTGTACATTGTATCCAAAAACAACTGAATGGTAGTGCTGTGGGTAACATTTACAGTCCATTTTGTCCCTAATTCTGTGGTTATAAGCAAACACCCTTAGCCACCACTCCAGGAAAAGAATAACTGTGTCATGCTGCGCACAATGGACCCGGACTTAGGGAATACCAGACTCCAAGATCATGTTTTCCATGCTTTCCTCTGCTGCAGTGAAGCCTGCTAACGGCACCACCAGAGTTAGGCTGGGGTGGTTTCTTTTTGGTTTGTTTTTTTTTTTTTTTAACAGACTTGAGCACCTGTAGTTCAGCTTCTCTGAAAATCAATTTCTGAGCCCATAAAATGGATTAGTCTCTAGCCAATCTTTAACCTGCTTTTGAGTGGGCGTGCATGTGTAGCCCACTGTTCAGTGTGCTGTGTGTCCCTCTCCGTGGCCGCATCTGGCCAGCGGCGGATATGAGTATGCCACAGCTGCTTGCTAGGATATTTAACTCGAGCTGTAAGGGTTTGTGAGTCACCCCTGGAGGTTCCAGGTAATGAGCAGGATGGTGATTATTACACTTGCAGGATTGTATGTACTTGCATTCCTAAGGACAGCTTGTGATGTGGGTGTGGTGGAAAGGGTAGTTTAATTCTGGGGGGGGGGAACTGTTGTGAGCTTTAGAACAGATAAAAGGAAACCATTACAAAATACATCAAAAGAAACTTCACAGAAATATGCCTGTCCTCATTTTAATGCCTGCAATACAGAAAAACTGGGAAAATGTTGCACAAGTGAGTTTACCATTTAATAGCTGATGAAATGACATGGTTATGCAATAATTGTTTTCAAGATGGGGATGCACAACTAACTACATTATTCTTCTAGTGCTCCGTGTGTAAACTAGTCTGTGTATCTATGCATAGAAAAGCTGAACTAAATTACTTATTCAATAATGAATTTTTATTGGTTTTCTTCATCTAAGATTATTAGCTGTCAGAACAGATGTAGATATTTTCAGAGGTGCTTGGCATAAACAACCAAACAAACTTGTAGAACATTTCACAGTTCTTTATTTTCTTACTGATTCATAGGAATTTGAGGGGTTTTTTTTAGTTAAGTTAAAAGTATTGTTCTATTATTTTCTTGGGGGAAGTCCTGAATGAGACATTTCTTGTGTAAATAACAGACATGAAATAAAAATGTACACATCTCACCCATCACTGAAATGAAACAATTTCTTGTGTTAAAACATGAGAGATGACTGGTCAGACAGATGTGCTGATTAAACTCCCTGTGCTCTTATGATCTTGACAGACATCGGTTCCAAGTTGAGTGAGTCTGTGATACAATGGCTAAAACCAGCTCTTCTCAGTATATGAGTTCAATGCTGTCTTCCTTACCTATTTACATGGATGTACCTTGCATGGCCTCTTCAGATTTTGACCTCTAAACCATCAGAGAGAGAAAAACCAAAATTTGCATAGTTTACTCCAAGGTGTTCCCAGGCCCCTTCCCAAATTGTCATGGATTGTACAACTGTGTTACATATTCTTATGTTTGAAATTAGAATTGGTAAGCTTTAGGGCTGCTTCTGTCACAGGAGAAATCCTGCCTTTCTCAGAATTGCTAGAAAACTTCTACTGATTTCAGGCTGACTACAATTTCACATTGCATTGTGGACTTAGGGTGTGTGCAAGTTCTAATAGCTTGAATGTATAAATGTAAATTGACACAATCCCATTAACCAGCAAACACAATTAACCATGTGGAACACTGTTTATACAAGTTTAAGTGTTTTAGTTAGAATAAATATTTTCTCCTTTACAGAGTTAGCTTTGTTCATAACCTGTGACCTGGTTTATACACAGCTATGATGATTCACAAGTGCCTTCTCTAATAGGGATTAAACTATACTGGTATAACTATCAGTGGGGGTAGAGTTTAGCAGTATTTTTGCTGACTTTAATTGTATCTACATGTAGGAAATTGACCATTTTTACTCAGTTACTTTAGAAATAGGTAGATTTAAATAGTAGAAAACGTGTTAACTGGTCATTGTGGAGGTAAGACTTGCTATAACACTTTCCCAGTTTATTTAAAACAGGATGGAGGTACTGTGAGTAGCCAGTTTTCTCAGAGAGTTTGTCAGTACCTGTTTTGTAGATACATCAAGAACCATTTGTTTCTCAATCAAATTACACAGTCAAACTAGAAAAATTAGTTGCTGCATCTGGTCTAAATTCCTCTCTCAATCTTTTTATAAACCTATTGATGTCTGTAGGATATCTGCTTAAGATCAAGTAGAACATTTTACCCTAACTCCATAAAGTCAGCCTGAAGACCATAATTATAAACATGATCAGCTCTCGTCATAAAATATATGACACCTCTACTGAAATGTATTTAGCAGCTGATCCTTCTTAAATAAGTAAATAAAACCAAAACAGAAAAACCCCTACACTTATTTCTATTCATCTGTTTTATCTGGAACACATTCCTTGGGCCTGCTGGTGCAATATATATTTAAGGAAATTGTGATTTTGCAGAAGAAAGGGAATTGGAAGGGGAAATAGGAAAAAAATATCTTATGAATGTTCTCAGACTCATGAGCTCAAGTATTTCATGATGGAAACTGACTATAAGGCAATTATTTTTCTCTTTAGAAGTTGATGAAATTAGCTTAATCTTCTTGTAAAACTATATAGGGACAAGTAAGATTTTGGCTGGGTTTGTTTTGGTCTCCATCAGTGATTTTCTGTGGTAGCCTGATTTAGGCAGTGGTGAGCAGGTTAGTGGGGATGGTCTTCGGTGGCTCCATATGGGGTGGACAAGTAATAAAAATACAGGCCAAAGAGGAGAAATACTTATACTTGCTCAGCTGGCAACTCTACTACAAGAACCATTTTTTCTTTGCTATGTGATCAGTGCACACAGTGGGAAACCTTACATTTTACTAAAGCCTTGCCAGGCAAAGCTTGCTGTCACCTAACATGCCATGGTGGTTTCTACTTTCTTTGAAAAATGGTCACTCAAAGGTGCCTATTCCATTAGCTGTTTATCTAGTAACTTGGTGGCTACAGATTTGGATTTTTTCCTATTCCCCTTGAGTAGAGTAAGAGACTCATCTCTTCTAATTACCATTTGGGGTGAAAAGGGCATGTTGCAAATGTTACCTCTTCTGTATGGAATGTTTAAAACTTTTTCTTGGGCAAAGAGAGTGGGCAGGAACATGATTAGATCTGAGCAGTGACTGGGACACCTGAGCTCTGGGCTTTGGTAAGCTCTGTAACCATAGCCTTGTTAATTCCTTCTCTTTCCCTCTGGCTCAGTGCGCTTCTAAGCAAAGTGAAATGCCTTCAAAGGAGCGAATGGAGATTTTCCCCACATTAGACTATCCAGGTGACTGAGGAGCCTTAATAAGAAATGAGGCTTGTGGATCTGAAATCTTTCAGGTCGGGGAATTGATGCATATTCCTCTGCTTCAAGATGAGTACTTCAAACATGGAGAAAGAATGCAGCAGATGATGGTAGTAGTTGATCTTTCCTGGTAGGAAAAAATACATCTCCACAAAGAGCATGTTAAGGGCTGTGAATCGTACAAGAGAGACATTTCCCCACAATTCTAAGGTAGATCGGTGTGCTTGAGAACCTGGGCTGATGCTTACTAACCTCAGTGAAACTGAACCATTACACTGCAGCTGCAGATCTTGTGGTGGCTGAAAGGGTGCTCATAGTGGGATGAGTCCCCTTGTGCGGAGTGCGAGTCCGTCACACCTGAGCTGTCTGTCCCAGTCCGGGCTCAACCCACCCCTCTAAAGCAGTGGCAGTGGATGTAGTGCAGAGGTGGCCTTTTCCAAACAGGACGTTTTGCCGTGAACCAGCGAATGGCTTCTCTCAGTCGTGCCGGCCGGGTGCCGCGGTGGCGGCTGCTCGGGCCAGGGCGCCGAGCTCAGCGCTGCCCACGGCGTCCCGCGCAGAAGGGAGGCAGGGAGACGCTGCGGCCTTTCTCCCGTGCCTCATGTCCAGCGGGGCCCGCGGAGGTGCCGCAGCAGGTCCGGGGGCCGGCCCGGGGCAGGGTGCCCGGTTACCGGAGCTCTGCCCTCCTGGCCCGCCGCCCGCGGGTCAGGCGCAGGCAGGGGCGGCTCCGTGCCTTGCTTTCCCTGTCCTTCCCCTCCTCCTCCCAGTGCGAGTCATGACCGCATCGCAAACAGCTGGTGCGTTCACCTGTACAAAACGTCTTCGTGGGCAGCAGCTGATGTGACTAAAAAGGCTGAGGAGGCAAGGGTAGGCTGCAGACACTGAACCTGTAATACGAAGCGTGCCTTCACGTTACGTTGTCCTACCTAAACCAGGCAGTTCTACATGTCTTCCGTATGCGATCTGTAGTAATTATGTGCGTTTTATAACATCTTGCGTCACTGGAGTCCCTGGAGGTGGCTCGGGAGCTCCTCGCTCGGTGCGATGGGGCGGGCGGCGCCCAGGGCGGGAGGGGGCTCGCTGCTGCCCGGGGTGCCTGGGCACGGCGTGGGACCGAGCGGGAGCGCTCTCAACACCAGCGTTGGCTTTTCACGCTTTTAAATAGCGATCACGGGGCTAGCGTGACAGGTGAGGGAACTGGAAATCAGCTGCTATTGAGTCAGAAATCATTTATCAGTTTAAGGCTGGTTGGGGCCAGTTTTCTTAAGGCGATTGAAGAAAAGGGGAGAAAGGTTTGAGAAACCTGGAACTTGTGTACTCATTTCTAAATTGCGTTGGCCTTATAGTTACACATCGAAAATGCTTTTCTAAAAATTATTGCTGTCCACCCAGTAACGTAAAAGACTCGCAGAGCGTTTCTTAGTGTGTGAGATCTCCATCTCCCAGTAGCATTTCATGCCTCCCCCGTTTAAAAACAATGGGAAAGGGTGGTGTTTGGATTTAGACTAATTTTTCAACAGCGATAAAGGAGCTGTTTTCTGTAACAGCGTGGATTATTAGAAACTTGTAATTTGCAGTTCGCATTTGTCATCAAAATCACAGCAGGGGTGTAAAAAAAGGGACTAGATCCTATAGTAACCTCAGTAATTCCCGTTCGCGGCTTTGGTATGTCGATGGAAAAACCCAGCGCTTTTAGAGAGAAGTTGCTTGAGTTTAATAAACAGTGACTTCAGAAAGTGTAATAAAATCAATTAATGTTGCAAAAGCATTGGCCAAAAACAAAGTGGCGAAAGGATTTATGGAAATGTAATGGATTTACAAGCATTTATCCTGCGACTTGATAAACAGCAATTGGAAGTCGAGATGGTGAAAATAATTAGTCCCGCAGCCTCAGTGAATATGGACAATTTATTATTATAATTTTATCCTTTCAGTGGTTATTCAAATTTATTTTTTAATTTTGTGAGCTGGAGCGAGGGGGGATTAATCTAAAGTTTGGTTCACCCTTCCTCGGGGGCTCGATTTCTTTCCGCATTTTCTCTCTTCACAAAGCAAACCGTGATCTGTCATTTGCCAGGGCTTCTTCACACAGAGGGCTCGTTCTTAGGTTTTCTGTATGTATTTCAAGGACTACTATCGTTGGCCTTAGTAAATAATGTTACTCAGCGAGGGAAGGATCAGCTGTTTGTCTCCCTATACGCCAGAGTTTTCTCTCCCTTTTGATTTTCAGATGCGTTTTCATGCAAACTTTCAAAGAGCCGCACTTGGGAAGAGGCTGCAGGAGCATGCCCTGGCTCTCGAGCAACGCTAGCAGCGAAAACTTTTCTGCTTGCTCTTAAGAGTTCGTAGCCCTATTATTACAGTAGAAAAGAGACATCCAGCATGGAGCAGAAATTACAATTTCGAGAAGTCAGAATTTATTACAGTTAAACTGTGATAAGATCCCATCTGTTATGAACACATGTAGTACCAATTGTTTTTCATACAACTGCAATTTATTTACCCTTCAGAGCGAATGAGATTACAAGCGCGATTAAAAAAAAAAAAAAAAAAAAAAACAAAACAACAAAACAACAACAAAAAAACCAAACCTAAACCCAACCACCATGATTTTTAGTTTTGTTTTTGAGGGGAGTTTTTTTGTGTGTGTGTTTCGGGTTTTCTATTTTTTGATCCGGCCTGTGTGTTTGTATCCGGGCAGGCCGTTTGTGGTGCCGTGCTGCCCCCCGGGACTGCGGGCGGCTCCCGGTGCCCGAACGCGCGGGGTCCGCGGGGCCCGGCCCGGCCCGGCTGCGGCCGCTGCCCTGCGCTCCGCCGGGGGCCGCAGCGCCGCCTGGCGGCCGGGAGCGGCACCGGCCCGCGGCCCGCGCAGACAAAGGGAGCCGCTCCTCGCTCTTCTTCCTCCCGAGGAGCCGCTCCTCGCTCTTCTTCCTCCCCAGGAGCCGCTCCTCGCTCTTCTTCCTCCCGAGGAGCCGCTCCTCGCTCTTCCTCCTCCCCGGGAGCAGCCCCTTTGCCACCGGGCAGCTGCGCGTAACGCGCCCGCCCGGGCCTCCGCGCAAAGCGTGCCCGCTGTGGCCCGCGCCTCGGGAGAGCAGTAACGTTTGTTATTAACTGGAACGTGAACCTGAAACGGTGGAGGGGGAGGGGGGGATATTTTGGTGCTTCCTTTGGTCGTGGTAGTTTGGGAACGAGGAATGTGCCTGCTCGTCTTCTTGTCCCATCCCACAGAAGTGGTTTGGATCGAGTAGCACGCGCTTCACAAAATAAGGCAGGAAAGATGAGCCACTCACACACACACGCACGCACGCAAAATCCCACACGTTTTTACCGTGATAGCCTAAGAGCGGTAATCTAATTTTGTTCTCTTTCAAACTGTTTCAAGGCATATATGTGTGTGTGTATATATATGTGTATATATATCCTCCAGGTTTCAGTGGGCGTCCTTCTGCTGCTCTGTTATCATTATTTCTTGCCTTGATGTGACGTTGAAGACAGATGACAGCATTGTCAGGTTGTCTTTAATTCATTTGAAGATTAAAAAAAATACACACACAAGGCTTCTTACACAATATTCAAAGCCTGAAAGGATTCACGTTTTTTGTTTTTTTTTTTTCACGTAGGGGACGTGGGGCTGGGAACGGGGGTGGGTAGTTGATGAATTTCAGACATGAAGAGAGAACAAAGTCTGTGCATCGCTGTGCGTGCACACACGCACAGAGCAAGCAGTCGGAGGTGAGATTTTTGCAACAGCAGCACCTGGTTGATGTTGATGGAGAAATATCCAGCATTAGGACAGTCTTTTCGCATTTATGCACAAGCTCAAACGTATAATCTGCTCAAATTTCAACCACGTCTCTGCTGCCAAAGCATTCCGCCTCCGAAGAGGTGAGAGCATACAGACCCGGGGTCCGTCTTTTTTCTTCTGACACCTCTGTGCTTCATTGCAACAAAATTTTACCTTAAAAAAAGAAAAGGTAAACTGCCCCGAATTTTCCAGGAGTGAGCTGAGAAAGAGATTTAGCAGGGATTAGACACCTCTGATCAGAACTGGTTGCTTGCCTGCCTCAGGTCTGCTCATGAAGCAGTGCTAGCTGTGCAGAAAGAATCAGGGGTGGTGGGGTATCTCAACACGGCATTACAAATGTCCGAAATTATACCCAAAAAACTGTATGAAAAGGAAATTTGGTGCTGGTAGCTCCAGCGATTTTCCACTTAAGAATCGTTCCTTCAAAATAAAAAAAAAAAAGCAAAACCAAAAACCAACCAACCAAAAAAACCCAAAAACCAAAAAAAGAAAACACACACAATTTAAAAAAAAAAAAAAAAAGACCACCAAAAACCCCTGAACTGTGGTCTACCGAAAGCCTACAATGAGAGCCAAGAGTATTAAAGCAGCAGTGCTCTCCATCTTTTCTAAGTATGAAAGAATGAAGTTTGATCAATGTTTTTATGGAATAGGAATGCACATTTACTTTTGTTTCGGAAAGTTTGGATCTTTCGGGATTCCCTATGCCTGAGTGATTTTGACTGTAGATGTGGGTAGATCATTGCTAACCTCGGGTCGGAGAGAGGAGGGTCAGCCCCAGCTCTGTGTGTACCTTGCTGCCTGTGCTGAGGGCAGCTCCAAAGGTGGTCAATGGGCAGTGGGTGGCTTTTCTGGTCTCAGCAAATGGAGCCTCTAATCACTGAGGAAAATCTTCCTGTAATAAAGGCATCCTTGTATTTTAGTTCTAGCATACATTTTGCATTCCAAAACCAGGCAAGCATATGTATATGCGTGTGTTTGGTGTGGGCTTGTGCACATAAGCCAAGATACATATGCCCATCTAGGCTCAGATATATTACAGAGACTCCTTTGCTGTCTGTGGAGTTTGGTGTTTTATTGTTTCATAAAACTACCTTAATTACATTTCCCCATAGATAAGATAAACAGGACCCTTCTTTTCTAACCGTTGCTTATCAGAAGTATTTTGTCGAAGTGGCATCCAAAGTAAACTTTTGAGAGTGGAGGGAAACGCATTAATTTTTATTTTGGTTCTTCAGTTGCACTTAGCATCTGACAAGATTTGATTTAAATATTGCATGATTCTATCTTTAATGTTCAAAAAAGATTTGTGAGAAAGACAAAACTGTTTAATTTAAACTAATGTATGCCTGACTCTGGTCAGATTGATCACAGTTTCGGTTTTGATGGGTTTTGCCCTTCTGTTGCTTGTCCTCTCAAGCTGGTTTTTCACTGTGAAATTATTTTAGTTCGGTGGCATGGACCAGCGGCTGCTGTCAAATCCACAACCCATCCAGTTAGTAAGAACGGGGGGGTGGGGGGTGGGGTGGTGAGGAATAACAAATGTAGTCCTTTTACCTAAAAACATTAATGTCCATAAGTCAATCTCTGTTAGAAAAAAAGGCGAATTTAATAGATTAATATCAAAATCCTAGGTGGCACTTGCCAGGTCGTATACTTAACAAGGCTGGAAGAGAGACCTACTTATCACCACTCTACATATAAAATAAGGTGTTTTAATTTTTCTTTAACCTCGGGGACAGTATCTGAGCAAAATAGTAATAATAGCATTAAGTGTTCATTTCACCACTTGCATCAGCAATCTTTGTGTGTAACCTTTCAGAGCTGAAATCCCCAAAACTGTAGTTAGGCTTCCAGGACACAAATGCTTCCCTCGCCCTTTTTAAATCGCCCCTGCAACACCTGATGGGCGATGGGATTTGGTTAGCGAAGTCTGAGCTGCAGCTGTTCAAGATCCGTAATTGTAAAACACACGAACAGGAGAGGAACGTGGCAATGGTGGTGTTTTAATCGCGGCAAAACTGTAATTGTTGCTTGCACACCCAGATGGAGCCTGAAATGTAATTTTCCTCAAATTAAGAGTAGTTAAAATAGCAAAGCGGGGAAGGCAGTCTGGCCGGGCTGCAGGAGGGAGCGGGGGGCGTGCGGCATGCAGAGAGGACTGCGAGCTTGTTCTGCCTTCCTCGGGCTCGCCGGATGAATCCTCCGCCACCATCACCCCCGACCCTAGAAGCCCTTCTTTCAATTACTTTCTGTGTTTGTATCGGCTTCTTATTTTATAACTAAAGTTTACTTGGTGCAGTTAACAGCACTGCCCTCTCCTCCCTTTCTCAAACTCATCGGTTCAGAACGAGAGCCCGTTTTACATTTCCTAAAGCAGAGATACGCAAAGGTGCCTTTCCCGTTTAAGGCGGCTGGGGGGTAACACGTTTGGTTAAACCGCAAAGCGTTTCCCGAGCCGCTTTCGGACAGCGTCCCGACAGAGCCGCAGCGCGGCCCAGCCCCGGCCTCCCCGCGTGTGTCCCGGGCCCCGCCGCGGGCCTGGCCCCGAGAGCCGTGCCGGGACGGCCGCTGCAGCTTCAGGAGCTCGCTGCTTTTCTCGCCTTTGCACATTAACGCTAACTTCCACTAATTATCTGAAGCGAATGTATTCGACTAATTAGCATCTGGGCGCCACGGGAAACTCTGAACAGTAATTATATTGTGGGGGGAATCCAGAACGAGGGAGAAAACCCGGTGATTTGTCAAGCGAAGTCGCCGCTTGCAGCTTTGCCCCCCGCCAGTGCGTCGGGCCGGGGCCGGGGCCGGGGCGGGAGGAGCGGGGCCGAGCGAGGGGCAGCGGGTCCTCGGCTCCGCCTGGGCCGCTGCTCGAGCGCCGGGCAGGGCGCGGGGCAGAGCCCTGCGCTGGCATTGCCCTCACGGGCTGCGCCAGAGCTTTTCCGACTGTGTCGGCGGCACCGGTTTGCTGCGCAGTTTCGGCAGCTGCTCCGCCGCAGCCCCGCTCCTACCTGAACGCAGGACGACGAGCCGGAGCCGGGCGGTGGCCCTGGGGCGCCAGGAGGAAACCCGGGCTGGGGAGGCAGAGGCGCGGTGCGGGCAGGGGCAGCCCCTCTCGGGATCACGTCAAGTTTGGCACTGCACTTCAGTAAAGAGCAAACTCGGCCCAAATAACGGATGGCTTCTTTTTTCCCCCGTCCCTTCCTTTTTAAGAGAAAATGAGTTTTCAGAGCAGTCCGATTTTTTTTTTTTTTTTTTTTACGTGACGATCTTTTGTGCTTCGGTGCGAACTGAAGAGAGAAATTGAAAATAACTGGATGAGCTCAAACAGCGCTTCCCTAATTACTTCTGAACTTCTCATTTAGAAAGAGATGAATAGGTATGCATTACATTGCTAAAAAAAAAAAGCTTTCGGATAATCATTTTACACTTTTACAAAAGTCTTGCCTTGCCGTTTCTTTCTAAAGAAAGAACGAAGTCTTCTAGTTGACAACTAGTTTTAAAAACCAGATATTTCACAGTAAAAACGTTTAAAATATAAGTTTACCTTCTTTAAAGACAGGGAAAGAGATTTAAGCGATTCTCAGTTTTCTTATTTCGTGCCAGAAAATTCTACTGACGAGGGAAAAAACCAACTGTGTCTGATTATTTTTTAAGAGAGCCCTGGGGTTACAATAAAAAAAAACTTTGGTTGTTTTTTTTTAATTTTTAATTAAAATTGAATAAACGCTTAAGGAGAAATTAGCAGTCACCTCCATCCAAGACCTACTCGGGTTTTATAACAGAATCAAAGCGTATTTAAAAAAAAAAAATTAAAACCTTTTAATACATCAAATATACGGAATTTTAATCTTTAAAGCGATACATTGTCTATTTTAGTACATGACGTAAACCTTACTTAACCCTTTTTACAGGGTGGACTTAAAAATTAAAAATAGTTAAGTGTTCCTTTAAAGAACAAAATAAGGCAAATGAGGTTTTTGGAATAGAATTGTTTTTGTTTTTTCTTCCAGAATACATACAAAAAAATACCAATTCTCTTTCAAGGGTATACACCTTAAAAATAATTGCAATTTGAAATTATAACTGACAAATTGCGAGTTGTTTTTAGTAACAAACATGCATGTAAATTTTTTTTGTTTCAATGAGACATTAAATAAGAACGTACAATACAATCATAGCAATTTTAAAGTAACATTAAAGAGAAGACCTCTATCTTTTTATTTATATTCTACAATGGGTGTTCCACTTTTACCTATTGAGCTCAGTTTAGTAATGCACTTTATGAT
Source organism: Melospiza georgiana (assembly GCF_028018845.1). NCBI lineage: Eukaryota > Metazoa > Chordata > Aves > Passeriformes > Passerellidae > Melospiza > Melospiza georgiana. Next base: position 15,784,108 of record NC_080437.1, on the reverse strand, counting down.
TCGTTGTCCCGCTTGAAGCTAACATAAATAAATACAGTGCTCATGGATCCAGTCCTCAAATGAACACTATTTTATAAAAAGTCAGGGTTTTTTTTTTCTTTCCAACTTTTATAAAGTTTCGCAGGGCTTCCTTCCCTTACCGCTAGACTTTGTGTTGTGTGTCAGAGCCCCGCTGCCTGCACTCACTGGTACCCCAGGGCCGAGGCTGTGGTGAGTCTCTGCCCATAGAGTGCGTAAGGGGAGTAGTAGGGTCCGGTGGCAGCGGGCACGGGCACGGGGGCCCCGGGGGTGGGCAGGGGGCTCTTGGAGTACGGGTGGTAGCGGCTGCCGAGTCCCAGCGCGTGGTGCGGGCTGCGCAAGGCCAGCGTGCCCGGGCTGCCCGGGGCGCCCGTCGTGGGGATGTGCATGTGGCACGCCATGGCCGCGGCCGCCGCGCTGGCCAGCGACGAGGAGCTGGGGTAGCTGGAGAGGAGTTTATCGGTGCCCGGGAAGGCAGTATGGGTCCGCAAGTGGCTAAGCAGCTCCTCCGAGGTGGCGAAGCGCTTGTCGCAGGGTCCGTTGGCCGACACCCAGTTGCAGATGTGTGGCTGGGGGTCGTTGGGGAGCATGAAGCCGTAGGGGTACAAAGGGTGGCCGGCTAGCGAAGGCGGCGTGGCGCCGGTCAGCGAGGAGTGGACGCTGTGCAAAGGGTGGGTGGGGTAGACGAGGGGGTATCCGGACTTGAGGGCTTGGTCGTGGGCGCAGGAGGCTCCGGCGGCGCCTGCCAGGTGGCTGGCGCAGTGGTAGCTCAGGCAGTACGGGTCTCGGCACAGGCTCGCCGTCATCACCGACGGCGGCGACGCGCCCGCCAGCGGGCTCGACCCCGCCGGCTTGCTGCAGCCCAGGCTGCTGGCGGCAGCCAGCTGGGCCCCCACCAGGCTGGAGGATTTGGTGGGGTCCAGAGCCACTCCGTGCGGCAGGAACTGTGGCGGGTAGCCGGCGTAGGCTCCAGCCAGCGTCCCCGGGTAGCTCATGCCCGCCGGGGGCAAGGGGAAAACGGTCTGGCCCGGCTTGTAAGGGGAGACGGGGGCCACGAGGCCGGAGCCCAGAACGGAGGTGGAGGAGGTGGCGGTGGTGCTGCTGCAGGAGGAGGCGGAGTCCGATGCGATGGGCTTGGAGCCCGGCGTGCTCTCCTGGTGCTGGTTGACCTCCACGTTAATCCCGGCACAGCTCACGCTAATCCGGCTGTGGCTGATGCTGGTGGTGCCCGGGCCTCCCTCCGAGCCGGAGCTGCCGCTCTTTCCGCAGCCCTCCGAGTCCTTCTTGTCCTCCCCGCCTTTGCCCTCGGCCGGCAGCAGCCCGGGCGAGCAGGCGGAGGCGCTGGAGTTGGGGCTGCCTGTCCTTGGGGTGAACGGCTGGCAGGTGGCGCTCGGCACCCGGAATCCCGACTTCTCCCCGGCCGCGACCCCCGCGGCGGGGGCGCCCGCGCAGCCCGCCGCCCCCGGCTCCTTCTTCTCCGCGCCTGGCTTGGAGTACGGCTTGAAGCTCGATTTGTCCTCCACGCCGATGTCGCTGAGCTTCAAGGGGCCCGACTTGGAGTCCTTGTCGCCTCCGGAGCCATTGGAGGTGACCGAGGAGAGTTTGGAGGAAGGGGATGGGTCCGGCTTCCCTATCTGCGAGCAAGTTTGTGCCAAAAGGGCCAGGGGGCTCTTCTTTGCATCCAGCTGCGGGAATCAGAAGGACACACAAAGAAAGAGATTTAATCGGGGTCTGAGAAACCCCCCTTGCTTACATAGGACTCTTGTCCCGTAGGTTTCCGCAGAGTACAGCCTGGAAGTAACGAACAGTTTGTGCGCATTCATCAACTTGACAGCCCCCTCCCTTGAATGCACCATTTTCCATAAAGCCTTTAAAAAGGGCTGGGGATTTTCGTATCCCTGCGAGCTCGCCGCGGCCACCTTCAATGCCCCCAGCGGCCCGGGCAGCGCGGAGCTCGGCGTCTCGGCGTCGCTCGGGCCGTGCTGGCCCGCAATCCCGCCCGTGAACTATAGCGACTGCAGCATTTCTGCACCCTGACTGCTGGCACTATTTATAAACAGAGCCCGAGCTAGCCGGCGAGCAGGGCTGCCCGGGAGAAGAGTGTCCTCGCTCCGCAGAGACCTTAATGAAATCATTCATTCCCACGGACACACCCTTCCCACCACCAGCTCTGTTTCGAGTTTCGGTCCCGCAAACAGCGAGCTAGGCAGAGGGGGACCAGCAACCTCGATAGAGCAGAAAGGGGACCAACAGGCGCCCCGAAGTACAGATCCGTGTCGGTACTTGAAAGGAATCGGTCGGCGAGCTGAAATAGTTATTCTGCCGCACCCGCGTTTGAGCCTGTCGCTCTCCGCGCCGTGTCGTCCCGTCCCGTGTGTGTCCCCCCCACCCCAACACACTCCCTGCAAAAGCAAGGTTGTTTGGCGCTCGGAGAGCTGCTTATTTGAGTGGCCGGATCGTGACCCCAGCGTGGATCGGTTCCTTCCACCCACCCCTCCTCTCAAAAAGCAGAGAAAAAAAAAAAAAGCTCAAAATAGCAAAAAAGAAAATATTAATTTTACACAGGAACTAGACATTATCCCAGTAAACACGGAAACAATACCCAGGAGCGGCTCCTCGCACTAACTCGAGATCAAAAGAAGCCCCTGTCCCGGTGTAAATGCATTTCAAAGCGCAGGAAAGTGCCGAGGGCGGCTGGCGGAGCCGCCATGCACAGCCAGCGCCCGGGCAGGGACGAGGAAAGCGGCGGGGGCCGGGTCCTTACCTCGATGGGGCTGACGGGCGTGGAGGGTAAAGGCTGCAGGTATTCAGGGTGTAAAATGTGTCCAGTCCGCGCCGTGAGCATTTTCAAGACTTTGATGGGAAGGCGGTTGGCTTGGCGTAGCGGGTCCGAGGGGGGGACGGCGTGGAAGCAGGGCTTGGCGGCGGCGCTGCTGCCGTTATTCCCAGCGTGCCCGTTCGGCCCGGCGAGGTCGGCGGCGCTGCGGCTGCGGCGGGGGCTGCCTCCGGGCTCGCTGAGGCTGCTGCTGCGCTTACTACTTCTTATAGCAGAAAGCGAGGGCGATGTGATCATGACCCAAAACCTCGCATGAAAACTGGGGCAAGTGGCGCCGCTCGCACTCGGAAACGCTCGCTCGCTTTCTGCGGGCGAGAAAGGAAAAAAGCCACACGCCCCCCGAGCAGAAAAACAAACATACAATGTCCCGTGGCTCTCTCTGGCGGGGAGGGCGTGGGTGGGGAGGGGGAGGGAAAGGGGGAGCCGGCCGGAGAGAAAGAGGAGGAAAAAAGGCCGAGTAATCCTTGGGCTGTGCTGGGGGCGGGGGTGGGGGCTGCGAGCGTGTGCCGCGGTCCCCCTCGGCCGCTCTCAGCTCCCCCGGCTGGCGCGGCGCGGAGCGCTCGCCTCCGCCGCTCAGCTGTGATGCGAGCCGCTGCCCATCCAGCCCGGGATCTGGCAAAGAAACTCACTTCAAAAGCAGCTGAATTAGTCTGAGATTAAAGCCTTTGCCGCCTTCCAATCAAATGGGACCCCGAGGTGATTGGAGGGTCAAGGGGATGTGACGTTCCCTTTTCTGGGCTTTTTTTTTCTCCGGTTTTAATGGTCTCTCGCTCTTTTTTTTTTTTTTTTTTTTTTTTCTTCCCTTTCTCGTCCGCCTTCCCTCTCCCCTCCCCTCCTTCCTTGTTTTCGCTCCTAGGATGGGATGGGCGTTAATTCTGTGTTTCACATCACGCGCTGCGAGCGTTTTTCTTCCTCCGCAGGCAGCGCGGATCGCGCGGCAGCGGCGGGGCGGCCGCGGGGCTGGGGGCGCCGCGCCTGCCGGGGGGCGGCCGCGGGCTCCGCCGCCCTCCCTTCCCCCGCCCGCCCCCGCCGCTCGCACACCGCCCCGAGCACGGCCTGCCGCCCGCCACGCACGGCACGGACGGGCCCGGCCCGCGCCCCCCGCCCCCGGGCCGCTCCGGGGCCGCCGCCGCGCCGTGTCCCCTCCGGGAGCCGCGGAAGGGCGCGGGGCGCTTTTCCCGCCCCTCCCGCCTGACAGCGCGGGGAGGCCCGGACGAGAACCTGCAGAGCGCCGGCCTGCACGTCGCCGGCGGCAGCGGGCGGGAGCCGGGGCGCTGCGGCGCGGCTTGCGGCGGCGCGGGGAGCGCGGCGGGATTGGGGGAGGTCGTCACACGCGGGGCTGTCACGCACAGCCCGCCGCCGCCTTTCGGGACTCTCCGCCCCGCCGTCAATTGTCAGTGCTCCCCAACCGCAATCAATCAGTTATTTGTCAGCCCCTGTCAATCCGCCCTTGATTTATGTCAGCTTTTGTTGCTGATTACAAGCCTGGTGTGACTTGAAGGGGGAAGGAGAGAGAGAGGGAGAGGGAGGAAGAAGGAAAGAAAACAGAGGGAGAGACGGGCTCCTCGGGAGAAAAAGCCTTTTAATTTACGGAATAAATCCTTGGAGTAAACTGGATTTGTTTGCCAGCAACCCGTAGCCCTCCCCAGCTCCTCACTGCCCTGTCGGGGAGGGCAGCTGGACTCCTCTTCCCCTTCCCTCTTCGTCCTGTTCGAAAGTGTCCTTCGTCCCTGCACCCGCCGGGCTAAACCGGTCCCCAGCAGCGGGGGCCTGGGGAGGCGGCCCCTCGCCCCGACGAGAGTACTGAGAGTACCGGTTCGCCATTTATGTGCTGGATTTTAAGCTAGGCTGTGTTGAGAGCCTTCTGGGTACGCTCACGGTGTCCACCCGGGCGTTACATTGGTCCTGCTTTGTGTCTGTGCGCTGCCGAAGGGTACCGAGTCCTCTGCCCTCAGCCCCGTTTTTACTGGTGCCGGCGGATGCCCCGAGCGGAATCCGCAGCCCTTCAAGTCGCTGGGTTGCCTTTTTCTTTTCTCTTTGTACTTTGCTTCCCACTATCCCCCCACCTCCTCATCCCATAACATTTTTTCACAGGCAAAATGTGTTAATCAATCTTTTACTTTTGTTTCCGGATCTGACATGGTGGCCCACACAATCTACAACATTAACAAAAAGGTCACTTAGAGATAAAACACGTTTGACAAGTGAAGAACAAGGCAAGTGCTTTAGGGGTCGCGTCCAATTCCTGACCTGGACTCCAACCAGAACAGGCGCTGATCCTGGAAGGGTTGGACGAGAGGAAGGACTTTCACTTTCTCACGTTTAGATTTGCTGAACCCAGTCCTTTTTCTTCGCTTGAAACACCGATCTGTCCTAGTCCCTAAACAGATGTGTCAGATAGTCTTTAATGACCCGCTCTTCTTACGAGGTACATGAAAGGCAGGTTTTGCTCGGTATCCCCCCCTTCCCCCGCCAAGAGGTACCCCTTAAATCTTGCAGCGCAGTGAGTATATCTGCTGTATTTTATTTAAACCACTTTGCTCTTTTACTACAGTGTATAGAGTAGGATAAATACACGGAACTCCTCTAGCTTTAATAAAGATGCGATTAATTTTAACAAACTTTTAAATTTCTATCTTTTCTCTGAAAGATAAGGTTTATTGGCACAACTTCTCAGTGGAGAATCATAAACGTACTTTCATTTTGCAGTCACCGCGGTCATCTTGCAGGACCATCAAAATTAAAAGGCAGGGGAGAGGAGGTAGAGAAAGAAATCTTGCATAAAACCCACGATATTGCAATAGGACTGACAAGACCCACAACTTGCCCTCAAGGAACTCCCCTACCCCCCCGGCCCCCCTCCTTTATCTAGAGTGGAAGTGACTTGAATCTGCCCCAGGTTTTCCCCCAGTTCTTTCTTTTGTTGTCAAGTCCAATTGATAAATGGAGTGCAGTAAAACTCTGGAAGAAAAAAAAAAAAAAAGCTGAAACCTTCATTTGTGTTCATTTGCATTAAAGTGCTTGGAACAGCTGTTTTCCTTACAGGACCGGGGAGACTCCTATCTGTTTTCTCGTTGTATTTATCCTGCCTCCCAGGGTGAAAGACTAAAGATTAATTGTCTTAAGGTAGAGTCAGCTGTGGGAAGGCTCTCCCTCCCCATTTTTCCTTCCCTCTCTCTTTTCTTGTGGAGGTGAGGGTGATTTCGGGAAGGGTTGTTTTACTTGTAAGCCAAGGAAGCAGAGGCGATAGTCGGTACTTGTATAAAACAGGCAGCGCACCGACGGGAAAAGCGGGGGACGGAGCGGGGGGAACAGCACGAGCCCCGGTCTTTCTGGCTCAAGTAGAAGCATCAGAGGGTAATTTAATTAGCAACTTCAGAGGACAGCTTTTTCATTTGCTTCTCTTTTTCATTTTTTTTCCTCTCCCCTCAGCCTTTGAAATGAGATTTAAATCTCACTCGGTACTGTAAACTTTTTTATGTAGAACCTTGTAAAAAAATCAGCCCCAAGACATCTCCTCCCCTTTGCGCCCTCCAAAGCATTTTTGAGCTATGAGAGCTTATTCACCGCGCTTAACACACGCAGAAAACGATTCCCAGCGAGGGGCTCGGAGTTAGGATGCACACGCGTAGGATCGGGCGGGCGGCGGGGCTGCAGCTTGAAAGCGGTGCGGAGTTTGTGATTTGCCTGCTGCGGGCTCCTTTCCTCTCCTGAGCCGAAGAAGAGCGATTCTGTCCTGCTCGTTACCTTCGCGAGGGATTCTTGTTTAATGAGTCCGTGCAGACGGTTTGCTGTTTGGCATTTACTTGTGTAGTCTTGTTGAAGTTTTGGTGGCTGTTGCTTTTATTCCTTTGAAAAAAAATTCCAAGGGTTGGAACCCGTCTTCCTCTTTTTACAAAGGAAAATTGTAACTTAAAAAAGAAAAAAAAAAGGAGAGCAAAGGAGGAATTAATTAACAAGTGCCAGTCCACACTTTCCTTTACCTACCAGCTATTGGCAAGCATGTCAAGTCGATTTTATTTGCACACAATGGAAATGATTTATTTTCTCTTAAAAAGGAGTGGGCTGGCAGATATTTGAGGAGGAGAGGAGAGCGAGAGCGAGAGAGGAAAAAAAGTTTGAAAATGCCTTGAACTATTCACTGTCGAGATGGCTAATCAGTATTGAGGCTCGAGGGCACTCGGGCAGCTTTTCAATGCGGTTTTCCTTTCATCTCAAGCTGGATGGAGGCGCTCAATTAAAAGCCTATCAGTTTGTAAGTAAATCAACGCCTATCAAAGTTGTCACATCAAACAAAACGATTATTATTGCAGCCCGCCTCCCCTATTAATCTCCCTCTAAAATAATCCGCTTGACAGGTCAGGCTGGCGAGCTGCAAACCCTGGTCAGGATCACCCAAAAAACCCGGACTGCCTATTTTTCCCTCGGGAGAGCGAACTGCAGAAACCTCGACACCAGCGTGCCTGCTCTGAGAGCTTGCTCTCTTGCCATTTAAGTGTCAGCTTCTGTAGATCATATTGGAAAAGGGCGTTTAGTCTTTTAAACGGAACAGCAGCGACCCTACAGGCCCTTTAGTTTAGCTTGTTTGTTTGTTTGTTTTTTCCTTCTCCCCCCCTTTATTTTCTATCTTTTCGAACAAGACTAAGATGTTAATTAGCAGCAGCAGAGTTGCTGAGTTGTGTCTGGGTTATGTTTCTCTGTGTAACACAATTCAGTTACATGTCTGTCCATCCGGTGCGTCAAATTTATTTCCTTTGATAGTACTTACATTTCACTATCTGCCCCAAGGTTTTTATTAAGATATACATTGCAATACATTTTTGTAGATGGTGCATCTTCTTTCTTTTTATTTTTTTTCTCACACGAATGATAGTACTTCATATAAGAAGATAAGAAATGTGATGGGTTATCAGAAATACACCACCACAATTTGGTACATTTGGAGAGAGGCTTTTTTCCCTTTTTATTTTTATTTTTATTTTTTTTTAATGCGAGACTGCATGTGCTCAGCTGATAACTGATGCGTCTGCCCAGGTATCCAGCAGAGGTGAGGGGTATTTATTCCAGAATATTGTTAAAGTGAATAGTTGGAAAGCTTGCCAACATGAAGTAAGATTTCCAAACCTCTCCTCTGTTCGCATAGTACCTGAAAATATTTACCCTTATGATTGTAATTACTTTCCTAACACATAGAAGCAATATATATTTTACTCTGCATGAGATGTAGGTAATCGTTTTATAAGCGGTGATAATTTCAGAGCCATCTTCAAAATAATAGTCACGTTTAAGCGAACGTGAATTTTAGAAGTCAGTGGCATTTTTACTAAACGAGCAGAAAATCACTTTTGTTTGCTTGTTTGGCTGGTTGCTTACTGCTTTTGGAAACATAGCTTCACCTAGAATGTTTTCAAATGCGTTTGTCTAATTTTGTTCCTTTTGTTACACCGAGATAAGGAAGAGATTAATGCACCTAATAATAAAAAGACCCCACCCCAACCTTTCTCTTTTTAGCCCTTTGACAGATTTCCCTCTTGACATTGTTTCATGTGTAAGTGTGAAAATTTTTACTCCCGTGTCGGAACCCGTTTGCCAACAGCTATTTTCCAAATCTACCCTCTTTTATGTCTAAGGTGTTTCTTATGCAAACAGCTGTTATTTAAAATATGCCTTAAGGTAACTTTGTAGAGGGAGAGGGAGAGAGCAAGTCAAATAATTGCAATGACACGAGCAAGGCTGGGTATGTTTCCTGTTAAGTGCATGGAGATTTTTAGTGTCATTTCATGTTTTTAAATGTACTACGATTAAAATCATCGAGCCCAAAGCGAGCGAACACATTTCCTAATTTGTACATAAGTAACTTGAATTGGTATTTGGCGTCTAGATTCTAAGAGTGGGGGGGAAAAAAAGTCTTGTAGCTTTTGTAACACCTTGGTCTGATCACTCCATCTCAGCAATCATAAAGGCATCTTTGTGTTTATCTTCTGCGAAAGCCTGGAGGCTGCGGGAGAGAATTGTACCAACTAAGCACATATTTGGTTACAGTAATCCCTCAGAAATTAACCATGGCACACAATGGAGGCGATCTCCAGCTCTGTCACTCGGATCCCAAATGCGGAGTGTTTATTGACAACTTTGTTATGGAAACTGTGCAGATCAACCAGATGCGTCTTCCACAGGGAGGTACAGTGTAGGAACAGCGTCCTTTGAGATATGAGGAAGAGTTTTGAGGATATGGCTGGAAAAGGCACTGGAACCCAAATAATTAACCTTATCTAAACACCCTAATGACAAATGAACAATGATCCTCCACTCAATTACAAAACAGCTATGTTTGGCAGGGGCAGAAAGAAGATATATATGTAATATATCTTCGCTATTTTCTTGAAACAGTCTAGGTCCATCATCCCAAAAGGTTAAAATAATCTTAATTTTAAATAACTATTAGCTTGTTTTCAGTTATCCCTAATGGTGCATTTAGGTCTCCTCTAATCCCCACTGCTTTCATTTTTAGCTTTTTACACCCTAAAATTAATTCCACCTAAAGTACATTTTTCATTTTGTACTGTACTAGCGACGTGCAAATAATTTACATCAGCGTTCATCAGGACTGTCCTGAAGTGATGGATCATTTTGTTGAGTTGCAGTAAAAGTGCAGAATGATCTATAATGATGTAATATATACATTAAAAGGGTGTCTGGATGATCAGAGTTTTGCTAAAAATGTAAAAGGGCTTTTTGATTGATAACAGGGTTGCTGTTTTTCTGCAAAGGCTGTCACAGGCTGACACAATGCTTGAGTTATTAGGGCAGAGAAGGGCAACCATAAATTTCCAACGTCAGGCAAAAACTCTCTTTATTGTCTATATGATGGATGGGCCTCCGTACTAGACACCAAATACTTCGTATCACCCTTAAATGGGAACACATTTTTCGTGGCCATAATTCATGTTTTTTAAATAGAAAGTTTGAAATGCCTGCCTATATTTCACAATCCTGACATATTTATGAATCACTCCCTGCATGCAAATATAATTATTTAAAGCACTGAGGTGACATATGGGTTAGAAATGTACCAAATGCTGTTAGCGGAGTGATTTTTTTTAATTCCCTAAATTGAACACCATAGAAAACTCTGCCTGTCTGTTCAGATCAATAAAGTCGAAGGTGAAGTTTTACTGATTTTGTCAGTGCCACATACAGATATTCGGTTTTGATTAGGTGAAGCTGACAAAAGGGAGTCTTTTTGCAATTACCATTAGGTTAATGAAAGAAACACTCATCTTTCTCCTGGCACCCCCACGCAGGCATACCCGTTTTCCCCCCTTTCTTTTCGGGCGATGAACTAGCCGGAGGTAGATTCGACAGGCTTTCCCCCCCGCCCCGGATTTATTTTCCGTCCAGCTGCGCTCGTCTCGGGGGAGTGCCGGTGTGCCGGCGGGAGAGGGGGCTGATGAGAGCGGGCTCGGGCAGGGCTCTCGGGCAGGGCGCTCTCCCGGCCGCTCTCCCGGCTCGCCGGGCACCGCGGGGCCAGCCGCCCGCTCCGCTCTACCCGCGGGCTCGGGGCGAGCACCCCGGCGGCAGCGCAGCGCAGACGGCCGCTCCGCTGCTGGTTCGCTTCAGCGGATTGCGGGGAAAGGCATTCCACCCCCTCGGCGGGGAGCCCCGAGCAGCAGCGCCCGCGGGAGGGCACGGCGGGGCCGGGGCCGGGGCCGCCGCCCAGAACCGCGGGGCTGCCCCGCGGCCGCCGCCACTTCCGCCGGGGCGGGCGGGGCCGCCCGTGTCCGCTCCGCCCGCCGGCTGCGCCCGCCCCCGCCGCGGGCTGAGCGGGGCCGGGGCCGGCGGGACGCGGAGCTGCGGGGGAAGCGGCGCTGGGCGGGGGCACTCGCGGGTCACCCGCGCCTCTTCGCGGCGCCCCACCGCAGCCTTCGGCCCGGCTCCTCCTTTCGCGGGCGGCTGGCTGTGCCCGCGGAGCTGCTTACTCATCCTGAGGGTCTGACCCGTAACACACACCTTTGTGTTTGATTAATTGGAACTCACGTTATTTTCAGTAGAGCTCGAGGGATGTGGGAATCAAAATCAGAGTATCTTGAATATTTTTTTTCCCGCGGACTTGTGTGCAAATGTGTAAAATATTTGCACTAGTCCAAACTTACTGTAGCAGGCTGACTCTTTGCCCATAAAATGTTAAATCAACCATGACCAGACTCATTTTCCCATGTCAGCCAAGAGGACTCTGTAAATCAACACATTAGGGCTTCGCTGGATAGGAGCTGCGTGTGCTTCATGCAAAATGGCCCTGACAGTCGCTCTCGTGGTGCTGAGGTTGTCAGCGGTGGCTGACTGCAGCATTGTCAGGTGGCAGCAGGGAACCTTGCAGGTAGAGTGCAAAATCATTGGCGACACAACATGCAAGAGGCTGACAACTGGCATAACAGAAGGAAATTATATGGGTTGCTTTACCTTTTGATGTGATTGTGTTTTTAAGACTCCTAGATGTTTTGCAAAGCCTGTTGCACCAGCCTGGACTGCTTAGAAGAGCCTGTGTCTCCCCTGAGGGCCTGCTTAGTTGGATGTGAGCAGAGATGTTCTGCTGGCACTTCCTACCATCCCAAGGTGGAACCCACTTAGAAGCCATTACAGAAAAGCTCATCCCAAGGTTAGGAAGGAGTGTGTGATAGCTAGACCTGGAAGCAAATGAATACAGTGGATAAATACAGCTAAAAAAAAAATAGCACTGGCCATATGTAGCTGTGCCTAAACAACCAAGACATACTCCATTCTTTGTTCAAAAAAGAATGAATCCCCCCAGCTCTAAACAATAAGTGTTCTGTAAAAAGCCTCAGCCAGCCAGTCCTTATCTAAACCACTATCTCTGCGTAAGGGTTCAGATACTGGAAAGCTTATTGCTGGGTGCTAGCAGGTTGAAAGGAAAAGGAGACATAATACAACATATAACAAAATAATATCACTTCTTACTACCACACAACAAATATCAGTAATTACACACATTGAATCAGATTAGATTCAGATATCAAGGTAAAGCTTTGTGCTGTATTTCTTGAAAGGGGCCTCAGCTTAGAGAAATCATTATCCAGTGCTCCTTGCTGGATTGCCTCCCACTCAGAGGAGTGACCCAGCTATGACCCAGACTCGGAACACTTGTGTATAAATTTAATTTTCAGCATTACATCATTTCAGCTGGAGTCTTACCTCTTTGCTCATTGTTGTGCTATGTGGCCTACCTGGAGGTAAAGAAAAGATAGTAAGAAAATGTGCCAAATATTAGAAAATGTAAGTTCAGCTTAAAAGTGCACACACACCCACTTCTATCCTGTGGTCAAATGAGATGAAATGACTGAGCCACCAGTAAGGTGGGAGGAAAAGAACTTAAATGATTAAATTTAAAATCTTACAAGATGACAAAAGGAACATTTAAGGGTTACTTATGAAGGGATAATACAAACTCTGCTTGCAAAATTTTCCATGTTTAAAAGAAAAGACATTAGCCAAACAAGTGCCTGTAGCAACATTTCTTCTTGATCACTACTCTCGACACCTGAACAATGAAAACTTGTTCTTCTAAATTCAATGTGCTTTCTAAGGGGAGTTTTGCTTTTGAGATTAAGCCCTCGTGTTATTTCATCTAATTGTAATTTTTTATTTTTAATTAACTGAGCAAAGTGCTCCCCTTTATGTAATTTCTTTCCCATAAAGAACCCCTACCCCAGACAGATTTCTTTCTTTTTTCCTACATCACTCACATAAAGTTCATATCCTTAAAGGATGACAAAGTAGGCAGTAGCATGAGAGTGTGAAGAGGATTTTTCCCTGACCAGTTTCATTCAGGTACTCCCAGCTCTGATAAATGTACTACATTTAGTATTATGAGTAGAGATTAAGGACCCAAGTCCTTACAGTAAATTCTGTTCAAGTAAACTTCTTAAACTGTGGCCATTGAGGAGCAGAGACTGGACAGAGTTAGCAACACTTAAGTTTCATTTCCAGGTCCACCATTAACAGCGTTCAACTACATTTTGCAGCTCTGTATCTGTGAAACAGTCCTGGTATTTAGTTTTCCATTACAAAGAGTTGTAATCAGGATAAGACAGTAAATGCTTTAGTGCATTACCATGGCAGAAAAATACAAGAACATAATCTCACACTGCCTGTAGAAAAGCTCCGGCATTATGCGGCGTGACTGGCTGTGTAATAGCATAGTCAAATCAAGAGGATCATCTCATTCCTGTTTGAATGCCATGATTTCTTGTCAGAATTAAATATGCTGGTGCTGCTGCAAGTTCCGTGTTTTGCGTTAGTCATTGGAAACAAACAGGCATCATCAAGGCTTCTTATTCCTCCACTAATTTTCAAATTCATTAAATGACGTGATACAACTTAGGCATGTGATGATGACATTTGGTTCTTTAAATTAGTAGTTGCTACCTATTTCTATAATATCTGACGTTAGTGTTCTTACTGTTTACTTTATATTTATACAAGATGATGTTTTTACCCATGACCTTGAAATCATGAATAATTATGCTAGTAGGACAAAGGTACAAATGCTATTATTATATTGCACTGGTAGTCTTGTTTGAGTGTCATTAATATACAAGGGGAAAATCAATTAGCAAAACATCATTTTTGAAATGTAATTTATTAACACTGTGTAAGAGTATTCTTTGGTTGAATAGCTCTAAGACAGAGATAATATAATGGCATTGTGGCTACTCCAGTTAGGGCTTGCACCTTCTCTCCATGGACTGAAAGATTAAATTTTCTCATTCACTTTTGTATGAAAACAATTGCAGCAGCTGTTTTGGTTCAGTAATCACCCATTGTCTCATTCCCACATTCCCACATGATCTAAATGGGAACTTCCCAAATTTAAGTGTGATGCCTTCATATTTGTTATGGATATTTAATATCAAAGTATGTTAATAAAAAATGGTAATGGTTGAACTGAAATGATAATATTCAAGAAAAACAGTAAACATTACAACCCATTTTAAAAAGATGCTTCACTTTCTCTGGACTGTTGGTATCCATTTGTATCTGTTGTTGTTAATAATAAGTAATATTAATAAACCAAAGGGGAAAAAAAATCTGGATGCCTTTTTTGTTACTCATCATGAAAACTATGTAAAATAGACAGGATTTTTTGAAAGGATATATTTCTAATTATGGCACTTATACAAACAACTGTGGAGCTGTAATAGGCTCTTTATCATGAAGGTAAAAGCTGTTTTGGGCAGAACTGCCTCCTTTCAAATACAGCTCTTAAAATCATTTGTACAATAAAGAAAACTGGAGCTCAGTTGTGGATATGGAGATAAGTTGATCTTGATTTTTTTGGCCAACATTTGAAATTTCTCTGACTAGGATGACATGAAGATCTCTGTTATGTGCAGTAGCAAAGGACAAGATTAGTTCAGCTGAGTTCTGGGTGAGCAACCTGGTGTAATGCAGAGAAAAGTTGAAAGGAAATATGGTTCTTTCCTGTGGCAGTCTGTAGTTCTATTTATGTATTTATTATGGAGTAATGAAAGCAGTAACATTTTTACAGTGAACAGTAAATAATCATGGGATGCCAAAATACCCAGTCCAGGGTAGGGTATATTTATGTTTGTTGTATACACACACACACAAAAAAAGTGCTACCTCTTGGAGGAGTGTTGGCTAAAGATGGTTTGGTATTTTTTACACAGTCTTGGCTGCATGTCTCTAGATAGATCAAATGTTTATCAGTTGTTCCCTTATATCTTCCCAGAAGGTCTGTGTATGCTTGCTTGTGAGATATTATTAAGTACTCCAGGAAAAAAAAAATCTTTAAGAGCTACGGATTTCTCCAGTTAGCTGTCCTCAGTGTGGGCACTAGAATACCAAAAGATCTGTGCACAGGGGATTTCCTAAGACTTTGAAAGGCAGCGTGAATTTCATCCTTAGAAGTTTAAGAACTGAAACAGGCTCCTGAAGTACAGAAAAATTAATTTAGCAGTTATAAAGACATCAAATTGATGACACCAGAGAATGAAGTGCAGAATGTCCTCCCCTGCCTTGCCAGAATAATTAGAGAACAGTTCATTCATATCCTCTCTGTTGTTTCTGCAAAAATATCAGTCGTGTGACGGGACTTCTGTGATGGAGGTGCCTAGAAATTCAGCTCATGGATTATTTAACAGCCAGAGAGTGGCAACATCTTTGATACAGACTTTCAGACAGTAGCCAGTGTTACTGGCTCCATGTTTTACCTTCCAAATGTAAAGTTATTTGAATTTTTTACTTCTGCTCATATACTATGGATGACTTTGATTCTTTGCCCTTTTCCTGCTAAGGATTTTTACTTCACCTTTAAGTGACAAGTTTAGATATCAAGTTCTTGATTTTTGTCAGTTTAGGTCAGTTGTGAGCACAGTTTTGGAATAAAAATGCTTAGTCTTCTGCCTTTCTATTCCATATAAAATAAAATTGCCTAAAGATATCCACTGTAATCTAATCTATGATATTCTGATATGTACGCTATCAACTTTAACATTTTTAAATCTTAAGTGAATATATAATATCACTGTTTAATACAAATAGATCTGAATTATCATAAATATATTTAATGCATAATGCATGTCACTCAGGTATTATTGTCAGTAATGGATGAGGAACAACACTAGGATAATTTCTAAAAGTAGAGAAAATAATTTCTCTGTAGTTCATGTTTTTCATGGAGTTGGTTTCTAATAACAACATTTTGGTCATAATATATTTCTAGCATAACTTAAATGACTTGTGCAAATTACTGAACTAACCTGAGTGCTTTTATTATACCCTAAACACTGCAAGTGTCTTGCATTATAAAAATTTGTGTAAAACCTGTTCAGCTCTTTTGTTTGCTTCAAGTCAAACAGTAAAACATATTTTTCTTGCTTACAAAGTGAAAAAGCCCTCCCCTTACCTCTGTGTGTGAATTGTGAGGTGCCAAGGAGTTGACAGGAACCTTAATGACAACTCTGTTTTCCCTAATAGTGGGGAATCCTTAGATGATAGAGATTTATGGAGAGAACACGTGTCCCCAGTGAAGGAGGGAGCATAGCTCAGGCACACTGTGGGCTGGAGTGGTGCTGAACCCAGCGTGACCACTCTGGGGGAGGGTGAGCTGTCACTGCTGGGAGCTGGCAAAAAGCTTTCCTTCATCTTTCCAGGACTCTGAGGTGTGCCAAGCCTATCAGAGGCTGTGCCTGCCCTGCCAGTTTAAGGTGCTCTCAGCCCATTCCACATAAACAGGTCTCGGAGCTGAGGCTTTCTTCTCTTTCAAGGAAGAAATACAAGGCCATTATAGACTTACTCTTCAGTATCTGGCTCAGAATGTCAATGGCAATCTTAGTGACTCCTAATAAAATGCCAGGTTGGGCATAGAAAAAAATGAAGTGCCAGAATAGAGGTTGCCTCTACACTCCTGATTCTGTTGTTTAGTTCATTGATGTGATGACAGTCTTGAGGTGTTAATGAAGATTAAATTATACCACCCCTGTATCATCCCTGCCTCATTTGGTGCAAAATCTGCAAGACAGAATGCCAAGAGATCGTGATTTGTCACTGACCCCTTTGAGAGGTATGGTAGCAGCAAAATAGAGCAAAGTAGCCTATATTTTTTCACCCACACAGAACATAGAGAAGTCTGATTAAACATGAGAAACCTGTAACTATTTCCATACCAAGTTAGAGGACTAAAAGCAAGAAAGGATTGTAAGTTAAGGTATTAATAATAAAGCAATTTTAAACCAGTAAATTATGAGTACTAGATATTAGTACTAAAAGTATACAGGAAAATTATGCAGTTTTTCTTGCTAAATAAAGGTTACATTTAGGATATGCACCTGCAAACACACTGGTTTGCCATTTTGTAATCAGTGATAATTATAGTACCTCAGCAACAGGGTAAACAGGACAACCTTTATTTTGCATATCACAACACGGAAATAAAATTATTTTCTAGTGGCATTAGACTGGCAAATTTTATAGAATTAATATGATGTGAAACTGTATGGGTAAATTAATTGGATACATCAATTTTTATTGTTAAAACAAGCATAAAGTAGCCTGCATTTACTTTAAGGGAGTCAGTTGAAAAAGCCTTTGCATCCAAATGATGCAAAGTGGAAGTTGTGTTCAGTGTGAGATGCTTAGCCTGGCTGGGGGGTGGGGGGAGTTTAGTAGGGCCTGTACTTCTGTGCCACTGTTTTTGCTGTGGTCTGAGGACCACATCTTGTGGAACTTCTGTAGAAATCTCTTGATCATACATGTTCACCTCTCTCCAAGAATTTGTAAAGCAATGGTTTGTTTCACAAGAAAAGATACAGTCCTGTTAGACCCCAAACTTTGTCCATTGATTTTGCATTTTATTTTTATGCCATCCATTCTACAAGAGGGAAAATACTTTTCATTTTTAATTACACATGCAGAAGGGATTATCACTTGTGGGCTTTATCCCCACTCCTGAGTGGTATTAGCAAGACAGCCAACCTTTCAAGCTATCCTCAGTGTAACTAACTGTAAAATTGGGATATTAATGCTTAATTGCGATGGGTATAGTAGGGCTTAATTGATTAATATATGTAAAATGTCATGAAATTTACAGGTGAATGACATTTTAGAAGTGTTAGGTAGGACTTTCTTTATATTTTAACATAACCAGTATAAATAGCAGCAGGAACTGATCATTATGAACAATTTTTACAAACACATTTACTTATCTTTCCACTGAAAGACAAATTAATATACTGTACAGTGAATACAATTTGAAGTCCTGTAGAAGAGAATTAACATGCATTTCCATTCACATGGAAGGAGAATATGAATGTTAATAAATTTCCTTGTAGATAACAATTTGAAAATATTATTTTCAATATGTCAGTTTATGGGCCAGTATGATGACATATGTATATATATTCATTATATATAAATGGTCATTAAGCTTAAAATAGAATCTCTAAAATCAGTGGACTTGACTTCTTTTTTGCTCACTTACTTGTTTAGCTGATGAAGGCTTTGATCTTAGCTCTTCTGCTTTAACAGAACAATTTAAAATGTTAATATAAAACAGATACCCTCAAACTTTCCAGGTAATAAAAGATTTTCAGACCTGTGGTTACCTTAAAATTAGAACTTTTTCCTGTTTGTGAAAGTGTGGACAGTTCTGTAGCTTCGGTAACATATGTATTTTTTCATAATGAAAAATTAATGGTAGGGAAGAACTGTATTTAACATCTTGCTATGATTTTATAAGAATTAAAATTTGGAATAAGCAGAAATACTCACCATGCTGCTGCCCCTTTGAGGCTATTTCACCAGATTTTTTTTTTCCACATTGTGAAGACCTTAATTTTTTTTCAATAATTTTCTTTTAAGTCAGACTTGAACTTACTGTAAGATCAAAAAAAGAGAAGAAAAGTATCCAAGTTAGCTGTTAGGTCCAAGGTGGTTGGGATTTTCCACAGGAAGCTCCACATGCTGTATCCAGGCTGCTGTATCTGAAGTGTGTGTCAAGCTGCATTTGGGGTTACAAGGCTTCAGTACCATGGCTGGGATGCCAGGTGAGACCTTTCCTGACTGTGTATCACATCCTCAAGAAAAGAAAAAGAAGTTTTAATGCTAAAAATCTTAGTGAAATAGCAATAAATATTTTAATAGGAGGTTCATGAATTGACATAAGGTGGAAACAGCCAATGGACACTGCTTATAACCATACATGACTGCTGCTGCATAACCTCATCTTTGACACATGGTTCTTTGACCATAAAATTTTCCAGCCTCTCTTACTGCATAGCATTGCTTTCAAAGTTATTTACAAACAAAACCTTCTTATAAAATACAGCCTAATGGGTGTTTCTTTCTTGTTTCAGTAGGGAAGTCTAAGTCACTGAAAAATTCAGAAGAAATTGAAATTTAGCTGGCTAATCTGGGTATTTCCTTTTATTCTGAGAATTAACTGTGCATGTTTCTCAAGAGTTTTGGACTGAGAATGAAGTAGTTTTTGTTGGTTACTTCTACTTCTTCATGAACACAATTTGTGTCGTATTTTATTATTTTGCGCTGTATTTTATCCCTCTATCCTGGTGTCCTGATCCATGATATATGTTATGAAAAGGCCTCTTTTTGCTGGGTTTTGTCACATAAATCAAGTTATTCCAATTTAAATCAACAAAGTTGTTGTGGTAGGCTTCTTTTTCCTCCTCAGAGAGAAAAAACAATTAATTTGCAAAAGTTTTATGAATAATAATATTTTAAGTTTCCTGAACCCTTTTTCTATGGCTTGATGTGAAGCCTTTTTAATAATGTTGTGACTAAGTCTTAAACCACAGCATCGTCTGTGACTAGATCTTTTAGCCTTCACTTTTTATTACCAAGCCTTGTCTTACCAAGGTACAGAATCTTCCCCATGCGACCCAAATGTATCAGAGTGGTCTAACTCGCACAGAGTCATGCGAATGACTCTGTCACTCAGACTCACCAGTGTAATCATTACTAGAAATAAATCCCAATTCATAACCCTCTGGTGTTTTTGGGTTATGGCAAGTTAATGGCATTAAAATGTGTTACACTGTCAGCTTTGAAACTGAAATCTTACACCATCATGGTGGAACTCATGCTATCTCCATTTTGATCCAGTGACAAACCCTGGGAGACTTAGAAGTGATTTTATTTTTGATATCCATTCAATCATTGCCTTCTTTTGCAAATATGTCCACTGGTAGCTGTTTCTATTTTGATTTTGTAATGTAGATATTTCTATGCTTGAACCAGACTAGTTTGTTCCTAATTAGTCCTATATGTTTTCCAACACCATCAGCTGACAGCAGCTTTACTCATCTGAGTGGGATTCCAGCAAGAAACATGAACATGGAGAGCTTTATATGATATTGTTATCAGTCTTCTACTATAGTGTTATCAGTCCACTTTCATCTTTACTGGAGAGGAACATTTAATAATCTGAAGCTCTGAGTCATTCTCTTGTGACTGTGGAAAAGGTCCCCATCATGATGGCCAAATATCAGCGTGTTTTTGGATACTTATATATGTATGGAATCAAAGCTGGATTCCAAAATAAGGACAAGAATTTCCTTAAGTTTAGTATTGGTCTGTCTCTAATAATCTCTGCAGTATAAACAGGAAATCTCTTTGGTTTTAGTCTGCTATTTCTTTTGTGTTTCTCACCAAATGAAGGCTTATCAAAAGATTTTTTTTCCTTATTTGTACAGATGGTATTGAGACTAAAACATAACATACAACTTATGGAGGACCACTGTTTGCAATGAATGATGCATTACTTTGGCTCAGCTACTTTCTTTTTATTTTCCCATTTGGATAGTGAGAAGGTCTAGAAACAGGTTTTTGTCAAGAAGGAGTGGAATACTATTGTCAAAGTTGTAATGAATCTAATCCCTATATCACAGGACTGCTTGACTCACAAGTTGGATTTTGTTTCCTGCATTTCCTGTTCACAGTAATGCGATTTTCTTGTTAAAGAACAGTTCCTGCAGAAAATACCTTACCCTGCACAGGGCTTCTTTGTTCTTGCACTTGCATATTCATGATTTTTTTGGTTTTGAAGAACTGAAAATTGTGTGACTAAATTGTGATAGATGCAGGAGAACCTGGAGAACCTAAGACAGAAATGTCTTGTAGGACCAGCAGGTACTATAGAATCTACAATCTACAATTAGTCACTCTTTCTGCTTCATCTTACCTAGGAAAGGTGATTATGCATGAAGGATTTCTCAGTATATATTTTAATGCAAGGAGAGTAGAAGAAAGGAATCAAACACTGAAGTCACCATTCAGGAAGAGTGAAATTAAATGAAACCACTTTGCTTTCCCATGTACTCTCTCACAGTTTCAAGAAGTGTAAAACCTGTTTCTTGTAGTTTTCATGTTTATGTATATCTCTATTTTAATAGACAATACATTGCTTGTGGAGACCTCTGGAACTTTAGCTTTCAGCTCTTCCTTCTTGCATCATGTGTGTGCATGTTCTTTTCCTAGTAGTGTCTCCAGATGCAGAATTAATGCTGGCTGAGCTATATTTATCCCTCCTCACCCAGAAGGATGGGTGGATGAAAGTAATAAGTGAGTAATGGGAAAAGTTGCTGTTTAACAATCTGCAGAGGATGGTGGCTTTTGTTTGGGCTGTGCTCTTTCTTAACCATCCAAATTGTTAGCAACTTCCATACATTTCTGTGGGAATCTTTTGTACTTAAAAGGTACAACAAAAACCAGCGACTGCTTTGGAACTGAACAATAGGGAGCAAAAACATTTGCTACTTAAAATACAGAAGTTATTCCATATTCAAGTGTAGGAGGTTGACTACTAATTGGACTCTTTTCCTGCTTACTGCTCTTCTCAGCAGAGTATCATGTATCTGTTATCTCTGTGGAAGGCTGTGGTTCTCCCCTTTGCTGGTAGAACCTGCTCAAAGGTGGAAGATTAAAGAATGAGGCCGTGAGAAGCAGGGAAGGAACCTGTTTGTTAATGTCAGGTATTCCCACACCTTGGCTAGAACTCCTTCCTGTTCATACAATTTTCTGTTGGGGTAAAGACACATCTTTAGGGACACAGGCTCTTAGGGGCACAGGGCCCCATCCAATGTGTATTTTCAATAGTATATGCCTATTTATAGATAGGTCTCTCTTACTATGCAGTATTGTTTGCAAAACAAGATGCAGAATGTCTTCTTGGAGTAGTCAGGTGAATACAGTTCTTTCTGAGAAAAATTAAAACTAAACAAAACCTCAGCAAAACAGACAAACAAAAATCTCCCCCTCCTCCCCTTCCCCATCCCACCAAAAAAATAAAAGGCCCCATAAACCCCTCTGAAAACCCCAAAATACCTCTGGCTAGTGTGGTACTTCAGTTCTACAATGAGCTGCCAAGACAGCTGGAACAGGGGAGAGCAGCTCAACGAAAGCTGCTCTGGCCTCTGCACCCACTTCCTTTGTTTTTGACCCTTGTATTCAAACACTTCCTGCAATAATTTTGTTTTGTCTTTGAAACCAGCACAGTGTGACAGACAGTTTCTGCCCCAGACATTGTGACAGAGATCTGTAAGAAGAAGATACCTCTGTGAACCTCAAATCTGTTACTTAGAATAGAACTGCAGTGTTGTATGGCCTCAAATTAGACTTTATCCTGGCTTTAGTACCCTTTCCCCCCCGAGTTCTGATTGTTGCATTCTTATGAGGAAGCATCATTGCCCAGAGATGTACAGTTGCTTGAGTGTTGCAATTTGCTTTCCCAGGATTGTGCAGCCAGCCAAGCTGAAATTCACCTATACATAATGGATTGTAGGGAAGTATAGCACCTCAAATATGTTTTGAGTCAGTCGTTTGAGGCTTAGAAAGAAATAATCTCTGTGTATTTGTGCAACATATAATTATAGGAGAAGTGGTAGCAAAAGCTTCCATACCAAGCTCACTGAATTCCTTCAAATTAAAAAAAAAATCTTATGGTCTTATTATTAAGTGTTCTGTGCCTCCATGATTAGCAACAGGACTTTGAAACTTGGCAGAAGGAAAAGCCTGGCATCCTTTTGATGGCTTTATGAAAAAAAAAAATAGAGTGCATAAATTATAAGGGACTGAAACATACAATTTCTCATCTTTGGTTTGTGCTATACATTTAGTTTTGATAACATGTCCAAATCTTGCAATAATCTGCAAGGCTTGCGGATGCCTCATGTCAGCATCTTTCTTCTGTGTGCTGTACTCTAGATGGGACAAACACAGAATCATTCTCACCCTTTAGCTTGGAATAACTCTTGCTGCAAGCGTTGTCTACTTGGAGTAAAGAATTTATGTTTCTTGCCCATCTTTTTACTGGAAATAATAATTTTTGTTATGT
The DNA here is from genome assembly GCF_028018845.1 of Melospiza georgiana. Taxonomy (NCBI): domain Eukaryota; kingdom Metazoa; phylum Chordata; class Aves; order Passeriformes; family Passerellidae; genus Melospiza; species Melospiza georgiana. Next base: position 15,761,366 of record NC_080437.1, on the reverse strand, counting down.
AATACCTACACCAAACAAGACAAAGCAAAACAGAGTATTGTCTACAGTTAGGGTGTCAGACGTAGGAACTGGGTGGTGCAGCTTCAGTTCCCCAGATGACTACAGATAATAAATATAAGTTTTTATACAAATAATGTATCTATTCTATGCTGCATTCTATCAATTCTATTTTCATGGCATAGAGTGTGAATAATGCATTAAAAATGCCAGAACTTCTGGTAATACAGAGCATTGAGAAACTTAGTGATATTTTACCTGGTTGAGGTAATTTACTCTCTGTCTGATCTATAGTCTAAAGGAAACGGAATTCTGTATATTATAAAACCCAACCAACCAAACACCAAAATCCACTAAAAGACAGCTCTGTACCACGGCATATCTTAGGAGAAGTAAGAAATAAATTGCACAATTAATTGTTGCTATGTCCTAGTTGTTGAGGACGTAACTTATTAAACATAATTTTAGCCTAATAGCTATAGCGTGCTATATAGTGTAACATTAGGGATTTTTAATTATATTTGGGTCATACCATTTTGGTCAAAAAAATTGTCATTACCTTTATTGGAAGTGAGATGAGATTACTGAGCACAAATTTTATGAAAGGGCTTTTTTTCCATCATAGCTTTTATGTTCTGTGTTTTGGAAACTCAGCTTATAGAATAATGCATTTTGAAGTATATACATAAACTTACCTTAAAAGAATGCTAACAATGTTACAAAATGAAGCTTTTCAAAGACATCAGAAGATGTTGAACTTCAGGGTGCCTTTGCAATAAAACAGTGAGTGAGCTTATGGGCTGCATTAATTCACAATGCCACGTAGCTTCACTGTGCTCATATCACACTTCTGCCATATAATAGGAAAATAATAACCAAATATATCCCAGAGATGGTTTTAGACATAATTCTGTTTTTCTTGGGAACACTGGAGAATGAGAGAGCCAAAATGCAAGAAGTAGGAAATATATCAGATTGGACGCTCTGCTCTTGAGTAGCAGGAAAGGATAAAACTCAAAAACTCTGGATGAAGGCAGAAATATTAATCCCCCTGTCTTTTTCATAGGAGTCTCCACAAGAATGGAAAAATGTAAATCAAGGCCATTAGTTGACAGTAGGAAAGCAAACCCAGAGTTGTTACATGAGCCTACAGTAGTGTGAGATAACCAATTTTCATTGACTGCTTTTTTGGACTAATTTATCCTGCAGAGTTTCAAACACTCCAGCATGGGCATACTTCTGGAAAAAACCCCAACATTTTAATGTCACTCAGATGTTCTTAACTTTTATAGCACTATATCACACTGCCATACTAGTACTGCTCAAACAAAGGTGTACCAGCGTATTGCACACATATGCAGAACTTGCTTTTCAGATCCCTTTAGCCTGTTTATCATTGGCTGTTAAATATCCTTATAAGTGGCAGTATGAGAAGTAGTTTGGAGATAGGAAAGAAGAAAACCTAATTTGCAGCTGTTCAACTTAGGAATGGCAAATGACATCATTACTGTATTTCTTTCTGTAGGACTAAAGTTCCACTTTATTGTACTTTATCTTTTTTCTGTCAGGGTTTTTTTCCTGCATGTTTCACAGCATGGAGTGCTAGTGATGCTGTTTCCTGGGAGACATCTAAAGTTATTAGTTTGGACATTAAACACCCTGTTTAACTCTTTGTGATTAAAAACAGGTGTAAGGGAAGTTACATATGAATAAAATTTTCCTCTGGCAATACAGAGGAAAATGTCTGTACTACAGTCAGTCTTTCTCAGCTAAATTGATTTAGTTTGTATTCATATCATATTGCTGTGGATACTTATTAACAAATATTTTGAGACAATATTTTCATTATTAGCATCAAGAAAATAAGTTTTATGGATAAACTGTGAACCAAATTTTCTGAAGGTCAATTTGGAAAAATTCTGTTACTTGCCTGAGATTTTTTGTCTGAAATTATTTGCTTCAGAAAACTGCTCAAACACACTATTTTGTCAGGAGAAATTATATATATGTGGGTTTTCTTAAAAGTAGACAATAGTTTATTTGACTTACTCTGAAATATAGGATAATTGTATTTGTGTACATGGAGGCATACATGCATAGTGTGCTGCAAGCTGGAAAACAGACCATTTTGACTAACTCAAATATTTGTATAACTTTCAGTTAATGAAAAAGTCAGGACTGCTATTATTTCCTCTTATAAATGTTCAGTGTTCATTTGAGATGGGGAAATGCTTGTATGCAAAGACTTTATATGAAATGACATAATTCATTTGGTGTTTGGTGCTATGCCATATTTACTGCTTTGTATTAGCTAATTATTTAATCAGTTGGTCAATGAGATATCCTGATTGTAACTGAGTACACATTTTAAGCAACTGACTCCTAAAATGTCACAAAGCTCTGTTATTACATGAAGAACTTATTTCTAAGAAGCAGATCTGATGGGTACCTGCCATGGTTCCAACACATTGCTTCCCACTTTTTTGGAGTTGGTTTCCAGGTATTATTTTGAACTTATAATGCTCTTTATTCAAAGAACAGGTCAGCATATATACATATGTGTGTGTATAAAAGATGTACTGAGCATATTAGTGTTTCTCAAAACCTCTATTTTTTTAAAAGTCCATGTTGGTTTTGTCTGTATGTAACTGAAATATCAAGCAGTTTTGGCAATACTCTGTTAAAAATTTTAGGAAATCTTATTGAATGGCCCATACAGAAGTGCCACCTTCTGCATCTAACTGCAGTGAAAGTGATTATTTAAATAAACAAGTGATTTATATATATATTTTTAATATAAATACACTGTAAAAAAAAGACATTTCAAAGGTCAGCTATAGCCAACTGTCACATAAACTGTTTTAACCTCTACAAAGAATCCTCACAAAACTTTCGTCTTCTGAGGAACCCCAGAAAAATATATTCTGTATATTCTGTGAGTACAAACTTAGTCCTTTGAAGCTTTACTCATTTAGGCAGCTCCATCAAAGCTAAATAAAACCTTCAGATGATGCAGGCTGTGTTGGGCCAGGACTCAAGGTAATGTTTTGAGATGCTCAGAAGTACAAATACATATGGTAAGGTGAAGAACAGCCTAAACCCAGAGGCTGCCTCACATTCATCTGGGATCTGTGCGATCAAGTGACACTGATGATCAGCTGGCTCCAAAGCTGGAGAAGTCCTTTGGTATTTACATTGCACTGGGATGGATTTCAGCTTCATAACAACATGGGGCACAAACTAATGAGCACATTGACTCATATGCCTGAGACTACCTTATAACTTTGTTACAGTTGCAGATTAGATCTTACAAAATAGTCCTTCGGGGGCAGACAGCTGTGAGTTTTCATTGCTTTTGAAAATTACACGCAAGTGACGGGTACTTAAGAAATAAGGGAATAAAGCAGACTCTAAAATTACAAAGTTTGAGAAGTTCATCAATAATCCTGTAGGAAACTGGCAGCAGAATTAGGGTTTTTGAGATGTAAGTTTTCAAAGTCTAGGGAAGCACCACAATAAGACAGTCATCTCTCTTCTCCTTTCCTCTGATCCAGGGAGTTTTGTTTTTCCCTTCCTTTACAGTATAATAGTCCCATTTTGTCACTGCAGTCGGTAGCACTCCCTTTTTGTTACACACCATGGGACTTGGATCTATTATTTATCCACGGCAGATAATAATCTAGGCCATGTCTGTACAAGAAAATGTTGAACTGGTTTCAAAAGAACGACTATAAGCCTGATGCACTTAAAACAGTTTGCCACATCTTTAAGTTGTTTTTGTAATTTAGAAAATTCAGCTCGACTGATTGAAGAGATGATAAAGTCAATTTAAGTCACCTGGTTTAGGGAGCTGCACCTGCAACTTTTCACTCTAGACAAGGTCTTGCCTATTAAGTAGGAGGATCAATGGCAGGTTAATGCAACTGGCAATGTAAGAAGCTGGAAAAACCCCCCAAACTTGCTATTATTTGTGTGGGTTATTTTGTAAACTCTTTAGGCAGGGATTTTTTTCTTCATAGATATCTCTAAAATGACAGCTAACACTCTACTAAAATTAATCCTAATAATGTAGATAATGATATGCTAAATTGTTTTCAATATAGTTATTCCAATTTTACGTGAGTGTAGTATTGAACTGAATTTACTCCACTATAGATACTGTAGCAGTCAGTGGGCCACTTGAGCTGTATGTGTTCATTCTGGTGGGAACCACATGCTTGTAGCTAAAAGAGAGATAAAAAGTAGATATAGAAAGAGGAGAATGTATTGCTTTGTTTAAATTTACAGTTCACATAGTACTTGTTTTTCTTGGCATATATTGTTTACTATATAATCTAATAGATAAATAAAGGCCCTGATGGTTTGAAGCATGCTGAGTGATGATCTGAACTAGCAAGTATGCCTGGATGGAAAACTCTTAGAGAAACAGAGCTTTTATTCATCAGTGTAGGATCAGCTTATTTGCTGTGGCTGAAGGGTTTGATTCTTCTGTCTTACATGATACAAGGAAAATTAGATCATGCAAAGCACTGGAGTGATTTATTCATTGGCCATATTTTGATTTTTATGCATGTTGGCCCATTGACATTTCTAACACAATACATTAAAACAACAGGGAGCAAGAACATTTTTTTCCTCAGCTATTTGCTCTGTGTTTCCTGTCCAGCAGTCACTGAGGAAGGAGGGCTGGCTGTAGTGAAGTTGTAGTGCCACAGCTGTACCAAGAATTTATTCTGTTGATACTGAGAGGTAGAGCAGCAAGTACAGTATGGGTTTCTGCTGTGTTGCTGAATAAACTCAAGAAAGTTGTTTGCAGTGAGGAATACATATCCTCCTGAAACTTATTTCCCCTCACAGCATGTGCCTCCACTTTCAGCAAGAGTGAGTTATGCTATATTAGCAGAAAGGGGAAAAATGAGCCAGGTTTTTAAAGGTGCTTAGGCAGCTGAAGAGGTAGGTAGATGACTAATAGGATTTAGGATCCAAGCTTGGGAAACCTTTAAGTCTCACATAAAATTCTTACAGAAAACCTGTAGCTCCTCTAGTCTGCCTGAGCAGTGATAACCTACTATCATTCCATTATTTTAATTAGTAAATTCTTGTCCTGGAAAGACTCATTTGACAGGGTTTTCTGATCATTCCAAAGGTATTTCTAGTTTCCACACAAATTGTTCTATGTTCTAGAAACAAAAAAATATTGCTATGAGAATGTGGACCTTTCCTGGAGATAGATGTTTCTGGTTTTTATTTTTTTCCTGCAGGTGTTGCTTTACCAGTGACATACATCTCCTTAAAGGTAAGTTATGCTTTATGCCACAAATTAATGAGCTGCCTAGTAGGTGGAAAGTCAGTACAGATAATATTCCAAGTAATCTAGCACCTTATGGGAACTGAAATCCAAGGTGTGATCCCTCCGTCAGTGTCACAGATTGGCAATTTCCATCACTTCTTCCCATGGCCTATTGCAGCACTGCTACAGCCCAGCATGTGGGGCTGCCCCGGCGCTGGGAAGGGCGGAGAAGCTGGGGGAAGGTCTGGAGCACCAGTTTTATTTACGAGGAGCAGCTGAGGGAGCTGGGGTTGCTTAGCCCGAGAAGGCTTGGAGTGAGGGTGGGGGCAGCTTAAGGGAGGGTTTAGAAAGGTGGAGGCCGGTCTCTTCTCTCCGGCAGCTGCCGACAGGATGTACCTCTAGCTGGGCCAGGGGAGATTTAGGTTGGACATTAGGAGGAATTTCTTAATAGAAAAAGGGATTAAACGTAAGAATGGGCTGCCCAGAGAGGTGGTGGAGTCACCGTCCCGAGAGGTGTTAAGAACACAGTGAACGAGGAAAACTAAACCACTTCATGCCACGGTCAAGCTGGCGTGGTGGTGTTCGGTCCTAGGTTGCACTGGATGGTCTAAGAGGTCTTTTCCAACCGAGCTGATCCTGCGAGGCACGGCAGTCTCTGTGTGCCGCTTTGGGCTGATGTTCCAGGTAGGATGTCGCAGCGGGGCCCGGGGCAGCCCCCGGACAAGCATGACCGTGCCCGGGCACGCAGCCCTCGGGCCGCGCCAGCTCTCGCTGCCACCGCCCGGGGCCTGGCTGCGCCCTGGGCCCGGCCGCAGGAGGCGGCGGGAGCTCCGCGCTGCCGCCGCCCCCGGCCCGGCCGCGCTTCCGCCCGCGTCAGCTGACTCTGCCAGGCAGCGGCCCGGCCCGGCACCGAGCCCGCGGAGCCTCCGGCGCGGCCACCCGCAGCATGGCAGGGGCGGTGGTGAGCGGAGCGCAGGTAGGTGTCCGCGGCCCGCAAGGCCGGCCGGCCGCGGCCCCACCTGCCGCGGGCAGCGCGCCCCGGCCGGCGCGTCCCGCCCCCAGCACCAGGAGCGGCTGCTCCCGCTCCGCGCCGGCTCCCGCCCCTCTGCCGGTGCCGCTCCCGCTCAGTGGGAACCGGTTCAGTTTCCAGCCGCAGCGGGGCCGGTTTAGTTTCCAGCCGCGCCGCGCCACGCAGGTATCGCCTCCGTCGCCGCAGCGCTGTCCCGAGGCCGCCGAAGGGAAGGGGCTGAGGAGCGGTGCCGGGGGTGCGCTCCCGGCGGCGGCGGATAACGGCGCTCCGGGCCGGGCTGCGCTGCCGGTGCCGCTGACGTGCGGCGGGCGCGCCCCCGGGGCTCCCGCGCAGCGCGCTCCCAGCGGGATGCGCTCCGGCTCCGAACCGCGCTTGCTCTGTCCGGCTGGGGGGCCGCGGGAGCGAGCTGAAGGAGAAGGAGTGAAATGTGCTAAGTGTTTGTTGTTCCTCCTGAAACCGCTTATGTTTGTTTCGGTTTGGTTTAGGAGAAGTTGGGAAATTAACACAGCCTGCTGACTTTTACCCAGCGCCTTGTATGGCTACTGAAAAAAATTCTTTGTGAAAGTTGATGACATTAGTGATGAACCTGTGACTAAAGTTAGAACTTTTTTCTTCCCCTAAGGAGGAGGAAGCTTGTCTTATTTTTGAAAATGGTTTGCCATTAAACCAGGGTGCTGCCCATCTAATTGCTTCTTTAATCTGGTCACTATTTCTGTGTGGAATTCATATAAATATGTGTGTGATATGAAGGCAATTAATTGGCTAATTTTGAAGCTGCTGCAGGAAACAGTCCCTGTGGTCTCTGTGGTGCACCCTGGCACTGAGTGACCCACTGCCTTCTTCCCTTGAGCATGCCTTGAGCCCCTTAATTTGGCTATGTTCCCAGCATACAATCTTCTAACAGCATAGAGTAAAATGTAATGCTCAGCTGACTGGAAATATTCTTAAGATGTAGCTCCCTTCAATGGGAGAGGATGTGCAGTATTGAGAGTTCATACATGACCTTTTTGGTGACATTCCTTCATAAAGACGTTACTCTATGGGTTATTAAGATTACAGTATCCTTGTAGAATGATCACAGAGACTAAATGGTGATACCCTCTGAAACTAAAGCAGAAGAGAGGTGCAACTGGTATTGATAGTTAACTTATGTTTTGAATATTTTGTAACAACATGTCTTTTTCATGAATTGCATACTGTGTGTTGAAGAGTCTGCAAGAATATCTCAGGCCTCCATAGCCTATCTGATAGTGGCCTTTGTGGGAAACTGAACATTTTGGTGGGGTATTGAGTAGGCCACCAGTAATGACTGACTGTGACCAACCTTCACTATATCTTAGAGAATTAGGTCACAGAAACCTCTATATCCAGTTTTTAATACTGTGTGATGGTCTGTGACTAGTATAGAAAAACCTAAGAAATCTGCTATTACTGATGTGCCTTGCAGCCAAAGAGCTGGAGTCTTGGGAAAAGGATGCTTGCTCTCATCTCTCAGTGGTGACATCTCTGGATATGTACTTGGAAGCTCATAGTCATGTTGAGGGTATTTGAAGAGGAAGCAAAAGGAAGAATACTGAGTTATGTACATTTTATTGTTTCCTGAGTAAATTATTTTGAAGTGAAACAATGAAAATGAAGAAATATTCTCATTTCTTCTGTCTACAGACATCTCGTTTTATATTAGCATTGTACTGTGAGTGTGCTGAAGTGGACTCTGTGGAAGTAAAATGCCTTTACAAGGCCTCAGCATTGAGAGGCCATGATAACAATATGTCATCTGCAAATATGCCTGTGAATAATGTGTTTGCACCAGTTGTGTAAATGTATTTACATATTATAACTGTTCAAAGGCTGAACCTTTGAAACATTTTATGTATTTTGTCTCTTGTGTGCTCTAAATGACATTTGTATGAATCCTTTTCTTCAACTTCAATTCTCGTGGATGGGGCTTTGATGGCCAGGTAAGTTTCTGAAGCAGTGTGTGGCAGGCCAGAGTCCCCTGCTCCTTCTCAGCCACGCCTCCCTGGGTGAAAAGCCAAGTGAGGGTCTGTGCTCTTGCTGTGTTTGTAGCTCCTCAAGACATTCTTGTCCTCCCAGTGTTAATAGGCATCATATTTTAGTTATTTCTGTTTCAACCCATTACGTTGAACCAAATGCTTAATCCTAAGTGTTAAGCTGTTAATGTGATGTCTTTCAAAGGGTTTGCAAGCATTAGTTTAAAGAAATCTACAATTCAGTGAAGAATGATGCAGTTCTTTTGTGCATACCTTTGTGTATGTTGTAAAACACGTTGTGATTATCTTAGATGTAAACTGGAAGAAAACCTCAACATGTTTAATTCAATAAATTCTGTAAAGCATTTTCTGTTATATAGAAACCATTAGGATGCCAACTACCCAAAACAGTTCCTTTCCCTTTTGTTCTTATATTTGCTCAAGTTGTGTGTATGTTCTGGTGCCAGAATATATTGCAAGAGCAGGTCTGATTTAACAAGGGGAAGAAGTTGTTAAACTGAGCTTCAAGCTACCTGTTTTCTGCTCATAAAAATTATTTCACTGTTGTCAGCTTTATCTGTTGAAGTTATTGAACAAAATGAATTAAATGGAATGCCATATAGTATTATCAGATGCAATCATTTTTAGAGCGTAGGAGATCAGGATGACTTGCAGAAGTACATACTGTCAGTCTGCTCTGCAGAGGAGTCTCTGTTTTAACAGAAGGTGGAATACTATCAAAACAACTTTGATGGATTTTTTTTGCATATTTTCCATCCAGTGTATTTTACACTAGTGGAATATGGTATTGAAATTGACTTTATAATTAAACAAATGGATAATAACAGTGTTGTATAGATAGTGGTCTAACATGGTGCTTAACTTGCTAGTTGGTCATTAAGGGAAACTAGGATTTCTGCAGCACAAAATCTGAAATGTCAGTATTTTGAACACAGAAAGGATGAGCCAATATAGATGTGTAGAATTCTTGACAATAGTTTTGAAAAGCTTTGTGAGATTTCTTCTTGATTGTGGGAAATCAAACCAATGACTTCTAAAACGGTATAGCAGAAATAATATAAAAAGTTTAGCTGCTTTACTTTTTGTGTTCTTATGGAAATACTGTCACTCACTTCATCCTGACTAAAAACAAATGAGACCAAACAGAATCTGAGTAGACTGGTTTTGTGCTACCACTAATTCTTCCTGTGTTTGCTGAAGATGGGTTAGATGGGCTGGTATGAAAAATAGTACATGTATGTGAAGGTAATGAGAAGCCAGAAATCTTAAGAAGCTGCATGCTTCATTTTCATGGACATGGGCAGCCCTCTTGCTCTGTCCCTACTGTTTGCTACTGGGAGTAATAATCTTCTCAAGGAATGGTTCCAATGCATTGACCGTACACTGCTGAGGTATTTCTGCACCTAAATTTAGAAAACAACCTTTGTTTGTTGTATATGAAGGGCCAAACTGGAAGATCCTTTGGATGGCTTCTGGTCCTTCAAACAAATTTCTTCTGGAACATGCCAGAATGGTAATGTGAAGTAACATTAGTTCAAAGTATTAACAGTGAAATAGAAGAAATGTGATACATTTAATTGAAGTATTTTTACTGGAAGGAGACAAAACATGCATAAAGACTATAGATATGATAAATATTAAGTAGATGGTATCAATGGGAAAATGAGTTTGTGTGCTAGATATTATAGCTGTAAAATTTATGTAGTTTAAAGCTGTAATGCCAATTTGTTGCATGTTACCATTTTATCAATGAGACAAAATCTGGACAGGGACCCAAATCTACTGATGAAATGTTTCCCTGTTGCTTCTCTTTCTCAGGTGTCCTACATTAGTCAGGACTGTGAAGAAATTCCAGAATTCCTAGGAAGAAAATATGGACACATGGCAAAAAGGCTAGATCTTAGCTTCAACTTGCTAAGGTATGTGGCAATATGTAGTTTTTCAAGTGCAATGTGTAATTCCAACTCCTAAAATAGACTGGGTTTTTTTTCAAGGTAGAAGAATGTACATTGGGTACATTTCAATGTTGTCAAGTGGATGACACTGTTTTATAGATAATGTTTGTCTCCTTTTCTCCCACACTTGGAGCACAAATAACCAGGTAAGTCTGGAAAAGTAATATGTGTTAACATAAATTATGCCCATTGAGAAGTTTATGCTTTGTCCTCTACTTAAATTGGAAAATAAACGTCGTTACCTGAAGAAGTGAAGAATGGGATCAAAAGTAAATTTTCCTTAACCAAAACACAAGTAAGTATGTGCTTCTCTCCCTTTCTAATAATTTTATTGATGGATTTCTGCTTATTACTATATATGCTTTATAATGCTCTTTTCCCAGATGATGTTTTTTGTTCTATGATTTTATTTTTGTGCATCTGTGTAGTTAAGTGCTAAAGCTAAGGACAATTAGAATTTGTAATTCCTTTTAAGTATTTTAATATATCGATTGGTTTAGGATTCTGTAGTATTGCTGTAAGCTACTACGGCATCCCATTTCATTTAATCCTTATAAGAGAGCCTGCTGAGGTGCAGCAGAGTATATTTCTGGTTGAAAAATGTGGGTAAGTATGGAGAAAGAATTTGAGTGCAGTTGTCTGCTTAATAAAAAAATAGTTTTGTGGAGGTAGGGTTGGACTCAACTCATTTCCCTTTAATTTTACTGGGGGTAAGCTTGTCTGCTTGTGAAGAGTAATACAGAAAGTTGTGTGCTGATGCCTTGTTTTCCTAGAAGAAACAACCATTGATTTTTAACTTACTTAACACTCATAAATGTTCTTCTGGGCCTTTGTCAACTCTGAAAGAATGAATCATACATGTAAGAGGTAGCTGAGCAAAGGAGACACTAAATCTGTGGATTGTTGCTGTCTTATACTGTGACTCTGTATCGTTGGATATTGTAATGAGAAAAGAGAATTTTTCTGGGGCACGGGATCAAATGGTAATTTCTTTATTTTGTCCTGAAGGTAATTCAAGGGTTTGTAGGTATATTAAGATTTAGCATGTTGACAAGACTGCTCCTTCTTTACATTTCTGGGAAATAAAGGTGTTTGTGTCTTTCAGTTAACGCATGATTTGAAGAACAATTCTCTGATTTTGTTTCATTTCATAAAGTAAAATAATAACATCAAATATGGGTGTAAAGTACCCTTTTAAAACTCTGATCATATTTTCATAGAGAGCACAATTGGTGATGTATTTCTGAAATCTGTGTTTTCTTTCCTTCTTCTCTACTCAAAAACACTTAGCTTGTTTTTCAGAAGGGATATAATTTGGTTTTATTGAGGTTTGGGGAAGAACAATCAGCTTGTGATGTAGGAGAAGTTGTAGTTGTAAATCTATAAAAGTATTTTAAGACCGGAAATCAGATTTAGGAAAGGGGAGAAGTGGATTTTTTTCTTTTCCTTTGGGAAGCTAATACTAAATGGGATGAGAGCAGTAAGAGTTTCTCATTTTGAGTAGTGCTTAGGTTTATTAAGCGTATGGAAACTAAGAGTGAAGTATTTATGGTGCAATAGCTGTGAAGTATTTGTGGTACAGTAGCTGTTGACACTGGTCTGCATTTATATATTAGCCCTGTACCTACATATTATTGAGAAAGTCAGAAAAGATACAGAATAACTGCCACAACCTTAAATGAATGTGAATATAGAGTAATGTCTTGGGCAGCTGTTGAAGCAAGTGTAAGCAGTGACCCCTTCTTTAAACAGGTGTTATTACTTAAAAATCTAACAATGTTGTAGTATAGCGATGAGTTTTATGATGATTAGCAGTAAATGCTTAATTTGAAGAGTTTAGCATGTTGTTTTCAGTGGGGAAACAATCCCTACAATTAATGTTGATTTAGAAAGGAGTTTGATTTTTTTAGTATAACTTACTGTCTCCTGTTGTCCTTTGGTAAAGGTGCGAGTTGAATGAAGAAGACCAAGGGTGACCAAATATAGGAAAAGATGAAGAGAATGCTGTGTTTTGCTAGCACTGTAGTTATTTGCAGTAAAGATGTTAGCTTTCATTATAATTTGATTTATTATTGCATGAGAGTTTGTGTATTTTTTTGAAAAGAAAAAAGAAAACCGAATGTTGTTGCATGTGATGGTTTTGTTACAAAGATTTCCCTGGTTATTTTCTTTTTGCCTGGGGTGTGTTCATATAACAGAGGAGGGGAGGATTGTCATTAGCTCTTTTGAACTGGCAGTTTAATACAGAGGAAAGTGTACATTTTTCACCATTTTTTTTTCTGACTTCAGAATTCTTCCCAGGCTAGAGCCCCTTCCTCTTTCTTAAAATTTAGAGGCTGTGTAGATGCTTAATTATCTTTGCATCAGATGTGGTATATCTAATATCAGCACTTGATACATAATCACAAACAGTTGCTTTTGTGTCTTTCTTGTTTGCCTTTTTCCAAGAGCTAGTGTCTCTCCTCGAAGTGACTGCTACCAGTTGCAGTGGTTACACATCTCCCCTTTTCCCTGGGAGGGAAAGGAAAGAGAGAGGTGAAAGGTACAAGGGAACTTAAATGGGAATTTTGGGAAAGAGGAGGAGTAACAGCAATTTGCTGTGTGTGAGGCAAAGAGAAAAATGTGTGTGTGCTTAATTGGCAGGATGTGGTGCCACTGGATTGCCTCCTGCTTGTCTCTGGCTGGTGGAAATCCTTCAATCCCGGACGACTGTAGTCCACTTGTGACTTATTTCTTCTGATGCTGTTTTCATTACATTGATTTTGTTTGAATACTTTCTAATATCTTTTGTTTCCTTTTGGGGCCAAGAGAGGGTTGTGAAGAAGATGGAGCCAAAATCTTGTCAAATGCACAGCAAAAGAACAAGAGGCAGTTGTCACAGCTGCAGCAAGGGAATTTCCAGCCACCTCCGGGAAGGCTGAGTGGAAGAGGTGCCTAGAGAGGCTCTGGAATCTCCACCCTGGGTGGTATTTAAAATGCGACTGGACATAACTCCAAGCAACCTGATCTAAATTTTGAAATCCCCCTTTTCTGAGCAGGGAATTGGACTAGATGATCTCTAGATGCTCCTTCCAACCTAAATTATGCTGTGCTTCTGCAACTTTATTGGTGTGGTATGGCCTCAGTTGTAGCAGCTCTTTTGATTTCATAGTGAATTTCATCTATTTTAGAAACGAACTATTTACACTGTATATTTTCAATAAGGCATGTTTCAGCAGCAGAGATGTTTTGCTTTGGAAATCTGCTCCTGAACCTCTCATGGCAACTGTATTTGATAGCCTTCCCTAGTAACAGGGTCCTTTCATAATAGGTGGAAAACATTTCCCAGTTCTCATTTTGTGAAGGCACAGAGCATGGGAAGAGGAGACACTGATGTGTGAAGGTTAGTGTTACCTGGAGACTTCGTAAAGGATTTCAAGGTGGAACAAAAACTATTTTTGATCATGGAAAATTAAAGATTTCACTAAAAAAAGAACAAGGTAAGTAGTAATCACTGGTGAAGGAAGGAAATTAAGTGTGTAAGAAGGATGTAGTAGAGGTAGGGGGTAGAGATTTGGATGAAGTACAAAGATTTTAGTTTAGATGCATCTTGCTATCTTGTGGGAACTAAAAAAACCCAAACAACCCACTACTTGTTCAAAGCTTTTTTTCCCTTGTCCTAGATGACTGTGTTCAAATTTTGTCCTTTCACATTGAAGGCTAAATGCACTCCAGTGCTTGAATAATAGATGTCAGTGGTTTTGTACAAACAGGTGCCATGCTTTTATAAATAACATCTACAGTTCAATTCACTGAGAAGTCCATCTTGTGATTTTGTCCTCAGTAGTTTTAAACATGAGTTGTTTTCCTTTTTCTTAGAGAGATTTCTTCTTGATCTAAGCTATGAGGTGAAAGGGAGAGTGAATCTTTAATCTTGGCCAATGAGGAAGGATTAATCCAATAATTGTGCTCATGGAGATACAAATATCTCTTCCTTCTCTCTAGGGTGCAGATTATTTCTGCTAGGAGCCTGAATAATTTGCACAGTATGTGCTTGTGCATAATTTCCACTGTGTGATGAAGAAGGTGCACGAATGAAAACATTCCCTTGAACTTCAGTCCTAGTCTGGAATGTTCCTCCATGACTTTTGTGAGGCTGAGGCTTTGTAATATCTTCTCTGTGGACTAGGTATTGTTCTTTCTCTCTTCTGCCTCCTGTTTTTTAGCCTGGGGGAATATGCAAGTGGCAGCCTGAAAATGGGCTTCAGTTTTCACAGGGCATGTTCCTCTTTGTAAGTTGAGCATGTGAAAGAAAGGCTTTTTTTTTTTTTTTTTTTTAACCACCTTCCCAGTCTATGCAGCAATAAGACATGCAGAACAGGAAGATGAACAACAAAAGAGAGATGGAAATAAAAGCCAGAATTCAAAACAAAGCATGACATATTTTTAAAGCCTTTAGACTCATCTTTATAGCACTTTAAAATGTTGAAGGAAATGCACTATTGTTAAAACTTTTTGATGGTTTTATTTATAAGGTAGAAAAATATTTTCACCATAATTGGGTAACTCTTAATCGTAGCAATTGCATATTTATCAGTATGAGGGGCTGTTATTAATGTAGCTGTCATGCACAAACACATTTCTGCATTAAATCCATTTAGTATGTGCATTATTCGGTCTAGAATGTCACCAGGACATCAAAGCCCCCTTAGGCATAAGAGCACAGTGCCCTGCTGTGGCTGCAGAAAGGGCTTGATCAATAAATGTAACATGTTAATGCAGAGCAAATAGAATAAAAGATTTCTTTGACAAGACATGAAAAATCACCTTGTGGCAGCTGGCATGGTGATGCCATTTCAGCGGAGACACTAGCAAAGTTGATCTGACAAGTAAAGAGGAGAGATGATGGTTATAAGGTGCTTTTGTTTCAAACTTCTTTCTTGACCTGTCAGGTTTTGAAGGAGCCTGAATGGCCCTTTTTTGTCATGTGAAAATTGTAGTCTTAGGCAGTTATGAAGCAGTTATCTCTTCTCAAATTGTGAATGCTGCTGTTTAATTGATTCACTTAGCATTTGAAACTGTCACGCATTAATAATTGCTAAATCCTGTAGATACTGCTCCAGTGTGTCATGCTTAAATGTGTAGTTATCAGAAAATTAATATCCTTAATGAACTGATGCTTTCAAACTAGCATTGCATGAAATCTCTTTTGCCCTTTCATTTGCTGAAGGTATATCAACCAGTTTTCAGAGAAACCCCTCCCGACAGTTGTGTGGTTTTATTTATTTATTTTTTTGATGCCCAACAAATGCCAGCTTTGCTTTGGGTACATAGTGTGCTCAATGACAATAAATATAGTAATTATGCTGGAGTTGGTAATTAACATAATTATAGTCAATTACGACAAATACAGTGCAGAGCTAAATGAATGAGGGTGAGAAATTAGCAAGCTAATTGATTTACCTTACGTGCTGCTTTTTCCTGCAACTAACAGTTGCAGATTTTCTGCAGGAAAGAGTGTTTACAAATAGCTGATTGTGTTTTGAAATGATTCTGTCTTGTGGCTCTCACTGCTGCTTCCCCTGCACTGAGGTGAAGAGGGTTGAAATATGGGGTAGTGGTTACAAGGAGAAAGGAGCTGCTTGGTCCTCACTGAATGCTTTGAAGGAAGATGTATGTACTTACTTTAATTTTAGATGCTTCTTCTGGTATTGAAAGGAGAAAAGCCTATGTGATCCTTTAGAAAAGATATTGCTCGAGAAATTTTGGACATATATTTTAATCCCCTTAGATGTTGCCTGAATTATCTAAGAAACATTTATCTATCTGTCTATTGATGTCAGAGATCTGCAGAGCACTGGATAGCTGGGGGAAGAATTGTTCAAGGAATCTAAGTGTGTTGAAACAGTATGCCCTTGTTCAACCATCAGTTTCAATAATTTAAACCACTGGACCAGTAGGGATGCATAATATCATAACATTTGTGCACATTATAATTGCCTGTTTTGTTTCAAGATGATTTATAGTATCTTGTCTGAAATAAGTGTATTGGAGCTATGGAGTTAATCTGTTTCACTCTCCTTGTTTTTTTCTTTTCTTTCAAGCATGACGACAGTTTACTATGTGAAAGGAGAATGTATATGTTTTAAAAAATCTTATTGAAGATTTTGTATTGCTCTTTTAAGAAAAATGTTGAGTAGTAGTTGAGATTTCTTTCTTTAAGAAAACAATAATTTACATATGTTTGTAAATTTTATTCTGGCTATTGTTTACGGTTTGAAGGTAAATGGAATTGTATAGGGAGACTTCAGCAAAAAGATAATGTTTTCCATGGCTAAGCAATCTGAAATTTATAAATTCTTGGTAATTTTTCTTCTACTATTGCAGTAAATGTATCAAGTTCAAATTAGTAGGTGTGTAGTTTGAGGTGGATACTCAAAGTTTACCCTTAAAGGGATGTCCTACAATAAGCACAATATACTCTTTTTAAAATAATGTTGAAACGTTATGGGTGTTTAAAAATACTTTTACAGTAACACTGCTAAGAATGGTCAGTCTTTAGAAACAATTAAGCTCCTAGAATAATTTTGCTGAATTAAATATTTGTACATGAGGAATCACTGCAATTATTTACAGATATAATAATCTTTCTGTTGAAGTCTTACATGTTTATTAATCACTGTGGACTACCTTATGTGTAATTATCTTTCTACTGAAAGAACTTGTTGTATTAGATGGACTGAAGACAAGTATGTTGATGGATTGTTTCTACATGGGTAATACCTAGGGAGTTGCGTAAGAGAAAGGTTTATAGATGTATAACTATTGGAAAACTAGGAGGAGAGCATTACCAGTAACAAAAACAATTACAAACTTCAGTTATTAACTCTGCTTTGGGCAGTTAATAGACATCAAACCTAAATCTACTCCTTGCTCTCTTCTTCCCTTCTTTTTCCCTCTCACCATGCAACCCCTTTTTAAAAAGTGGCATTGGAGCAGGAACCAGGTGTGATCTGGCTTTTTTCCCCCACCTTAAATCTTTGGAAATACTAAAACTATTAAGATATGCCTTTTCTCGGATGCAACAGCCATGCCTGTGTTCTGTTGCTTTGTCAACTTTAAATGTGATTATAGAATATTTAAATGTGCCACTACAAAGCATTATCTGTATGTTTTTCTGACTTGTATATTTTCCTGCTGTGTCTTAATTCTGGTCATTGGTTTATTGTTGATATGAAGGGGACCAGTCAATGACTGTTGTTAAAAATACCAAATCAATGGGTTGTAGTATGCACTTAAATATCTCACTTATTTCAGCATACTATACCATGGAGGTAAGCTGTACTTTTTCATGGAAAAGTTATTTTTCCAAACTCAGTAATATGTTAATAATAGGTACTATAAATGGTTGTATTTCAGTATGGGTGGATGTTATCTTCTTCAGTCCCAGCAGCCTCTCTTTTTGTCTATTGATTCTTGCTTGACTTTTTATGGCCACATAGTCACTAACAGACTGTGAAAACACTGTTGTATATATATACCTCTGACCCCCCGTGCTGGCCATCATCCATTGATTTACAGTACCTGACAGATCAGAACACAGGATTGTTTTCTGTTCTGCTTTCCTCAGGAAGGCTTAACATTGTGGAAGGAGTTGTCATCAGGGTGAATCACGTGGTAGAATTGGGCAAAAACTTTTTACCTGTACCGTTGGCTTAGGGGATGGTGTACGTTCATATTGTCTACCAGAGAATTCTTGAGAGGATTACTAGAATTTGAAATCTGGTAAAAAAATTAAACGGCACAATTTGACATTAAGTAAAATAAGTTTGTGAGCTTTGATTGTTACATCCTTAATTATAGCTGGTGAATATTGCTATGCTGGTTGGTGAAAGTTCTGTTTTTGGGGAAATCCATGTCAAAAGGTCTGTTGCAATTATGAATCAAGATCAAATCTGTACTTCTGAACAAAGATGAGTGACAAACTGGGACTTGAACAGAGATAGGGTTTCATATTAAACATCCATTGACTCAAGGCTGTTGGTAAATCCTTTTGACTGAGGCAGAGCATTTCCCAGTGAACTGGTGTTTGCATCACATAATTATCTTCATGTTTCAGTGTGTAGGGAGTGAACTGCTTTTTCTTGATCAGAGATTGAAGTTGGATTTTGAAGTGATGTTGGATGCTAAATCTACACAACCTGCAGTTATTTTTTGGGTACCCAGAGCACTTAATTCACTGGCATAGTCAATCCAACTCCTCTTGTGAAAACCAGTCTTAAACTAAAATCAGTTTTTGTGCTGAATTCTGTTCTGAACAATTGGAATCTATGTTAGATTGAGAGAATATCAGTTAATTAATGGAAGAATATCACAGTCTATGGAAAGTATTGGCATTTGGAAGAGAAATAGTTTGATTGTTTTAGTTTTCAAAGAATGGTAGTAGATTGAAAATAATATCTTGGTGACTGCTCCTGCATAGTCCATGATTATCTGGATTTTAAGACTGAGAAGTACTTTTTTTCAAGAACATTGGGGGTTAAAGAAAAGGGCATGATAAAGAGCATTTGTTAAGTACAGTAATCAGATGGATCATTATTACTTTCTGACTTCCTTAATCTCTCTCACTCTAAAACAGTATTTCCTCATCATTGCTGTTGTGAAACAAGAGCGAAGGACTGCAGAAATAACTGTTGTCTGAGGACAAGGAGCTTGGCTGAAGGGAAGAACCTGCATTAACCCTGGAATTATTGTCTCTATCTTTTCCTCTCTAGTTGAAAGGTATCTTCTTCTCACCTTAATGCAATAAAAAGGATTCTCAGCATATAGTTGCAGATGTGAAGAACTGACTAGCTTTGCTGATTCCAATCACTAAGGAGGGCCTCAGTCCTCCAGTGTTCAACTAACATGCTGGTGGTCATGGTACAAAAAGCTACTTGGCATTTGGCAGGAAAATACTTATGGAGCTTCTGCTTATGGATCACTTGTTTGCTTATGTGGTCTTGCATGGTTTGTGCCACTTTTGAGGTCTTGCATTTTACATAAATCATCTTTACATAAATTATCCTGGAAATGGTTTTTCAGATGAAAAAGACCATCCCCAAACCCTTCTCTCGTGCAAGTGTGAAGAGTGGGAAGCGTGGAAGTGCAAAAGGGCCATGTATTTTTCTCAGGCTCAGGATTCTGCATGTCAAACCAGACATGCTATACAATAATTATACTGTCTTTAGGGTCATGGTTAATGCAGTGTTATAGCTCAGTTGCAGGCTTTACCCATGAACTGATGCTTGCAATTATGTGACATTTTATATTTTTTATTTATATTTTTTGTTTCTTCTAGTCTTCCCTTTTGATGATGCTTACCTGAGTGAGTTGCTCATTGGTAGAGCTGGAAGATTATTTTCTTTCGTAATACTTTATTCTGCCTTTTTAATTTAATTTGCCTGCTGAGTTTACAACTGGAAGTGGTGAATGTTGTTTATGTAATACAGCCATTAGCATTGCTCATGTTTGTAGAAAACCTTGCTAAGGTGAGAGAGAACAGTAGTAGAAATAAGTTTTAAAAGAACACAAGTAAGAGTTCTAATGTTAGGAGGTAGTTTAATTGGTCCAAAAGTCAGGGAGGTTGATAGACTCGTTCAGATTGGGCCCATAGTTCTCTTCAGGTGCTTAAGTGTCTGCTGTTTTTCCTGTGCAGTTGCTGTATGAGCTGTATTGGCAGATAGTAATAATTGGATGTATGCACAAGGCCACCTCATTTTTTTCATAGAAAGCATAGTGTGTGTTGGCTGCTGCTGACAGCTTACATGCACACACATGTCTCTGTGTGTGCATTACATTTAATGCACACACAGAGACATGCACACCCCCGCACAAAAAAATAACATCTTATAAATAAAGATCTTCTGGATGTATGCGTATTTCCTTTATATATAAGTATGGTATATTTATTATATGTATATCAGTTATATTTTTAATCTATATAATTGATATAAACTTGGGGGTGATGCTCAATTATTTTTGTACTTTGATTCAGGACTTGTGGTAGGACTTTGTCAATGATAACCTTTTCACTTATAACCTTGAAGGAAGGAACACATGACTTAGAGGTTGCTTGCAAAAAAATTCAGTCTCTTGAGCATAAAATCTCTTAAAGTGCAAGGAAATGCAGCGGAGTTGTCCTTGAACCGTTTGAGATTTGTTAGGTCCAAGACTTGCTGAAGTGCAATGACTCTTCAAGGCCGTATGACCACAAAAGCACTGGATGAGGATGCTGTATTTTAGACTCTCAGGACTTCCAAGACATTTTAGTTGAAGAGATAAGAAAAACTTATCATAGTTGACCTAGTTACTTAAGTGATAAAGTGTAGTGATTATTCTAAAGCACTTAAAGGCTGAAGGAAAAATGTTCTAGACAGGCCAAGGATTAACAGGATATTGAATATTCTTAAAGCTCTGCTTCCAGCATAGTTATGTTAAGATAATTTGACGGTCCAAGTGTGTGAATGTTCAAATCACAGCTGCTCAAGGATCTGAACACTTTCTACCTATTATCTTGTATTTAATACACTCTCTATCTTGGACAGTGAAGTGCTTTGGAATAATAGCACAGAAACAGTCATATGTGAAGGTGATTATATTGGAATTGCTGTGGCAAAAATGGTCGAGTACTATGTTTTCTAGGAATGGGAACTGAGCCACCTAAGCGAGAGGCTGTGTATGTGTCCAGTTTACTTTCTTCCCTCACTCTGTGCTTTCTTTTCTCCCCACTGCCTCCTCTCCTTAAATCAGCAGAAGGCTGCAGAAGGTGCTGCTGAGCGATTTGGGTGCAGGTGCAATGTGAGGCTCCTGAGTTCTTGCCATTGGTCTCTCTCTTGTTTCCTGTGTTGCTCATAATGGAGCCAGCTGTTAGCTCTGTTCACGTGTAGTATTGGTTCTAGTTCTGCCAGGTGCACAATTAGTAAATTGTCTGCAAGTCTAAGTGGGGAATGTCACAGGGCAGTTCAGTTTGTTTCACTGTCAATTCTTTGGCTTCCTTTAAATAAGTCATATCAAATAGTCTGTTACTACCACTAATAAAAAGGCTTTTGAAATTTGGATGTACCTCTAATGAGACTCTATCTCAACCCATTTAATGTGGGCCACTTCACTGGGACTGAATTATGGACTCTGCAACCAGAGGTGGTTTGAAACAAGAGGTTCACCTGCATTTAAATGATTGAGCAGAAGAAAATAAGTTTCTAAAATTAAGGAGACTAATGCATTACTGTAGATTTTGTCTCACTTCCTGGTAATTGGTCAGTGGAGGAGGAAATAACAAATGTCTTCATTGAGCTAGAAGTGAATGGGCATGTGTTTCTTTGTGTGTTGTAGTATAGCATATGAAAGTCTAGGTTGCTGTAGTCCTAGTATTTTAAAACCTAGTGGAATGGTGAAGTCAGCTTTAAGGTAATCTTGTACTTTTTTTTCCTCCTGTTTTCTTTCTGAGTGGGACCATAAATGCACTGGAAGCATTTAAGACTAGTGTGGGTAGAAATAGTAGTACTAGAAACCCATCAAGACGGCTATTAGTTGTAAGGTTGATATTTGTATTTACAGCATAACCTATTCCTATCCTATAATATGGATTGAACAAAAAATTCCTGTATTGTAGCAGATGCACCTTAGTAGGCAGAATAGCATCAGAAATGGTCAATAAGCTTCATTGTATACACAGAAGATAAAATGTTTCAGGTTCTCTACCTTATATTCAATGCACTGTGATGTCATAATCTAAATAGGATTTTCTGTATGATTCCCTGACTGTGTATTTCCATACAATTCTCATTCTTAGGGGGAAAACAAAACTAGGGAAAAAGACTTCTGGACCCAAGTGAGTGGAGTGAAACGTTATTCACACCTGTCTTTTTCCTAGTAAAAAAACACAGGAAAGTCTGCAAAAAAGATAAGTAGGTACAAACTTAGGATAAAGGTTTCTCTGTAAGTTCCTAATACCAAATATCTGAACTTAACTTCTGTGTCAAGAAATTTGCTCAATTAAAATATATTCTTCTGCTTTTTAAACCACTTGCAGAAAATAATACATAGTTCCTTTGACTCGATTTTGTATGCTGAACACAAATGAGATTCTTGTGGTTCAAACTTATCTCATTGACTGGAAATAACCTTATTCATATTATAGAGTGCATTCACATCAATGCATATTATGTAGAAAGCTAAGTATTACTTAGAGACTTGCACAGGACGGGCATTTCTCTGCGAAATTTTAAAATCTGTCCTTGTCTTTTGCTACAGAGCACTTTATGTATGTATGTATTTATTTAATTAATTAATTATTTATGTTAAGGCCCTCATCTCTTAAAGTGAGCTTTGGAATAGAAAGCAAATTGCTGTTGAAATTCCCTCCCTGGTGATTTCAGCTAATTCAACCACAACTAGTGTATCCAAAATAGTAAACAATTCTCCCCCTCTTCACCTTGTAGATACTAACAAGGAAACCATCTTTGACCCTATGTAAAGCTTTATCATGTAAAGCTTTACATGATAGACTCCTTTCAGATTCTGGTGTGAGCCATGCTAAGGCTCCATGTGCAAACTTGACAGTGCCTGTCTGTGCTTGACATTATAACTTTAGGATTTTGTGTTATTTAAATATACTGAAATGTACCCTGTATCAAACTGCAGGTGCTGCTACACTTCTATTACAGCACAGTAACACTTGCCTCGTAAAAACTCTGAGGCTTGTGAAAGAGTTAAGCAAAGCAGCCAGAAATGGTTTTCAGCTTTTACTTTTCAGATACAACCTTTTAAGCATACCTACATTTACCTGCAATGGCAATCGTTTTGCATTTTAATGACAAATCAAGTATGCTAACTTGCATTTGAAACGAAAGTGCCTTAAATGTCTCTGGCTGTCAGAATGAGATGTTAGGAGCTTGATGAAAAGAGAACAAAGAAGACAAAGTATGAAGCCTAGATACAGAGCAAAATGAAATAAAACCTTGTATGGCCTGTCAGGGGTGTCAGTTGATATTCCTATCTAAAGCACATTATAGTATTACTTTGCAGCTCATAGCTTACTCATCTGTCTTTTTTAATTCATCACATTCTAGCCCACATCTTTTAAGTCCCATGTGTCAACAATGGAAGAAATCTGTTAATTGACAAATGAGTGTCACAAATGTGAATTGGTGCCTTTACATCAGAGGCAGGTAGTCTCTGTTGTTTTTTGTCGGCTCTATTATTGGCATAAGCCAGTGTAAGACATCTGTCTTTGCCAGAATGAGAGATGACAGCCAGAGAAGGGCTGTCATTGTTTTAGTGCATGTTCATTCTGCTGAGATACTGTATAAAGATAAAATGTCAGTTAAAAGAATATGAAAAACTATCGGGAGGAAGTCCTTAAATTACTTGGGAAGGGGATCTGGGAATTGGTGCCAGAATTGAAATCCGAACGTTCCAGTTTGCATCTATCACATCAATTTAAAAATAATACTTTCTGAGTAACTGGGTCAGTTTATAAGGCATTTAGGAAAACGTTATGTTGTGTTGGCATAATTAGCTCATAAGATGGAAAGAAAAACATATCTTCACAGGATATGAGTTTATTACAAGTTCATTTTTCAAACATGTATAGAATTGTCTCAATAAAAATATGCTGTGTAGCATCTCTAGTGTTGATTTGCATCTGTTTTGAAATATTGAAATTGCTCCGTTCCAATTTCTTTTTCTGTTATAGTTCTATTTTAGATTGATGAATAACGTAATGAAATAAAAAGCATAGCCAGCTGTGAGTTGATGAGACAATTAATAGGAAGAAAATTATTAACATAGTTTCAGGGTGTCTAGAGGGTGTACAGTATATAAAAGTTACTCCCAAATCACTAAATCCCTTTATTGCAATAAATGACTTTTTAATCTTGGATAGCACAAAAGAGAGGAGGAAAATGTTTTAATGGAGGTGATAGAAAGGGGGAATAGAATTAAAATGTCATAAAAGGCATCCATTTTACTTTTTACTTTATACCGAAAGTCATAAGAAAGGCACAGATTGGCACTTTTATCTTCAGCAGCTCTTACAATCAATCCTGTGCTATACAGGACACTCACTGGGTACCCCCCTCCTTCCCAAATGATCTGTCACTTGGGTTCTAAATGACCTTTTCTGAACTTGAGGCATTTTGAGGGCTATGTTGACACAATCTGGTGAAGGACGAGCTCTAGATCTGTGGGCTGGCTGAGTGGAAGTTTCAAGATGGATGTCTCTGAACCGCAATTTATTAAAAGTCTTAAAGTTACTTGAGTTTTGCATTTGAAATAGGGCTGTCAATAATAGCAAATCTGAGACATTCTGGATTATGATACTAGTTAATATAGGTAAAATTGTTATTCATAACTTTTTAGGATTTGTGTTTTTTTCATTTTTTTAACTTGATTCTAGCAATTAATTGAGTAGCAGAAAAAATATCAGACTGATATTCTTTTTCCCCTTCCCATCATCTAATGTGGTGCTCTCAGATTTTGTTTGACTACTCTGTTTATCTCCAAGTATCTTCTGGCTCTTTCACTTGAGTCCATGGTTAATGTCGATTGTAAATTTAATTATTGATACCGGTTACAGAGTTTAATACTTCAAATGGGTGCTAGTAATTTTATGAGTTTTCTGTATCTTAGAGTCTAAAAAGCTAAGAATGATTACCATGCAGCTTTCTTTTGTTTTAACTATTTGGATAGAAGTATTGTTGCTCTGTAAATAGATTTCCTATAAAAATAATACTAAGCGAGAAGGTGGTTTTTCTCTTGAAGTTCTACTTGGTTTTTTTTCCATTAAAAAGCTAGTCTTTTCAAAGTTCTTGGGAATTAATTTTGCTAGACAATATTTTAAAATATTATGATCTATGAAAACCAAGAAGTGTTTGCTGCTTGTATTACAAAGGTTTGTGAGCCTGGGATGCCTGTAAGTTTGTAATGAAAGCTTCATTCTTTCACTTCCAGCCTTCATTGGTTCTAATTAGATATTTAAATTTCCAGTCAAAAGCCATGCTGTTGGTATCTAAATTGCCAGGCATGTCTTCTCAGGCAGTTTTTCATCATGTGCTTAGAAGTTCAGTTTCCTTTGAGAAGTGGAAAGACAACACTGGCTCCATTTTACAGATGGCAGAACTGAGTTGTGAGGAGGGCTTGTTCATTAACTACACATGACAAATATAATTATCAGCTCTTCATACCAGCTTGCAGAAACCGTTTCTGCAAGGGGAGACAAGTAATGGCTGACACCTGTCCACTTCCCAAATCAGAAATGATCCTAGAGATGGTTTATTCTCATGTGTTACTTGGCTGCACTTTTTGTTACCTGATAGTGGATGTGTGATACAGCAGAGACTAATAGGAAAGATTATAGGCTTAGAAGAAATTCTTGTTTCCTTTTGGTTAAATGGTATATAATTATAGATACAAAAAAGGTAATGGCAAAAGAGATGTGGACTGAGACTGTATCTTCTATTGTTGATTCTCTTCTATTTCTTCCTTCTCTAACTAAAATTAAGAGATGATCAGAAGGGTAAGTAGGAGTACTGGATCCGGTCTCTCTAACATAACTGAATTAATTCCATCATGAAAATTCATATGCAAGACATACAGTTGGAGTTAGTTAAGTTACTGTCCTGCTTCATACCCAGTGCTTACAGGAAGGTGCCATGAAGCTTGTGGAATTCTGCTTTGGGAGCATGTGTTTGTGGGACAGTATTGTCACAGTTGAATTAGTTCTAGAAAGGGAAGATACAGGAATATGACTACAGAAACATTGTACATGTGTGTGCTCATACCCTCTGGGTGATTCCCCTTCCGACTGCCAGCTGTCATACAGGATCTGAAACAGACAAAAATTTATTGGGTAGTATTTAGAAACATGTCAGTGGCAATGGCTGGATCTCTGATTCCAATTATCACCTACTAAATTTAGGCTAATGTAGTGCATTTGTAGACCTGTTGAATGCACTTGACATCATGTTTAAAATATTTGAAACTGCACTGTTTTTTGATATCATATGTTGACCACTTTCTTTTTCCTATTCACATCTGGTGCATGGCAGCAGGCATCCCATGTGACCTATAAAAACTTTGGTTGTGCTAGTTTAAATTTCTTTTTCTTCTTCAGATTCTATTTCAGCAGAAAAGACAGTAGTCTGAGACTACAATTACTTTAACGAAACAGTGCTCTGAGATATGTATTTCACCCTTTCCCCCCACCCCCCATCCAGTACAATCAGTGTGTAAACAGCATTTTAAGCTTTATTCCTATTGTTTGGCTTTAATTTCTCTTTGAAAATCCTTGGTCACTTGGGTGCTCTTAAAGCTATTTTAATAAAAAATTACCTATAGTCACTATTATTCTGCATCTGGGTGAGATTTCGGGTAGAATCTGATTATACACCATTTTTTGTTATATTAGCAGAGATTAATGTTTAAATCCAAAGTACTGATATCTGCTGTGCTTTCTTTGCAAACATTTTATGTGCTATTATTTTAAAATATTTAAAAACAAAAGTTTCTTTTTTCAAGTACTGCAATACTTCATGGGAGTGCTGCAAAACAGTTTTCTTTCTTCTGATCTTGTACTCTTTCCATAGCCATCTTCCTCATACGTATTTATTAAATTTATATGCTGATCTTTGCAACTCTGAACTTGCCTTCTAACTATTGAAATAGTAACTGTTGAAGTGATTTGATAGTACTCAGGAGTACTAATCATCACAGATTTTAGTTTGTGTTTTCCTGTTTTTGGGAAAATATTGTGAGCTTTTAAAGTTACATCCACATCTGCATACAACTAATATAAATAGTAAAGCAGTCTTCAAATATGCATAGGCTTACTTCTAGTAAGTTTATTGTCCACATCTTCATAGCTGCATGAACAAACCTGGGGAATTTTGTAAGACTAAATCGCCTTTAAAGCTAGATCTCTCTGCTTATACTATTTTTTCTTTGTTTTGATTTCTTATTTCTGAGAGTATATTTTTCAGTAGCATTCTCAGTGGTGGTTAGTAGGTTCTTTTCCTGCCTAATGTTTCCAAGCATCCTTTAGATTACTTCTTGTAAAGAATCTCAAAATTGTTTTAAACTGAAATTATTACTAAAAGGCCCTGAATATGTTATCTCTGAAATACAAGACACAGGAGCAGAAGCTTTTGTATTGGGTATTGGAAACATTCCTACTGGAAGAGGAAACAGATCTTGAGGGTGGAATTTCAGTAAAGTTGAATGTCAGCCTTCTGATGAAATGTGTAAAGATGTACAGCCTTACTGATGATTTGTCACTTCAGAATTTTTAGAAGTATCTTGGATGGTAAGTTTCAGGAGTAGTTTCCTCTTATGCTTGTTTGCCTTGCATTTTGTTTTGGTTTTGGTGTAGGAATTGTCTGACTCCTTAAAAATTCTCTGAGCCAAGCATGGATACAGATGCATGGATGCATTCAGTAGTTGTATGGGATCTACCTAGTGGCTTCATGGTGTTATCAAAGTTACCACTTAATAGGAGCAATGTTTACTATTCTGATTTAAGCTTGTTCAGTTTAAGCCTAAAGCTCATAACTGATCACAAGTCATAAAAAATGCCTATGTAACTTTATTGCATCCAGCCTGTATATGTAATCTATATTTATTTTCCTTTCATAGAGATATTTTTCTTAGTGGAGGATTCATTTAATGTGAGCCTAATGTTGTTTTTATTTTTCCTTGGATGTTTGAAAAATGAAACCTCAGGCCTGAGAAATTTCAACATATAAATTTCAATCATAAACTAACAACAGTCTTAAGATTTTAATAGCTTGCAGAAGTGTTTTTGCTCTGTTATATATTTCTTTAATAGTTTGAGATTTCCTGATGTATAGGTTCTGTCCTCTGTCATCATTTCTAACAGGCTTTGCTGCTCCCACCAGAGTCCTGGTTTACTGGAGCTGTGCAGGATGGGTATTTCACTTGTTTGGTTTGATACGTTTTCATGATAGTGTATTGGTTTGCAAATATGGGGAGCTTCTGTGCTGCTTTACTTTACTAACCTTTCTGATTGCTCTGTACTCAGTTCTTCTCAAATCATTCCTGTGCTGCCTGACTGCTATCTTGGATGACCCAGAGATGGACAGTTGTGTTGGCTTCCACTTTATTTCCACAAATTCTTCAGTTCTGTGTGACTGCAAAAATCTTTCCTCTATTTCCAGGTATTTTATTTCACATAATAATGTAGTGCCTACCAACCATGTTTCTACAGCACATAACTGTACTTTTGCCTTTTCTTGAAGTCACTGGGACAGTTATTGCTTTGTGTACATCAGGGTGGAACTTCTTCACAAATATGTGTTGTTCTTTAATGTGTGTCAGTTCTAGGTGCTGCATCTGCTGTCTGCTTGCTGTGTCAGAAGAGTAATACTTGAAAACTAGGGAGGGTAAATTAACATGTTGCTCTTCTCTCCTTGTAGAAGCTGATAGATGTAGTAAAATAATAAATATAATCAAATTACAAAAGTGAGTGTTATGATCATGAACTTTAAACTAGGAGGCTCAGGAATGGTATTTTATATAAGCATACAAATGAGGTATATTTTATATATCTGCAGAGGAGAAAGGTAAATAGCATGGTATTTACTATAATTCATGAACCCCAGCAGAAAAAAATTCTTAAAGTGTATTAAACTTAATCCTTATGTTAAGGGCTTTTTTCTGTTTTCTTGTTTCTTGTGAAGGCTTCATCAACAATCATAGTCCTGTAAAGCGATTGCTGTGTAATAATCAGAGATCATTGTGGAGAATTGTAATCAGAATAAAACCAAATTTTTGTTTAGTGGACAAATAATTAATTGACTAAGAAGAAGCAAAAAGCAATATACAATCTCATAAAAGCCAAAAAAAAAGGGACAAAAGTAGAGGAGATTGAATGCTTGTCTGTATTAGTAACATGTGTCCTACTTTCAGTTCATGACTTGTGTGACACAGTGCTGTCCTTCTATTGAATGGTCTGAACGCCCTGGCATAGATGACTTTAATTCTTGTTCTAAATGTGAACAAGTATTAATTTACTTCACTGAAGAGGAAATAAGATAGTAAAGGAAGTTCATGTTTGGAAAGAGTAGAAAGTTGATATTGATACTGACTTTGCATTTTGATAACCCTTTGTGATGCTTTCTCATTGCATGACTTCTGCAGGAGGGTGCTGCTGGGTTACATGAAGACAAATATCTTTGGAACAAAAAGACTTTTCTGTCAAAGCTGGAAGATGGTTTTGGCTCTTCTTTTTTATTATTATTGTTTTTGAATTTTTTTCTTCCTGCCCTACTTCAGAGGAAGTCCAAGAATACTGCTGGCACTGACAAAAGATGAAAATATGATTTATGCTGACATCATGTATTACACAAGCAAATCTGTTCTGTGAAAGACAGTTTTCTGTGGTGTGGAAATAAAGAATCAGTGAATAGTTCTTGGAGGAGTATTGGTTCAGGCTTTTCTTGCTTCTATCACCACTGCCCCACCCCTACTTTTCCTTTTCTACTTTGTCTGTCTTTAGGGATCTTAATGTTAACCGAATTTTTTTCAGTCCTTAAGCATAGCTGCTTCATGTGGGTTGATCAAATGCAAGAATAATCTCTGCTGTGAGACTAGAGGCCATACCCAGCTATAGCAGTGTTGATACTGATTTTCTGACTCCCACAGCATTTCATTACAAATTCCATTTAGAGGTAGTAAGTTTCCTTTGCTGACAAACTGTAGCAGCAGCACCTACTAAGTTGGGTTGGGTCTACTTAAAAGTTGTTTTCAAACAGTATTCCATTTCTGGACATCTGACGTAGTTTAACTGAACTTTGCCTATCAAGTGTTGTGGATATGACTAGTCACAGTATTTGTTGAGATGATGTTATCTGCAGCAGCAGAGAAGAAAGCAGGTGAATAAAATACAGACAATATTCCAACATTTAATCTGTTAAAAAGAAACCCAGCTGGATTAGGTAGGTAGATTACACTAGTTTTACAGATAATTCTAGGCAGTAAGGCTGAAAAGGTGGTGAGGTTAATTGTGTGAGTGGCTGGAAAGATGTGATGACTTAGTGTAAGTCTTAGACTGTCACTTGAGCCAAATTCTCAGTCCAAAAACCAGTATCTTGGCTGAGACACTGAGGGAGCTGGGACACTGACCATCTGTTGGCTGTGGGGATACAAATTATTCCAGAGAGAGGGATGTAAACCTTGTAAAACCTTTTCATTTGAAGTTAGGTAAAATATGGACTTTTACAGCAGTTTAATTAAGTTCTTTCAATTTGTTGGAATTCTTAACTCCAAGGAAATACAAAATACACAGAACCAATTGGGGTGTTGTCTAAATTGGCACTTAATAAATGCTGCTTGATCCTTCCATAATGGATAATATTTAGCCAACTGCACTCTGCCTAGTGTCTGAGGACCCAGTGCATCCTTTTTTACTAAAAGAAAAGTAGCATAAAAATAGCTGCTTATACAACTCATCAGTGCTAAAAACCCTCAAACCAATGGTACAAATGTTTGACTGTGATGACTGTTCCAAATGACCAATCCTTTGTTTTTTGAATATTGGTTCCCTGTTGTGTAGGTTGGACCTTTGATATAAAGTAAGTATTTAAACAATTTTTTCTCTTATATGCCATGTGTGCATTTTTCTTTCCAGCTAGTGCTGTTGTGTGGAGGAGGAGCAAGGTTTGCAGTGGCACACAGCCTTTTCAGAAAATAGTTTGAAACTTGGTAGTTCTGTCTTGTGTCAGGCAAGATGCTTCTCGTGAGTTTGTATGAAGATTTTTGCCACTGCAAAAACATAAGAAGGAAGGTGCAGCTGTCCCCACAAAAGCAAAATCTGGAGTCTCACTGGTATATGGAGATGTTGCCCCTGAGGAAGGCAGGGGCTTCTGGCTCATGGTCAATTCTGAGCTTGTTCAGTGCAATGCATTGAGTCTCTTGCCCTACCTTTGCCCTGAGTCAGTGCTTTGCAGGGAGCTGAGTTAATGTATCTTATTTCTGTACAAAGCAAGTCCTGCCATGTGAATTGGAGTCCTGTCCCTCATTTCCCCTCACTTTGAGCAGTGCTATGCTACATCGTTGTAATTCCTGAAACGTTGTGATTGATTTTTATTTAAAATGTGTTAGGCCCCAGCCTTTCCCCAGTTTCCTTTTAACCTTGTCAGATTTCTCTCCTGTGTTCCTCCTTCTTCTATTTTGAAACCATTAAACTCCTGTAATATAAATTGATTTACACCTCAGCTTTGGTAAGTATTTTTGAGAAACGTGGAGAAACTAATGCATGCAGAAAATGTTGGGTTTTTTGGAGTGGTGAAAGGAGACCCTAAATGTTCTGGGCAGAGCTTTGGAGATGGAGTCCTTGAACACTTTCAGTCATCTTGTAAGTTAATCAACATAATCTATAAAGACTACAGCAAAGTTGGTAAGGATTGTTTCATTATCTATAGAAAACATAGCATAGCAGTACTAATTGTCTATATAGTATATATCTCTGTATACTATGATGTAGACTGTCATGGCCTCTGAAAAGATGGCTGGTTTTTTCTCCAGTTAAGTGACAGTCATATAGCATGCACTTAACCATGTTCTTAATTGTTTTATAATACAGGAGTGGAGTTAATGTCCTCATGTGCTTTGCTGAGTCAAGATCTTGGTGGGTTCCTGTACTCATGTTTCATGCTGTTAACTCTCTACCAATGTTCTTTCTGTTAATAGTGATCAAGTCACAAAGCAATTATACTCCCACAAGCTGTCCTTTAATAACCTTTGTCATTTGTCAAAGTGCATTAGGGCCTTGCATATTTTTACAGAGAAGCTACTGGTCTTCATGAATTAATGGAGTGTTCTGATGTGCCAGCTCATCTTCCTTGCCAAATTGCTGTTGATTCAGAGGGAAACTCACATCAGTTTAAAGAAATATCTTCTACCTTTCTCTTAGACCAAAAAATTTTCAAACAGGGCTAAAATCTTATATAGCAACAATCAATAAACAATGTTCATCTGAACCAGCTCAGCCTTCTAGTCTGGCAAAGCTTAGATTTTAAGCTTTTAAATTATCTTTGGATGTGACTGTATCTTGTGTTAAACTAGAAAAGGTATAATGATTTTCATATGCTAAACTGTCACAGTCTTTTCATAAGCATATATTTATGATGCTACACCTCTGTGAGTATTTTGGGACTTACGATTCTGCTGTTTATACTACAAAGGTGTAACTCAGTGTGATCTTGTCTTCCCCACTTACTTTGTTTCTTAAGTAAGTGTTTTAACTGCAAGCAGTCAGGGTGTATTCCTCGTTGTGATTTGCCAGCATGAAGTATGCATTTGGGGAAGGCATGGTCTTGAGTTACCTGCTATAGGGGAACTGTGTGAGAGGGAAAGAGAGCAACTCCCTGAAAAACCATTTGATATTTTGTGAACAGTCTAGTGTTAAAGAATAAAAGGTATGATAATTCTATTGCAGTTGTGGTATTTTAAGCATATAAATTTCCCTTCAGTCCTGAAAACCTCTTCATCAGGTAGAGAACTCTGATGCTTAGAGTGCACATTCCATCTCTACTTCCGGGATTGCTTTCTCCTAGGTAAAAAATGTTGAAGCCTGGTGGATCACTGTTACTTTGTAGATGTGTATGCACTCCAGTATTCAGTTCTTGGGTATACCTGGAGACAGATAAAGTAAGTAGAAGCCAGTCAAACATGCTTTGCTGACCTCTGACTGGAGCTAGGATTTATCAATATGTACAGTTTATAATAAAAGTAGGCTGTGACCTTCTGAAATATGCAAATATATTTTGCAATTGTTACTATTTAGAAAGTAAAGCTTTAACTCTGTGTTCCACATTTCTAGCTGTTCTGACAGAGTTAAGCTAGAGACTCTGTATCTTCATAATGAACAATGTAATTCTCAAGAAAAGCGTTTAAATTAGTGTTTAAGTAGCCATTACAAAAAGTTGACTGACGAAAATCTTTTGCATTGTAGTCTCTGATCTCTTCTTTGAACTAAACATTATTTCTTTTAAAAAATTTTTTGCGAAATTATATTTAATTGCTTATATTACCTGTGCTACTTTATTTTTGTAACAAACTGGGTAAACTCTCCATTAGAGAGGTTTTATTGTAATGCTGGTGCTGTTTCTGTTACATTTGTTCTCCCTCTGTTGCTTGTGTGCATATGCACATGCAGTATTATGCACATAGAGTATTCTGCTTCACATAGGTATTCTGATTTAATTCTGTCTCCTTGTGGAGCTGCTAGTCGCAATATTGTGTGTGGCTTTTACTTTTATTTTACAAATATCCATCTGGCAACTGAAGACAAGTATTTTGTTGATGGATTAGAAAGGTTCAAGGTTCTTGAAGTTTGCACGTCCTGTGAAAAAGACAGGTCAATTTTTTCTCTCTGGGCATCTGTCTCTCATAAGCTCATAAATTGCTCTTGAAGCTAGATAGAAAAAATACTGAAGGCAACATCATATTTAAGAGTTTAAATGTGCTGATTGGAGTGTCTCAGAGTCTAACCTCAGGCAAAAGGTCTCATGTTCAGTCTTTTTGACTGATGTAGAGTGGTCCACTGTTAATAATTTAGTGTTGAGACCTACTAAATGAAAAATAGGAGACTCATAACATCAGTATCACTGTTGATTTTTCCTAGAAAATACAAAATCATTGTATTTTGATGTATGCTTCCATTCTTTACACACTTAACTGTTCTCTAATGTAGCCACTGCATCTGATATTTTTTCTTAATGAGCAATGTTTTTATATCTACAGAACACAGAGTTTGCCCTGCAGGACCTTATGTTCATTTTTAGTCTACTCTATTTGTGTAGTAAATAAAAAATGAGTAACATTGCCATTAGCCATTTTATATGCATTACTCCTGACCATGCTTGTGAGTAATCTGCTAAAGAATGTGCACATTCTCAGTTTGTAGCAAAATGGGGCCTGTAATTTCATTTTTTAAATTAACCTAAAATGCATGGAAAAAGAAGGAACCTTTGTTTAAGGAAGGATTTTGATGGGTGTGTAAATCAACATGCTGTAGATTTAGGTCCAGTCTTTGTCAGATGCAAGCATGTTGTACTTGACTCTCCTATTTTAATAGGTATAAGAGGTGAAATACAGGGTAGATCATCTCTAGATTGTCTCCTGGAGTTCTAAAGCTTGTTTGCTTTAACAAAGGATCAATATTTTGCATTTTAGAACTTCAGAGTTCACTTTTGGCAAAGGTGTGTGAGGCAAACATTTCTTGTGTAACTTGAATGATTGTTCACTGAGGAGAATTGTTTTCTTAATAAAACATGACATCAAATGTGCACACAAAAAGTTTTGAAAACTTATACTTTGGAAATAGGTGTATTTTCTGAAATAGTGTATAGTTCTTATATTTTTTACAGTTAAACACATTCTTCTAAAGGTAAATAGTTATGTATGTAGTCTGTAGCTTGCTGAAGAGTTTAGTTTTAAGAGAATGTGAGTAGCAGAGAGTTGAACAGCTGCAATAGGATGTGTAGCTCATTCAAAGTTCTAAGACCACAGATGCAGTAGTGAGGAAACAGTATTTCTTTTATTGAGTGCTATGGTACCTTTTAAAACTTCTCTGGGTTGACTTTCTGTGTTGTTTTTCCTCGTTATGTTTCCCAATAAGTACAAATAGACCCTTGATGGAACCATGATATTTTATAAACTATTTAAGTAACATAGACTCTTTAGAAACGAATATAATTATTCAAATTTACAACTTAATATCCAGCCAATATGGAATATATAATTAGGAGAACACTGAAGGTCAGATTTTAAGTGCTTGTGTTCTAGATCTATGAAAAAAATATTAAAATGATATTGAGGATCAAAACAGCTGTTAAACTCTTAAACATTTACTGTATCCTTGGAAATAGAATGAACTTTGGTAGCAGCTATTGTCTTGCTCACATGTAATTTTCACTAAAATAAAGATTTATAAAAGCGAGCATTTAAAACTCCTCTTAAGCTTCCTCAGATCATGCTAACCTAGTTTTTCTGTACTAGTCTGAAATTGATGCTCAAACAGAGGAGAAGGGATAATTGGCCAATCACTGTGGCTTTGGAAAACACTGGTTTTGTCCCTGCTGAAGGTGGGGTGTTTTCCCTTCTAATTGCCTCAGAAATGTTAGTGTCTGTCCCTGTTTTAGTCTGATCATCTGAGCTCTGTTTGGTTTTTTGTTGCTGTCCACTCCTGTTGATTTTTTTTTTCTATCTGCAGCTTATATGCTTTCTACCTCTCATTAAAATAGACTAAAAAATCTGATTCATTCTAAATGAGATACCTGTTAATCAGTAAACACTATTTTCCACGTGTCAGCATACCAGCTTTTTTCTTTAAATAGAAAGATTGTGTTTGTGGTTTGGTAGGGGAAATAGAGGAGAAGGGGATTGTATTTCCTTACAATTGAAGATAATTAGGTTGTTGTAGTTAAGTTAGGTTATCACATTAGCTATTAAAAAGTGCATCAGTAAAATGCACATTGCACTTTCCTTGTCTCTTCATTTCTTTAGGTGATAACAGGCAAAAAATGTGTGGAATAGGACTCTAATTTTATTTTTAACTTAATAGTCTGAAATTGAGCATGGTTACCAGGAGTTCCAATATGGGAAGTAGGAAGTTAATGAGACAAATTTCTTGTCCTGAATTTGGAGATTGCTTTTGTGTGCATAAATGTGAACTTGCTTAAGATATTCAAGAATGTTCCAGCTTTGCTGTTGTGGGGTATCAAGCATACTGTAAAATCAGAGAAATTGGCCCTGTTTTTTTGCAAACTGAGATGCCTCAGGCATGTTTGTGCTGCCTATGTGACATGTGAAGCAGTCTGAGGTAGCTTCTTTAACATCTAGGCTGAAGAGGGCAAAGAGGACACCAGGTTCCAGTCTTGGCTTCCTGTGGAATCTTCTGGGAGAAGTGTTCAGAATGTCTACATAAGGAGCTCATCATAACCAGATTGAATACTTCCTATTTATTAAAGTAACTGGTGTCACAAACAAATCTGTTGGAACAAATCAAATGTCTAAGAAATCATGGAGTATTAAGATATTGGTTTTTATCCCAATGGTGTTTCCTGACTGTTACTTCCATATGTTGCTCTTTGTACTATGCTTACAAACTGCAAAGAAAAAACCTTGATTATGTACAAAAATTTGTAGTGTGAGTAAGCCTTACAAGTTCCATTCTCTGAAGCATGGAAGTTAATTCCTGCTCAAGGATACAACGAACTGCATCTCTGTTCCCATTTTTAACTTCTTTTTTCCTCCCAGTCAGTGAAGAGAGAAGAATATTGGTTGTGGGAAAAGGCCTCATCTGGCTATAAAGATAGTGCCTAAAATCTGTTATTATTTCAGTTGCTTCTTTTGTCTTTCTTTTCTGTCTCACTTTTTCCCCCAAAGATTGGCCCAACATTTGTGAATTTTAGGGGAGGTGACTCTATCCCTTTTTAAAGCAAGACACTTGGAAAAGTAGGGATATAACTATTACTTGACATTCAGGCTGAGCATGTACCTCCTTGGTTTTATGGAAGTGCTTTTTTTTTGTGGAGCCTTAAAGGAGCTTTGGGAAGGCTAATTGTACTTTATTGATAGACCCTTTACTTTGCTACCAGCTCTCATTATCATACTCCTTGTATTTTTTATTTTATTATTTTTTTATGGTTGACTGTGTTTCAAAAAAAAAAAATCAAATCTGATGGTTGAGTGAACGCGGCCAAACTTGCAAAACCTTTATACCCATCCCCAGTAGCTGTAAGGTTTATTAGCCAGAGTGATGAATAAGAAAATGTGGATGTTGAGTACATGACTTACCCTCTCCTTGCCCTATACATGCATCTGTAAAGTAGGGGCTAAAACACTAAACCACACCAAATGCTGATCCTTAATGCATGTTGGTAAATCATTTACTATTGCCAAATACACTACAGAAATGCCTTGTTAATGTTACCTAAATTATGTCACTGGTCAAAAAATAGAATGAAATATATTCTCGCTTGTGCTGCAGAATTTATGGTTCAGCATATTGATTTCCAGCTTGATGATCTTAGAACATGCTAAAGTTGGTAGTGATCTGTGATAGCATTGGTGTAGTATTAATCAAAGGCAAAAACATTTCTGATCCAAGAATTCCAAAGCATGTTATGTACTTTGCTATATAGAGTTAAATTTCTCCTCCCATGCCCAAGTAAATTGCAAATTAGCACTAATAAATCACATTGCAGCAGTTGGTAAGAAGTGAAAGTATATTAATAATTAAATAGTTCTTTTCAGCCACCCCTCCCCCTTCCTTTTTTATGTGGTGATTTTCTAGACTCAAAATCAGCGTGTCTCATGCAGGCTATCTATAATATATAGTTGTTTCAAATCAGCTTTACTTACTGAGCTTTTTCTAGTAATGGAGCTCTGTCAGCAAAAAGCATATGCACCCGCAAATGATGAACGATGGACTTGTGTCAAATGGAAGCTTGAAAGGTGCTTCTGTAGTTAAATGGATTAGTCTGCACCAGAAGTTCAAAACTCCTCAAGTGTAATTGTTTCAGAGAAAAGGTATCCCTGGATTGATAGGGGCAGCTAAGCAAGGAGAGCTGGAGGAAGAGCTGCTTTATCAGATCTAAGT
This sequence comes from Melospiza georgiana, assembly GCF_028018845.1. Lineage (NCBI taxonomy): Eukaryota > Metazoa > Chordata > Aves > Passeriformes > Passerellidae > Melospiza > Melospiza georgiana. Next base: position 15,723,436 of record NC_080437.1, on the reverse strand, counting down.
GAGGGCTTACTAATCCACAGCAAGTAGGCTTTGCTGTGACAAGATTGCTGGCTTGATGCTTCTGCGAGTTTTCTTCTTTTTTGTAAATGTGATATTTGTAAAGATTTTAATTTATATTAGTGAAAGACATATTTTGGGTTTTTTTTTTTCTTACAAAATTAGTAAGCTTAATTCCATTTATGTGGCCATGTGCAACAGTGATTTCAAAATAACCTGTAACATTTTTCATACACTTGATAAAAATGTTGGTTCTTGTTTCAGTAGTAGTATTAGCTATAAAACCAACTTCGTGTACTGTAGTTATTTTGCAGTTACACACCAAGTAAGGTAATTAGGGATTGCTATATAAATGCAAAAAACCCTGCATGTAAATTTTAATTTTATATAAATAGTGTTCTATTTCTGTTGCTCATTAAATATTTCATCATTTGTGTTGTTAATGTGTAAATCTCGCTCAGAAGAAAATATTTGCAGGGGAAGAAATTTACATTAGGAATTAAACAATTGAAATATTTTTCCTGAGTTTTTTTTTTTTTTTTTTTTTTTTTTTTTTTTTTTTTTTATATCCTTTCGGCTGTACTTAAACTGGGTGTTTCATATGAGTGTTCAACAAAAGAATAGCTATAAGCAGGGAGGCTTTCACTGCTCCTCAGTCTTTCCATTTTGCCAGTTTTTCTTTCTCTTCTGCTTCTTTGCAATTGTTAGCCTTCATGTGAACTGAAAGGTACTTCAAAACACTGGAAGAAAATAGTCTGAAAGCTTCATACGCATTTCTTCATGGTAAAGAGAAGTGAAGAAGTTGAAGACTTTTTCCACTGACAGGTGTTTGTGTGTCAGAGCAATGAATGCTTTTGATGGCAAACCCACTTGCTTTTCTTCATTGTAGTCTTCTTTCTAAATATTAAAAAAAAGACAAATTCTGACAACAAAAATTCTCCAAACTGTATAATAGAAAGCTTGCTTTATTTATTTATATTTTATAAAAGAAGATATTTAAATTATTTCACTGGCTATTCACTTTCTTCTTGTGTGGGTGAAAAAAACCCAGCAGTTGAGCACTGCCTAGAATGGTGAAGGCACTTTTTAGCTGTATCCTCATTATGATATAAAAATATTGTCATCTGATGATTAGTTGGTACAAAACTTCATTGTCTTACAGACTGCACACTGTCCTTTAAAATATTATTAAAGTGTCCCATCTTCCAGAACCTAAAACTATGCTAAATAACCACTTATTTTTAAAAGTTGTTTTCACATTTTTCAGTCCTCTGGTGATAGTTTATTAGCATGGCACTTGGCTGTCATTTACTTAGTTTATTTTCTGGCTAAAAATTGAAGATTATTTTGCAGGTGCTAAATGTTCTGATCTTTGGTTGATTTCACATATTAAGCCATGCAATGCAATTGCATCACATGGAATTGCATATGCATCAACAGCACAGCAAAAACAACCATTTGAAAAAGATTAAAAACAAGAGTTGAGAAAAATGTAAGTAAGCCTGTTCTGTCAAACACGAGAAAAACTCTTTGTGTTTAATATGAAAAAAGTTGAATAAATGAATTAATACCCCATTTGTTGTAACTAAGTTTATTTTTTCTTTCCATTAATGGTGGAAGCAATTTGAATGATAGCTAATAATGGTACAAAAGTGAAGTCTAAACTTGCATAGACAAATATTTGGCAGAAGTCCTGGGCTATTCACCCTTGCAGGAAATAGAAATAGATGCAATGTAAATTGTGCTGCAGGCTGAAACTGACCAAGTAGCATAAAGAAGTCCCTTTTTGAGGGATATTTTTGATCAAACCACAATGGGCAGAAAAATCAAGTGTATAACTGTAGGCAATTGGGTTACTTGGAGTGGGAAGTGAGCAGAAAGCATGTTTAATCCAAACTAGTTCTCTTTTACCTCAAAGCAATTTCAAGATGTGTTTTTCACTATGTAGCTTTTGTGAATAACTGTGAAAAGTAGTTTCACATTATGGGTAAATGAAGTATTATATCAGAATTTTTGGATCTCTTCACTTTTCTATACAACCTATCTAGAGGGCTGTTTTACAATAGGCTTCCTTCCAAGCCTGGTAAAAATTTTCTGAAGGTCAGGATTTTGTTATTTTTATTTGTGTCACTTTGTAGGTGCGCAGTTTGTGTTAATTGGGGTGGGGCTGGGCTGAGCCTCATCCCCAATGGGCACAGCTGTGAGCAGCAGGTGAATCCCATTGGAGCTAACGAGGGGGCACTGAGCAACCACCACAGGGAACAGAGGGCACACAGGTGCAGTGCATCAACAGGAGGGGATAAAAGCCTGGGCTCAAGCATTAGGGCAGTTGCTTGCAGCCTTCTGAGGTGACATGGTGCTACTCTGTATGGGCCGATGCCTGAAGCCTTCTGATGAGGTATGGTGTTACTCTATGGGTTGAAACCTTCTGATATTGTGTAGTGATACTCTGTGTGTCATGGCTGTCTCAACTGTGCCATCACTTAATGCAAAAGAATTCACTAACAGGACTTTTAAAATGGATTGCCAAGTAACATGCCTGCCTTATTACCACTGACTCCTAAAACAACAAGATTTCGGGAAGTCTCAACAAGAAACACTGCACCCCTTAGATCCTGCAGGTGCAGGCGAGTGAGGAGTGTGCTGCTGTGTTCTTTGAGTCTCACACTAGGGAAGGGAGCAGATGTTTCCCAACATGGTCCTGGGGATAGAGCTGCAGCAGCAGGCACATCCCTCCCTGTGCTGAGCTCAGCCAGCCTGCAGGCCTGGCACAGGGGCCCTGGGACACCTTAGGGACCAAGGTGTGTGCTCTAACACTGTCTGTGGGTTGCTGCTGGGCAGTATTAGGGGTAGGTCAGATTCATTTGACTCTAGAGGATGCTCAATCCCCAAGAGTTTTGAAGAAAAGTTAGGTGACAAGGCACCTGGACAGTGGATGTGGTGGCTGGTGAGACTGCGCAGGCTGGCTCCACAGAACCTCTAGTTATAATAAAGGTAAGTCTTGCATCGTGACTGTTGCTGCTGTGTGTTGCTGGCCTTTGTACTTTTCCTGTTTCTTCACCCCGAAAGCTTGAACCAAATCTTTTGTAGGAATAACACAATCACAGGAAGGTACAAACAGGATTGTCCTCTCTGTGACATTGCATAATAACAATAGAAGTATAAATTTTAAAAAGAAAATTTATGATATTGAGGTGATGTGTAAATGTAAATTTTGACCAGGCTTCAGCATTGGCACAGTTGCTGTATATTTTTAACTGCCACCTGTACAGCAGTGATATGTGTGGGACTAGGAATGCTGCTTGGAAGCTAAGGTAACCCAGTGAAAGGAGTTGGAGTGGAAAATAGGAAGATTTGAGTGGCCAAAGTGCTATGTAAGTGCTAAGAGATGATGAGAACCCTTGCCAGTGAGATGGGAGATGTTAACCTGCTCTGTCCTCCTTGGTGCTCTCTTTAAAAAAAAAAAAAAAAGGTGAAAAAGTGGGACCTGAAGTCATGAAGTCACACTGCCTTTGTCTCCTGAGAACTGTGCTTTGCACTATTTCCAGTCTTTTCCCAAGTGGACAGTTTTCTGCCCGCCCCCGTAGCTTCCTCTCGATGTTAAAGCTATAAACCAGGGACATGCCTGAGTAGAGCCAGTCACAGATGCTCTGCCAGCATGTGACTGGTGTGCTTGAGCTTTATCATTCCTGCTAACTGACCCTTTCACTAAAAGTTTAATAGGGGATAAATTCACATGTGAATTCATAATCCCCTCAGTTGTGCCAGAAGGATTCCTTAACAAGCAAGCAACAAAGAAAATCTTATACAGCTGGATTTTTTTATTCCTCCTCCTCTTCTTTCTCTTTCCAAATTTATTGGGTAGACTACTTCAAGGATGTGTCTTTAACTGTCATCCCAATATTTATTTGTGCATAATGTAAACAAACAAAGGCAATATATTCATTGTGGCTTTCAGAGCAGCTCTATGCATGGAATTGAAAACATTTTTGAGCTTTTAAGTACAATAGCTGGAAATACTATATTCTTCCAAATATTTATTATTTAGTATTTATTCTTACTTGCTGTAATGTAAAAATTGTGCTTTTCTGGCATGTATCTCTTGGAGCTTAAATGAAATGTTTATTGTGCCACATTAGTTCAAGAGGCTTTTTTGTTATTTCAGAATTCTGTATGTTGCTTGCTGCTCTTACATAAAGAAGCCTGTAAATGCAGATATTGTGAATATTTTTAGTATAAGCCACTTTTAATCAACTTGGTTACTGTTATTTTGATTTTGAGAGAAGGAATTGTTTCTCCTAATGTTTCGTTAAAGTGCCTTTAAAATGATGATATCATCACTGCTACATTTAAAAGCCTCAAGGTTGCAACATTTATTGAGCAGGGCTTAGGGAAAGAATATAAAGGATGTCTAGAGACTTTCTACTTATAAAAAGACCACTGCTTTTTGTGGCCTGTGTGAAATAATGTTTAGTTTTTTAAATTTGATACCATATTTCTGGCATGGAAAACAAGGAAATATGCATCATCTCTTTATAGTACTTGGTTTTTTTGAACAAAAGTCTACTGATGTGTGCTAGCTTGAATGAAATGTCTTGCAAAGTTCTTATTCCAGAGCCCCAGCTTTTCTTAATTTCATTGTGTAGGCAACCAAGGTTGCACAGAGATGTTTCTTCTGGTTAAACTGTTCCTCCCTTCCCTATCAGGAGGCACCTACTTTTAGGGAATATTTTTTTGCTGTGAGAGCTGTCACATTCTAGAGGTCTCTGTAACTTTAGAACTTGGCATTTCCTCGGTGGAACCAGTAAAAGGTGGCTTTGTTTTGTTAAACTTTAACAGAAGAAGGATGCAGGTGTCTTTGGCAAGAGGAAATCCAGTGTGAGTATACATTCCTAAGGGAAGGGGGGAATGTGTGTGTGGTGTGGGTGTGATACAGGCTGTGGGATCAAGAAAGTCCAGCTGCATGGAGTCTCAGATGTTAATAGTGAGGTGTTGCTCACAGGGTCTGGTTCTGACTAATTGCAAGTTTTCTTTTCTGTTTGATTTTTTTCTTTTTTGACACTAATTTGAGAAATTGTGCACTGAAATATTTTAGCTTCCGAAATAAAATGGATGCGTTATCTTTCAAAAATTCAGCAAAAAATTTCTCTCCCTTTAGTCTCTGGTTGTTCTTCCCCCCTCACCTCAAGTGAAGCTGTTTTAAAGACTGAGGACAAGTAAAATAGTTTTCCTCTTTGTCATTTGGAATTGCGACATCCTTAATTTGGCAGGAGCTTTTTTATATCTAGCAATGATTGTTCTGAGGTCTGAGAACAAATTAATCAAATTTGGGCAGCTGATAATGGAATGTTTTGGCACCTACCATTAGTGTCTTTGAACACCTGTATGGTTACAGGTTATGTTATACAACCTCAGAAAGCTTTAAATTCAGACAGGTCATAGTAGCATTCAGATACTGGTTGAAAATGGTAAAAAGAAGACTGAGTTGAAAACGTGGTTTTTTTTTTTTTTTTTTTTTTTTTTTTTTAATTTATGTATTATTTATTAATTATTTAATTTTTAGCTCTGTGACTAAGTGTTCATGATCATTTAGTATTTGGGAACAAGAAAGGGGTTCCTCTCAGTGAAGCTTTAGGAAATAGAGGCAGTCCTGAGACACTTTTGACTTCAATTCCAAACTGCTCCATTCTCTTTATTGTTTAGCAACAATTAACACCAGGTAAGAGAGCTGCAGGCCCTAAAATACTGCATTTTAGTTGATTGAAGAACACTTGCTTCAGAAAAGCAGCTTTGAGAAGCTTGGAATGTGGATCTCTTTGCAGATCAGAATTACACAGCGAATGCACCTGCAGTGTCCTGGCAGCCACTGAAAAAATGCGTAAGGGCTTTGTGGCTGGATTTCAGTTTGATCCTGTACACTCATTGATTTCAAAATACTTACTTTTGTTGTTGGTATAGAAGTATAAAATTCTGCTGTTTTGGCAGTATTTTTCTTTATCTAGTACAGTGAATAAGAGAGACGTGTAGATATACCTTGTTGTGAAGGTATGGTTTTCATTCTGAAATTTTAATTATATTTGGGGTTTTAGTATAAAGTAGTAACAGCAGTTTGGGTGATCATTTATGAAAGCAATTGTTACAACAGCAGTTTATGCAGTTTTCTTAAATTATAAGTTTCTAATTCAGGGTATGGCTTCAGTGCCAACTGTATAGCAGTATCTTAAACTGCTTGGAGGAGATGATTAAAATTTTCCTCCAGAAACTAATACCACTGGATTTTTCATAGCATCTCTGAAGTTCACAGTGGTTTACATTGATGAGTAGGAGAATTATTAGTCCTACAAATACCATTAAAATTGTACACTTACAAGAAATTTAATTATTAATTCTTATTTCCTAAGTTAAGGAAGAATATTTTTCCAGGAATAGGTGGGGAAAAAAAATCATCTTTCTTTTCATACTCTGAAGTAGTGATGTGATTACTGGTTTTTAGCCCACCTGCCCCAACGTGGTTGGAGGACACAACCCAGTGTATCTTGTTGCTTCCCAAACACTGTGTACCCTGGAGGCAGGGTGCTGTAGCTGCGCAGCAATAAACAGTTGGGTGAGAGAAATGGAGAATGTGAAAGGGTATCCCCTGGAAGGGAAGGCTTGGGATTCTCCAGGACTAGGAGCTGTGGGATCTGGTTTGACTTGGTAAACACTGCTTGTAGGGTGTAATGGTAAACTTTCACCATGTGATTTTCAGCAGGATATCTGATGCCTTCCTGTGTTCTGCTGGAACTACTGCTGTTCATTTTCCCTTGGGTAGATTAGACATAACTGAGACTGCATCTATGTTAGTGGTTTTATTTGGCAGCAATGAAATTTGAAAGCACATCCCCCAGGAGTCCCTGCTTGCTGATCACTGAATTGTTCCACAACTGGTTTAAGCACATGCAGAATAGACTCTTTTTGGAGAAAACTAAACTGAAAGCTGTGTTCTAGGTTTGCACAAAGCAAGAGTTAACCTCCAGTGAAGTCATAATGATTGGGACCTTTGAGTATCTTCAAACCAGGATAATGGCCTTGATACTTGATTACCAGGCTTTTTGGGGACAGGATTTAGGAGGAGATGAAAAAAGGAGTAAGTATCTTGACAGATTATTGGACATGTAAAGACAATGACAGCTTTCTGTTTCTGACACCTAAGTTGTATTTAGGCCAGAATTGCTTTGTTGCTGTGCTGGGCAGCACGCTGCAGCTTGTTGTTCAATAGCTGCTACAAGTGCATATACACAAATATATGTATTCTCGGCCCTGGTGAGGCCACATCTGGAGTACTGTGTCCAGGTCTGGGCTCCTCAGTACAAAGAAGAGAAGGAGTTTCTGGAGAGGGTCTGGTGGAGGCCCAAAACATGGGACTGGAGCATCTCTCTGATGAGGAGAGACTGCTGGAGCTGGGCGTGTTTAGTCTGAAAAAGGGAAGACTGAGAGGGAATCTCATCAATCCGTACAAGCATCTCAAAGTGGGTGTTGGGGGAATGCTGCCAGACTCTTTTCAGTGGTTCCCACAATCAGGACAAGGAGCAGTGGCTGTAAACTAAAACACAAGAAGTTCCACCTCAGCGTTGGTACGAACTTTACATTGAGGGTGGCAGAGCAGTGAAACACGCTGCCCGGGGAGGCAGTAGTACCTGTTATGCCTCAAGATCTTGAGACGTTTTTAAACTAGCAGTCACTTCATCTGTACTCAATTCATGCATCTCTGAAAAGCAACAAACCAATTAAAAATTCTAAACCAGCTAGAAAAGAAACCAAATTAATTTAACTTCATCTTCTCAAGCTTTCTCCTTCAGTGATGAAATTGATTGCAGTTTTTACAAAACTACAAGAGCATTCTTTCAAAATGTAAATATCTTTGTCATTGCCATCTGTGTGTTTTAGGGTGTGTTAAAACTCCTCTTTTGCACCATGTCACAGGCTTTTTATAGGGCCTGTGTTTCTCTAGGTGTATGGCACTTTGCCAAAGGCTAACTATATTGCCAGTAAAATAGTGTTTTACGGAACTTCTGTGGAAATCACACTTTCCTTATTTTATTCCAACTAGATTTTCTTTATTTCGCCTCCTTTTTCTGTTTAGGCTTTCAGTGGATGTAGTTTGTACAAGCTATCCAAAAAAACATTGAAAAGACAATCTAATTCTGGTAAATAGGCATTAGGACTCATGGTATATATTTAATTTATCAACACACAGAGCTTTCTGAGGAATTCTGTTTTATGTTATTAATACTAAGTTTAACTTGCTATATATTGATTTTTTAACTTAAGTAGCGAATATATTAATTTTTGCCCTTTTTTCCCTTCCTCCTATATATCCCTTTTGTAATAGCAGTGTATTAGATGTAGATTTGTAATTTAAAGGATCATCTTTGCCATCTTGTCAATACTGGTCATTGCCCAAACCATGCTACAGTATTCTTTGGAAATGTAATTTGTTTTGATATTTAAACTGAGATTATAATTTTCTAAACTACTCTGGTCCTAGGTCTAAATTAATTTGCAAGGGGCATCAAAGGACAATTAAGTGATTGTGGTACATCTTTAAACCACGTAAAGTTTGATGTATATTTTATGATATAGCTACTGCTGTATTAGTCTTCAGGAAAAATGTAAGCAAATGGAAGTTATAAAGGCAGTTTTATTGTCTGAGCTGCATAGAAACAGGGTGAAAGTGTTCTTACTGCTCTTAGAGGTGATGCTTGTTTATTTTGACTGTTAATAATATCACCAGCTATTTCTCTGAATTTCTATTCTTTATTGACTATTTCTGTGTCTGTGATGGTGAAACAACTAGGAAGAGTTTATGCTGTGAAGAGTTTATTCAGTGTGCTGTGGCAAATGTCTAACTTGTTTTTGTTCAGTATTATATTACAACTTTTCTAATACCATTGCGGTCATCTGTAATTGTTTGGGTATCTGGTGTGCATTATTTCTAGCCATTTTAATGAAATATTACAGTTATTAACTATGGCTACCGGTTTATAGTGGCTGTAATCCTTGAATGTTGTCTGTTATTGTAGTTTAGGACCACTTTGTTAGAGCATTAGCCACCTTCTGGTTTGCATCAAGGTGGCTGTCTGATGGATCATTAACTGCCAGTGAGGCCCGGGGCCTTGGGGACTTGCTGGGTACAGCACTTGTGGTATGAGAAGTGAAGCTTGTGGGGAAGAAATCTGAATTTAGTGCACCCTGATGCAGTGTGAAATGAAATTACTCTGGCCTCACACTATCTTGGGGTTTGCTATAACACTTTGTTGCTACAAGTGCAGTGTGTTTTACATGCTGGGAGAGGGCAGATGTTGATGAAGTGGACACTCCTGAGGCAAATGCCACTGTTCTCTCTGTTCAAGATGCTGATCTTGGTACTGCTTTTTTTGGTAGGCATTCATCACCTTCTGAAGGAAGTTGTTCTTATTCTCCTCACTAACTTTGAAGACAACGCAGTAACACATAGGTGGATTATGTGTATTTTCTCCTGCCCCATTTTTCTGCTGTGGATGCTTTCGCCCAGACACCTTCAAGTAAACGTGGGGAGCTAGCAATGTATGAAGAATGGCTGATGAAAGGGGAGTTCATGTCTATGTGTGTTTTTTGGTAATTGCCGTGTTCTGAGGCTTTCTTCTTCTATTCCTGGCCTTCCAATAGTACATTTAGCATCTAAAATTCCCTTTGTTGGAGATGGTTCCATGGTGAGGTCAGCCTCAGTGTGACAGAGGCAACAAAGGGATTCCTCTTAAGGTTTCTAATTAAAAATATCTCTTGGTCGATTAGGATTTCCTCTTAGGCTATTCAAAGGTTTGTGAGAGCTGATGCCAGATTCCTGAGAAGTGTTCAGGCCTTTGGAGATAGCCAAATATTTGGTCTTCTTCCTCTTCTTGTTTATGGAATTGTTGTGTGTGTTTTGTATGTTTCTGCCAGATAACAGTTCTAGATGCCTTTACCTGTATTTTAAAATTCAGCTCGGAGAAACTTCCACTGTGGCTCTGACCTTACTGAAATTCTTGTGAGCCAATACATAGTAAATGTCACAGTTAAGGATTAGAGTGATTTTTTACTACAAATTGCTGCCACGGTTTATCAAGTATGAAGTCAGCGCTTTTTCTTAAGTTAGAATGTCATTTAGCTGTCTTAATTAAGAAAGAACAGCATGTACTGAAAAAGAGTGCTTCAGTCCCTCAAAATATGAGTGTGGACTGTAAAATGGTAATTACAGAGTTGAATCTTACTTGCAAGGGGATCTAAATATTAAAGCTTCAGGCTCTAGCAACAAAGGTTTACCAGTATTGGGCAAATAGGAAATCTCCCAGCACCTTTCTCAGAGGTGGAAGCGCTCGTTTAAGCCATGTGCATGGTGAGAGATCCATCAGTATAGAAGGCTGGAGTTGCTATTAGATTAATCTGTTTAAAATTGAGATGGGTATCTGCATGTTGGTTGTGACTGATATAAGAAAGCATATAAACAGTATATTTTCAGCAAATACTGTGACCCAATTATTTGACTGGTTCTCTTGGTTGGACATGCCATTAGCTTATTTGTAATTTAAAACTGACATGTTTATTTGAAATAAAATAGGAGGACAATGCAAATGCCAATACATTTTAGGAGAAATTGAAAGCAAAACCAAGGAAACAGGAACTAAAATAATTCTGAGATATTAGGTTTTTTTGAGGTTGGGGACTGGAGAAAAGGGGAGTTGCATTTAATTATCTGTAACTGCCTGCTTGCATGTTCCTGAGCACATGGAAGTATGGTTCTGGACAAATGACACAGTTCTCAATTGCACCCTGTTGATACACAATTTTAATTGTGTCAGAATTTAGTTAGCAGACTAACACACAGAGCTAGTTTATAAGCTCAGGATTTGTATCTCTTTTGTTAGCTGTTATGACTGAATATATTTTGTCACTGTTAGATTTTCCTAATCGCTAAAATTACTTTTCTGTAAAGATGTAATTTTTAATGTGTGTTTTTAATAATTACGAAATTGATAAAAAACCACGTTGCTCCTTGACTTCAAAGAGTTCATTTGACCCTTTTGACTCAAGCCCTTGGCTCTAAGAAGCACCAAATTAAGCTGTTGTTGTTTTGCTCCCCCCTCCCTCCATTAGCAATCATTCTGTTGCACACAGTACGTGATAAATCAACGGCAGGAGCTTTAGAGTTGCCATAACATGACATTACCTATCAGCTCGTCAAGTCTGTGTTGACTCTGCGCCTTTTAGGCTGTATATTTCTTCAAAGTCTAGTGCCAGTTACTTAGTCAGCTCTAACTAATTTCAGAGTGGAAGGGAAACTTTACTGGAGTGCTGTTTGGGATCTGCTTTTTAATCCTGGTCTGTTTAATGTTTGCCTCCTGACATTCTAGGCCAGACATCATTTTAATGGTATGTGTGGTGATAAAGCCAATGAACTGTCAGGATGATTGATAATCTAAGCATTATAGCAATATGACTTTCCTGTTCTCCTCTGTGCTTTAGATGATGGTTTCCAAATTGAATTCTTACAGTGTGCTGTATGCTTGTTGGAGAGTCTCTGAACAAACAGTTGGAAGGAGCTAGCACTCACTAATGTAGGCTTTTAGATTTAAATTTCTGTTATTATTGGAAGGACTTTTAATTTGGGAAATGTTAAATGGGAATTCTAACATTATAATAGGCTTGGTCTCTAAATTTCTGAAATTCTGTTATTTTTATGGCCACCTGGGATGAGTCTTAAAATTTCACGTGGCAGATTTCTTTATCTGTACTGTCTTTCAACTAGAGATAACAAAGAGCAGTGCAGTGTGTGCAGGGCTTCTGTGTTCCCTTAAGCAAATTCAGCAGCCGTTTTTCATCATCTTAATGGAAAGTCATTGATCAGACTTGCTCACTTTTTATTTTGGGGACCTTGGAGGCAATTGATTCGGATTATTTTTGCATGATGCCTAAAATTAATGGTTTTCATCTTGTACTTTTATTCTGGCCCCTGGACAGTGACAGGACCAGGACAAAAGAATGATAGATATTTGTGTTTTGGAGCTGCTATGTGTGAGCCTTTCTTTTTTTTTTTTTTTCCCCTCTTTTAAGTTTGCCAGTACAGCAGCTTCCTGTTTGTATCCATTTCTTTTTCTTTGAGCAGAAGTTAGCACTCCTGCACTAGCTGAAGAAATTTTACACAGGTAATCCTTATTAATATGCATCGTTTGATAAATTTGCATAGTTTTGTGATCTCTTCTGGAGTGAGGTCAAAGCCAATTGATATTTTTACTTAAGCTGTATAAATTTTCTTTTGATCCCAATTCACTGTCTGACCATCACAGATATACCCCAGATTTTAGGGATTTGAGTACAAATATTTCTTGAGTGATATTTAAACTTCGGGCAGTAAGTGCTGTTTGCGGCCCAGTTTTGCTACAAACATTTCCCCATTGAAATGAATTGTGTTATATAGGTGAATGTAAAGTGGTGCTGTATTAGCAAAACAAACCTTTATTCAATAGGATTTTCACTGCACGGTCAGCATGAATGATTTGGGCTTTGGATTAACCTGTTTTTGTTGGGAACCATCAAAGTGAAAAGTCTTGTGTGAATGGATGTGCCCACAGCAGTGATGCCCTCACTGCTCCCCACACGTGCTGGAAGATGTCTCCCCCAGTTCTTGGCCGCCAGGGATAGAGTCCTGTGACACTGCCATTCCGGTGGAACTGCGGATGAATTGTTTCTTGGGGCTTTAATATGTGACTCTGGAAAGGCACTAAAAAATCCTAATAAGAGCTGGTGAGCCATGTGGAAAGTTAGTGGGTTAACTAGACTGGTGAGAGGCTTTTTTTGAGAGGAACTAGATTAGATATGGTAGTTTGAGAGCTTTGGTAATTCTACAGTTGATGCATATTTTAGAAAAGTCAGAGCTGAGAAAATAATCTGTCCCATTTATACCTCTAGGGTAGCTCTCCAAAAGGAGTCTTTTGCTTTCAGCTTTGTCTTTGTTCTTTCACCTTTTACTCTTCCTACAGTCGACCCATCTTTTTTCCACTGACAGTTTGCCAGTTTAAGTTGTGCTTCTTTTATGTTGCCAGGATGATCTAGTGTTTTGCTGTGTTCACAAAATTGCACGAAAGCACTCTGCTGAATAACAGGGATAGACCAGGAATGACTTTGAGAGATATTCCACCGAATGGATTGGTGAGGACTGGGGGTTTATTGCATCCTCTTGGGAGTTAGAGCAAGGAAACTTTGGGACTTAATCCAAACCTAGAAACAGACCTGAGGTACAGTGTATCTTTTAGGTGGGCTTTGCCTAATCTTCAGGAGAAATTTGTCTGTGTTCTAGGGATCTTTCTAAGGTGTGTTGTTCTGCTTCTCTGCTTTTTGGAGTGCTTGCTTTTTATTCCAGGAAGAACTGGAATAAAATAGTGTTTGCTGGTACTGAAGCCCTACTTTTTGGGGGAAGGGCCAGGCTTAAGCCAGAATAAATAGAAGGTTCTATTAAGATTCAGGCAGGTGGAGAATGGGTGTTGACAGCTATGATGGCCAGATTAGATTGATTGTGTACTCCTTGGAATTAAGTTTCTTAGAACTTTTGCGTCAAATTCTAGTTGTGTCACTCTCCTGAAAAAAGTGAAGCTAAACTGGGCATTTTTTCTGTGCAACCTAAGGACTTCCCAATGCAACACTGAACTTGTTCTCATTCACAAGAATAAAAGGTTGAAGCCTAATTTACTTCTGAAAAATTAGAGCTTGTGTTTTGCAAAAACAACTGGGGAACAGTGAACTAAGTATAAACACTACTGCACTGTGCTATTGCAATTTTATTTCATCAGCTTTTTAAAGACCCTTACAGTCATTTTAATTGGTACTTGCTGAAAGCAAGAAAAAAGTTTCACAGTCAACTTCTTTACTCCTATTTGCATGATTACCTGTGGTGTTTTTTTCTTTTCTTCTTTTTTTTTTCCTTTTAATTTTTTTATAACAGTAATTATTAAAAAAACAGAAGTTTAATAATGGTTTGCCTACTGAAGCAAGTGAAAACTGTTCCAGAACACATTGGTGTTTGAACAGATTTCTCTTCTTCCTAGATGTTGATAGGGTAGATTGACCTTTTCTTTTTTTTTTTCATTTTATTCCCTCCCAAGGGAAGAGTGGTGGAGGCCAACTGTACAGTGAAGTGATACAAGCAAACCAGGAATTTGTAATGTGAGCAAAGAATCTTAGACATGCAGGGAAAGGATGCATCCCTTTAATTGGTGCTCCCCACTTTCTCTGTCCAGTGCAATCTTAGATGGTGTACACAGCTTCATGGTGTTAAAAGTTTTGTCTTCTTTTAAAACTGACTTTTAACTTTCTTGTCATGTGATGGGTTGATAAAGAAAAAAAATGTCTGCAATAACATTGTTTGCTATTGTTCATCAGTTGTTTGTGTCATGTATGTTATAGTGATTGGGAGACCTTGCCTTTTTATTATTTAATAGCTTTAAAATCTGTAGTTCTTTGGCCTCTAGTTCTTCTATGTCTGCTGTAATCAAATGATTATTCGGTTCACCTAAAGGGATGCACTTGTACTGTACCTGATTTTGTTATATGATTTGAAAAAAGCAATGTACCTTCAGATCTTTAGCTGAGGATTTTGTGTAACTGGATGTTATTTTACGTGAAAGGGAAAAAAATACAACCTTTTCTTTCTTCCTAGCCATACATCATATTCTTACTTTTCTTGACTGTCTATAAAACAAGGTAGGCAGCCACTTTGTAACTGTTCTAGAAGTAGCACATTAAGTGTTCAGCTGTGTAGGTAATGATGATTGTGCAGAATTGAGCACTGCTTGTGTATTCATTGCTAATAGCTCCCCATTGTTGGGTCGATTTGTGCTGGGATTTTTTCCCTTCGGAAGAAAGATGGTTTTCTGTAGATGTTATTTCATCCATTTTGCCCCAGGAAAGACATTAGTAATTTATAAATGAAATATATATAAAAATAGGAGAAATCAAATGGTAGATTTTTTACAACAAACACACTGCTAATTTCAGTACTGTGAGGTGAAGTTGAAATAGTTTTACTTACTGACTTATCAATTGTTGAATTTAGGACTTAGAAAAGTTAATTAATTAATTCATGTAACTTGTGTAGAGGAGGAGTCCTGGGTTGGGTCTCTCACCTGTTGGAAAAGGGAGCAATAAATATCTTGCTCTTTGAGCTTTGGGTTGTATCTTCACGTGACGGTACTCAGCCAGCAAATTTAGCATGTGCTTTATGTGATGGGGAGCTCAGCTGTGGCTCCATATAGCTGTGTGGAAGTGAGAGCTTGCAGAAAATGAGTTGTGGTCATCTTAAAATTTATTTATTTATTAATAGGTGGGATTTGACAAGAATTTTCTTTTCAACCCCCCTCTCTGGGGTGGGAATGAAGCTGGTTGAGCTCACTAAGGTCTTACTGTCTATCTCAAATAGTGGATATGAAAATTAGAAGTTTTTACAAGACCTTTCTAATTCTGTATGTGATTGTCCATTAGATTTTAATGCTGTGATTTAGTCTGTTATCTTCTGGTCGTTTAAAGTTCTAGATCCCTACTTAAATGTAGGCATTTTTTTCTTAGAATCTTTTTTTCTTCTTTAGGTATTATTTTAGCCATTCTCCTATTTTCCTTAGGATTTTTTTTTGCTTTCTTTATGGACTCTCAGTTGTCTACAGTTCAGAGAAGCTGATTACATTCTATTTCTGCAATATTTTCTGAAAAGTTACTTGTTTTCATATTTAAATGGCAAAGGATCTGCTGATAAACTCACAAATAGGGGTGTAGTGGGACAGCAAATCTGTAATCGTATGCCCAGCTTAAAGTCACCTTAGGAATTAGCTGAAAAAAAGCTCTAGCAATAAGAGGAAAAAAGATGTTTCGTTCATGTGATCTTGTAAAATGAAACTTACAAACCCATGATCGCTGATCAGAATAGTTTTCTACAAGTAGTCGTAGAAAGAGTGCATAAAGTGTGGTAAATCTTGATGAAATCTGTTCAGTGAGAAGGCAATATTGTGCAGTGGTTGTTTGAGGGGGTCCAGCTGTGGATTCAGGGGGAACCCATGTTCTGCTCTGTGCCCTGCGGCGCTGTTCTGGAGCCCAGTGGTGTTGGGGTTTGTGTGATCTGTCCATGGTAGCTCTGCTGTACTTTGCCATTGCCTGTCCCAGTCTCTTTTCTTCCAGGCCTAAAGACATGGTTTGGTTTCACAGTGGGGTGCAGAGTTTCCTTTGAGAAGATGGTAAAGCAAAAGAATGTTTCTGTTCTAGAGGAAACTCTGAAGGAAAGAACTTGGAAAGCTCTCTACAGTCTCCTTTTCAAGCCAACTAGTTCATTTCTGGCTGTGGCCAGTAACAGGGCTGTGTACTTGGAAAATGAATGACTGCTTTGTGGCTGTATATTTCTGCTGCAGTTTTCCTCCGTGCTCCTTAACAACAATTATTTGAGCATTGACCTGCTAGTGCCTAATAGCTTAGAAACACTGTGAATGTGATATGAGGATTAGAAAACTATGCCCCTAAATCCAAAAGCATTGAATACATATATATTCTCTTCTTATGATTTAGTTCTGATTGAAATTTATGGTACTGGTCATGTGAGTAAAATTACAGGATGGTGACTCTGAGTGCTTTTTATATGTCTGGAAAAGCATGTGGAATACAGGAACGTGATTAAGTGAACTAAAATAAATTGCTTAGTTTGCAAAATTGGTCACCAATTATTAAATAAGACTATTTAGACTGTTTAAACATAGAAGGAAAACTGGATAGGGTTCAAAGTACACAAAAATGCTTTGTTTTTTTCTTAGCTGATCAATGGAAAAGAACAACTCTGTGTGGTTTTGCTTTACATTAAAAAAAATCAACCCTTACCATAAATTGTTAGGCATGAGGATTTTTTTTGTGTCAGTCAAAATAATTTTTCAACAGAGCATGAAAATGGAAGACTGAGAATCTGAATGGTTCTGCTTTAGAATCACACTGAAAGTTTTTTATTTTATGTAAATAGAGATTGATGGAACATTTTACACAGAGTGCAGGTTTTTGACAAAAAGTATTGATGGTTGCTTTCAGTAAGTGTTACTGGAGATGACAGAACATTGCATTTTAAGATGAATTACAGTAGAAACTCCCTCTTTGGGAATGTCATACATTTTATTTCATCTGTTGTTTTGAGAAAGAATGACTAAAGTCATAAATACCACAGATTGATCTCTCTTTGCTTAACATCTTATAGATCTTGCATTAGTTTGCAGTGCTTAGTAGAAGTATATTAAAAATAATTAGGAAGATGCATGGTTTTTGTTAAGATCTACTTACTGTACTTAGCGGGTTTTTAAGTGTCAACTTGTTTTGATGCTAATCCTAAAGGAATGGTCCTTTGATTTTTATATTGGCTTATATTTAAACCTTCAGAAAACCAAAATCTTTTGTCTGATGCATTTGGAGGCAAATTAAATTCAGAGGTCTGGTTTGAGTGATATGAGACTTCTTTTTTCAATGGCAAGTTGATCAGCTTTATGGCACCCAATGCTAAATTTTCAATTACTACTTCCAAAAGCATTGCCATGGCTATAAACAGAAGAGAGGTTTTCAAAATGTTTTGTCCTACTACTGCGCATGGTTTTGCTGAAATCTCCTCTTGAAGTGATAGCAGAAAACCAGACACCTGGGATGGCTGAATTCCTGGAATTGAAAATGCAAGTGGAATTTGGGTGGTGCAGTGAGATGATTTAGGTCAATGGGAACTGTAAGTGGTGCTTACTGGAAGATCAATTCTGTTATAAATGTGCATTTGCGTTTTGTATTTTAAAAGTTTTTCAATTGTCTTGTGGTTAAATTAGTTTTAGTCTACGCAAAAGATGAAACCTCTGCATTGTTTATGATTGTTGCTTTCAAATTCTGTGGAATTCACCCTACCACCTCCCTGCAATTCCTTAAAAAGACAGAAGGGGGGTTTGAGAAAACATTGTGCACTTGTGAGAGCCAGTATTAGGGAAATTTCAAGGGAGGACATAACGTGAACTTGGACTCCTCTGCGGATTTCATAGCTGATAATGACAGCTTGAAAACAGACTACATGTCTTCCTGGAAGAGTGAAGGTTTAGCATAGATCAGCTGCTGGGTGTATTTTTCAAGCCTTTTAAAGAATGTTCTCTTTTCTGAGCGATAAAAGAGCGATAGTGACACTTTAATGATGAATTTATGTGTAAAAGGGAATATAGCCAATAAAGTATTGTCACCCTAAAGAAAAAAAGCTTGTGTAGAGAAGGCTTGTGCTTTAGAAAGGAGCATGGAGAAAGTGGCAAATCAAGTATCAACAGTAAAACTGAACTTCTCTGAGATTGTCTCTTTTCTATGGTAGCATTCTAATACCACTACTTACTGAAAACCAGCTATTTCTTGCCTGCAACTGGGCTATCCTCTGAGAAGAGGATTGGGTTTTTCTTTATTACTTCTATGCTCTTGAAAATTATTCCTTGGAAAAGAAAGTTATTTTGGTTTATCATTCTTCCCACAATGAATATTTCTTATTGCTGCTTTGATGGAAAAACATTACTATTTTTTTTCTTTAAATGTAATTATTTTGCCTGTTCTTACAATATAATATTGCCCCAAATTATTTTGAAACCTAGATAGATATGGATCTATTTCATATATTGATTATTTTCTTTCACCACTTAATGGCTTCTTTTAACAATATTATGGTCTCCTGGCTTGGATCCATGCTCTAAGCTGAACTGAGGAACATGCCATTGAACTGTGGCTATTCAGTTGTCTAAGAGACTAAGCACATCCCTTCTCCCAAATCCCCTGTGGCATTCCATATTGGAATGGTGAACACCAGTCAGGTAATTATTAGATAACAAAGCACAGGCATCTTTTTAGCTATTGAGGAACTGGTTAAATATGCATAAGTTTTATCATAGAATTTGTCTTTTACAATGGACTGAAGCTTGTCACTCAATGTCTTGCAGTATTCAATAGCTTATTCTCTTGTTTAGTTTATAGATCCTGAATTGACTTCTTGATGGCCTCATTTTCCCTGCATGTTGCTGACCTGAGATAGAATTTATGGAAACTTCTCCCTGACTGCTTTGCTCAATGTAGGCACAGAGTTTGTGTTAATTGGGGTGGGGCTGGGCTGAGCCTCATCCCCAATGGGCCCAGCTGTGAGCAGCGGGTGAATCCCATTGGAGCTGATGAGCCATGGAGTGCCCAGGGGCACTGAGCAACCACCAAAGGGAGCAGAGGGCACACAGGTGCAGTGCATCAGCAGGAGGGGATAAAAGGCTGGGCTGAAGAACAAGAGGGGGAGATGTTTGCAGCCTTCTGAAGTGGAATGGTGTTACTCTGTATGGGCCAATGCCTGAAGCCTTCTGATGAGGTAAGGTGTTGCTGTGAATGGGCTGGAGCCTTCTGGTCTTGTGTGGTGATGCTCTGTATCATGGCCCTCCCAACTGCAGCGTGTGCTATGGTAATTGCTGCTGCAGCTCAAGGACTGTCATTGTTTCTGCTGTGTCTGTGGCCAGCAGCTGGGCCTGAAAAAACTCTCTTTTCCACAGGTAACACACTGGTCTCCTAGCTCCTCCAATAAACTGTTCCTTCCTCCACAACAAAACATCCTGGCAGATTGTAGCAAGCTGTTGTTTTGTAGCAGGCTGCTGCATAGCAGGCAATGTTGTAAAATGAGTCATGCCTTTTAAGAAAAAAGTCAAGTTATTAATGTCTGGATAATCAACCTTAGCTGGAAGAAAGAAATAATAATCAGCTGCTGTACTGAGAATGGTCCTCTATTGGTGTCAGGCTTCAGGAAAATGTAAAACTTTGTGGAAGAAAAAGGTATTTCCCTATTCTGTAAATGTCCAAAACAATCCAAATGTATTAGAGTCAACTCCAGGACAAGATTTAAACAGACATTTCAAGGGGACCTTAACCCATGAAATCATCCTATCCTGCAGCCAAAACCCCACCTTCTAACTCCTGAATAAATAGATTCTCATGACAGAATAATTCATCTCCAGTCATGAAAGCATCAGCTTTAAACGACAGCTTGTAGAGACCCTGTGCTTGTTAGGGCCAGATCAGCAACCCAGATGCCTTGAATGTAAACTCATGAAGGGAAGATTAATTTATCTGTCATTTTCTGCTTTGACAGTTGTTGTAAATCTGATTTAGCTCTGAGCAGAAATAGGAGGACCTTTGAATTTATAAGGGTGATACTAAGAAAACCTAACCTAGGCTCTGTGAGCCTTGAAGAAACAAAATGTACTTAGACTCAATGAGATCTTAAGTAATCTTTAGGCATAAAAAACCAAAGTAAAAGTGGGCAAGACTCGCTTTCCACTGGTAGTGTGTGTGCAGTAGTGTGGTAGTCCACTGGAGCTCTCTCTGGTGAAAAGAAGCAGAAGCAAGACTGTGTTCATTGATCAGTGGTAGCAGGTGACTCCATAAGCCAAGTGCATGTCCTTTTATTGAAAATGTTTTGGAACTGTTTTTAAAAGTTTTACTTTTCTGGCATTTTAAACTTTACAGAAGATGTTTTTTACCTTTTTGGGAATTGATAAGGCTGTCAGACTGATTTATTATGGATGGATGCTGTGTGTGGATTTTATACATCTATGATAGTACATTTGTAAAATCTGAATGAAAATTTTGATGGTCATGAGTTCAATGGAGATGTGCAGCTGTCTTATAGTAGGAGCATTTGTCTGTGGAATCAAAAGAGGTCATTAAAGCCAGGAAAGTTTTTGGATTAGTGCTGGTCTGCTACTATTTTGTACACTGTGGAAGCTGAACAATGGAGTGTCTTCCTTATTCCAAATGAAACATAGTAATAACTGTGGAAATCGGAGTTTCACTTTCATATAAGAAAATGGTAAATAAATATGTAACACCTCAAACCTGAGCTCCCTAGGGTAGAATGATGCTGTTTTGGGGTGTTAGTATAAGGGAATCTGCAAGTACTGTGCTATCTGCTGTGACTGTTCAGTAAAAAAAAGACTTTAATCTTTATAGAAGTGAGTTACAGTTGATTTATGCTGAATTCAGATGATATAAAAATTACAAAAACCTGCTTGTAGCATGTTGCTTTACATATAGCTGAGGTCTCTAAATTTGTATCATTACTCTGCAGAGCTAGATTGCAGTGAAGTACATGATTTCTATCTGCCAGTAAGTTGGAAACTGTGCCTTTTCTTGCTGATAAGGAGGTGACCTGGGCGTGAAATACTTCTCTGTTGGGCTGGGAGAGAGCCATGTTGAAAAATTCGCTCTTCTTCCTCAATAGGATAGAATACTAATGAGCTCTTTCCCACTTCTTTACTTCCTACTGCATCCCCTGCTAATTTGGGTTCTCACATCTGGTGTTGTAAAGCTGGTAATGAGCCAGGGCCATCAACCTGTTGCAAGCTTTCAGCAAAAATTGGTCTGTTTTATCCCCTGCAAATAGCAGGGGTGTTAAGAACTGCAATATGGGAGCTGGTGCCTGTGTCAGTGTGGGCTTTTCCTTCTGGATGAGATGCAGAATCCACTTCAGCGGGGGGTCAACCAACCTGCTGCTGCTTACTTTGCAAGTAGTTCAAGAGGGATCTACTCTGACTTTTAATGAAATAAAAAGGTGTGTATCCCCTAACTGTTGATTAAATTGCTGAATGAGTGTGTTAGCACAAAAAAGTATAAAAATAATTTATGTCCCTATGTTTAAAAATGCCTAAAAAAAAGTGAGGTAAGATTGTTCTGTGGTCTTTTCAGGCAGTGAAAATGACTTTTAAGGTGGAAATTATTTAAAAACCCAAACCCCCAGTTTTTCAGGTGTGGAAGCTAGAGTAGTTGTTGGAATATTAAAGTTTATGTAGATTTATGACAAATTAGTTATTTGCACTCTCTAGATTCTGAATGGCTTAGTGATACACCCAAATTTGGTTTTTAGGATTTCTTTTAAAGAAGTTTTGATGTGG
The DNA here is from genome assembly GCF_028018845.1 of Melospiza georgiana. Lineage (NCBI taxonomy): Eukaryota > Metazoa > Chordata > Aves > Passeriformes > Passerellidae > Melospiza > Melospiza georgiana. The sequence goes on along the minus strand of NC_080437.1, from coordinate 15,701,450 downwards.
TGGTTTGTTTTTCCTGCGATGATAATGAGGTAGAGTAGCTTAGTTAGACTTCTGTAATTTTTGTTTGTTTTAGAGTGCAAGCATGAGATTTTTAAGGTTTTATTACAACTACAGAAATAAAGATGAGGGCAAGTGAAGATGGCATCATGTAGCTGAAGTTAGAGTCTGAGACCAAAATCATGAGGTAATTTATTCTTTTTTTATTCTTTTGAATACTTCAGCTTGATTCACAACATATCTGATTTTAATTCCAGGTATAGTCTGAGTTAGATTTGTAGAAATAAAAATGGCAGCATTTCAAAGTACCCGGAAATAATGTCTGCATTTTCTCTGGAAGTGTAAAGAATTGTCACTGTTGTAGCAGGACGTTGTTTTGACAGCACTTTGTACAACTCAGAACAAAAAAATATCTTTACTGCAAAGATTTTACAATCTAAGCAATAATGCTGTAAATGCTTGCCACTTTCCTAATCACATGAAACTTTAAAATCCTGCATTGATACTGTGTCATGGTCAGAGATGTTCACAGAAACATAGAAAAATAGCAGTCTGTTCATAACTGTAGCTCTGAATATTTTTTTGTCCCTTGAGTAAAAGCAGAAAATTATATTGTGTCTAATTCTTATAGTGACTTGTTGTAAAAGTAATATAGACAGCTGCCCTAAACTGAATACTCTTCCAGCTATTTTTTGTTGACTTTATTTTTGGTGTTAATTTTGATATAGGAATATATGAGTGTTAGCATTGGAGTCAATTATGCCAATTGCTGAGTATATGATTATTTAGAAATGGAGTAGTAGTGAACTGAGTGGCCTGTAGTAACAGACTTGTCCTTGCTTTGTGCACTCATCTTCTCTCAACATTCTCCAGGGGTCAATAGTGGTGCAAGCAATGGAATTTGCTAAATTTTGCATAACTAGCTCATGACGTGTCTAAGATGAAAGTTGATTATTTATACACATGCAGTAATCGCACAAATGAAGGATAGTATTAGAAAACTTCCCCAGAATGTTCCTGTTGCTCAAAGTAGGAGGCTGGGCTTTGTCCCTTGGCTCAGGCCGGGCACAGCATGGGATTGTGGTGTAGTGAGATCTGAGTATTGGAGGAAAGAGCACCAGTTGTGAGGTGATCATGAACACTGATAGTGTTTTCCAGTCTGCAAAAAGGAGGCATTTTGGTGTTTCATATTCTCCTCTTGTTGTAACTGACAACAATTATACAGCTGAGATGGAGAAGCTGAGGGGTTGTGCACAGAGACTTTAGTTCTGGACAGTGTGTGACAGTGCAGTGACCATATCTTTGAAATTGCTTTAATTTTTACTGGTAAAGTGAAAAAAGTCTCATGATATATGGGATCTCATTAAATTCTTCCCTAATTCTGATGTTTACAGAACCTAAGTTAGCTATAGGCAATTCACTGGTTTCTCTCTTGCAGAGTATTTTTTTTGCCTGTAAAGCAGTGTGTGAAGTGTATCTCAGGTATCTCATTTTAATGGCAATGAACAGAGCAAAGTTAGTTTGTACATAGCTGAGGTGGATGGTCTTGGGACACAAAACAAATCAGTAGCAGGTGTTAGAACTGTTGAGTGCTGCCACAGAAACCTGTTACATTTCTGAAGCTGAAGGCATTGCATGAATTGACTGGCTGAAGAATGGAACTGCTCTAAGAGTTGAGTCCTAGAAAATATTTGGCTTTAGTTTTTGTAACACTAGAGCACTCATTGTTACTGTTCAAACTGACTGCACCATATAAATATTTCCCCAATTTTCATGAAGTTTCACACTTAAGAGGTTTTTTTTTCACATCCTTTGGGCAAAGTAGTTCTCGTTCTGTGATGCTACAGGCAAACATTTTTGCAATGAAATATGCCTTCTAAAGTATAACAGGTTGGGTGTTCTTCAAAAGTAAATGAATTCTTCTAGAAGTTAATATACACTAGACATCCCTCTAGGGCAAATAGGTTTGCATAAAATAATTTTTCCTACCATATAATTTTAACTATTTTGATCAGGAGAAAATTTAACAAAGCAAAACCAAAATTCAACTTTGCAAGATATTTCTAAACCTACATTGCATCCCACCCCCATTCACTTTTAAAGGCACAGTAGGGAGCCATGGGAAATGTATTTTCATCTTGGGCTGTAGGAGGAATACATATTGTTTCTTTAAGGCATCAGGTATTGAGAAATGGCAGGGTGAGAAGTTTGACCTGAACTGCCAGATCTGATCTGCAAGGGGGTAATTGAGTTGCCATGTTTTTTTTCTCCTTAGTTTAAATCAAGTTTTGCTATAGCCCATTTAAGTGTCAGACTGGTAGCAAAACTTGACAACTTCAGGGTGCAAGCTTGCTTTTGATCGGGATTTACATGCAAATCATTTTTGCCTTCAACTGTCAAATCCTGTCTTGACACTCTGAGGGGAGATGCCCGTGTTTGTTGGAGTTTTTGGTTCTCAAGCTATGGGTAAGTTCATCAATGCTCTTAGTTGATGGGTAGAAGAAAATTATTTTGGTAATATGGTGGTTAAACTTTTTATATCTATCTATGTATTTTTTCCTACTCTTTCCTGTCAGTCAGCTGTTGCAGCTGGGCTTCTAATCTCCTTTTTGCCTGGAAGAAAATCTAACAATAATCCTGAGTTTGATGTCAGAGAGAAACTAGAGAACTGGGGTAGAGGGTCACCAGTGTACTGGGGAATGGCTTTAAGCTGCAAAACAACACAAAGGATGCTGACAGTCCACATTTTCCTGGGCTTTAAACAAAGTCTTTGGTAAGTTTAAAGAATCTTCTCCTTGCATGACTAAACCTATTGATGGTTTAGAGAAAAAGCTGCCTTAGAAGGCTTAAGGCTGAACCGTCTTTCCAATTCTACTGAAAACCTTAAGATGTTAAATTTTTTTACATTGTATAATTGGAGAAGAATTGCAGAGAGGCCCTTGAACTATGAATAAACTACGTGAATGAACAGTATGTCTTCTTTCTGTGGCCATATCTAGCAAAACTCATGTGTAATATACCTTTTAGATGAATTTAATTTCCATTTACACCTTACATTTGGAGCTAATATTTTTTACAGGAAAGTAAATTAATGAAAAACCCTATAATACTTAAGCGTTTCTAAAAATAAAATTAACATCAGAAATAGACTGGTGAGAATTTCTAAAAACCAAAAAACCACAAAAAACAGCAAACAAAATTGCTATTATACCAAATTAAGCAAATAATGCAAGTTGTAACATCTTGCAAATGATGCTGCTGTTTGGTTTTCTAGTTAAACAATTTTTTCTTTGTACTATTAGTAGAGCAGGGACATCAAACACACTGTTTCACTGAGGTGGCAGGCAGTGTCATGTTTGATAATCTACATATGAAAGCATAACTTTAAAAGTCAAGATTTTGAGACAGAATCTGCTTTATCTGTCTTGGACCTTACTTTAGCAGACAAAAACCTGAATATGCTGACATGTGCTGTGAAATTTTAATTGAATTGTTAATGACACTTTGGAGTGACACAACATGTGAGAAACTTCCAAGAAGCGATCATGGGAAGCCCTTTTTCTTACTGTTACAAAACAGAAGACACTGGGAACTTGACAAGTCCAAGTGTCTGAGGCCAGGGGAATAATTGATAGCAGGCTGCCTGTATCCAAGGTCCTTTAGCAGTAATTGCAAGCAGGATCTGACTCTCTGATCTCACCAGTGGTATTCACCATGCCAAAACGACCAGGCTTTGACAGATTGCTTTCCTACAGTAATAACTTAGGCATGTTCCCTTTCTCACATGAGGCCACGCTTCCCTCCCACTGGAGAAAATGAGTTGAAAATGAGTTGCTTCTTTTTTTAACAGGGCACTGTTAAAATAACTCTCTTCTATTACATAAGCCCAGTAGTGCCAGGGGACTAAATTTATATGGTTATAAACAAGAGCTATTACTTTAGAATACCACAATGTAATGTTTCACAATTTCTATAGGATTTCAAATATTTTGAAAATAATGGGGGGGAGGAAGGTTCCTCCTTGCTCTTAAAAGAGACCCCAAAATACCACATTTTGTTTAATTGCTTTCATCTCTTTTTTATAAAGTGAGTGCTGACTTGTATTCAGATTTATATCTTGGATGAATTCAAGTCCCCAAAGGGGAACTGAAAACTATTATTTATTCTGCATAGGTTGAAATGAGACCTATTTCATTTGAGTTTTTTAAACCTCCCCATATTTGGTCCCTGTTATATTTTGATACTTTCATGTGTTTTGTTCCTCCCAAGCCCTTTTTAAATTTTTTTTTTTTCCTTCTTGAATGTATTTTTTTTCTGTAAACTATGATTGGGAGCTATAATGTCCTAGATGATATATATCAGTCCTGGATTTACAGTCCTTTTAGTGACAGGATTTTACTAAATCTGTGGACTCCTGTGTGCTACTCTACGGTGGTCTGTGTTCTCTGGCGCAGTTAAAAGCCTGGCAACTCCACCCTGTAGCTGTCTAAACAAGGTTTCTCACCAGGCACTAACTTCAAAAGAACTACAGTAAGCTAAGACTATGGGAAATTGTTACCACAATATTAAGTGTATAAAAACTGAACTTCTGCAGTGACTGCCACTTTCACTAATGTGTGCTAATGTTTAAGAAAGCTAAGTATGTTTCTGAAAAAAGGGGGATGGTTTTATAACTCTGAACTGCAAATAAACTGTGGTAAGAATGCAGGGTTCTTAGCTGTGAAAATAGATGGTGTGCACATGGAATCCCTGTAGTGACTGTAGGGCATCTGGTTAGATACTCTGTGGGACTTTGGAATGAACAACTTGAAGGGTAGACTCAGACTCTATAGCAAAAGTGAGAAGACTGGAAGGTGAAGTCATGTGGTTATTGCTCAATAACCCCCAAATCTCTGAGAGACTGCAGAAAGATCCAGGTGATCTGCCTGTGAGTGCCACTGGTACCAGCAAAGAGGTTCTTGTGCACAGTTATCATGATGTCAGGAACCAGTCCTGGGGCCTTGGCATAGCCTGGCAAGACCTAACAATTTTTTTACCTAGGAAACATTGGGCCATATAAATGTTCTTTTTTAAAAATTCCTTTGTCTCCCTTGAGTTGAGTTAACCTCACATTTTTTTGAAATTGTAAAGAACAATTTGAAAATGATTAACAGAAAACTTCAATCTGTGAATATACTGCTGTAGTTCTCAAGAAATAACTACAAGTATGTAGCTTTAAAATGAGATGAATTGTTCACCATATACCTGATGGGTCATGTAGCTTACCCATAAGCTTCTATAAACTTTAGGGATCATGTGAACACTTTTAGAGGATATTGCTAGAGCTTTGACTTGCTTTGGTTGTTGCAAATAAATCTTTATTTGTAATAAATTTTTATTTGTGGAAAAGTACAGGACAAAAATGAAGCTAGGGTATTTAAATAACTGAGTTTTGGGGTCAAGTCCAATTTATTAAAATGGAAGAAGCAGAAGGGAGAGTGAAGCTTGGCACTGGTTTTGCAATAATGATTTATCTGCACCTTGAGCCCATCCTTTGGACAGAACTTTGTTTGAACTGCAGCTGGCTTGGTTTATGTATGACCTGCTGGGAGCTGAGGTTGTAATGAAAAACAGTTATTCTTTCAAATTACTCACAAGAAGTGGTGCCTATTTTATCAAGTGCTCTTCTTAATTTGGCACATGGTAAGACTTTTTAATATTTATTTTTTGTCCATTAATCACACTGTATCTCATAAGAAGTCTAAACACAGTGATCAAGTACTGTATGCTTTCCTTAAAGCATTCTGACGACAAATGCTTCTCTGGAGAGCAGCTGTCATGAGCTCTTACCTTTAATTAATGAAATTATTTGTTGAGGTTTTGTGGGTGTGTTGCCTTTTTATGAACTTCCCAAAATTCTTCTCAGATCAGGATTGAGTTTCACCATTTGGCAGACTAGCTTGATTACAGGTTTACAGGACAATAAAGAATGAGGAAAGTGTAACTGTGTTTCTTTGTTGTTTTTTTTTTTTTGTTTTGTTTTGGATACAACTCTCTTTAGATGTAAACTATATGTTTTGAACTGTGAAAAGTAAACATAGCTCTCCTATTAATCTGAACATCTAAAGGTTAAATAATACTAGTTTGGAGAAAACCTGAAGATGATGATAACTTAGACTGTGTCTTTGTGTGTCTACTACCAAATAAGAGTTCAAATGCTCAAAGAAAATGGGAGTGCTAAATTTAGATGAATTAATGTATATACATTATAAAAAGTTTCTGAGTTCTGTGGGAGCAAAGTGGTTGTTTTACACATAGATGCTTTCAGAGACCAGAATGAGCTATTACCTGGAAGACGAAAAAATGGATGTGTAATAAGTAGTTCTACCTCCTAAAGTTATTAAAGGTGCTGACAATACTCTTTCCACACTATTTCTATTATTTTGGTTCTCATACAAATGTGGCACCAGTCTATTTGCTAAATTGTTATTCATCTCCTCTTGTTGCTTTAATCCACAATTAAATAGCCTGTTTATAGTAACTTGCCACAAAGGGAAGAAATTGCATCTGCTGCTGAAGAAGACATAAGATTAAGAGGTATTATTGTTCCCTTTAGTTTTATGTAAGCTGGAGAGTTTGAGTAAGTAGGATATGATGCTGAAATAGTAATTTTTTTTTCATGTTGGCACTGATTCTCGGTATTTAAACTCTCCTCAGTGGTACACACAGAACATCACTGTTTTTGATATGGGTCACTTTGTTAGGAGATATAGTTGAGATCATTATATTGATCAGAACTATGCATAAATTGATATCTTAATCAGTAAATTTTTAGTGAGAACACTAGAAATATTAATTGCCTTGTGTCTGAGGAATTATTTGTTTCTCTTGATGTTTTTCGACAGTGTTGACTCTAAAATGCTGGTTAAAATATAGTTAGAAGTTTCCTTTTTCTTGTATTAGGAAAGCTTGTGCAATTTTTGGCATAAATAATTTTTCAGTTTCATTGTTATTTAATGTCCATCACACAGCAACTAATAAAAATGGTTTGAGCAAACTGTGTGGGATTCCTGGGACTCCTTGTCTCCTGCATCATGAGTGTTATGTAAATGGTTACTGGGCCCACAGCTACTTCATCTTATGCTGTATTTCAGTATCAAGTGACTAAGTAAAATTAGCAATGAGCTCTGAAGACCTGTTCAGTTCCATTTTTTGAGTTTAATTTTCTTGTTTTAATGGTTTCCCATTGCAAGAATTCTGTATTTGGACTTACTGCAACATCGTTTGTCTCATAAAAGTGCTGAGAAGATGGAAGTATTTGCTTAAAGAATAAACAGTTGGATTTAATACAAAGGTTGGTGTGATTTTTTTTCTCGATATGAGAAGTGAAAGCAAAGCAGTATATTCTTTCCATCAGGCACAAAGTGACTGTTATAGTATATTTTGCATTAATTCATGGAGGGACACTTGCCTAAATCACTTTCTGTCTCTTGTGAAAGTCTTTGATCCCAGTGACAGTTTGACTGCATTAGTGAGAGTGTATTGGTTAATCCTTTGCTTAACTTGTTCTTTTTGGCACAGCCAGGGGCCTTTCCAAAGATAATCTGTCAGCATAGGCTAAATCCTAATCAAACAGGGCAAAAGAGGAGCTGGGAGATGTGTTGTAGGCTGAGGAAGTCCTTTTGGGTCTAGATATTTTTTATATGGTACGTTTTAATGTACTCTGGAATGTAATTTTTTATATAAACTTTACCTAGTCATGAGGGCTTGCATTCTCTTTGAACACTGGTTAGAGTGCATTTCAGAGGCTATAAATGCAGTACATCTGATTTGCTATCAGCATCTGGTTATGATAGGTGTCTCTATCTGTTCAATCCCCACAGTCATTTAGTACTGAACAAGACATCTGAATTTCTAGTTTCATAAGGTAAAAAACTGGTGATGACAGATCTTACTCATTGGAAAAGGTTACCACCTCTGATACCTCTGAAAAATCTGGTCATGTGTGGATGGCTAAGACTCTAAGCCAAAACCCTTCTTTTTCACTGGGCAAGTGAATGAAGAAGGAAACTACCATCCAAATTGGGAGAGTTCTAGGTTTCTTTTAACCTGACTAATGAATTACCACTGATAAAGCCTACATGAGACATGAACGTTGCAATCAGTATCCTTGGCTGCCTAGGATAAAATCAACTGGTGTACATTGATCTACTACTGCAAAATAAATTGAAATTACATAAGATCAGGAGATGTCTTTTCCTACTCCAAAGTAAAAGATATCTTGATATTATTCATTATTAGTAGAGGTAATGTCAAAGCTGTTCTTTCAGAATTGAAGTGTTTCAGTTTCTTTGCAGAATGGTGCTTAAAAAGTGCTTATTAATGTACAAGTGGAGGGAAACCTGAGATACATTTTTTCCCTTGTCAGTTCAGCAATCAACTGTAATAAGAGCTGATGTAAAATTTTCATACACTTTAAGGCATTCTTTAATGTCTTTATGCTACTTGAAACACTTTCCATTTTCATTTCACTTAACAGGCATATTGGGATATTCTTTATGCAGATAAAACAAGCTTAAATAAAGTTGTTAAAAATGCCTGCAAGTAAATTGCTTGTATATTCCTTTTACTCTTTTTCCTTCCCTTACACTTAACATGATTAAACTGAATGTTATAATATAGCTCATGCTAAATGGTTCCATGATTGATATCAACCTTATTACTGTCAGCTCAGCCAAAACAATTTCACTTTCACTTGTGCCACTCAACTATATAGTGGTATTATGGCAAACATGGGATATCTGGATTGAGATGCAAATATATTTAATCTTTCTCAGTAACATTTTTCCCCTTTTTCCACATAGACTGTTTTTCAGTTGGTTTTTCATTTAGATTTAGTGGAGGCCTTAGGACTGTGACAAAAATATTCCATTGATGTTCAATAAAAAAGTGCATAAGTTTGCACATTATTTTGTCCTAAACAATGGACGAAAAGATATTTTAGTAGGGAAAAACATACCTTGCTATATGATTTGGTTTTTGACATTTAAACAAATTATGCTGATTGTCTAAACTAATAGAAAGGGGAAACTGATGGAAATAATCTCTGGCTGAGATTATGATACTGGAAGGCTTTGCTGATGAAAGGGCAGGTGGAATTTTGTGATCCACAGGGGCTTTGATGCTGCCTCTGCTGCCATAGTCTTTGTATGCTGATCTGCTTGGGAATAAGCTGTGAAGGTGCTTAGAAGCTATTTAGGATACCCATGTTCCTGAGAGCCTTTCCCATGAATCATATTGTAGAGAAGGCTTTAGAAGGGTATTGATTTATCTTTTATTTTTTTAAGCTGGTATCAGAGCCAGTAGCATGAATGGCACCTGAATCTGTATCATCTACATGGATGATGTCTCACACCTCAATTAGAGCTGGGTTATTTAATGGTTCCTAGGGTGGTAGTTTTAAGGGATGTTTGAGACATATTAAAAAACATAGAAATATCTTTTTTAGTGTCTGTTGCATAGCGCAAGGAAAAATTCGGATCACAGAAGTGGAATTATGTGGCCAGAAGACGGACGAGTTGTTGTTAGTATGTTGGGTTTAGCTGCTAGAGCTACCTTGAAATCTCAACCAGCTGGGAAATTGGATGCCTCACCTTCTCTTGTTTAAACCCCATCTCAGATCTGTTTTGTGGCTTTTTGTTGCTATGTATTTGTTTGGAGAATAGTATATGGATTTTGGAAAGAACAAAAAGTTCTTATCTGTTGTGAGTAGAACAAATCACTGACTGATCTGTTTCTTTCAATCTTTGATCTGGGCTGCTGTTTTGCCTTTTCTACCCCAAATTATATTCCTCGTGTAGAGAGAAAATTTCAATCTCAGAGCAGTAACTTTTTCCTTTCTAAAACTTAGAGAGGCTGGATGGAGCCACAAGGTCTTTGGGTGATTTTCTTTGGGTAGTTTAATTAATTTTAAATAATTATTTTGTACAGTTCTAGTGAAAAGATGTTACTGGGTGGACACAGAAGGAGATACGTTGATTTTTATATTCTAATTGTAACAGTGTGTGCTGATCCAGGCCCGATTTATTAAAATGATGTTACATACCTAAATTTTAGGCTGTTTTTGAAAACTGGTATGTAAGTATTCCTAGTAAGACAGGAATGTGTTTGACAGGTTGTTTTCCTATCCTTTGGCATGCTATCTTGATTCTTCCTCCCACTTACTTTGTCTGCATTATTTTATTTTCATTACCTTTTTTTGTTGCTACTTACTGTTTATCTTTGTTTATCTTCCTTTTCATTAATTGGAAATACTAACCTCATTACTATGAATTTAATATATCAACTTACTCCAAGGTTTAATGAATAATTAGATTTTTAAAAATACACCAGTCTGAGAGAAGTTTTGAATGATCGCAAGTATCTGCCTCTGAAATTTGTCAGCACATAGTGAGAAAAGTGTTTTTGGGATAGACAAACTCTTGAATTAGGTTCACAGTGTGTATTGGCAAATAAATTATGCTTACTATTTGAAGTAGTAGGAATAAATAAGCACTCTTCAGTTAGAGCAGTGAGTGGCAGTTTTCTGCTTGGGCATAGGAATCCTCTTGGGGCTTTTCATATGGTGGCAATTATTTTCCTGGCTGCATTAGCATGACTGTAAAGTAAACCAAGTTATAAATTAGGAAAGTGGAGTGGAAGACATAGAGCCTCAGCCTAGGTGAACTGTTTTAAACTATGTAATCATACCTGTGATGCTGTAGAGGAGGGTAAATAATTGTTTCTCTAACATGGTGCTAGTCAGTGTAGAGCATTGTGACGCTTTGGTTGGCTGCTGTCCTTGCAGGTAAAAGAATGAGCACGTTGGGGGAGTGTGAGGCAGGATCCTGATTGACTGCAGCAGCAGCAGGCGATTAATGGGCAACAACGCTCTGACAGGAACTGCTGACAAGGCGATAATGAGATTAGCACCTTCTGATTCTTTTATTAACAAGTAGCCAAAGAATCATTTGGGCATGTCAGTAGATAATGATGAAAATTAAGGGACACTCTGGAACCTTTGGGTAGCAGATCATATACCTAGTGCTCTGAAGGGTAACTTTCAGTTTAACTGAATCATCTGCAATTGCAAATTGTCGTAGTCACCGAATACGATGGTATTAGTTAAATATAAAAATAATGGATTTATTACTGCATTTCTCTAAGTATGTTATTCAGATGTGTTGCAATGCAACAGTTTGTTTTATACATGGAAGACTTGCTCACTTTGAAAAAGAATGATCACCAGTAGTTGTACTGTATGAAAAATTTCTTTTTTTAATGGAGCTTTCATGGAGTTATGAAAGATGACTTGGAGTTACTGTTTCCTTATTGCCTTGGTGTTGATATGTAAAAACAATGGCTTTTGGGATAAGAGAGAGGGAAGTTATTATACTGGAAGGAGGTATTTGAGACTCACAGAGAAGAGTAGGAATAAGAAAAATGGAGAAAGCTATAGATAATTTCAATATGTGAATACTTGAGAGGACAAGAGAGTGACAAGAAGTTCAAGACTGTAAGAGTAAGCAGATGTGAAAGAGAATGAACACAAACATATTAAAGATTTTATTTTGGGTCTGGGAGGTAGTACATTTGTTTCTGGGAAAAACCTGTATTTACACCTGTAAAAGGAAATGGATCTGTAAGTGTGATTGTGGTGGAAGAGTATGAGAAAGAAGACAAAGGTCTAAAGAGCGTGAAAATTTAAAAATAAGAAAGGAAAAGAATGAACAAGAACATGATGAGTTAGGTTGTGTGTAGGAGATGGCTTGGCATTTTTATTTTGCTGTTCTTCCAGATAATATCACTGCATAGAAGTTTAATTTTCTTGATGGGTGGGAGAAGGAAATGAATTGATATTTTCAAATATTAATAGCTACAAAGGTATTTTATGAATGCATTTAATTGACTGTTTCATCAACGTTAATTCCATTTGACATGGGAATCTGATAAGAATGTTGCTATGATTTTGCATTTGACCAAATTAAAACAGCTGAATATTTATTATCCTACTCTGAATTGGCTTGGAGGCTCTTTCCTAGGGGCTTACATTGGTGCAGTTGCTCAGGTTGTGCGAATGTGAAAGGAAGCACAGATGTGCAGATTGGCTTGATTTAACCCTCCTTTAGATCAAATTAATTTCAAGATATACCTGATACAAATGCTTACTTTTTATGTCTAATTACAGTTAGGATGACTGTTCTCCACAGTAAATAATTCATTAGTGTTTAGGTTCAGGTCACCTAAGTACTCATGAAAAAGCTACTCAAACTTCTGTGGAATCAAAGGAGGTTTTGTAAGTTTGGAACTTCCCACCCTGAGGATATCCTAAGTGCTCCACGTGTTGTCTCCCAGAACTTGGCTGCCATCACTTTCTTCTCCTTTGAAGACAACATGGGCTTTAATTGTGTTCATGTGCTTGTTGAAGATCGGTGATGCATGCCACTGTCATCCTCTTAAAATTCTCTTTTGTGTGTGGCTTTGAGAGTCTCAGAGTACTCTCCTCCAACTTAAAATAGTCTTGAAATCTCCATTATTTGGATGTTCTGTTTTCTTGAGCAGCTGATAGCTCAGTGTTAGAAGGAAATCAGTAGTGCCAACACAGCAGAGAGAAGGCTGTCTGCTTACCTTTATATTAATATATCTCTAATCATTAAGAAAATGGAAAGAAGAAAAAAGGGAGCAATTCTGAAGTCAAGAATAATGGCTTGCTTTACAGCAGTGTTTTCTTGACATGGCAGAGCTTGCTCATTTGTGTCTCAGACTTTGCTGTTATTCAACCAAGTAAAAGGGTTGTCAATCTGTTTTAAGCGAAGAAAATTGGACTGGGTTTTTCAGGAGTATTGGTCGGCTTAGTTATGCCAAGCTGTTTCTTTGGATGGTAATAATAGATTTGTGGTTCAGCAGTATCTCTGACACAGTTGACTAGTTTTTAAGTTTACTTTTTTTTTCTCCCCCCCCTTCTCTGAAAAGCAAGTTTCCACCTGTATCTGGAATGAAAAGACGTGATCCAGTTGTTCCTTTTAAAAAACATTTTTAAAAGAGAAGGTATCTGATTTGGCTTAGTTGAATTATATTTCACTCCTGTCTTTCGTTGCTAATTTCTCTGTTAGAGGCACATTAGAGTAGTTTGGAATATTTTATCACTAACAATATATTAACAGGGAAAAGGATAAACCTGAGGCACTGGTTCTCATAATTCCTTTTTAGTTCACTTATTTTTTTTAGCCAGTTTTTACAAACCAAATGTTAATGCATATGCTTGATTGCTAACCACCTCTGGGCATCAAACCTGTTTTTTCTTGAGTGCAATAAGTGATTATCCAACTCATGCTGCTCAGAAAAAGAGGTTTTGTTTTAATAAGCAGTTTGCAGTTTGGCACACAATGCTGAGGAAAGCAACATTATCTCCAGCAGTAAACTCTGCAGTCATTGCAAAGCTTGACAAGAAAATGATTGAGTCTGTTTGTTATACCTTTGTGGTGCTGCCACTGCTGCTGATGGAAATGTTGCTGTTTATTCAGCAATGCAATAACACTTTCTGTAATTTATGGATGCACATTCCCCAGATTACTAAAGGTAATATTGTTGACTAAAGGAAAGTATACGAATGGATAGTTTCGGTTGTTCCTGTCCTTATAAAAGTGATTGACTGTTCACTTTGCACCGGGAAGAATTTGCACAGGCTCTTTCCCTCTTAACAATTACAGATTTCCGTTCCACTGACAGTTACAAATAACACAGAGGATTCTAAGTGGCAAAAATGTACTGACTTCCACAGGTTCAAGGGACAAAATCCTAGAAATTCTTGCCCCTCACAGGTGGTATGGTATTTTGCAGTCGTATTCTGTCAATAACAATTCTGTCCCTATATGCAAGAAAGTTAACACCTTTGTTGTATTTCTGCAGGTAGGAAGGGTCAAGAAGTTGAGGACAGTGTGTATATCTGTCTGTCTTCTCCTCTCTACCCCAATGTATTTTTGGAGAAATAATATTTGTTTACGTGAGGGCCCTATTGTGGCTGTGTGTGTTAAGCAAGGCTTGTATATGCTGTGGTATTGGCATAGAAAAAAAACATCAATGTGGTAGAAGTTATGGCTACAAAATCTGGGCAAGAGGCAACTCCAAGGCTAAAAAAGGCTAAAATTTAAGCCTTTACTCTTCCAACATAAGAAATTTGCTTTCTGTCTTTAACAGACAAGTTCTTTTGTTTTGTCCCTTAGTGATGGCTCAGGTGTTGAAGTGCTTTAGCTGCTTTAGAGCTCCTCTTCCAGGGCTTGTAATTTTATAAGAAGTTTTCTCTAAACCCACTTACTACTGGTGTTATGTCACATTTGACTATAGAGGTGGTGTTGATCAATGTTTAAAAATGTTAAGACTAAAGGAAAATTTGATGAAACAGATTTAAAAAATATTCCCAAGATGGAAAAAGGAGCATGTGCACCCTTTGTATCCCAGCCAAGGTAGTTGAACTGTCCCTAACATCTAGTTAGCTGTTGGTTCTCTTCAGGAACTTAGGCCTTTTTCTCAAGGGTAATGGTGACTACAGGTGTTATGAAAGTAACTTGTATTTACCTCCTTCATAAGGCTGTGTGTTTTCATGAGCCAGTGAAAGCAGTTTTGAGACATGTGCTCTATACCAGAAGTATTTTACCTTGGGTGATGTTTTCAAGAAGCAACATGCTTAACCTTTGTCACCTGTGTGATAGTACTTTTTTTGAAGATACCATGATCTCTGATAATTCTGTGTTATGTAGGTGTAGGTTTCTGTGCCTCAATGGAAAGTCTTCAGCAGTCTGCTTAAACTTTCTTTCCTGTAATTTTGCATTGTGAGGGCAGCCTACAGAAACAGGAGTTGCAACTTCCCTGGAAACAACAGTGGAACTAGGTTGTTAGTTTTTTTGAAAAGTTGCCTCTTAGGAAAAAAATAATTGAATATTATTTTGTAATTCAAACACTTTGTAAGTGCTAGAAATTGCTCGCACATTCTGTATATTTCTTTTACTGTAAAATAATATTTGCTTTCCTTTTTTCCCCTTCCTCCTCTTAAGCAAAAGTAAGGCAGCCCTTAAATGTCCACAGGAATTGTAAGAGACTGTAGGGCTGTGCTGCTGTTTTTAGACTTTTTTTTTGTTAAACATTTTACATGAGAGTATTCCTGCTTTCCTACTTTCTGCACTAAATCATCACAGAAAGGAAATGAGGGGCTTGTCAGCCAGGCTTGAATACAGAAAAACTTGAATTTTCAGTATCTTAGGTCATGTATCAAATATAGAGAGAGCTCTCTAGGTACAAATGTGAAATAGCACTCAACTATTAGCACTCAACCAGTGCTATTATTTGCACTGGTCATCAGCTTGCTACACTTGCAAAGTGACTTGGACAGTTAAGTTTTCCTGTAATAACTAAGTTAAAAGGAAATAAAGCTGTTTCTTTGAAGTCTCATTGGCTGTATTTGTAGTTTATAAAAATCTTACATGTATTACTAATTGCTCTTATTATCCAACAGCTTAGTAGAAGGCTCTTACTTTTGAATCTTTATAAACTGTCATTGCGAGCTGCTTTTATTTTCAGCTAAAACACACAAATAACTTTTTCTGTCCCTAATCATGCATAATTTAATGAACATTTTTTCCAGGCTTAAAGACAGCTAATTTGATACCTCATACAGCATGTCCTGTTGTACTTACAAAGTGATCTTATGGGGAGTTCACAGAATTATTTGAAATTGTATAATTTTAAACATCATATCATTTTCATCATCTTTGTGGACCCTCTTTGCCAACTTCAAAAATCTTTTGGTATAAACTCCTTTCAGAAAGATCTTTTTGAAAATACTGTGTTCCCTTTAGATCCCTTTGTAAGGGTTAGCATTAAGTGCTGTGCCTTTCACTTGCATAATGCTGCTTATGGAAACACTGAACACTTAGCTAATGTCTGTGTGGATTTCCTCTAGAGCTGGACTGCAAAATGCAGCTTGAAAAGCTTTGCTGCTTTCTAAAATTGCAATTTTGCTTTTTTAACAACTCAGCGAGGGGAAAAAAATAAAACAAAGCAACCTCCCAAAGTAAAACAAAAAAACTCTTGAACTTGCATCAGCAAGAGTGGCATTGAGTAACAGCTCCAATGAAATGGATGTATAACAGCATTGCAATCTGGGATATTGTTTAAATACCGTAAAAAGCCTCGTTCATTTACTCTGTCTGAGCACTGTAGAGAAAAATGGTGTGGTAATCCTACCATAGCAGGTGGTACTACTTTCATATCAGTATAAAATGAAATTCTGTGGATGGCTTTTTTTTTTCTTATTCACTCTTTTTAATCTTTAAATAAGACGATTGGTAGCCTGTTGGCAAGAAAATGGGCCCTGAATTTTTATTCAAAGTTATACAAGGATGATAGTTGGAATTTTTGGCAGGAGGCAAGCCATTGCTTTTCAGAAAATGCTGTCAGGGGAAGCTTTTTCTGAGTTACCTGCTGGGTCCAAGCTCTTTTATGTTGTTGTTGTGACAGGTAGATTTATAAGGCTTGAAATTTGTACAAATCAGTTGTCATTCAGTGCAAGCTGTCAATGTGTCAAGCTGTCATGCCTGCTGTGAGGGGATGCCTGAGGGGGTGTACAAGGGGGCAACCATGGAGAAAGGAAATGAGTTCAAACAGACCTGAAATGGAGCTCACTTCTTTGGGTTTTCTGCCCCTGTAGAGCTGGCATTGATTTTTCTTGATGTTGAGCAACAGCAAACCTTAAATGACATGTTGTTAGCAATCTAAAGTTGCTGTTTATTGTCTTTTAAATGGCAGCAAATCATGCAGAAGAGAATATAGTGTGCATTTCTGAGTTGTGCATGTTTAGCAGCATCCTGTTCGTGTCACTTTCCTGGCCTGGCTGGTTTCAACTGGGAGAGCTGCTGGGGCTGAACTGATGAACACAGCTTTATGAAAAGTTTTGCAGAAAAGCAGTGCTGCAGTCTTCTTTTTAAGGACTGAAGATTGTTAGTGACATGAAGTTCAAATGGGAGAATATCAGAGGTGTTTATGTGGCAGAAATGGACATTTGATGTGCTTGTGTCTATTAGAAGGTACAATGTTAGGTTGGTTTATTGATCACATTGTCTGGTCCTTGGATTCAGTAAGAGGATGCCTCATAGGCAAGATCAGTTGTTGAACTAGAGCCACCCTGCCCCACCATATGACTGCTGAGCAGTGCTAATTTAAGTGTGTTGTCATCTTCCAATCAGTTCTTGAGTAAACCAGAATAAAACCTGAGCTTCCTAATACCTGTGCAGCTCCTCCATCTTAAGTGTTTACA
Source organism: Melospiza georgiana (assembly GCF_028018845.1). Lineage (NCBI taxonomy): Eukaryota > Metazoa > Chordata > Aves > Passeriformes > Passerellidae > Melospiza > Melospiza georgiana. The sequence continues at coordinate 15,684,127 of NC_080437.1, read as the reverse complement.
TTTGATGAAGACTGCACACTTGCTTTGACTGCAAGCTATGATGGCAAAGCCTTACACAGCATAGTTCGTGTCACTTTACTCTTCAGGGTGGCAGTATCAGTATATGTTGACTCTATCCTAGTAAATATCATTAAGAGCTGCATCCCTTGAATGATGGAGCATTTCCTGTGTGTGACCTGGCCTCTCTCCAGACTTTGTGCTCTCTCCACATCTGGACAGGCTGTATTTGCTCTAATTAGTCATAAGATTTTTGGCCCATTCAGTTGATTCTTCATCCATCAAGCAGGGGGGGAAAAATACTGGCTAGGGATGAAAACTGGGAAGGTGACATTTGAGCAACAGTCAGCGTCTAGAGGTAAAAAAATTAATCAAAGATTTCCATATAGCCGTTACCAGCTGGCATTCATGGCCTCTGAGCCGTTGAGCTAAAAAGTCTACAGAGAGGCACATGGCGCAGCTGAGTTTGTCTTGTAAAAGCGCAGCTGTCCAAAACATGACAGCTACAGCATTAGCAGGGCCATTAAGAGGTGTAGAACATTTCCAGGGAAATGATTTGAAAAATGACAATGCTGGCTCCTGTGTGATATTAATTATACCCTGTGCTCATGGCAAATAAGCTAAAATAGTTGGCAAGAAAGACAAAATGAGGTGTCTTGTTTCTGATAGTCATTTTGATCAGTCATAGTACAAACTGGTATAGCTTTTTAAAGAAACAATAGCACTAATGGACAAGCAACATTTCCAGATGAGTTCTTTTTGAATTCCTCAAAATAAAAAGGCAAAACTGCAGTCTGTAGGAAAAGGTAATGCATGAACCCTGAAAGCCGAAATAATGACAACGCTCTTAACATCTAAGTTCTGGGCCATATGTCAGAGAATACTTTCTGCGTGGCTCCTAAAAGGCTTCTGAACAACAGCATAAGACCCATAGTGTGAAACAGTCACATACAAACCCAGGAAAATTTGGCACTGCATGAATCAAATGTCTTGAGTTGTTCTATAGTGAAGAATGAAAGACATTCTCATAGCATGTGAATAGTGTTGAAATAAGACAAAAAAGCTACATTGTGTGGGTATAGACAGAACCAGGTATAAGCTGGATGTTATTTTAATGGTCCTCTAGGAAGCAATGTTATATTTCTTCCTGATGAAATGTGTTTATATACATACCCTGCCCATGTATTTGTGGGTGCAAAAACTTAGGTGGCACATGTTTATATTAATTAGTAGGGTCTTTGAAATACTCATGATTATTTTCTGTATGTAGTATTTTGCATCTTAATTCTTTTGAAGGTATGCATGTTTCTTGTAGAAGAAGAATTACAGCCATGTCTCCCTTGATTTCACCTGGAAATAATTTTCAAGGTTTTGTTTTTGTATTGGAAATGCTCTGTCTGCTGATGTCTGTTCTTGCTATTAGGCTCACACAGATGCCAGCTCCTTGACCATCAAACAGCTGATGAGGTTGTGTGTTTCCTATCGAATCCGTTCTCCCCCCTTTCCTTGAAAAGGACTGGAGGAGGATTTTAGAGGGGAGTGAATCTGATTAGAAGGACCAAAGCACCATGGTCTGAAGTGCACACAGGCTGCACTGGTCTTGCTCTTCTCTTTGCTTTCTTGCAAAATATATTGTCCATCATATGCTCATGTATATTATGTTGTTGCTGTGGCATGGTAAGTCAGTTGAGGGGAATGCTCTAACTGAAAAATGATCGTGTTTGCTTCTTTATTTCCTGGATTTTTGGTTTTCTGTTGGATCACTTTTCCTAAACAAGTTTAGCATACCATTGACTAAACAGAAACTTTAAGCATTTCTGTAACTAGCTACATAAAGCTTGATGTTTTGCTTGGGTGCCCAGGGGACAGCCAACTTTTCTTTGTCTGCATGTTGCTATAAAGTCAAGTTTTTTGACTTTGTGCTTATAGTAGCTAATGTTGTCTGTTGTTCATTCCAAAGAATGATGAACCCAATATAACCATGGTCCTCTCTTAGTATGAAATACAGTATTCAGCTTTCATTGATGAAAGAGTCAAGTTGCTTGGATTTGCCAGCTCTACTTTTGTGCTGATTTGGTAGGAAAAAAAAAATAACCCTCATATCTTTACATTGCTGCATGTACAGTGGGAAACCTATTGGTATTATGTAGACTTGAAAGGGGGAAATAGGTGGCTGAGAAGTATCTAATATAATTGGTCTCAAATTGTAATGCTTTCACACTTTTTTTTGAACTGATAATGCTAAGTTTAAATTCTAACTCTGTACTAGGGATTAGAATAGAACTTTTCTGGGAAACAGTTCACTGTGCTGCCACAGTGTGCTTTTTCCTCTTCTGTGAGACTCACTGCTGCCAGTCAACATGCTAACTTGAGGTGGTCCACAGGTCTGATCCTGTTAAATTAATCTTATAAAGAGGTTCATAATAAATTACAGTTTGCAAATAGCCTGTCATAAATGAAAACACAAGTGTAATGATGATAAACTAAGCATAGTTGATGATTCTAAATACTTTGTGTTGCAAGAGATTTCCCCCTGTGTAGCAAATTCTATTGAATAATGTTGAATTTATGTAAATAAGTACTGCCTTTCTCCCCCAAGATAATGGAACTTTAAAACTTCACATTTGCAGCAGGGCAGGGCTTTAACACCCTGTGGAGACAGAGACCCAGGATCATTCCTGAATTCGTTTTTTCTATGTCTATACATGAAAAGAACTCCAATTTGCTGGCTTGCCCCAGGAAAACTATTCAATAGGCTTTTCTCTAACACTGGTGAGCAGAGCTTTTTTCTTGGTCTGTGGATCAAATACATCACACTGCTCCCTGCACTGATCCTGTAGTTAAATTACCCTATATAAACAACTCTTTGTTATTCCTGCCTGTGAAAAATGTTGTGTTCTTTTGGTAAAGAAGAAAATAGACCTGGAAATAGAAGGTCACAAGCAGGTCAAAGTGTTTAGCTGAAAGGCTGGCAGAGTTTCAAGCAGTGAAGTTTTGAGATCTAAGATTGAGATTTAGTTGAGATGGAAGTTAAATTTTGTTTCTTTTTTTTTTTTGTGTTTTATTAAGTGTCTGGTCACAAGATTAAGGGGGGAAATCTACTAAGGTCAATGTAGACTATTTGAAGAGATGCTTAAATGTTTTGGCTCTGCTATCTGTTAATCCTTTACTAAATGTGTCGATCGTGAGAAAAAATACATACTGTTAAAACACCAAGTGCAGAGAAAATGTCTTAAAATTACAGTGTGTAGCAAATTAGAGTCTACTTGCTATTTTCTTTTTCCAGAGCTGAGGCAGTCTGTTTTTCTTTTACCTTGTTTACCTTGAAAACATGCTTTAGTGCCTGTGGTGTTTCTGTTAACCTCCTTGAACTCTTGTGATTTCATTCATGTGATTTGTTATTGAATGACCTTTACAGGATTTTACAAAACACGACCTTTTCTTGTCAAACATTCAAAGGTTTGTAAAGAAAGGCTGTCATGGGGACAATACTTGTTTCGCTAATTATAACGAATGTTTCCAAACATTCTTGAAAACGTAGATTCATATTTCTTCAGCCATTGGTAGTTCTTTGTTAAAGTTCTTTTAAAAGTATTTTTTGAGTAAACCACTAGTGCACAGTGTTTTAAGAATAGATGGTGATGAAGTATTACATGTCCCAATGGGCTTTGATTACAAACCTTGTCAAATGAGAGTAAGTTTAATGAAGATACTACTGTAGTTGTGAATCTTTACAGCTGTTTTCAGGTGACTTGGAGTTTTGTCATACTTTCAGAAATTTTATAATACTGGCTAGGGCATTCTGAGATCAGACTCCATACAGAGGGCTGGTTTTTTTTCCTCAATGCTGTTTAATTAAGGTGATAAAAAGTCTTCTCTTTTTTTAAGAGAAATTAAGTGTCATAAGAGCAACTCCTGAAGTATTTCCATTGTGAGTGCAACTAAAACAAAAGTAATTGGGCAGTGGTTACAAAATGCTTTATAACACATGGAAGAAATCTGAATTATTACAGAACTATGCCATACTAATGGATGCAATACAAAACGTGTTCTTAAAGTAAAAGCACTGATTCTCCATTTTTGTGAATGAAGGAAATAAGTAGACAAGAGGTGACTATGAAAAGAGTATAAAAAGAAAGGCAAATATTTTGCTTTTATTTTGGAGTTTCTGGGGATTTTGTGATTGTTGAGTTGTTTTATTTTATTTTTGCAAACACGTCTTTGGTCAAATATAAGTTCACTAAGGTATTGACCTCATATCACAGTTTCTTAACCTATCAGTCTCCAAAAATAAGGCTTTTATAAGTTGGTATAAACAAGTCTGCTATACCAGGTGAAACACCTGGAGGGGAAAAAATTAGGTAGAATCTTTTTGCAGAAAGTTCATCCTTTTACAAAAATATGGATTTGTTTGCATTTTTGTTTATATGTGCAGCTCTTTGTTTTAACCCTGAAGAGAGTCATTGTAGCATTGTAGGTGGTAGCTGGTGACATTTCTTTTGAGATTGTCTGCTAATTCAGAGTCTAATTTTGTCTTAGAACTTAACTGGAGGTAGCATAGAAGCCGTTCCTTTTCTATGAAAATGTTGCCTTTTTTTCTTTCCAGCTCTTCCATCTTTCCCTTGCTGAGGAATGGCTTTGATTTTTTTTTTTCTTCCCTGTTGACATTAGGCACAGTGTTGCTCTGAATTACCAGTTTACAAAGTGAGGTGTGGTGTCAATGACATGTAATTAAGTCTGTTGTATAGTCCTGACATTTACTGCTTATGTTATGCTGTCTAGTTTGGTTTGTGAAGAGCAGGAAAAGGTTAGCAAATAATAAAGCAAACAGGAAAACTGAAACATAAAGACCTCTCATAGATGAGCTTAAGAATTGCTAACTTGCCTTCAGCAGAGAGATGTGGTAACATGTGCACCTCTACTCTTCAGTTTTATTGAAACTGCCCTAAATAAGTCTCTCTGTTGGCATATGTCCTCTATCCTCCCCACCCAAGATAATTCCTAAGTATCTGAAAAGCTGAGGAAGAGGTAACCAAGGGCAATGCTTATGTTTGCAAGCAGTCAGACAATTAGCTAGCAAATACATTCAAGGAAAATTGGGAATTCCATGATGACCAAGATTAATCTACTGATCTTTTTGCTGGTGCCTGGAATTCAGAATCCATGTTTTAAATCTAGGTAATTTGCACTCAGGTCATTCTGTGGTCTTAATTTAAAACATAAAGATTTCGAGAATATGTGATGCAAGTTCTTTGTGTAAAGAAGTTAACTCTCACTTATTTGTCTATCCCACGAAACTCTTATTAATCTTTTGAAATACTGTCACACTGCAGCCTCTATCCCCAGCAGTTGCATCTTCTCAACTTGTTGCCTTTAAAGGGCTGCCCTGCAGTTTTCTGATATTTTATGTTAAATGCAGTTCCTACTTCCCTTAAGTGAATGCTAGACCATGTTTTTGTGAGTTCTGATGCAGCACAGTGTGGTATTTAGTCTACCTCATTTGTGAGGAAGAAGACTTTTTGTGTCTTGGCTGTCTACGTACTGATTTAGCTGCCTGCGTTTTTCCTGGCTCCTGCTTAAGGAGCAGGCCTGTGGCTCTTTTGCCTTGCACTCTATTTTTCCAGAAATGGAGCTCTTTCCATGTAGTGGAGAACAGAATCTTGGTGCTGTCTTCCAGGGTACAGTGATGCATCTGTGGAAACTCAGAGAAGATACATTTTTATTGTATGTAGGGTAAAAATTCTTGTTGTGAGGATCACAGCCAGCTGTGGGATGGGAGGGGAAAGAGCTGTGTCTCTGTTCCTTGGCCTTCTGTCTGTCCTGCTGCCAGTCAGTGGCCGTGGCTGCGCTGCTGGATTTCAGCACCCAGCTCTGGCTGGGCCTCCTGGCCTGCAGGCCACTGGGATGAGCAAAGGCAGTGGTGGGGAAAGCTGCCATTAGCTTTTAAGATTAAGTATGGCCAACCTTTTTTCTGGCTAGCTGCCTTTTCCTTTTGTAGTTGGAATTCTGTTAGACTTAGAAGGGAATTGATAATGACAAAAGGAACTATATTTTAGTTCCTACAGTTCATTATATTTTAGTCTGTATAACAGCCAAGGTCTTAGTCTGCCACAGAACCAACACCATCTGGAAAATATATTTGCTGGATAACCCTCTGTTTATTCAAAGGCTTAAAATCAAAGGAAAGTCTCCATCAAATAATTATCTTCTGTTTGATTCTGTGCTGTCTTTGACCATTTAGTATAAATAGATACATGACAGAAATTCAGACTAGTACTACTCATAAAAATCTAGAAATATTTAAATTTATATTTTCAAAAGTGTTTTCAACTTCTTTTTGGAAGTCTTTAGAAGGCTTGGAATATAAGTGCTTTTTCACTATTTTTACAAGACTGTTCTTAAGAGTTAGGCAATTTGTTTTAAAAACCAGAAATATTGAAAATTAGAAAAGTTAATCATCCTGTACAGTATGTATCTCTTTATACTCATCCACTACAGTCTTTGCTCTTTCATAAATCAGCAAAGGATGTCAGCATGTGAGCAGTGTTGTCCAATAGGTTATTTCAAACATGTGAAGGTGTTTATGATAGGTAGTTTATTGTACACTAGCTCTTTACAAAGTATGCCACAGCGTGTGACATAGAGCTTAATAAGTTTATGTAATCAAAATTTATGCAATTAAAATTTGTATAAGCATTAAAGAATTACTAAATGTGTCTTTTGGTGTGCATGGCAGCTGATTTTAAATACTGATTTTAAACTGTAAGATAGCTTGAATATAGTGCTATAATAACTGGTTTGATTTATGTAAGCTCCGAGGCCAGGTGTTTGTATCAGAAATGCTTTTGGACTTACATTTGTTCATTTCAGAATCAAAATATGAGGGGGCATGAATTTAAATGGCTAGCGATTAAAAGAATGATGGTTAAAGTATGAAGAAAACACAAACTATCAAGAGCTCAAAATTTGAATGAAGACAATATCTTACCATTTTCTTTTCCCATTTGTCAAATCCCTTTTTGTTGTTTTCTGTTTTAAATTATGCAATAATAACCACATGTGGGTTATGATAGCAGTTACTTCTGTGTAATAGAAATTAGTTTGTCCAATCCATTCCATCACATCTCTACTTTAAAATCTTGATGCTGGTGTGTGGTTCCTTCTCTAGAGAAAGCTCCATTATAGATTTTGTGCTTTGGGCAATGGATGTACCCCAAATACCAGAGCCAAAATCATAGTCTTTGTGGAGACTGTATATTTTTGGATATGACTGTAATCATGTATGTTAGGTAAGTTGAGAATGAAGGGGAGAAAGAGTATTGCATGCTTTAAGTAAATATAAACAGTTAGGAAAAGTGTATTTTGTATTTATAGTTCACCTGTGGGGAAACAACCACTGAATGAGAAATGTGAAGAACTTTGTGCACTTACTGGCTAATGGATGTCAGGCAGTGTGGTGATTTGCCTGCTTTATGGTTATTGAAAAATAATATACAGTGATTATGCAGATTTGACACCCAAACAGTCTATGGGGAATAAGCATAAATGTATGTGGGGGGAGAAGGCTATAATTCACTTTGAGCATAACTCTGGTTCAAAGTGGAGCTGAAGCAAGATGTACTCTTAACACTGAAGGGACCACTTGCAGCCTTGGCATGGTGCTCTCTTTCACCTGGCTTTACTGAGCAGGCTCATAGATAAACTCATGGAACTTACAGTATCCATAATGGGTTATACAGCTGTTGCCATGAGCTTAGTTGCTCTGAAAATGTGTATGCTGGAATTTTAAGGAAAAAGAAATTGAATCAACATCTGAAGTGCAGGCACTTAAATGAGAGGCATCCATTTCCAGGAGGCTCTCCCCCTTCCACCCTTGATTGCAGGTGCTGTGAAGAAATAGAGATAGACTGTTAGTGATGGATTGGTATTGAGGAATTTCTTCCTAGGTTTGGACTCCTCTTTCTAGTAGATAGACACAATAAAAATACAGTTCCTCCATCTGAAGAGTGTTCAGTGTCGACACAAGATTTTTCACCCTTAACTATAAAACTCCCATTGTCCTGGAGATCATTACAGGGCAGCTCATTGTCTTTATTTTTGGAGGGGAGTAAAAAGCAAACTGTGGGGTGCTTCTAAAAAAAGAAGACAAAACATTTTATGCATGGACAGTTGCAGCTGAGGGTTATTATCCTGGCATCAATTTACATCTAATAGTCTGGCATACATTTTCTCTCTTAATGTTTTCAGGAAAAATCTAGAATATCAGCAGAGGACAGCCAAATGAAAATGATTGTTGGCTGAAAAGTTGGAGTCCATTTCTTACTCCATAAAGCTGACTTATGAAAAGGCTATGACAGGAAGTCATTTCCTTCACAGATAAATCTGTGCCCTGTTTCAGTGTGTGTGACTGGTGGGAGCATGTGCTGGATGGGATAAAGGACAGGGTCAGTTAGGGAACTGTCCTGAGAAGAGAAGTCCTGTGGAAACACTTGTTAGGCTCTTTCAGATGGGCAGCCTATGGCTGAAGGTGGCTGGTGGGTTTATTGAGGATGAAAGTCCTGGAGTTCAAAGTTGTTCTGAAGAGCTGAGCAGTGACTATGAAAGTCATACCAGTCTTCTCTCCGAGCCTCCAAAACTTCACATTGGTGTATATTTACCAGCATTTTTCTGCTAATCAGAACAGTGGAGCTGAACCCTGTTTTGGGGGAAGGGAGAAATAGAGAAGGGCAAGACTCGGTAGGATGGATTATTTTAATACTGAGATTTTTCAGGTCCGTTTTTCTTTATTCCCTCCCCTACTGAAAAGGTTTACTAAAGTACTTTTTTTTCATAACAGTCTTCTGTGGTGGTGAAGTGAGAGAAGAACAGAAGTGCCCACCCTGCAGTAAGCTTTTTAATATTATGGTTTCCATCAAGGAATCAAGGATTTCAGAATGCAGAATGCAGAGTTTCGCTGCTGCTCAGGTGTTAAATTGAGAAAAAAAGCATATGCAGTCATTTGGGCATTCTTTCATTAGGAAATTTTTCAATAGCATGAAAGAAGGTGCTTGTTAATTCACAAAATGTTGCTTACTAATTAGAGCCTGTCATTTTAGATGTTTTGCACATTGGTCATGACAAAGTACCCAGTCACTTTGGAGTCTTTGTAAAAGAGCCTGACCCAGCCTGGAGTTGACTGTCTCTTCAGCACTGCAGTGGCTCTTGGTGCAGCCCTTGCACCATGGCATTCACTTCCTTACGTGAAAAGCCTTATTTGAGCAATTCTAGCCAAAGGTTAAAAACCCATGAAGAAAGCCAGTCTTTTAACTGCTCAGCTCCTTAACCGTGTTTTGCTCTGTGCCCTCAAGGACTCCAGTCTTGTCTTTGCAGCTGGACATCTGCCAGGAACTCTTCATTGACGCCATAGGTTTATAGTTATAATAAAAAGGACATGTGTGTACCAATAACATGTTATGTATCTGAGTCAAAGGTGGATGTTGAGGGCAGGATTTTCAGTAGTTTGCTCTATGGAAGCTACCAGTCAAGTATCTAGGTGAACAGAAGCCTTTTTCAAGCATGCAGTTGACCATTTGAGCTTTTGCTTCAGACTTACACAGTTGTTAGAGTTATGTAATAATGAAATTGAAATTAATTAAATTGTTAATATATGCTTTTGCATAGCTTTAGGAAAAAACCCCACAGGACACGGTGTCTGGATCCAAAGCCTCACCATGTGTGCTCATGCTAATCTTGATATTTGTACCAAATGATGCAGGGGGTGCATGAGTTGGTTTGCTGGTTGGTTTTTAAAAGGGGAGAGGACGGGGCCTATATGTGTGAGGAGAGAGACAAGCAGTCTTGTCAGTCTTGATTAATTCTGAGTCACTGATATTTTTCCTGGAGGATGAATAACAAAGATTTCATTTTGCCTTTGTGTTTATAAGTGTGGTTATAGGCAGTTATCTTCTGCAGCTCTTAATTTTTGTTTGGGTGTCCTAAGTGCCTTGGATTGTGGGCATGAGACAAGTGACAATCAGTGTGTGAGATAGAACAGGAATTGCAATATGTTCTTTAAGCCTTAGGAAAAAAAAAAAGAAAAACAGATACACAAAATAAATTTTAAGAGTTATGGGTTTTGAGTTAAAGCCAAAGTGTAAGCTGATTCATTTTTCTGAAATCTTTGATGGAACAATAAACACTGCTTTTTGCCTCTATAAGCTGCCATTTTTAACTTCCTTTTCTCCAAGATTACCCAAAGTGATTTTGAGGATCCACTCCTATACAGCTAAAGCTTATACTGCTGAAATGATTATTCTTATTTTTGAAAAATGATTATTCTTTTTTTTGATAGATTTTATTTTTTGTTTTGAACATAGACAATTAACAGGGCATAATGGTTTGTGGATTTGCAAGTTGTCACCAATGTTGGTTTTAGTTTCTTTTTTCCCTAAGTTTTGAAACATAAAAGCATCTTTTACATTAAAAAAATAGTCATTAAATGGAAACTGTTTATTTGGCTACAAGCCCTGAGTGTGCAGGAGACATGTTAGTAAGTCACTGACATATGGATGTGATCGCTGTTTCTTTGACCAGATTTGGTTTCTGCAGAGTGCGTGAGAAGGGAAGATAAATTTTGCCCTAGTAATACTGTAGTGACTCATAAATAAATGGTTACCCTTTGGTGCTTACAGTTTTCATTAAAGCGGCCTGAGCTTTGTTATTGACACCATAGGTTGCCTATTCAGGGAAATGCAGTAAAATTTATCAGTGTGCTTTCTACACCTAATAAATCATCCAAACAGGGAACCATATGGCAGATAAGACCTTGAAAATGTGGCTTCAGCATGTGAAGAGTCAAGTTGCTGAAATCTTGAATGATTACAGCCCGTGCATTTTCCCGTGGAATATCTTATAGTTATTTTACATGCCATTTTCTTGTTCATCCTATTGCCTTTTTGTCTCTCTCTCTCCCTGTCTCCCTCTTCTTTTTCAGCAGTACTGTGATTTCAGAAAAAAGTGGAAAGCAGATAAGACATTTTTATAATGCCTTGCTGGTAGGAGGAAGAGGGGCAGGGAGGAGCAGAGACTGATGGGAAAGGATGATATATGTGGCGGCTGTGTCCCAACTCTCCTCTAGCCCATTGTCATTAATCATGGCTATTAGTTTTTTCAGAGCTGCCTTGTCTGCACAGTGCCTCAGAAAAGCCATTGTTTTTTCATGCCACAGTCCAGGGAAAGCAGCGGGGGGTGTGTGGGGGTATGGATGGGACCTTCTGTAGTGCTCCTTTCTCCTGTCTGCCTGAATCCATATTTTTTTCTCTCTTTCTTTCCTTATGTTTCTTTTGTTTTATTTTTTTTCTTTCTTTTTTTCTTTTCCTGCCCCTTTCTTCAGGGGAAAAAAACCTCAGTTGGCTGTTTGCATCTGTGTGTAGGCACTTATCTGGTGACATAAACATAGGTCAGACAATTGTAATACGTATTCACTGACTAGTTGCTTTGGTATGCACTCTGCCATCCTAAGGTGATTTTTTTGAAAAAAGAGAAAGACTTGTACTTGGACACCTTCTAATCGGAGGGCATTGGCAAGATGTGAATACCTATCTATGATACATTTTAAAAGAGGCATTTTAAAATCTGTGTTCTTTCTCCCTCAGTTAAGAAGACAAAGGCAGTTTTTGTCTAAAGTTGGTACGGTTATGCAGCTGCTGTGTCCTTGACTGCTTCTTGGGTAGACAGAAATTAAAATCTTCCCTTAAAAGTGCCCTTCTAATAAAAACAAAAGCAAGCGGAGAAAAACCTCCAAACTTCCATAGTGGCAGAAAGATTAAAATGTAGTCAATCAAGCATCTGTCTAGAGTATGCTTTCAAAACATTATAATGGAGTTTGTTGTTCTAAAAACCTTCACAAATATGTACTGTGAAAATACATAAACAGCATGACTGATAATAGCATTTATACATCCACAGATTGGCAGCCAAGGTTCAGCAACGATTTGTATTTTGAAAACTCAGGCCTGTTATTATAAGGGCAAAGGAAAACTTGTGAAGGTACAAATTTTGGTTTCATTTCATTACAGGGAAAAGTAGCATATTGGAAAATTGTAAATGTTCTAAAGCCAAAATTTAACAATATGAACACGTGTGCATGATCTAATTGCAGTTCTTCAGATTAAAAGGAACAAAATGTTAAAGGAAGTGGTCTTCCTCTTTACAGTTTCTGCTCTATAATAAAGCAGTAATGGCTTGAAAGTTAAAGATTTCACAAACAGTCGTGCCAGAAGAGAAAGGTACTAATTCTTTAAAATATTCAGTATTATAAATATGTATCTCTTTGAATCAAATGGCATGTTGATCCTGATGATTATAGAAGTCCCAGTGCTTTGATGTCTCTGGAATTAAGACACGTCATTAGGAAACTTATAAGCAAAAAAATTGGTATTCTGTCACTATTTTAGACAGCTTTAGTGTCTGAAACTTTAAACCAAGCACTTCCAACCTTCAGGTGAAGATGAAGCTCCTGCTACAGGATGGCGAATAAACCATTCTTCCCATCATAGTGCATCTCTGATGCAAAACATTTTTTTTTTTTTTGCAAAGTTGTTCTAATTATCAACAAGATCCTTGGACTTTTAGGGCAACTATGCTTCTGATAGACCTGCTCTGTAGCAAACTGGGCTACAGTTGTTTGTGAAACTTCTGCTATACTTAAGTGATTTGATTTCTCTTTTTTTTCCCCTCCTATTTTTGCTTATATCACTGTGGTAATATATTTCTGCAGGAACAAATAACTTAGTTTTTTCAATCTCCATGTGAATACAGAAGGAGAAGTTGGGATCTTGAACAGCTTTTCATGTAGTTTGAGCCTTGTAAAGCTGTTAATATTTTACACTAGGGATATAGTCTCTAGGGAGATTGGTTTTAAAATGTGGTTTCTGTGGTTGCTTAGTTATGCTAGCATGGGATGATTAAAATTCCTCCTCAGGAAAAAACCCAACTTTTTCCACTATGCTTTAAGAAATCCTAACACTGGTGGTGTGGGCTGGTGATTACCAAGCCCTTGAAATAATGAGAAATGTATGTAAATTATTTTACTAGAGAAATTACAAGGTTGACTATTTTATTTAGTAGTTTTTAGTGGAAATTTTGCTAAGTTTAGGTTCTTACTGAAAGTACTAGGCTATGGTAGGATCACTCTGTATGCCTTAATTGGAGCCAAAAAATGGGCATACGAAGGCATTCTCCATGGTTAGATGGGCTCTGGTCTCTGATCTAGTTTCTGTGTTTTGTTTACTTTTTATTTGTTTAGTAAACAAGCGCTTGGTTTGGTCGAGATTGCAGTCAGTATCAATATGGGATTTTGAGAATAGATTCGGAATGCTACGAGTATTACTAAGATGCATGTGTCAGTAGTCTGTCCATACCTGAAAGAGGATTTGGGTGAGTGAGGTGACCTGGTGGATCAAAATTTGCACTTTTGACATGAGAGTTTGTGTTTCCTTCCTGCAAATGTGGTTTAGAATGAGCGGGCAGGTGCAAACTTTCCAGTAAGCTGAGTGTTTTTCTTCAGTTCTGTACAAGTGATTTCCTCTCAGTTTTCTTGCAGGCTCCACTAAAACAGCTTGTCAAGATGAGACTTTAGTTTTTCTGTAGGCAGCTGTGGGATGAAAATTGTGACAATATTCCTTGGAAAACCTTCACTTACAGGACTCTAAAACACAAATCCACTGACTGTCTTGCAAACACCTATAGTATAAATTGCTATATCCCCTGTATTGCATAGTGTTTGCCCCAAGACTTTGTTCTTGAGGGCGAAGTGCACTTTTAAATGTTTGTCTCCATCTTGTTCTGCTACTTTTCTTGTCCAAGCCTTGCTTATTTTATCCCTCTTATTTTTTCCTCCTGTTGTCTTCTCCAGATTCTTGTCTCTTCCTTCTCATATCATAAGGAGATTACCCCAGACACAACAGTATGTACTCCATGCTCTTAGTCTTTCCTGGACTTAATCTTCTCATTTTCAACATCAGGAAGGAAAAATCCCTGAAACATGACTATTACCAGATTTGCTTCTATCCTTCTGAGTATCAGTGAGCATCTGTCATCTGGCATGAAAGATATATTCTTTTAAATTCCTGGGCTGGTTTATCAGGGATTTTTAGAGAGAAAACTGTGTTTATATGTCCTTAATTCCTTATTTTGACACTGGCCCTCCACCTTCTTAACACCTGGGCCACAGATATGCTATATGGTATGCTGAACAGGTGTGTTCAGGAAGGACAATTTAAAATATATTTTGGATTATCTTGAAATATGAATTAAGATGGGTGTGGGAAAAAGAACCAAATATTTTTTTCTCCTTTATGTGATGAAAGAAGTGTATATGCATGGCAGTGCAAGATACAGTAATTAAAATTATGTGAAAAAAATAGCAAAATTTGTTTTAATACATTTGCTTTAATATATCAGCTATTTTATTACATTGTAATCACTGAGTAAGGAAGTATGTTCTGTGAGGGGGAAAAAACCCAGTAACAATGATTTCTGTGTACTACTTTGAAAAAAAAATCAAACCCAACCATCCTCCTTGATTATGGATTATCATTCTATTGGCTTAATTAATATGTTTTTCAGAGATCTTCAGTGTGAACACTGAAATCATAACAATAAAGCAAAAGAATTAAATAAAGAAAAAATATAAACCTAAAAAAGATTTTCTTTGACATATCTGAGAAACTGGAAGCTTGAAACAGCATAAATAAGTAATGTTATTCTGTGGCGTGCATACACAGCATTGTGTACAGCCTTTTCTACAATTTTTATTTTCTGCAAAGTCATACGTTTTTAGCTGTGATTGTGGCCTGTGCCAAATGGTTCACCTTGTCTTGCGTAATGAGTATAAACAACTGGTCACTGCGCTGACCAATGAAACTAATAAAGATGTATGGCACTGTGCTGGCTTAGGGAGTCACATACACAGCCTCAAACTGTATGTGACATTTGTACCAGCGTTACATGCTTCCCAACTCTCTCACTCTTTGCTTACAAATTCTGAAGAAGAACAAACTATTTGACTGATGGCTTGCTAAATTTAATATGCTTAGCAAGTGAAATTATTGCCTACTCTAATGCTGTGTAATTATTAAGATACACTGCTTTTAAAAATACCAAGTGAATAATATTGATTTAGTGAACTGCTATTTAGAAAAATGCCAGCAAAGGAGGAATATTTTATTTTAGCTGCCTTAGAGCTGTAATGGGTCTGCACTGAGATATGCATGTGGAAATAAATTATGCACAAGGTAAACTATTTCGTTATACAGTACCCATAATATTAATTAAGCTGTAATTTTACCAACAAAGCTTTAATTTAACAAATAAACAGGAATCATCTGTACTGTTCTTTGAAATATAGAACTTTGGGGCTGTAATAAAACATTCAGGAGCACCTGCAATTAATTTTAAAGCAAATAGTGGGACTAGCAACTTTAAAGGGTAATTGTAATTTATAATTTATTTATTTGACTTATACTGGATATAATTACACTTACAATGCATTATTATTTTCATTCAAATGTTAGATCTATCTGGCTTACATTTAAAGTGGGCAGATCGGGGTAATAATAGCATATATATTTTCTACTCTTCACAACAACATGCAAAGTAATAGATACAGATGGATCATTGTCATCCAGAGCAGTTCCAAAGACACTTTAGCTTACATTAAAATAGATGTGTATATTTTCTTTTGATCAAGACATTTATGCTACATTCAGAAGTTCTGTGAATGCCGCATTTGTACAGTAAATCTCCTAAGTATTGGTATGGCTGGGTGGTATTTGTATTGGAGTATCATGTCTGACGATTTTGCTGAAAATGCTAAAAGTGGCTGATTGTGGCTGTCCTGTTTGCCATTTTTTTTAAGGAAAATTTTCAAGACCATTAAACTTTTCAAATTCTATTTAGGATTTTTATTTGTATTTCTGTGTGGAGAAATAGAACTGAGAGAAACACTGGTGCCGAAAAAAGGAAGCAATTATATGGGCCTGTTTGTTTGTGGCTAAGAGAATGCTGAAGTGGCAGATTTGCAAATTTGTAAGCGAGGAAAGCTTAGTGTTCATCTTTATCAGCCAAAGTGGTTTCTTGTTAGCTGAGCAGCAAGCTAGAAAGCGACCGATTTTGACAACATAATTTACATCTTTGTATAAAACTATTGCTGGCAGCCGAACTAATTTGCGCTGGATTAGGTTGTTTGTCTCTGCTGCTGACTAACCATGCAATCTATCAGGGACTGTTTTCAAATATCACTTTTCAACTGTGCCCTTGAGAGGAGGAATTGATCGGGAATATACAGAGTAAAATTACTCCAATAACTTTATAGAAAAAACAATTACTGAATCATACAGATGTGAATAATTCTGAAGAGCTGAAATAAATGTAACGAATTTAGCTCTGTGCCTATATTAAGCATACATACACCTGATGTATTAACATAAACAGACTTTTGTGTTTTTACTGTTGCTTTGAACACTAAGAAGGTTTGTGGTGCACGTATAGATACTGAACTATACTCGCCTTCTGAAATACAGTCTGAGTTGTGTTTGTGAGGTGATCTTTTCTTTCAGCCACACTTTGCAGTTCCTTCCCACAGAACTCATAGGAACGTTCTCTGTTGTGTAAGTGCAGAATACTTTGCCAACTTTTCCAGTGGAATTGTTAGTCTGAGTTTGAAGACATATAATGAAAAGAAGTGCCACCAACACAAATCCATACATAATTTATCATGTATTCTAAATGCAAACATACCAGCAATTTTATTACAGGAAAAAAGTACTATGATTTTGGTTTTTTATTATGAATGTGGCAGTGTTCTCTTCCTCTCCTCTAAGATTATGGGTAATAGAACAATGTAAGGGAAAACCTGGTTTTGCAACTGATAACTAATCCTTAGTTGTTTATAAGATGCTCTAGATTAGCTAGCAAATAAAAAACCATTAAGCACCTATTATTTTAAAGCAGTGGGTACATTTTTCATCACATTTCTCTGATGAATTTTCACTTGTGCATCCTGCTGGAGGTAATTAATTGCTTTCAGCTCAGAGGAGTAATAATGCAATAAATTATGCTGGTATTTCTTGTCAGGGAAGAATCATATTGCTGCTTCCTTACTAAAGCAGGACTAATAACGTAGCTGGAGCCACAGACTCAGAAAGTACCTATACCATTAAAATTTATGTAAGGAATCAGAAGACTAACTACTCCCTAGAATTACATTAAAAATCTGATTCTTCTGTGTAAAAGTGGCCTCTTGTGATGACAGTGCAAGAAATGGGAGACTGATGCTGTGTCTTCATATATATTCCTTCTTTTTTTTGACCTTGGGCTTGTTACTTAACCTGCCTATGCTTCAGCTCCCTAGCTATGAAACAAGGATGATGGTACTGGCATTCACATTGACCTTGAGGCTTTACTGAATTAACATTAAAGTTTCTTCATAGTGTAAGGAACAGGAATCCAGGGTCAATTTATTATTTCATGGTTATCGATGAGTACATCTGTTGACATTATTTCTTTGGATTGCAGTATTCTAAAAAGAATTATTTTAGGTAACACTGTCATATCAAAACATAATTTAAATTAATACTGTTGTTTTGAGTTATGTTTTAGTTGAGAAAGAATGGGGAAATGTTTTAGTGCCTAGGGAAAGGATGTTCCAGGTGATAGCTATTGCAGAGCTGGTGTGCAGAGTGGCCAATGCTTAGTGGTAATAATACCTTGTTATCATTAAAGTAGTTTTTAGCCTGTGATTTCCAGGTTGGCACCTGAACTGGTAATATGTACCATTGAGTGATGTTGCAGCATCTCTCTGATATCCAGGCTCTCCAGAAAACAGTGTGGACATGACAGATGATTGTGCTGGGAAATAATTCTTATTCTGAAGTTGCAGACAACTGTAAGGTTGGCAAGCTAAGCAGTCACAAGCAATATTAAACTTGCATCTCTGTAAATGTAACCTATAATGATTAAAAAAACCCAACACCCCAAGGTTTTCCGTATTTGTTTCTTATTGGAAATCTTCCATATGATTTACCCAAAACTGTCATTCTGACTTTCCAGCCACTGTTGCAACCCCATATTTGGCTAACTAAGTGTTCTCTCTCTCTCACTCAGAGAAGAGTTTAAATAATAAAAAGATTGCATCACTGCATGCTTCTCTGCCAGGGATGGAGACTGTGTAATGGACATATCCCCCAAGGGACTGTAACATGGGCATGCATGCCTTGCCATCCTTCATGTTCAGTAGGTGCAGGAAAAGGATCAAAAGGGGACAGGTACTGCCAGTCAATTCACAGGTGTTTGTTAACAGCAGATAAAAATGTGGGAACCCTTCTGTCAGGATCTGAGATGGAGTTTAATGTAGTAGGCACAGTGAATCAGAAAACTTTTATTTCTCCTTTCACACTTCACCTCTCTACCTTCATCTAACCTTTCTTCACCATTCCCACTCCCTGGGTTCTTATTGAAGTCATCCTGGTTCCCAGCTCCATGTCAGCTTAGTTTCTATTGCTTCCTGGCTTTCTCTTCAGTGGTTTACAAAGAAATAACTTATTGGTTTCTTTTTTTATTTATCCTGTTCTCATTACTGGTTCCTCACTCAAGCTTTCTGAAACGTTACTGCTTTGTCTGAGCAGGGGAAGCAGAAATTTTGTCATTAGGGAAGAATGAACTTGGCAAGTTAATTGTGAATGTTCTTCAGATTTCAAGAGAGTATGGATGAGTCTTCATTGATTTCTTCTAAAGTCTTTGATTTGATGGGACTTTAACAAGGATAGGAAGCATGCTAAGCAATTGATATTTAGTGGAGTTTTAGAAAAAACCCATGAATACTGAAGAAATCCAATGTCTTTATTTAAAATTACTTGGACAAATTTTAGGAGTTCAAAAGTAATGCCTTAAACTCTGACAGTTTTGCTGGCTGGTGCATGATATCTCTTTCTGAGCTGTCCTTTCAGGCATTCTGCTCTGTTTTACAGACTCGTCATCACAGCATATGGTAGTTGGGCACTGGAATATTTTAAAGTGTATTGATCAGTTTTAGATAATAAAACATAGTTGGATACTTTTCTATGTCATTCTAAGTAGATTGCAAGTATCAATGTTTAAATTGGAAGGCACACTATGTGTGAAAACTTACAAGCAAACCTAGACCAGGGGTATTGAGCAGTTATTGCCATGTTTGGCCTTAGCTCTGGCAGTACTTCACTGTCAGCCAAAGTGTACTCAATTTGTTCCAGTTTGGAGCCTTTTATTTGCCAAGAATTTCAGATAAGCTGAATTATTATTCAAAGAATAGTAGCCTCATAATGAAAACTGAGTGATAGGAAGAGATCTGGCATTTCATTATGTCTTTTGACCTAAGCAAGATTTCAGCTTGACCTTCTAGTCTACAGAAGCTTTTGTACTAAAACTCTTTCACTTTTCTTGGGTCCACTGTTGTGTGCAAAAGTGAGAGCTGGTTGAATAGGATGCTTAGGAGTTGAACTGCACAGCTCTGTGGTCCTTTGAGGTTTTTTGTTTGCCTGTATTTTTTTGAATTTGGCTTTTTTTTGTGTGTTTTTTGTTTGCTTGTTTGTTGTGTGGTTTTTTTCTGTTTGGTTGTTTGTTTGATTTGGTTTTTTTGGGTGGGGGCGGGGTTATGAACACAGTGGAACATTATTAAGAAATCCCCCAAACCTGTAGTATTTCTATGTATGATTCTGGCACTGTGTGTACTCTGCTGGTTTTTCAATGCAAAATTAAATTTCTGTTTTTTCCAGTAAGCTATTGCCTATTGGTTTTGACAATGGGAACTTGCAAGATTAAAGCGTTCAGAATTAAAAACATAAGTTTTCATCTTGTGTGGAGAATACAACATTGCCTATGTCAGTATTCTGTGAGAAAGAAGTCTTGAATGAAGTGAGCCCAGAGAAGAATATTTCCCCCTTTATTTTTTGCCATGAAGATGAGAGAAGCAAACAGTTGCAGGGAGATTCTTACAGTAGGTGCTGGCAATCTGCTGTGTTTTCTTTCACTTTTCTGTTTTTTGGACTGTTAAAGGAAATGAATGTTTCACTTTTAAATGAAACAGTTTTGGGGAAGATATTCCCCAGACTTGCCAAGGTTTTTTCCCTCTAGGCTGGAGCAGCACAACTTTACTCTTATTGCAGACCAGTCTTCAGATTCTTTGTTTAGGAATCCTTCCCTTCCCTTTTTCATCCTTATCTTTGGCTCAATGGTTGCAGTTCAGATCTCTTCTGCTTTGCCAGATCTACCTACTCCAGCTACTGAGAAAATGTCTTTTAATCTTTGGGTCTCAACCTAACAATTGTAGTGCCTGGTATCAGCCTTTCTGGTGACAAACTGTTCCCTCCTCTTGAGCTGCTATGTGGCACCAGACAGGTGATGGCAATAAAGTATTTGTCACAGAAGTGCTGTCACCTGACCGCCTGTTTTAGGATTGATGGCATTTTTAAAGGTAGGTAAGACTTTGCTCAGCTGTTCCAGTTCTTTGTATGGTGCAAAGCTTTCCCCTTTTAATAATATTTTACTTTTGAGATAATAATAACTATACTTTCAGACTGGTGACAAGGTGTGAATTTTGAAAAAATTGTTTGTTCCCATTTCATACCAGAGATAAAACCCGCAAATATTTAAACCCCCAGCTTTTCTGGGGGCTTTTGCCAGTGTAGGAGTGCTTTTGGCAATGCCATATTAAGGTCAAAATTTAAATAAGTTTGAAAACCCAGATAATCAGCAGGTGAAATGCTCCAATGACATTGTGTAAAAATGGCTGTTGCCTAGAGTGCTTTGTGTGCTCCAGGGAGCTCTGCTAGGTTGTTTCCTCTTTTTCTGTCTGTAGAGCACCCTTCCACCTGATCAGGTAATCACACAGTTTGGTGTTTGATGGACTTGTCCTGATTGAGTATTAAACAAGAGAGGAAAAAAAGGTTGGTGGGCAGTTATTTAGTCTTGTGAGTGCTCTCCAGACATGCACTTTGGATATTTAATGGCTAACGTACGTGTTTTGAGACAGGGTGCAAAAAGTGATTCATCACAGCGTGCTGTATTCTGTTTTTACAGTACAGACAGTACTGCAAAAAAAGAACTTTTTATTCCCAATTAGATTTGAAAGTTAGTCATCTGGCCAACTACAAAATTCTCTTATGTATTGGCCAGAGTTGACTCCTCTGTGAAGAGTGTTAACTCACCTGTCTTCAATTCAGAGGTCTAAATTTTCTTCTGGCTACTAGCAAGGCTTCTTGGTAATCATAAAGTGAGTCAAGAAAGATTGTAGAGATTAGAATTCACTTTTACCCTTTGACAGAATGTGGCTGCCCTCACTTTATGGATTGATGCCACACAATTTAGCAAACCTTTTATTTTTACTTACCTAGATAGTGAATTAGTTAATGTAGTGATAGGAATCTTGCAAGTTAGGTTTTTCTGATAATTTTCATAGAATGTTAACTTTTTGCCTGTATGTATTGTTTTTTCCTTAGTGATTAATAGTTTTGAGCAAGGGGATCTGAGTTACCTTAATCTGTAAATAGTTGGTTACCTTTCTGATCCAGTCTCTTAGCACCCTAAGAATGTTATCTCATCCTCTAAGTCCTACTTTGACTGAGTGGGCAAAAGATCATTTTTCCCAGCAAATAAATCTGTTCTGTGACTGCTTGTTTCAAGACTTTGGCTGAGCTTTGTCCCTCAAGTATGGAGTGTACGGAATGGAGAGATCTTCCTGCACTGCCAAAGCTCTGATTTTGTGACCATGATAAATTTAGGCACTGTTGTAAGTAAGAAGTCTGTCACTTCCCCTCCTGCAGTCATTGCAAGTTCCATATTAAGCTTCAAGCCCAATGAAGTGCTGTGTAAAGCAGGCAGGGGTGCAGGCTCAACATCTGTGGGAATTATCTAAATAAACATCCCATAATTTTGAAAAACGTGGTAGTTTGATGGATATTCACAATGACTAGGCAAACACCACATTTTGTTACGGTCTTCTACAGTGCAGACTGCATACTACCTCTGAGCTGCTGGGAGCCCTGTTAAAGTCTCCTGTGGATGAAGTGGAGGACAGCCCTTGGCACAGGTGGAACAACACCCGCACACAGAGCTCCTGTGCTTAATGCACAAGCCCAAAGATCAAAGATGCACGAGATCAAAAGACTCCTGGGTCTTTGTCCTTTTTTCTTTATCAGCCACCTCTGGTTGGCCTCTTGATGAGGGCTTCTTAGAGCTGCTCTGTTTGCATGGTGCTGGAGGGGTGGCCTAGAACCTGCTCTGAAGTGGCCACTGTGGTCAGCCAAGGGCCAGCTCAGCCCTGACCTCGCCGGGGACCCTTTCATCTGTCAGGCTGTCACCTCCAATGGCATCAGCCAGCAGCCCTTCGCCAGGCTGCTCAGCCTCCTAGCAACTGTATCCAATTTTATTCTGCCACGGAAGGTTCTTTAATGATGTTGTTTATGCAGACAAATAGTTAAAATTTCACATCTAAAAGATTAAATATTGTAATCGCATAATTAGAAAAAATGTTACATGATTTAACATAGCATTCTTCTATTTATGTAAGTGACAACTAATGGTTTCTTTTTTCTCCTAGCTTTAGGAAAGATTCTTCAACTTTGTAATTTTAAAACATTTTCTCCTACACATGTCATTGTTCTTTTTAATAGGATCTGCCAGAACAACTCTGAGCAAAAGCTCTGCATTTTCACATTATTATCTCATTGTCTATCCCTAGTGTTATAGCCTTACTGTGACTTCCTAACTAATCAGCTATTTCAACTTTCATTCCATAAGCTTTATGTCTGAGTGTAATTAAATGAGCATTAAGTCCTTTTTTTACTAGCAAAGCCTGAAAGTTCTGATATTACAGTAATAAGTGTGAAGTGAATTTTGAATGGCATTTATATCCTTTCATGGGCTCTAAATGTTTGATTTGCATAACTAGTTAAAATGATATCAGAGCAGCATATTGATTTAATTCCATCTCAGCAAACTGTTAATTAATAATGATAATAAATGTGTCAGTCCTTTATTATCTGCTTTGAATTGGTGATGATGTCTATATTAATACTACTTCAGTAATAGACCTCTGCTGGCTATTGTTGGCAAAGCTTTGACGGCTTGAATAACTAGCAATCAGAATTTATAAAATTTATTGCAGATCAGATTTTTTAAAAATGTCATTTTATCACGTGTGATTTTATTAACACCTACTACTTAACATTTTTTTAAAAATAAATCACTAAGAACAGAAACTGGCAAGGCTTTTGAACAAAGAAGAGGTTTGAATTTTTTAGGAGTTTTTTGTCTTTGCAAGTTAGAGTGTAAGGATGAACACACTCCCTTCCTGTGAAGGAGATAATGGAAAGAACTATGTACATTTCAGGTTCCTTAATACTTTTACAGCAGTATCTTTAAAAAAC
This sequence comes from Melospiza georgiana, assembly GCF_028018845.1. Taxonomy (NCBI): domain Eukaryota; kingdom Metazoa; phylum Chordata; class Aves; order Passeriformes; family Passerellidae; genus Melospiza; species Melospiza georgiana. Next base: position 15,660,689 of record NC_080437.1, on the reverse strand, counting down.
CCCCTACATATGCTAGGCCTATTGTGTGGAAAAGAGATCCTTGGTCAGTAGAGGTTTTCTTTTTATTGCTGTTGTTTTGTTATATGTTTTAAATAATTTTAGGATGTGTTACTTCGACTCCTTATTTCAGAATGAAATCAGATTATCACCTATTCCTGTTTTTGTTATCACGGTTTAGTGTTAGAACTAGTTCTAAGATCTTACTTTCCTTTTTCCATTTTGAACACTGGCAACAGAGTGCTTTGTCTGTGCTGTTAAGACTGGATTTTGTTTCCTTTTTCAGCAAGGAACATTAACTGTCCTAATATTTGGCACCACACTATCTTATGAAACTGTGATACAAAGGTCTAGAAAGAAAAGCACTCAGCTTTTGTCAGCAGATGATGTTCTATACGTTCCCTTTTAGATGAGAAAATATTGAAGAAACTGACTTTGGAGGGACTGGATTTAGTTTGCATGGACCCTTAATGTAGGTCTTGAATATTTTTTTTTAAAGTATTTTCTCTCTTAATGTTTACTTTCCCTGCAGCTGAATACCTGGGTTCTTGACTTGTTATATATGTGTTTGTGCTAAAAACTAGAGCAGCAATTCAGCTGCTGATAAAACTTAATGTTAGCAGTATCCAGTTGAAGACTCACCTGCCAATTTAATGCTCTGATGGCAATTTTAATCAAGAAATTGAATTCTTAACTGTCTCAAATGTTAGTTTTCTTAAAATCCGTTGGAAAAATCAGGCCCTTAAAAATAATGGCCATTTTCTGTAGAGAAATACTGCTGATTAATATGAGTAGCTCTAAGGACAGAAAAGAAGGGAGTGACAAAATACTGTCATGCTTCTTGTTTTCTAAGCCCAAAACTTGTCCAAGTTACCTTCATGCAGTAGTGCATGGAGAGCAGTGAACTTGTCTGCTCTGATGTGAACAAACACCATATAAAAATGGCTCCATAGTAGCAAACCTGAGCTTAAAAATTCTTTTAGGCAGGAGTTAAAAGCACAGTAAAGAGAAACAAACCTGAATTTTACAAGTAACATAAAATTTCTGAGGACTTCTCGTTGCAGAACTCGTGGTGATAACTGTGACAAGAAAAGAATTTTTTTTTCTTTTCTTACAGTGATAGTTTATAATTACCAAAAATTTCATATAAGCAAAGGATTTCTTTTTTGGTAGTGTTAAAATTTTGAATTTAGCCAGTGAAACTCTTTGTTTTTCTGGGAAAACATTACTGCAAGTGCATTGCTTTCTGACAATTCTTGCTTGTTAATTGAACTACAGTTAGCAGAGTTTTGTTCTGGTGGCACACAATGTTAGAGTAAGGTTCTACTTCACGCTTGTGCTATGATCTTGAACTAGAACTGTGGTGCATGGTGATGATAACTCAAATGAAAATACTGGCTCTCTCTTTAAAAGGATGGGAAAGCGCAGTTTGAATGGAAAGTGTTCTGAGTACGTACTAATGAGTTAATGCTTTAGAAAAGATCCACCTGTCTCCAACACTGTTTCAAATACTGAGATTCAAATTTATCCCCATGTCTCTGTGGACAGACAGTGAGTACATCCTGCTTGGATGTTGTGTTCTCCCTCCTGAGAAGGTCTGGTCTGTTCTTTGGAGCTCCAGGAAGGCAATACCCTGTGTCCAGCTTTGTTAGACCACACTCACTCACCCCCATGCACTGCTGAGTCAAAGCTTCTTGCTCCCCGAACAAGGGGAGTTTCGTCCACTTGCACTAAGTGCTTTGGCCACCTGGTTTGCATGGAGTTGGTAATTTTAATTTATTTCCTTTTCTGAAAGCGTCCTTCAAAAGTTTGTTAGCCTTTGAAGCTGGGAGGGAGACAGTGTGGAAGTCTGAGAATAGAGGCAAAATGTTGTATTATGTTTCCTTTGTCAGTGGGTTGCCCTTTTATGTATTTTCTGAAGTTCCTGACAAGATGATGCATGTTGAGATGAATAGCCATCAGTTACATTTAAAAATGCCTTTTCTCTTCCTGTAGTGGTTTTCTAAATGACTGATCTTAAGTTATAACGAGGTACCCATATAGAAGTTCTAACTAGTTTTTCAGAATTCATCTTTGCTATATTTGTTTGAGACAATGTTAAACAAACACAGACCATTGCAGCCATGTGTTAACATACACACATCATTACTGGTCCTTGAAACTTCATAAAGGGAAAAGAGGGGGGTTAACTGTCCCTGCTGGAGTTTATCCAGAATTTTGGGGTTAAAATCCTTACTGGTGGTTTGGTTTGGTTTTCTTTTAGGATTTCTTTGTGGTTTTCTTTGGTTTGTTTTTTTTATATGCCATTATTACACATTTTGTTGCTTGTAGATACAAGCATCAAAAATCTTGATTTATTAAATTATGTTTGGGGTTGATTTGTTGTTTGTGCATTTTTTCCCCTCTGCTAATGACTCCACTCCCAAAGTGTTGGGTGAGGAGACATAGGAAGACAATGCTGGTAAATTATTCTAACTTGTACTATAAAAAAAGAAAAGCTGTATAAAATACATTCATCCCTCTGCCTCATGTCCCTCTCCTACCCCCAAGTTGTCTTCTGTCCCCTTCCCTCCTCCCCCTCACATTCTTTGTGAACACTGAAATATATTTATGGTTTTCTCCACTGGCATAAATCAGATGTAGGTGACAATATATCCAAATAACCTCTTTGATGCATAGTTTTTGTTAATAATTATGTGCTGCTAATAATTAACAGGTGTGTGAAAAAATGAATTAGTAATGAGGAGAGAGTTTGTAAGCCGTCTGTTATCATCCCTTGACAAATGCAAGCAAGGGCATAAGCTGAATACAAAGGCCCTTGATTATAGTTTAATGGTGTTTGATAAGTTAACCCCTTTTGTCACATAATGATGCTGAGCTTTTATTGTGGGAAGTTTGTCTTATAGTGGTAACATGTTTTCCTTTAACCCAACCTTTTTAACAAGAAAATAGTCAATAAAAAAATCCAGAGTATCTAGGACTTAAGATTTTGAACTCTTTTTTCAAAGTAACTTGAGAAGTTTTAAAAATTTTATTTGATATTTGCTCGGTGGTTATTGAAAAAGAAGCTTTCATGGGCCCTTCTTCAAATATGGGAGCAAGTGGATCTATTAACTGTCCATATTCCCTGAATTTCAGTTCTTCAGACAATGAACACTTTCAACTGTCTGCAAGAGAAACTATTGTGCCAGGGAAGGTTTCCCAAGTGGCAATTTTGGTTTCCTAAGCATGAAAAATATGCTTAATGGTTTTCATGAAAGAAAGTGAGATTTTGATTCTGGTGTGGCCTCCTAAAAATGCTCAGAAAATTCTTGTTTTCAATAGCTGAGGTCCTGGTTTAACTGTATGCTTCTAACCAGATGCTTCTGACTAGTTGCTGTTTGTGAATAAAGGTAACAGGCGAATTATTTAAAACTTGTCTCTAAAAAGAAGAAAGGCTGTTTATTTTTGGCAGGAGCTTTGTATTGAGTTGATAGTATCTTTCAAGAAGATTGTGGAGAAAAAAGGTCTTGTATTAATGAATTGTTCAAAAGAAAACTCTCAAATGCTGATTAATTTTTCTGATGTTTCAGCGACAGATTTTCCTGTTTCCTTCATAAACTCTAGCAGAAGGTCTCCTGTGATTTCAAAGATAGTGTTTTCGGGTCAGTACTCATTCATGGCATGGCAGTTAATGGAATGATACTCTTTTCTTCTGAAGTATTCTAAGATACTCAGGTACTGCTGGATATTAGATAGGGTCACATAGTACCTGAAATCAGTCCTCGAAGGAAGGAGCTGATACTTCTGCTTGAGCTCTTGTGAACCTTGGGGAGCCTTGCTGGCTAATAAAGCTCATGGGTTTAGCACTGACCCATCCTTAAATACAGTCTTTGGAATATTTCTGTAACATGGAAGTCATGTTCTTTAATATATATTAGCATTCCACTTTTTTTTTAATAGATAACTTTGTGAAAAAGAAAGTCTTCTTAAATACCCTGAGATTTACATGGATTTCTCCGTTGTCATTTGAAGGTGGGATCTGACTCTTTGTGTTCCTGTGTTCCAGTTAGTTAACAAAGGGAATTCCCAGCTGGCTAGTTTGAAACTTGTGCATGTTAGTCATCTTTGTTCCTTTTTTGGAGTACTGTTTTCAGTGATCCTTTTGGGCAAGTGGAATTAGCCTGACTCATTTGCCTCCCAGAACTGAGATGCATAACGCTGTCTAAGACTGCCCGTGGCGCTGTTGGAAACAGTCACTGGGTCTGTATTTCCTGAGAGTGCCCTGCTCTCCAGGCAGGGATCCCAGCCTGTTTTCTGACCTAGAGGAGGGCCTGGAGGCCCACCCTGCCCCTTGGGGAATTCAGTCAGTCTCCACAGTGGCTTACTGCAGACTCACTGAGTCTTTTTGCATCTATTGACAAGTTGGTTTAGTTTGGTTGCAGCCAGGTGACTGTTCTGGCTGGCAGGTCTATGAGGGGGTGATATTTTATGGTTTTGAAATGGAAAAGTTAGTTGAGAAAGTGTGGGATGCTAATCAATTTGGATGACTCTGAATGCTCTCTGAGAACTCCCTGTATAGGTAATAAATCCAACCTGCTCAAACCTATGTGAGATCAGTATCAAAGCAAATGCTTGCAGTTTGTTGACTGTGTTTGTATAATATACACGGTGAATGACTGGTCTTCAGCCTTTTATTGCCACTGCTTTTGCACAGTGAACTAAAATATCCATCTCCTTATCTTCAATTCTTCATTTCCTTTTTTTGTAAGCGACTTCCTGAAGGGGAGCCTTGCATTTGTTAACTAGTGTTCAGCGACTGGTGCGTCAGCTCAGCTGTGCAACATGCCAACACTAACTGCTCCTAAATAACATCTATTTGCATAGTGCATTGAGAGCTGTGAACTCTCCTCTCATTAAGTGTGTGAGAACTCTCGCTCAACGAGAAACACTAAAAATTGAGCTGCACTCCTGTGGGGTTTTTCTACTGTGAGCCCTTCCAGTGTATTTTACCACGGTGACACTTTGTGGGGTGACGCTACAATGAAGGAAAGCAATAATGTAGAGGGGTTGTATGCCTTGGCTTCCCATGTAAACTGTTTCCTATGCTCTTCTCCCTTATTCTGCCTTCTTACACATTTCAAGATGTGGGAACTTAATGTTTTTAGTAATATTTCAACAATAGTCTTTTAATGGTGGAATGAGACGGAAATGAATAATCTATTGAAAACACCCCATTGCCAAATTCAGCACTCTTGAACTTCAGTTGTGCAGTTCTTTGTGTGAAATTATGTAGTGATGTCCAGCAATATTTTATTGCAAGTTATGTTTTGTAATACTTGAGCAATATATAACTGTGATCAATGTTGTGACCTCAGGGAAATTGCTTATATAATTACAGAAAGTTTACAGTAGTAAGACAAGGAATGGGGGAAAATATATCACTGTAAAATATAAATATGTTTAAATTACATTTAGGATTTGGAATAGTTCCTTGCTTGTGTTTTACAGAGTAATCTGTGATTTAAATCAGGTTTAGTTGTGGGGTTTTTTTTCTAAATTGGGTATTATAAATCAAGAGTAGTTGCTGCATATAGCACACAAGAGGATTTCTTATACATTTTAATGTTGCATAAGTAAGAAATACCAGTAGTTCAGCAGTAAAATTGCAAATGTAAGCAAAAGCGAAGATTTTTCTAAATTTAACTAGGTTGCATTTGTTTAGTAAACTCTTGCAATAATTTACTGTTTTATTGCGTTTGCTGTTGAGAACTTGCTAGCTTTAAAAAGGGGAGGAGGCATAAAGGAAGGAGCTGTGTTATAATTGCTCTGGAACCGGGGGGAGCAGATAGAAGAAGGGAAAATACTAAACAGTCTGCATGTAATAGGTTAAAGTAGAGAAAATAAATCTTGGGAAGATAATATGTGTCTGCAGAAGACTGAGGAACTTCTAGTAATGTGCATTCTGTATTTGTGGGATAGAACAATTCCTCATAAAAACATCAAGCTCAAGATGTAGTTATGCCTTAAGTGTTTGTAGACGTGAAAGATAATAGGCAGCTTTTCTTATTAGTGAATTTCAGTATGTAAAAATAGAAATTCTGGTAGCTATGCTTTAAAACAAAACAAACACCTTTGTTTTGTAAATAAGGAGGTTTAAAACTTGATTGGAATTTGCTCTACAGTTCTGCCTATGCATGCTTTATCTGTGGGTAGATTTCTATATCTCTCGGTCTGTTAATATAAAACCCAGCTTAGTTTAACTGTGGTTTGAAAGAAGTGAACACTGGGATTGGTCTGGATGATGTTGATTAATAGGTGTGTGAGGGTGAAAGACTCCAGGGCCAAGCAGTAGGTCCATCTTGGTGGCATCTGATGTTGATTGGCTTTGTCCTGCGCGGCTGCGCTGGAAGAGCGGACATTAAGATTAAGTGATGCTGTCGTGTTGAGGAGCGCTGCACTGCATCATTCTGGGAAGAGACAGCTGTGGTGGTTAATCCTTCATCACCAAGGGAGTGCTGCCAGCAGAAAGATATACAGCCAAAGATAACCCTCCATAACTTGTGCTAAAGATCAGAAAACTTTGAATTCACATCCATCTGCTTAGTCTGGGGTGAAGATGAAAGATAGGCAGAGTAGGAAATAAAAAAACCTCCTGTGGGATTAATCTTAGACAGAACATGCAGCACACGCTGAAAAGGCAGCAGCTAAGTTTTTACATGTATCTTGAAAGAAATGGATCATTCCAAATCCCGAAATTTCATTTCATCTCAATTGCTTTAATTTTCCTACTCATGATGCTTATTTAATATGTACACCACATCCTTCCTGGAAGCAGTTCAAAGATGCCAAGGTTCATTGTGTAAGGTTTAAAAAAGAGTCGTCTCTGCATTTCTAACTAAGTGTTGCACAAGAATGGGTAACAATGGAGCTTTAAGCATAATTTGTGGTAGAGAACTTTGTTATTTACTTTTATATTTAGCAGGTCAATTCCAAATTGTTATACATCAGATGAGAATGTATTCTGCCTTGAATGGTTGTGAACAGAGCTATATTGTTATGCATAATTTATTCATACAGAGTGAGAACCATTACAAAGACTTGCTCAAGTAGTCGTCTTTGGAAATTAATTGATATGAAAGAATAAGGTAGCAAAAGGAAAGAGATATGAATATATTGCTTTGGAGGGAGTCTTCTAAGCAATAATTAAATTAATAAAGTTCAAAAGTAGTAGTTAGTGGTAATAATTTGATACACTAATCCATTATTTTAATGTAGTTGGTTGTTTTAACATGCATTTTAAACCTTAAAGTAATATCTTTAAAAGTTCTGTGCTGAGTAGTGGAGAAAAGGTGGAAATGCACATTTTGTTATCACGGTGATAGTGATTGCTGTGAGGAAAATGGAATATTTCATTTAGCAGGCTGGTGATTGGGTGGGGGTGGAAGTCAAAGTGCCTTGGTGCCCAGAGGGGTGGAATGTCAGCGAGCAGTGCTGGCGGAGCCTGGCCTCGGGGCTGCTGCAGCTGGGGTTGGGCACTCGGTGGTTTGGTGAGCCTCGACTGTCTGTTCACTGTCTGTGTGCTACAGCGTGTCTGTAGAGACAACTGAAACACACGTGAGTTATTTGGGTGATGTGAAGGCTTAGTTCTTGCCTTGGATCAAGAAAATCCGGAGTTAGGAGTGTAAATCTGCTGATATCTTATCAAATGTGAAACAAGATGGTGTTTTAGTTTCTGTTTCCTATTGATCTTATTAACTTTCCTGTAATCATGAAAATGCCAGTTGAAAAAGAAGAGTATTTCATCATCTGCAGAGAAAGTTTCACTTTTAGTTCTATCACCAGGGTCCCTCAAAACAATCTGAACTTCCTGTTCTCCTGCACTTGTGTGCTCAAGTGTAGAAAATCTTGTTTCTGTTACACTTTTTAATTTGATTTCCAGAAATGCTTGCATTAATATTAAGAATTGGTGTTTCTAGACAAATTAATCCTACAGTTAAATCTTAGTTTATGACACTTCTCACGTAAAGGTTTAATATCTATTAACATGTCATTTGAATTTAATAAGAAATAAGGAACCCAAAAGATACTAGTTGATATCATATGGGACAAGTATTTCTAAGCAGGACAAGTGTGTTAGTGAATTAATTTAACTTGGCAAAAATTCTAATTACTTAGGTATCTACATTACAGTATTATCTTGGAAATTAAAATGGCATTTTTGACTGCTAAAAGCAAATTGGAACAATTCAAAGTATGATAGGTGTTGAGAGGAAGAAATGTATAAACTTGCAAATATGTCAAAAATGGTCATTGCCTTTTCTTAGTAACAACTTGTTCTTCAAAGCCATTAGAGGAAGAATAACAAGTAATGCTCACAGATGGAATATAGACTGAATATAAGGAGAAATTTCCTCACAAGAAGTACTGTTAAACACGAGAGTGGGAAAATGAGTGCACCTTCTCACAAGTGTTTTTTTCTTTAATTTTGACTAAAAACTGCATAAGCATGATTATATCAACAGTATGAGATGGGTGAGGTGATTTTTGAGCTCTGTCTTAGTCTAGTTTTCCTCTGAGTTTGGATTTGGTGATGGCTTAATATTGCATCTTAAAAGTACTGGCAGTTTGGAGGTTAACAAAAATGAGCAATTCTTTGTATTTGTCCAAATCGAAATACTTAGCAGGTTGAAGTGAGCAGACTCGTGCATGATGAACACTAAAATGCCAACAGTTAGAAAGGAATGGGTTAATACATTGACTAATGTTGTAGGTTTATAAGAACTGGCCCTTCTCTTTGTTCTTTTTTATCATATACATTTATCATGTTCAACCTGGCAACTGAAGCAAATAGCTATTTAAGCTGTAAAAAATGAATCACTGTGCAATTTCTTGAACTGTATGATATAACCAAGCTTAATAATATTATACAACAGAAGTTGTAAGCCTAGGGATATTTTTCCCTTCTTTTTTTTTTTTTTTTTTTGTTGTTTTTAAATGAGCCATGAGCATTTGGTTCTTTCTGTATGGAAAACCAAAGAGCATTGAGATGTGTTTAACAAAGCTGTAATTTCCTGCCCACTGGTAAGGACTAATGTTTAGTGCTTACCTTCTGCTGCTGCATAAATAAAGTATATTTAGAAGTGGTTGAACTGTTGGATTGTGTGAAGATTTGGGATGCAGGCTCTTCAACTTGAAACCTTTAAAAGTGACAGAGAAAAATAAAAGTGTGAACTTACTCATTAAAAGGAAAAAGATGCTGAGGGAAGAATCTTCCATCCTCTCTGCACTGTAGGCCAAAAGGTAAAAACTAATATATGTTTGTTGTGTCAGCGTATTTTCACACTGCTGGATGTTGCATGTTTACAGCTGGTTCTGATGCAGCTGTCAGGGTACAATTGATGAGCATCATCATTTAAAGTGTAAAAGAAAATATCTTGGCATAGAGGGACATGATAAAGTGCCATCTACCAGGCATTGTGGACATATGTAGTCACCACTTCCCTTTTCCCCTCACTCTTTGCATTTCTTTGCTGCCCTTGCCAGAATGTGCTGAAGCCATTGGGAGCAGCTCAGCCCAGCCTCCAGCCTTCTAATATCACTTTGGTAGTTGTCAGATCATATGAAATGTCAAAATTCATGTGGCCTTCGTGAAGAGATATATTTAGTACAGCTGCTGCATACCTACGTAGTATCTCTGACATTGACATATTAGTTATGCTGTCTTTTGCAATCTGATATCTTTAAATTTGCCACCTTGTTAAGTTTTGATTAATGTGATTCCATTTCACTAAAGTAATTGGCTTGGCCTGTTGTAGAAAATAATCAGCCTTTCTACGGAACAAATGCTAGAACATGCTAATGAGGGAGTGAGTTCGTTAAATTGATGGCGTGGAGTGACAGTTATTAATGATTGTTATGATAAACAGACGAGTGCGAATTGGGATGAGTTGGGCAAAAGTGACAGTTTAAAAATAACGTATATTGGAAAGTACTAACGAAGTAATATACTGTTAGGAAAACAATCATGCAAGTTGTCAAGGGAAGAAGTGTAATTATACAGCTGCACGAGCTGCCTGGGAGGACAGGGACCTGGCTGATAATGGACACGTTTTTTGTTGGCAAGGGGAAAATATGTTATGGCAGAGAGGAGTACAGATTGATAAATTAATTGGCCTTTCTCATTGTTCCAAGAGCAAACTTGGCCAGCAATAGCCAAGCAGATTAGGTAAATAAATGAAGTGACCAGCTCTTCCTCTGCATCTGACCCATTCCCTGCCCTTTCTTTTTAATCCACCTATGCATGAACTGCCAAGTCCAACTGCCTGTGGTAGCAGTGTTTGCATAAATATAGTTCTCCTGAAAATATTTATGGCTTTTACAAATGAGATGCTTTGTCTTATGAAGGGTTTTGTCTTAAGATGAAGGTTAATTTTTATGCCATCAGCCTTATGCAATGTGATATGAAAGTATACTGATTTTTAAAATTAAATTTAGAGGTATCCATCTGAAAGCTTGCAAGGAAAAATAAAACTTGCTTGTAGGAGTGTTGGGGAGATGGAGGTATAGTTGCTTATTGTTGTGTAAGCTTAGAGCTAAATGGCTTTATTGGCTTGTTGGCTGTAGGAGAAAGATATTTGTATCTCTGAGACGGACAGCAGTGCCGTACATAATTCAGCAATTAGACTGTCCATGTAGTAGACTCAGTGGAAAAGCAGGGAATACTTTCCTAATAAGTATAAGGATATGCAAGTAAGTAGGCCATTATATAGTAAAAAAAAAAAAAAAGAAAAAGAGGTAAAACAGCCTTTGGAGAAATTCAGTGTGGACAGTGATACCTAAGTGCTGTGGTTAATAAGAGTACTAGGTAGCACATTCTGGATCACTGCAGTCTCTGTTCTAATGCAGAGGACTGGGATGCATTTGGGCAGGAATGGAACTGAGTGGTCAGTGCTATTACCCTTCTTTTACTTGCTTGTTTGCACTGCCTTGCATTTAATTATTGACTTTCCTCCACAGAAACATGAGCAAATTACCATATTTTTCATAAAGATGGTGGAAATGATTTTGAAAAAGTTGGCTAAGAGAAAGCACTGTTATCACTGTCAAATTCCATCTGCTCAGGACACACCAATGAATAGAAGATGGAGAAGAGTTTAGATTCTATATGACAGCCTACAGCCATATCAGCACTGAATGGAGCCTGTAAAATGCTTACTTAGCCATTTTGCTGGATGCTTTACTGGATTCAGCTTGGTCCAGGTCTTGCAAGGGCTCCAATAATCACGTGACCAATTCCTCATGGCAACCCTCAAGAACACAATCTGTTCACAAATCTTGCCATGTTTCCTTTGCTGCATAAGCACTAGTTTGTATAGTCTTAGACTCATGAATGCTAATTCACTGGATACAATAATCTAACCAAAATGAGCAAAGATAATTTCATATTTAGTAATCAAATCTAAGCCCTTTTCCTAATAGTGTTATGGGGTGGAATCCTTCCAGTCCTTGGTTTTCACTGATAGCAAAAGGAAGAAATATATAAATAAATTTTGGTTTCCACAGAACTTATTATTTTCCTCACAGTGTGATAGATTCAATGTGTCAGGTATAGCTTAAGAAACTGCTAATTAGTAGCTTAATGCAGTTTACTGTGTGTAGATTTTATCATACTGAACTTCATTGTTCCATTCAGAACATGTAAACCAGTGACTAAAAAGTCTTTTTTAAAAACAGAAATGTAGCAATTACCAGATGACTTTGTAAGAGTGAAAACAGGAACTAAATTCTGAACTATACTGCAGTTCTCTGGATCAAGTCCTGTTTTACCATCATATTTCGTCTTGAATGGCGTAATGAATTAAACTGCTTCCTAAGCATAAATTAGATTATACAAAGCAGCCTTAACAATGTCTTAATTTCAGCATGCACAATCTTGGTAGATAAAGTATAAACAAACTATGTTGTTTATACTTTGCTTCCGTGGCCAAACTGTTCATTTAGGTCCTTAGCCTTGTCCTGTCCACAGAGCTAGTACTGCTCCTGCTCTCTCTGAATTTTAGCATGTGTCTGCATTGCCCACTTAGTCTGGATTGGGCTTGTGCTTTGGAGACACCACTTTTGCTCTTCCAGGTGTTTGGATTTGCAGAGTCTGGATTCTTTTCAACCACAGTTGAACTGGAGGATGTTCCTCAGAGGTGCATCTGATGTGCTCCATCTGCTGCTGAGCATCCAGTGTTTGGAAACAGGTTACACCAAATAGCCATTAAAATTCTCTAGAAGCATCTAATGTTGGATGTTGGGTCCTTAGCATTCAGTGTGTTTTGCTCTGGAGGTCTGCTCAATTTGGACCTCACTGTTTGCTTGGATGGATGTACTCCTCATAATACTTTAAACAAAATCTTCATATGATCTTACTGTTCCTTTATCATAATCCCATTTTCCTTCTTTGTTTCTGCCTTCCTGCACTGTTTATATCTGTCTGGTTCATGGCATCACTACTTTTTTTTACTTCAAGACTGGGACCTGGCCCTTGTACTGTTTTTGATTGTGCTGTTTCAGTTTTTGTTTTTCAATCACTTTTGAGAAATCTCTGTGGTAGTCTTTTGGTAAATCTGACTTGACTTGCCTTTCTCAGAGACAGCATTAGCAACAGCTATTTCCCTAAGTAGAGATGTTGAAAGAAAAGAATCTACAGCTGATCTAAAAGTTGTGAAGTGAGAGGCATTTATTTTGACTTTATTCTGAATTGTATCAGTGTAGAAGAGCCTAATTTCTTTTTGTTGTGGCATAAGAAGGATTTACAAAGTGAATAGGAGGTTGTTTTGAGTTGTAGAATGAAACATTAGGTGGCATATAGTTCACAAGGTGAATCCAGCCTGTGTCCAAACAATATGTATAAATAATTTTACAGTATTGCCAGGAGTCACACATCTTGGAAGAACAGCACGATGCTGCTATGTGCAGATTTCTGCTTCTGACAATAGCTTTGCTTTGTGAATATAGACACCTATTGTACTAACTCTTTTAGGGTAATTATGGTGTACTTCTCTGAGGCTTTTCCTTTTTCCTTATGGGAAATAAAGCATGTGTTTTTAGATTGTTAGCTATGGAGACTGAGTGCCACTCTATGTGTTGCATAATGTCCCCAAATAACTGCGGGTGAGTAAATTCCTGGGTGGGAGAATAGATGAAGCTGATGGAGGTGACCAGCTTTAGGGCCTGCCAACCTTGTGGCTGTGAGGCTGTGAGGGGGATGCAGCATACCATACGGAGAGAGCATTGGCTCAAAGTACAGGCAGTGTGAAGTTTGGTGGTGTCAGAGAGAGTGAGGCTGAGGGGCAAAGGAAAAGATGCTGTTCTGTGAACACCAGGCAGACACAGTAGGACTCCACAGGAAAAGAGAAGTGATTAATCCAGACATTTGTAGTCGCAGGATTGAAGTGAACCTGTAACGACATGTGGCCTCAAGGGGAACTGCTTCAAAACACAACATTTTGTGTTCTTCAGCTGTACAGAGAGATGGTCATACTTCCAGTTACCCTCTGTTCTGAATTCTTGTATTTCTGAATACCTGCTTTAAGAGGAGCAAACAGTAGCCCTTTTATGACAAGCCTTCATTAGGTGGGAGGAGAGGCTGCAATTTGAGAGCTGTGGTGGCTTTGCAGCTTACCAGCCTTAATTCTACCAAAATAAACACATCAGACACAGTCTTGACCTCTTTGCCTCATGACAATCACAGGTGTTTCTACTTGGCATTTTAAAATGAAAGGTGCTGGCTGGAATTTGATCACTTGCTCCTTTTCACTGCTCCTCTGATCCCCTTTTATACTGTGCTAAGCCAGAAGGTTAGCTGTATTTACCAGCTTGGTGCTATAATTAATTGTCAAAATAATGAGAATTACCTACAATTAATTTTGAATGGTGATAAATACTGTGGAAAAAACAGAAGTCAACCATTCCTCAGAAGGTGACCATAGTGACTCTGCAGCACAGGTGAAAAGCGAAGGTGAATGTGAGAGAGAAGTATCTTTTTTAGCTCATTGTCTTTTGGTTTTCAGTACATAGTGGTCTAGAGGGAAAGCAAATTTCTGAAACAGGTTGTCATTAATCCTTGCTTTTCAGTAGCAAACAAGGACCCCTCACCCCATCCCTTGGCCACAGCTGAAATCACTTGAAAAGGGTAAAAGATTTTTCTGTCCCAGGTGTTTCAGTTTCTAAGTCTTATATAGCATCCACCTGGGCCTCTCTTTTTAAGTTTGTGTGTGGAATCCATTTACTTCTTTCAGTTGCAAGGACTTGGTGGAAAGAAAAAAGTTTTCTTGCTCTGAAGCTCACCACTTCCAAAGAAGAATTTAGAAAAAATATTTTTCAACCAAAACAGAGATGCTCTGCTGGTGGAAATAATCTTCAGTCCCTAAAAGGAAAGGTTTGCATGTGGGAGCTTGTGACTGTGTGCTGCTACCAAAGGAGGTAATGCTGTGGTTTCTTGTTTTGATGTTGCCCAAGTGTGATTTCTTTTTCCTAGGTATAGCCTTGCTATTTTATTGTACCTGAAAAACAAATGTTTTGCATCAACCTTATCTGCTAGGAGGGTTTTATTCTGAGTGTAAGAGATTGAAGGTTTTTGTTTTCTTTTTTGGATTCTTTTTGGAGACTGAACTTAGATGCCTGGGGTTTTCTTGAAGTTTTTAAGCCTTCGTGAGGGAGACTACATGGAATTCATTGGTGATGAACTAGTGGTTATTACACAGTCAATGATTTAAATTGCTGCATGTTTTTTGTGTAATGCTTGCAGGTTCTGGAGAAACATTTCATTATTGGGCATATTTGAGAAAATTTGTCTTCCCGTTGAGACTGTGTATGAGAGAGCTTCAAGTAAAGCTTATGTAGTTGTGGGCAGTAAGCTTCTTTGAGGCATTAAGTTATAACCTAAGAGGAATGATTGTTTGCTTTTATTAACTAAATACGTTCTTAACTTTTGCTGATAGTTAAAGGTATATAATGGTGTATTTTGTGAAATTGAATAATTTAAACTTTGTAGTGCACTGGGGTCTCTTCATGATCAAGCCATAGTAGTCCCTTTGTTTCATTATACAATAAATGTGGACAAAGGGACTGCAGAATTGTTCATGTCGTTGTTTTAAGGATGATATTATTAATTGATTCTAGAAGTAAGGGTTTTAAGGCTTAAAAGAGAAACATACTTTGGAATTAGGTGGTGGAAGAGGGGTCCATTTTAGCTGCTAATCCAAGTGCAGGTAAAAGAATGAGCTTTCTATTGAGCTTGACATGAGATGAGAATTCATCAGATTAGAGAATGTTTTTTGAGATTTGCATGGGATAGTGAAGGGAGGAAACCTGCAGTAGTTTCCAAGTGCTTTATTAGCTGTCCTTGCTCTATCATATAATGCAAGAAGTACTAATTAATTATCAGTCATATCAATTTGATATGAAGAATAAAACTCTGGGGAAAGTTCAATTTTCTTTGTAGTAAATATAAGGGAAAAAATGTGAGCTAAAAATATTGGTGTTCTCTAGTGATGCTATGTGTAAGAAGCAGAGAGATCTTAGAGAATTATATGGAGCAGTGCTTGATAATACTTAGTGAATATTTTAGTGCAATAATAAAATAAGGTAGTAAATTTAAATAATTAAAGTTTAAGCAAAATATTTTATAATAATTACATCCACTGTAACTTGTGAACTCCAATATAGTCACAACTATTTAGCTGATAGAATTTATAATTGTAGTATTAAATCCATCTTTGATAAAGTAACATTACTGGTTGCATGGTGTGTTTTAGGAATTTGAAGCTTAAACGGTAAATGTAATTTGTTTATTGTTGTCCACTTCTGCTATTTTTGCTGTCAATGGTGAATACTTGTTATAGAAATATGTTTCTATCAGAGCTTCTTAAAACCAATGTAAAAGAGCTTGCAGACACTTAGAACTTTAAGGAATACTTGCTAAGACTAACTGATATGCCTTAATTTAGACTCAAAAGGGAATGGAAATTTATAAGCATTATTTAGTCTAATAATAAATTTGAACAATTGTATATGAAAGGGTTTTGTTGCTTTGTTATTTGTGGTCTCAGCAATTTCACAGATGTGAATATTCCTCTTTTTCACATTGCAAAGGATTTTGATGAGATGCAATAAAGCTAATTTTTTGCCTAATAATAATGTTAGTCTCATGATGTGAATTTGAAATCTAATCTTTTCAGGAGTTTTTCTTTCTGTGCTTATTCTGTTAATGTTAGCTCAAGTGAGTTAGATAAGGAATGGAGAATATGAATGTGAATTGTTCTCTGTGTGTTACATGCATTTTGCTCTATACTCATACATATGAGGTGTATTACACATGTATGGCTTAGAGAGAAATAAATCCACTATAATACAGATGAACTCAAGTTTTGCAAGCATGAAAGAAATGCCTACTGAAAGCAAAACAGAGATAGAAAATTAATTTAGTAGTGTTAAGTAACACATTTCAGCTCAAGGTAACATGCTATATGCTAAAATAGTTTAAAGTTTCTCTTGTTTGCAAGATTAATATATTGATATTCACTTGACAACTTTGAGTATTAGAACCTTGCATACAGGCTTTTTCACTTTGAGAATCTAGGTACTTCAGCAGGTACATGTAACTGATAAATCTTTTTGTAGTTGTCAAAACAACTTTGTACTTTTTCTTTTACAACTAAAAGCACTTTGACAGTCTGAAACCTGGTATATCAATAGGGAAAGCAAACAGACTATTAATTTTAGTACCACATTTCACTGAGTTTTGACATTTTTGAAATATATCACTTCAAAACACTGAGACACAGATGATTAAAGGTTGTTACTGGCAAAAATGTTGTTGGTTATCTGTGTTACTGATATCACTCAGTGACATCTTTGCATACTGGTTGAGTCTTGCTTGAAAATCAGGGTATTTTGACCATATGGAGTATATCTGCATATCTCATTGCAGTCTATGCACTAGGTTCTATGCCTTGAGGGGCTTTCCCCCCACTCCTCCCCGAAAAGAAGGCAACAAAAAAACTGAAGCTAACCTAGAGTCTGCTTGGTGACTGTCATTTACCTGTCAGTTCTCAGTTTTGTTGAGGTGTAGAGGAGCATTGTCCTGATGTCTGAAGTCACTCACAATTAGCTTGAACTAGAGATGCTGCCAGGATAGGACTGGTTTAGAAAGATAAAACAGGCTTACAGCAATCTGATATTTGTTTTTCAGTCTGGAGAAAATGTGGCGTGTTTGTCCATAGCATGCATTGTAGTCTGAAATGGGATCTTTGCAAAAGCACTGCGTGGAGCCTTTTTCCCCAGTGCAGTCATAATGGCTTTTGGTTTTCGATTGTTTCTGTGTTCAACTGGATAATTTTCTCCTTTTAAGCTGTTGAGAAATCACAGGCATTATTGAGGATGTCATTTCAGACACCAAAACTAGATAGAAATGTACTGTTGTCATTGACAAGTTTCACAGCTGATTCAAGAGCACTCTCATATGTGGTCTTTCAGAAAATATTCAAAAAATAATGGCATAAGCATGGCTTTTAATAGTGTTGTTAATATGGAGCTCAATCCATGAAGATAACATGAATACTCTGCATTTTCTGCTGAAGGAAAAAAACAAGCATAAAATGAGCATAAGCGTTGTCTGACTTGAATTTGAGGTGCTAAGGAGAAGCAGGGTGTACTCTGTGTGGAGTCTGGGTACTCTGTCACAGGGACAACTTCTTAACTTGTGTGCATGTTATGTGGTTTTGCTCACTGTGTGCGCTTGGATTAGTTAACCGGGGATAGTTTAAGTCTTTCTCAGATTTCCCTTGAAGATGAATCATCCTAGGCTTTTCTAGAGTGAAGTTTGGGCTTACTGTTGATTCTGTTCACATATGAATATGTATCTGAAAACCTTTCTAAGTGGTAATGAAAATATATTCACTGATTTTTAAAGAATTTATTTCAAATTTTTGCTATACTTTAGTATTTTGGTGAAATGTTGGAGCCTTTTAGTTGAAGTATTATGAAACAGTAAAATCTGTGTATTTATTGTTTTTATTACATTTTCTCTTTCAGTTTTTGTAACTCCAAGCCTTCTGTGTAGTATATAAATTGTTCAGCATGTTCTGTAGTTTAGAAAAAAAAAGTAATTCGGGGAAAGTGACTACTCAGGGTTGAATACATACACTTGTTCTGAGATCAGTAATCAGAGTCTGAAGCTGAAGCTCTCAATATGTAGAATGTATTTAGCACAAGTTTATTTATCCAGCTTTCTTTCCTATTTACTTATCAGCACTGGTGAGTGACATCCATGCCCGTTACTCTTCTTACTTACTTTCTGTTCGTACAATAGACAGAAAACCCCAGAAATAGAATATAAGAATGATTGATTGTGAGATGGAGCTATAGTCTGACTCATTCCATATAAACTAATAACACAAATATTAATGGACACACATTTCACATGAGCTTGATTTCTTTTTTCAGCATGGTTGTTTGGACTCCTGAAACTTGTCCTAACAATAGTTTTGGGCATAATCAATATTATTTTTATTGCTTTTGCAAAGCGAATTTGAAAATTCTGTGAGATTGGGATTGAGGAGATGAGTTGCATTAATTGTTTTCCTGCCAAACTCTTGGCAGCCCAATAGGGTGGCTTTAAATTAGTTCTGTTTCTTAGCAATGGGTATCTAGGTCTAGAGGTGTGTCCTTAGCAGTGCTAGCCCATCATTTGTCATTCTTAACTTACTTATGTTCTCCTTTTAACAACTCAAAAGTTGAAATGTGCCAGCAGTCTATATGTTGACTTGGTTATAGAATTTCGTGATAACTGCCTGTCCAGGAAGCATTATTTAATGGGTAGTGATAAAAGTGAGGACTGATACAGGCTTGTCTTACTAGAAATTGAAAGATGTGCTCAGTGAAAAAGGGAAAGCAGTTACATACCATGATACTTTTTCAGGTGCCAAAATTTACTCATATGGAACTGAAAAATTCTTTTCATCTGTCTGTGCCTTATTGATTGGAAGTTCCCATACTCTTGTATCTCTAGGTGAGTGCCCATCCCATTCTTGGAATCACAAATCAGATGTTAGGAAAACTTCTAAGTCACTTAACACTTGAGTACTGTATTGAGACTCCAATTAAAATGTGTGTTTGAATGTGTTTCTCATAGAGGAAATATTTCTAGATTTAAATTACATAAACATCAAGTCCCGCTGCTGAACAATGGGATGATGGTACATTGAGGTCCTGGTATAGGGCCTTTTTCATTTCACTTACCAAGTATTTATTGTCTGTATAGAGGTCCTTGAATGAATGTCCATTTATATGGAGGAAAAGAATTATTTGTGAAACAGATGCTGTGTGCCTGTAACTTCTTGTGGGGGTGAAAATCAAGTGCCTAAGAAATCTGTACTTAGTTGAAAACATGCTGGAATTTAAGATGTCTCCTAACATTATACATTACACAAAAGCAAATTTCCCGATACTGGAGTCAGTAACACTGCCACCAATGAAGATTAGCTGAGGCTTTACAGATTATATACTCAAACTCTAAGAGGATTTGTCAGTGGGGAATGGGGAGTTGTGGTTTTGGGTTTTTAAAATTTTTATAAACTAGATGAGGATGAGGTAAAGTTTACCTATGGAGAATAAATATGTTGAACCAAGAGGAGTTGGAAATGCGCAAAATATTCCTTTTGTAAACTATTATTGTTATTTCTGAGAGATGAGCCTTATAAGTGTAGCTACTTCCCAGAGTACTGATTCTGTTGTTCCCACTGTTGCCTTAATATCCATTCCTTTGATGTTGCAATGAGATTTTATTTTTCTTCTCTCAGCAAAGTCATTTGTATGTACCAGAGTTTCAGCTCAAGAGACAACCAACCAGTATTTTCCTAGCGCATAAGGATGTAACTATACATTTAAATTTATTGTAAAACATTATGCTCATCTGTAATTATATTACTTTAAAATAAAGCCTTCATCTTCTCTAAGATCTTTTGATGTCCCTTGCCTGCTGACTCTTTTTTTCTTGTTCCCACTTACGTTAATGTGAAGAGACAGTTGAGTAAAAGCACAATGAACTTCAAAACCTAGTAATTGTTTTTCAGAAAGAATGAAACTTGTGAATTAGATATGGATTGTAAAAGAACACCAGAGCTGATTAGTGTTCGTTCGGTTTGCCTGCTGGACCGTTCTGACACCTGTCTTCCCGCTTTCCCCATAAATGCCATTGCTGATCCCTCTATACTGCCAGTCACATGACAGCCAGGGAGAACTTGTGGGTGGGAGTTAAAAGACTCCCAGTGAACCTTGTCAGGCTTAGCAATTCATGAAACTCGACATAAAAGGCAACGTTAAACAAAGATGAGTTGAATCCATTTACATGCAAACTGTAGTTATCTGTACGAAAAAAGCCAGGAAAGGGGGAATGTTGAAGGGGTTACTATTTCTTTCTTCCCTTTAGGATGTGTAGATAATGAGTTGTGTAAGGCTTAGAAGGGGAAAAATAAGCCAACTTTCAAGGCATTGAAAAATTGCTTTTTAGGAAAAATCCTTTTCATCCTAACCATCTGGTTGCATCTTGTTTACAGCACAGTGTGCCAGTTTGTGCTTATTAATCATGCTTACACAAGTATCTTAATTACTCCCCATGTAGCTGCTCTGTTTTGAACTCAGAAGTTGACCTTTCTCTTTTTATTCCTTTAAACCATTAATCATACATAATCAACGCCAATGGGGCAGAGCCATGGAGAAGGCTACCCAGATTCCAAAAGCACATGCTAGTCCTGAGAAACCATGTAGACAGGAGTGACTTGCACTGCTATCAGTCAGGCATATCTTAATTAATGACTGCTTTGTGAGTGTGCATACTTACATGACTGTAACCCAATTCTGTTCCCTGCTTGTGCTTCTGTTGAGATAATATTGCCTTATGATACTGGAGATCATTAAAAAAAGTCTCTGTATATAAAGAAACTTTGAGGCATCATGTGAATGAAAAGGGTCTGCTTCTCTTGTCTGTATGCTCTCATTGCTTCTGCAATTAAAATTTAGAGAGGATGGCCAGGAAATGCTCTAGGCTCTAGATTCTTCTGGAATAAATAAATTGGAAGAGGATGAATTTTTCCAAAATAACTCGAGTAATAAATGTTTTCGTCTTCTCCCCTGCCTTCTCTTCTAAAAAAAACGGCAATGGGAGAGAGGAAAAATTGTTTTGAAAAAGCATGGATTTGAGAAGATAGAGTGGAATTTCAGAAACAGCACTTGGGTTTCTGGTGTACTAGGCACGCTGTAGTATGCAAAAGTAATTTAGCCTGCCCTGAAACTCTTCAGTGTGATGAAAATTTTA
Organism: Melospiza georgiana; assembly: GCF_028018845.1. Lineage (NCBI taxonomy): Eukaryota > Metazoa > Chordata > Aves > Passeriformes > Passerellidae > Melospiza > Melospiza georgiana. Next base: position 15,639,349 of record NC_080437.1, on the reverse strand, counting down.
TCAGTAGTGTAAAAAAGACAACTATCCAGCCTACTCATTTAGTCAGCTTATATGTTTATACACAAGGAAGAAAAAAAAATGGATTTGCAAGTGTGACTTGCGTTTTCTCTCTACTGCTTTTGTTTTTTTGTTTCTTTTTGCCATAAATAGTGTATTTAGAATTTATGCTGTCTAGTCTCTGTTCCACTGGAGATGCGATTTTCACTTACAGGAGCTTTAACTCCATTTAAGGCTGTCTTAAAAGCCTTATGAGCCACTATCATAATAAGCAACTTGTTTACTTTTATTGCCAACATGGAAAAAAATATTTCCCAACAAACCACAACAGGAACAGAAAAAGATTAAGAACCTGTATAAAAAAACTTGTGTCTTGAAAATTATTAATATTTAATTCAGGTAAAAGCTTTGCCATTCCATATGTAGAATGCACCGCTGTGTCTTCTTATGTTTAAAAATATTTATTTATGAACAGAGTATATGGTGTGCAAGCTGAACTGTTTCATCCAGGCTAGTGAACAATTGATCTGTTTCCCATTGGACTATTTCTTTTATTTGAGCTGAAATTTTTTTCAGCCTTTTTGCATAGTTTGGGTGTTTCGATATCCTTGCACTTTGGTTATTTCCTAGAAGGTTCCTTGAATGTTGTTAAACAGTCTAGCCCGAACAAACAAGAATTTATTCAGAGAAAATTATTTTGAGAATCTAAAAGGAAACATTTAGATTTTGAATAGGGGAACTCTTGCTGGCCTCACACTTTAGGTTTATATACCTTCCCATGTGGACAGCTAAAGATTATTTCCAAGTACAGACTGTAGGTCCTGTAAAACAGAAAAATGTTGCTGGTGAGATGCAGTATAGTGACAAAATATGGTGACACAGGAGGGTGAATGGGAGTGAGAGGCCTGGGCTGTGCTGCTCAGGCTGCAGGGTGAGCCCAGCCTCCGACTGCCGCCAAGAAGCCCTGGGCAGCTCCTGCCTGCTGATTGCACCAGCTGCATGCCCTTGCCTTTATCTAGGGCTGCAGCAACAAGCTCTCAGGCAAACATCCTTTTATTTGGCAGTAGAAATGGAACATAGAGTTGTTTTCATTGAAGAAAATGTGGTACGGGGTGAAATGAGCAAAATGGTGCAGCCTTTCTAAGGACGGCACCTGCACAGCGGGCTGTGCCCTCGCTGGAGGCCCAGTACCATGCTGCACAGCTCGGGACTCCCAGCAGCTGAAGGGATGTAGGATTATCTGTATGATCCTAGTTTAACACTTAGTGTTAGCTCCCATAATTAGTGCACTGCTGCACAGAGTCCAAGTGCTTTTCTTTCAGGATTGTGCTGCATCAACACCACCTGGTGCAACATGCAAAGCTCTTGGCTGCCCAAACTAGCTCACAACTGTTGCCCTCCTGCATGGTTCTGTTCTGCTGCCTGCTGTTTTCTAATTATATTGCATCTCTGTTTTCTTTGAACATTTAAATTGTAACTCAGTGGACTGAGTCAGAAGATTCTGTGCTGGAGGCGTGCATCTTGAAGTGTGCTTGCAAAGGCATTGTGTTGAGGAGATAAATGATGAGAGTTGCTTGCCTGTGTAAGGAGCAGGCAGAATGGCAACGTAGAGAGAGACCAATGGTGGGGAAGAAAAGTTTCCTTTCACCAGAAGCAGATTTTAATACCTGAGTATTTTTCTAGAAGCTCTGTTTCAGAAATTTGCATTGGTTCATTTGCCTGTTGAGGGATTTTAATTTCACGTTGGCTGAAATGATGATGTTATTCAGAAGGAATTTTCATGATTTGTATGAATGAAGAGAACATGGAAGCAGTTGTTCCCATCAATTGCTGTTAAAATGTTATGACCTACTGTACCTCTCATTTTACATCTTCATTCAGCCTTGTTCTTCTGCTATATAGCCGATAACTTTGTTATTAAGTCTTCATGTACTTTACTGTTTCTCCTCCTCCAGATTATTTTATAGCCTAACATTGGAAATCTATCTCCATAATCAGGAGTAGAGTTGTTCCCTGAATAAATGCCACCATTTTCATCCCACATACTTCTAAGGGAAACATTTTGTTTCTAGTCACTTGTATCATTGAAGACAGCAGTGCTTTAATGCCCTCCTTCCTCTTTAATGTGTTTTAATCATTGCTTTTACTTCATGTTTATTTTGGCTTTCTACTTATATAGTTTATTCTTTAATTCTAGTGTCAAGTCCTGGGAAATGTTTGGTATTTTGCCCTCTTGAAATTGAAATAAATACATCACTATCTCAAGTGAATTTTAATTGTCTTCTGTAAAGCTTTTCATTAGTGTGTTTGATGTTATATTATGAGTCCACAGCAGATCTAAAAGGTGAAAATGCTTATGTGAAACCAATATTATAGAACTATAATTACTTATAACACATTGATAAGAACAAAATAATCCAGGGATATGCTATTTGTAGGAACACAGGCTGCTAAAAAGTGGAAATGTGCTCAATTTCAAATTCTTGGGACTGTGCGTCTGTGGTGACTGTACAACTGCAGTGACAGGCCACCTGGAACGTGGTGTGGGTTTTTTCTCCTTCTGCCAAATACAACCTTTTGGATATTCATCCTATGGAAAAAAGTGACCCTCAGCTTTATGCAAAAGGTTAGCTTTACCATTGTGAAAGTATCTGTTGTTTTAGTGGAGGAAGAATTAACAGAACAATTTTTCTATTCATGTTTAAAGATTTATTTTAGAGTTAGTTAAATGAACTGTTTCTATGTTAAATTTTAAGTTTGATATAAACATGGAGCTTCACCTATGAAGCTGGGTTGCCTGTACATGCTGTTGCCGCAGAAAGAGATACTTAAGCCTGAATTCTATAAAACCACAGATACAAACTTGGGAAGGTGATGTTTTATGTATCATTTTCTTGGCAGCAGTATTCATTGGAAATATTTCCTCTGTCAATTCTGTTTGTTTCCACTTTTGTCACCTCCTTAGCTGTCCTAGCATATCTGACAGGCAGTGTGCTGTGCGAACTGGCCTGAAAACAACTGGAGGGATGTGGAAAGATGGCAATGCCTTAAACTGGAGTCATGGCTGAGGACAGCATGCCTGCAAGCTGCAGCCTCAGTTTTGGGGGTTTCTTATTCTGTTGGTGGGGTAGAAAGGCAGAGATGTGTTGCATATTTTGGGGTTTTTTTTCTTCCCAGCTCTTTTGGGCTTTGTGGTAGAAGTAGCCTTTTCACAGTTTAGTCCTCTTAATTTCTGTTTTTCCCATATTGCCCAGAAATCCTCTGCATAAGCTTTATTTGTGTATCCATTTATGTAATACCTGTAGTGAGGGATGGACAAAGGGATAGTATGTTAGAATGGAATACTGGATCTTTTGTATAATTATGTTAGGATACGTTTGGAAAATATTGTTTAAAGGCTAGAATTCTAGCCTAAGAAATTATTAGTAAAAGAAAAAAAAGGATGAAAATATTTTAATGAGCACAAAGGAGTTGCACTATAGCTGGCATTTCATATTGTATGTTGAGATATGGATTGATATTTAAATGGATTCCAAATCTTCATAGTTACAATGCTCTGTTAAGTAAAAGCCCATTTTCAAATGTTGTTTTGCATTCCTATGTTACTTTCCACCAATAAGGTCAGTAACACATTGGGGCAGGGAGGAAAACCCTTACAGCTGAAATATGTACAAATCTTTTAATAATAGTGAACGCGATTAAAGGGATATTGTAACAGGTAGTCTAACGAGCTCCTTTTATATTTTGCTTTCTCTTTCTCTTTTTACTGTTCAGGTATTAACTTGTCCATGATATGCATATTGTATTTTTGCCTAGTAGTTGTATATATGTCTTTGAATATGTCAGGAATTATTCCTCTCAGAAATAAGAAGAAAAACAAAACCAGCCCCAGAATCCTTACTTGAGTTCTAAACTAGGGATTATAAATATTTGCAGAGTCTATCAGTCCTTGATAATATGCTGTTGGCTAGATTATAATCAGCTGAATTTCTTATTGCCTCACTTGCAGTTGTGTTGTGATTTCTCTAAGCACACCATACTGGTTCCTTCCTTTATAGTATAATATTATTTTGGAAAAAAAATTCTGTAGGTTTTGAACAAATTGTTAACATTGCAGAGTAGAATGAATACAAGACGTGGAATTAATGCTGTCCTTTATGAATGTGAAGCTGAATGTACATCAGGCAGTTATACCTGTTTATATCCTCTGAATCATTTTTTGGATTATCTCAAATGTTGATCTGCCCTTGACATCACTTTGGAGCCTGAGCTAAACCCGTGGAGATGATAGTATTAGTGCAGTGTCAGTTTTGTCATTTGGAAGCCTTCCTCAGTCAAATTGCAGCCTGAAGACAGTCCAATATAACTGTACACAGATGTCTTTTAAAATTGGCTTTACCCTTCAAAGATGACTGAAGGATAACAGAAAAATATTTTTTTAAATTCAAAAATCAATTTAGATATTGATATATTTTTAAGGACAGTTTGAAAGTATAGACTACAGTAGCAGAGTACTTTTGTGGTTGTCAGTTTCAGCACGGTTTCTATTTCTCTTTCCTTTACATTATGATAGCTAATTTAAATATTGCAGATGAAAATACCTTGTTAGTACTCACTTGATAGCATAATTAAGCAGCACAATATTTTAAAAATAAAATATAGCCACTTTTTCACTTAGGATCACTTAACATCAAACAGCATTTCATTAATTAAGAGTGTCTGCTTCTAGAATTAGGAAAATGTTCTCTTCTTGATAAAGTAGTACTATTGTGTAATTTTCTGATAGTGAAAAAGTTTCTGCAGTGGAAAAATTGTGATAATGATTCAGGAGAATGAAAACAGTTGTATAGCTATGCTGTATAACCTAGTTTTAGTATTAATTTTTGAAAATTTGAAGCATACTTTGTACCAAAACTACATCCTGTGGGTTTTTTGGCTATCAGATAATTATTATTCTGGATCTAGAAATTTTTAATTTAACATGAGAATTCTTGCTTTTCTATTCTCGTTCCCTTGTTCCCCTCTCCCCAATTTATTTAGTGACCTTTTTAAAGATGAAATGATCACAAATAGTTACTGTACAGCTAGCCCTTTAACTGGCTGTATTTAATGGCAATATTTCTGCTGTGATAAATACAGTATAAGGTCAAGTTGCTGTGGTGGGTAAGCCTGCCTTCCTCCAGTCTCCTTATCATGCCTCCACCTGTGGAACTGGGTGATATAATTTGATGATATATTGAGTAAAATAGATAGTGGATTTGTAAAACTATGTTTCAATGGTAAAATATGCATTCATTCTTATGACCAGCACCAGATGGACTTTCATATTTCTGTTCCCAGTTGTACTGAACAACATCATTGTGCTGATTGACTGTGCAAGTGCCAAAGCAAAACTTCTCAAAGCTTTGGAAGAAACTCTGCTGTATTTTTGTATCGTTTTCGACTTTTAGGCAAAACAAAAAGGAATGATTGCTTCTTACTGCCAAGGGTATTTGCATTAAACAGAAGAATTAAGATGAGGAAGGAGGGGTAGGAAGGAACAAGATAATTTTAGCATGATAATATTGAGATGTGTTATTTCTGATTAAAAGTCTCAGAAAACAATTCTTGTTTAGATCCTTGCTAAGCTGAGAAATCTCAGTGCATGAAATGAGTGTGTTTGTTCTGCTATGGCCTGCAAAGGATGAAAGGGGATATAGAGGGTTAGCATTTAAAACTTCGCATTTTCTGCAGCATAGAAACTAGTCTAGTTTCATGGCAAAAGTCTGAGTTGCGCTATTCTGTGGCATCAGTTCTTGGTTTTATTCCATCTAACAACACAGCAGAAAAGGCCACACATATTAATCTAGAAGGTAATTAATATAATCAGTCACTATTGATGTATTGTTGACTCTGCAAAATCTGTGAGAAGGTTTAGCATGCAGACAGCATGATTTGCTTTAGTTAAGCCAAGCAATGCCTGGTACTTGCACTGTTATTTTTTGATAAATTCTTTGCTGAATACAAACCACTGTCACAAAATCAAAGCACCAAAAAATAGCTATGTGCTTGGACTTGTCTTTGCTCTGCATAGCCTTTCTGGAAATCCTTAATTTGAAATGACCTTGCCTATTGCTGGCTCTAAATTGTGCCTCCGTGAGCTCTTCAGTTCAAGGTATATTCAGATAGATCAGCAGTACTATTCTGTCCTCTACTATTTGAGGATATCTGTTCTTGCCTCCACTGAAAGCCAAGACTACACTGTGGACCATGGCACAGAGTGGGAGCAAAGCAAATAGACAATGGGACTAGGCAGACCTGTGGTTCCAATTCTAGCTCATTAATTCATTGTAGGTTTTTATTTTTCTTTGCAGCAGTGCTTCTGTAGTTTGGCTTCCCTTTGTTGTGCTGAGTATTTAGCTGTACTTTTATTGGTTTGCCTTGGGAATAACAATCATTAAAGTACAGAGACCTTCAAAAATGACTAACCCTCTGGTTTTCTTTCAAAGATTTTTTTTATTTGCTTGCTTTTGTGTTAATGGTAGTTGTTTTGGTTTTTTTCTTGAACTTGTAAAATATTCAGGTTGTTTTAAAATAGACATTATTGGTACTAAATGTTGACTTAATGTTCTAAAACTCGTAGTAGCTGTGGCTTTTGTTTTGTCACTGAAAGTCTATGGCAGCCATTGACTTTATTAAGAGCAGGAAAATGAAATGTTACAGAGCCATTTCACCTCCATGCTGTCTCCTCTAATACATATATCTATGGAATTGTGGTAATTAAAGGCTCTTTATGTTTTATGATTTCAGTTGCATGAGTTGAGTCTTAGCCTAATTGTTTAATGAACAGCTGGAAAGTTTTCTTGATCTTAAGCCATTACTGTAGGCTGACCTAATTTTGAGTCTAAGCAGAAAGACCAGTTCACATTCTGTTTTGTGTAGTTGACACTTCAGAAGTATGTGGCAGAAATATATGGTACAGGGCTGCCCTACTACTGATATGCCTGTCCTGAGATCAGAAAGCAATGCTTTTTAGTTTGTTGAGGGATTTCAATTACAATTCCCCCAGCTGGAATATCTTCTATGTCAGGAGGAGCAATCCACCTGCATTTAATTGTTGCTGTGTCTTCAGCTCTTGCTGGAAATAGCCATCTCCTCATATTCAAGAAAAGAACAAGCTTGAGTAGTACTTAGTGAGAAATAAAATCCATGTCAAATTTATGTGAGTTCATATAATGATAAAACAATTTCTTTTTTAATGAGTTGCTTGTAATATGATGAGTTTGCTTTTTAACATGCAGAATTTTGAAGCATCAGCTCTAAAGCAAGAATTGATCTGTTCTGAAAAATATCTTTGAACATTTCTGGGTTCTTAAAATAAGGCGTTGTTGAAAATAGTCTTTTTCTTTTCTGAATGAAAATAGGAGCTTGCATAGACTTCTGGTAGAGAAATCTGAAATTGTTTTTTGGTCATATTTTGCATGTGCTTTCTGCTTTTTTCTTCTACACAATACATTATTCAGTACATAGTTATCTACAGCATTCTTGTAACTGAGATGACTTCAGAGTCTGGAGTACTGGCTGTTACTTAATGGGTGGGGCAATTCTTAAGTGGGCTATTTTCTTGTGATTTCAAATGCTTCCTCTTTGGCAGTGCCAGCTTAGTTCTTTGCTCCCTAGGAAGCCCTTTTCTCCTTTGATGTGCTTGCCTAATAAACAGTTGTATTAAATGGCACATGATGGTTTCTGCCTGGAGTTCAGGTCATGTTTTAGTGTCCAGGGTCCAGTTCCCAGGCTGTGGGTGCTGTGTAAGGGATAACCTGACTCTTCCTCTTGACACAGTGCTGATGTGGCAGCCCTGCTTCCTTCTCAGCTTTGATCCATGGTGGGACTGCTGGGGTCCTACAGCTCCTGAATTCTCTACCTCTCACCTCTAAAAAAGATTTTAAAGGTGTTTCTTTCCTCATGGGTTTTGCCCATTCATAAATGCTACAATATGTGACTTTCAGGTTCAAGAAGATTGACCCTTCCCTGTCTGAACCAATTACGTGAATGCAAGTAATTTTTGCTCTGGGTGGGCATTCAGCTTCTCTGGGACTGACTGGTTTTATGTAAATGTTTAGACAAACTGTAAAGATTTTTTTGTTATGTGAAAGATTTCAATTCTGATGACATTATTGAGTTGGGCAGTCTGGGACTATTCAGATAGAGTTTTGCAGTTTATGATGCAGAGCTTGAAATAGTACTTGGCTTCAGAGGAACTCACCTGAGCTTTATTAAAAAAAGTAAATATATATATATCCCAAATCCTCACTTCAGACATGCTGATTTAGGTTCCAAGAAGTTTACTAGGCCCCAGTTACATGTGCTGTCTCTGAGCTCTTCCTATGGGTATGTGAAGAGAGGATATTATATATATGGCACCTTGTATAAAGTACATACCTGAAGTAAAATATAAAAACTGAGTTTTCTTTTTACAAGTTCATTCCTTTGCTTTATTCTCTTAAAATGAATTTTTCCAAACCCCCTAATTGCTTAGCTGAGTTATATGATGAAGAATAATGAGAAGTTGAAATGATCATATGTGCTGTCACAGTAAAGTGGAGGTTGCTTTTAATATTTTGTTAATCCATAATTCAGTTATTTGGAATACCTCCCATTTACAAGGGAGATATCCTCCCATATTCTCCTTTGATGTACAGAGTGTGATTGTAAGTATACTTTTCTAGTAGTATTAATAAATATTTGCTTGACATTTAATCTCATTGATTTTAATCAGTTCTTAGTAGTTGTGATAACTGAAGTTACAAAGTTGAAATAACTTCCTTTCTGTATAAAAACAGGAATGCTGATTTGTTTCATTTGTATATGTTTTAAAGATACTATGTCATGTCATTTATTTCATTTGACTTAATCATTAGAGAAGATTAAAGGTGGCTTATTTCTTAGACATATGCTTAACAAAGAAGGATTTTACAAACATTTGTGCAAAAACATACAACATCTTCCTGCTTTCTTATCAGTAAATGCAGCTGTTCCTGTTTTTAAAAATCAGATGTGTGATAATGTGGAGTAGCAATGTTTGAAGGCTTCATTTTCTGATATCTAAGACATGTTTCTTTTTCCTGAGCTTGGACAGGTATAAATAAGAAAGATAAATTTACAGCTAATGTTGATTTTATTTTTTTTTCCATTTCCCCCTGCCCCCAACACTATCAGTAACTGTTGCCAATGTCATCTGCTAAGTGAATTGCAGGTTCTTATCACGAATATGCTGGGTTAAGGATAATTAGTCTATACACTGAATAGTGATAAATTATGCACAATAACACATCTTTTATATTACTTAGAATTTATATCCAATTTATAAATTTAAAATAGGTTGTTGGTAAAAGAATGTGAATAGCTTATGTTCTTTGCACGAGGGACACTATCAAAAAATCCAAAGCCAAGTTGTCTTTTTAGTGGTTTTATTCTTGGTTTAAAAGTATGGTTTGCTGTTTGTACTGACAGATCCATACAAGTGAATTAGGAAACATAGTCGTTGAGATAAATAGATGGATGTGCAAATCTGTTTGTAAGTCATTAAATTACTACTTTCAGTAGCTAAATGGCAATTCTACACTGTCATTTTTACAGCTTATTTCATTTTTGCTTTGTGTCTTTCTTTTGGAGCCAAGTGGGGTGCTAGGTCCATTAGTCTTTCAGAATGGGCAAAAGTAGTCAAGCAAAACAGCCCCAAACCATGTTTCATGGCAATTTGTCTTTGGCCAAAACACCGTAAAAAACCTACAAATGGTCATCTTTTCATTAGAAACCCTCCCATATGTGTTGGTGTAAAATGTTATGGGTAAACTGTAGGAGGGCATCTTAAGAGTAGGGCAGAATCTTAATTGAGTTGTGTGTTCTTCATCACCATACCCATGAGTACTTTTGTTGTATGATTTTTTTGAACTTGGACCTTCATAAAAATGTTGAGGATCATTTTTAGAGCCACTCATTTCCAGGGCATATTGAGATGTTGAATTACTTCTGTCATGTAAATGAGCATCTATCTTCATGGCTTCTGGATTCCTTTATTTGTTTTTTGCTTAGGTCTTTTACTGAAGCCACAGGTAAATCTGATCCTGCTTACTGTGAGATCTGGTTGTATCACACCTGGGAATTTGTCACCTGTCTCTAAATGGCCAATAAATTTTTCACAATCAGAGGGTGTTATAAGGAAATCTGGGAAATGGCAAACTGAAAACTGAGAAAATATGTGCACACTTTTTTTTCTTTTTGAAAAGAAAATGCTTCACAGGCTTTGTTTTACTAGTTGGAAACATCTTTAAATAGCTGTTGCCAAATCATAGATAGATACTCTTAGTGGAAGGGAAGTTTGTTTTAGTCTGAGTTGGTTAGAAAATTGAGTTAAACTGAATCAGTTTGCATTGCCTTCAGATGAAGCAAGACTGTAAGTATAAAATGTTTGATTATTCTAGATAAATGGATGCAAAACCTCATACAATTTTAGTGGTGTAGTAATGAGACTTTTGTATAAACTCGGTCTTTTTCTTCAGCCACTGAAATTACTATTTAGAAAACTTTGGGTAGTCTAGTGACAAACAGTAACTACCACATCCTGCAATTGCAGGAAGTCTGTTTTAAAATATGGTGATATTAATCACAAGATGTAACATATTCTTCTTGCTTCCTTCTAGTATACTTTCTATTATCTCCTTTATTATTTCTTGTAGGAGCTCATTTTTTTATTTTTATATCTCGGAAAAACGATGTCTTACTCTGGTGATTCACCTTGAGGTTTGATGAGAAGCAGGCTGGCTGCTTCTTTTCTGTCACCCATAAATTCTTGCTTTACAAAAGTCTGCTTGGTACTATGGGTCCGAAATCAGGGGCAAAATGAAAAAAGTGAATTAAAAGACAACGATTTCTGATTTTAGCAGCTTTCTGACTGCTCTGTCAGATTTAATCAGTATTAAAATATTTCTGAAAGATTGGATTTGCCTTCCTATTCCCCAAAACAGATTTAACTCTTGGTTGTGTAGCTGAAGTTCAGTGTACGAAAGTGAAGACACTTTTCTTCTAGTCTTCATATTTGCTATAAGCAGATTTTTCAAAACTTCTGTTGTTCTTTTCAATACAAAAGAGAGAAATTTTCTGTTTTGCTTAATCTTGGGTTATGTAGTGGCAGGTGTATTTTCATGGTTTGCATAGAACTTAGTCCTGTAACCAGATGAAAATAATAGCTAGAGTAGCTGTATTTCAGATTGTCCTTTAGAGTAGGGTGTTTTATGCAAAATTTTTAAAGCTGGATGTAAAATGGGCTAAGTCGACCTAAGACTCTAAGGAAATGTTCAGTTTTTCCTGCAGGGAGAGAGGAGGAAGGCATATGCTATTGTCAGCACCTGTAAACTGACAGCTAAATAAAAATAGAGTGACAATACATGTGCAAGAAGGGAGATGAAAATTGCCGCAGTCAAAATGTCTTTACAGCCAATCCTTGAGATGGCTTTTTGCAAATATTATGCAACATTGGAAACTGAACAAGCTCCTCCTTCAGGAGCTAAAATTATTTAAACTACTGCTGAATCACTAAGATATGCAAAGAATAAAACTTGTTTAGATATAGGAAGCTAAATATTTGGTAAGTCATAATTTGGTTATGCTTTTGAAGGCTTCCTATGTTGTTGGTTCATAAATAGTAATTCTAACACTGGATACTATGATAATTATGGAGTTGCTCAAGAGACTTAAATTCCATTTTTTAGCAGTATTTTCTATAGATGTGTTTTGCCAGTACTAATATGTTTACTTATATCAGTTTATTTCAGAAGTCCTTGTTGTTTATCTTATTTTTATGAAGTAATTTTATTATTATTAATAAAAGTAATAGGAGATTTTGGCAACTGGATACACAACAGACGTGCTGTCTATTTTCTCTCTTCGTTTATTTTTCTCTTGTTAAAGTCATCAAAATGTTGACAGCTGCATAACTCTCTTTAAAGCTTTCATATCTTGACAGATATTACAGATATTTGTCATTTTACTTACAGTAAGTGACAGCTAAATTAGCTTTATGCTGTATTGGAGGATATCTCAGATGTAGTGAGTCCAGTCAAATTTATATTCCATTTCTTTAATGTGCAGCTGATTTTCGAGTGGTTATTAAAGAGTGAACAGTGAAGTGATACATGAAGAATGTGAAAATCTTGAGCTAGCATATATTCAAGGTTAACAGATGAGAAATATGTTCCCCTTTTATTACTTCTATCACATTGGATAGTCTAGTTTTTCCTTCATTTTCGCTTCTTATTTCAGCTAGATGTGGGGTTGAAGATCTATACATTAATCCGGCTTTAGTAGATACCCCCTTCCCAGCTGAGTGTTTAAGGCTGCCAGGAGACACTGTAGGTGTTTGTAGGTCACAGTGGCAGATACTCAGTGGAACAACGTTGGTTCAATGTCACTGCACCTCCCCACTGTGTGTTTAGTTCAGTACAGATCATTCACTGTCTGACTGCCACATAGATGTGTTTCAGAATGTATATATACATTTTTGTTCAAAGGTTTGGGCCAGATTACGGAGGGGAAGAGAACAAACAAAGCTACTGAATGGAAGAAAATATCTTTTTGCTGTCAAGCAACTTATTCAGTAATGTCACTGTATTTTTTTTTTTTTGTGCCATGCATAAATACAAAGCACAATTAAGAAAATTGCAGTGGATCTTTACATTTTTAAACTGAGGATGTCTGCAAAAATGTACTTGACAGGAGGGGGAGATGAAGGAAAAAGAAGGAAAAAACTTGTTGTCTTTTATCCAGATAGCTTAATTACACAATTGAGTGTTTTTTGCAGTTGTCTGTTTAAATTGCTGTCAGAAATGGAAAACTCCATAGTATGATATTTTCTCATTTTATGAGAGTATGTTCAATGTATTGCAAAGGATAGCCAGACTTTCAAATTACTATAAATGTAAAAATATGAGCTATACATGTTCAATGTTTTAATCTACTCTTTTCTGATGCTGCTGTCTTACTCCTGGGAATCCCTCTAGTATTTGCACAATTAGTATTTGGAACAAGCCATTATAAGATCAGCTTAATGTTGCTCAAATCAAACTAGAGGAAGTGAGACAAGCCACCTGAATTGTAAGAAAATTACTGATTTTATGCAGTATACATTAAGTAACTCTTCTTAAAAACTTCAGAAATTTTGGAAGCCTGGAAAGTAGTATAATTATGTCTTGATTTTTTTTTCCCCAGTGGTGTTTTAATTCAGGTTTTGTTTATTTGTTTAAGGTTTTCTTTGGGGGGCGAATTTTTTTTTAAATTTTTATTTTTTTTTTTTTTTTTTAGGTGCAGCCTTCTCTGAAAATAATTTATGCTGAGATGGGCTGAAGCTTAAATTTAGTGTTACAGTTTCTCCTAGAGGGCCACCAAACCAGGGGCACTGTGTGAGTTTGTGTGTTAGGATGTGTATGTGACACTTTGCATTCTGAGGAGAGCAAATCTGGGAGTGTTGAGTGAAAAATTATTTTTGGGGATTACTTTGGATACTGGCCTGAATCAGGCACAGAGTTACATCTGTTCTAACTGCAACTGATGCTAAAACACCTACTGACCTCTCAGAAGAGAGGAAGGTTTACAGCAGTGTTACAGAGAATCATGGCTTAAGTGGAACATTGCTTTATGTTGTGTTTAAACATATTTTCTTTTCTTTCAGTATTACTGACATAGGAGATACATGGCACAGAGTAATATTTATTGGTAGAGAATTTCTTGAGAAAGTCTCTGAAGTGGAAAAAGTGCGGCAAATTGCAGAAGCTGGAATAAAGCTTTCCCATTCTCCCTGAAAAGAATGTTTGCTTTATGAAAAAAAAAAAGGCCTAAGAATTTTGAGGAGATGAACATATGCTGTAAAGGTTTATCTGCTTTACTTCACAGCACCAGAGCTGGGTATTTCACATATTCCTGAAGGCCAGTAAATGCAGCTGGTGATCCTAGCTGTCAGTACATTCTGGGATTTGATCAGTGTTTTCATTCTTGTTCTTGAATGAGAGGTTTCCATAGTCCAGAAAAATTATATAGCTTGTATAGAGCTCTTTAAAACCATTAATTGGCCTATTCACATTTTATCTGTAACTTTACTTTGTGTTGAGCACTATTTGTAGTGCTGTCATAAACTACACTGAAGCCCTGTTTCCTAGTCTTTAGTGATAGGATAAATATTCCCAGGAACTGGGAAGCTGATGGTGCTGATTGTTTAGCATGGGTTAAACACACCTCTCTGAAACACAACCATATTAATATTACATCTTTCAGGTTTGTCAGGTGCCTTAAGAGTGTAGGATTTCAGCACTGGTTTTATAGAAACTTGCTGCAGAACTGGACAGGATTAATAATGTATGAGATATATCACACTTAGCACAGTATTAAATTCTAGCAGTGGAAGGATGCAAACCAGTTCATAACCTTACAAGAACATTGTGCACTACAGTAATCTTGATAATAGTGTACAGTCAAATTAACAGTGAATAAATGCTGAACTCTGCTTTCTGTCAGAAATGGTGCTCATGCACTCTCTTGTCAGTCTTTTGCACACTGTCCTGAGCAGCTCACTGGAAAAACAACATTAGATAAAAAGATGTAATGAATTATTCTGGCTGCATAACACATTGTAAAGAAGATGCTAAGGATTTTAGTAAGGATGGGAAATTTTGCATGTTTCAGTTCCTAGGTGAGCAGCAGTGTGTTTATATAAAACTGTAGAAGTACTTGCCTCCAGAACATCTCTGTTTATCAAAATTATATTAGAATAGAATGTTGCAATAAGGTAGTTGATTCAGTATAATCTTATTAGTCCAGATGTGACAGAAAGAGGAGGCAAGACCCTTGGGACAGACTTTATGGGCTACAGCTTTTACCCAAAAACACATATGGGAACTATCAATCAGTAGATTTCCCTGTGCATGTTGTGCTGTCTCTCTAGTTTTACGCTGCTTTATTGGAGATTTCTGTCACCATTTTTCAGTTGGGAGGATACTGTCAGTTCCCACCTTCTTTTATTCCAAGGATTGCCAGCATCCCTTCTGAGGAACCCATATCACCTTCTTTTAAGGTGTTTGGTGATGCATTGGGAATAGATGCCTCTCTTCTTTGTATATAACCTAATAGGTCTTCTGTCATTTCCAATTTAAACTCCTGGGGCATCAGAAACTGTTACTTTATTTTCTTCCCTGGAAAACAAAACAAAAATGAATGAGACTTTCAAGCTGCAGTGGAATGAATTTTGAAATTTAGAACACATACTTTTTGCTGAATAGAAAGGTTGTAATAAAAGACTTTGACCAATCAATCTGCTGTGCATGAGAAGCAGGGGTTAAAGACTTAAAAAGCTTACTGTAGGGCCTGCATCATTAAAATACTTCACCTTAGATTTTTTTCTTTTTGAGAGGACAGAGGAATCAACCCACAAGCACAGGGAACAGTATATTTATTTGTCTTAGTAGATGTGCAGATATGGATAGCTTGTGCAGCACACTTATAGGAACAAAAAATGTCTCCAAACCAGCCCTGCTTTGGCCTTGGAAAGCCCTCCCTATAAGACTGGCTGAAGCAAGGACAAAATTTGTCTTTTTGGATATTCAAACTGAGGCCAAATGAACCAAATGCTGTAAAACCTTGCTGTCCAGAACACTGATGTGTTTGGTTTTTCAATTCAGTCATTTCTGTAAGGAAACGTATTTGGTTTTGAAAAGTAGATCAGCCTTCTTGGAGTGGAAGAATGATTTGAATAATGTAATGATTCTCAAAAACTGCATCTATTTGTATCTAATTGCTGTTTCAAAGAGGAGGTTTGTGCTCCAGATTCCCAAGCTGGATCTGTATGAAAGGGACAAAGACGTAAAATAGACTTCAAAACAGGAGAACCTTCTGTAGGGTGATTGAAAGGATTTGCTACTGTTTCCCTCTTGCAGTGCGAATTCAAAATTTAGAAGAAAGGTGTGTCCTCAAAGGTTTATATTGGGAAGAAAAAAAAATGTTGGAGTACAAGTTTTAGCTTACTGCATTTCCTCCTTGATGAAAATGCAGACAAAGCTAGTAAATGCTTGAAATATGGTTGTTAGAGGCTCATCTGAGTTTTTACTAGGCATTATGAAATATTTGTTTTAACTTTGAAGAGGGCATCAATTAAAAAGAGATGGTGGATCAGAGAAATGTTTACAATAAATGCCAAATGCCTGAGCTGGCCTCTTCTTATTTGAAGTGCTAGTTCTGAGGCCAAGTTATAAAGTATTTTGATGAGGAAATGGACAAAAAGAATTGTTTAATTCTTGGTCTTCACAAGTAAAAGACTTATTTGCAGATAGTTGTTGCAGATCCCAATCAAGCTCAAAATAAAGTTTTAGGAAGCACTGTGTATACTAAAAATGTACCTATCTGAAAGTGATGCATAATGGGAATGACAAAATCCAGGGAAGGTATCACCATTTTCTGTACATGGAGAAAGTTGGTCAGTCATGGGTTTTCCCAGCATTTTGAAATGCTGCCTGGACCCTGGCTTGTGCTCCCAAACTGCCTCTCAGCAGCAGAAGAATAATGCATTTTCCTTAAGAAATCAGTTTTTCACTTTGTTTCTATTAATTCAAAACAGATCTGAATTTCACTGAGAGGAAAGGATATTTTTGTACATATATGCATACACACGTGTAAATATATATGTATAAAATGGCAACGTTCATTTTTGTTCATCTGTATGGTTTGGAAACTTTTAATGAGTCAAACTATTCAATGAAATTGAGAAACTTCTTAGAATAGTCTTGTTTACCCAAATGTACCTGTTTACCTGGTCTCATCCCCAAAACACTTTTTGTTTTTAAAGCTGTGGTAGCTTAGCAAGTCAAGTTGCTAAAAGATGTCTTTTTACACTGAAATAATGTTTGCTGAGACCAAATGCATGTGTTTGTATGGGGTTTTTTGTGTTAATGATGAGGTTTGTTTTGTAACCTGTAACCAATGAGACCTCACTGATGTTCATACAGAGTGATTGCCCTTGATAGTTTTTCTCCAAAGCAGATCTAAAATGCAATTGAGATCTTTACACTTGGTCATATCTCTGTCATGTTTAGTATTTAATTGCATTCTTAAATGTTTTTATGCCTTACATTTTGTATTAGTTGATTTTGTTTTTTCTTTTTTTCATACTAGTTAGGCTAGCCGCTTAAATTTTCTTCTTTAAAATCTCCTAGCATTAAAAATAATGCATACTTGTCTAGCTAAAAACTAGTTCAGCCCTGCCCTCCTTCTGGGATCATTCCTGTACACATAATGATACCAATAAATATAAGGAAGTCCTCAGACACTTTTGCTCCCGGCTGAAGACGAATCTGCATGAAAGCATTTCTAGAGTCTATATTTTTCTTGTCAGAAGATGTAAAACCTTTCATGTTTGCTAGTTGGTTTGTATTAAGGGAGAGTCCCTTAGCCTGCCATGAATCATGTAACTTCTTTTGTCCTGATAACTGAGGGTGTTAAGGCAAATCCCAAGTTCACACTCCAGGCGCTGGCGCTTGTTTTGGCATGCTGGCAATGGCAAAGCTTTCTCTGCTGCTGGGGATGTGAAGGGAGCTGGGGGAGGCCAGGAGCTCGGTGTCTGGAGCTGCAATTCTTTGACCTGGTGATAGGTCTTGTGCAATGTCTGTATTAAAACGAACATTGCTGAAAAATTTTTGCAGAATTGGAAAAAGACGAGAGAATAGAGGCAATCTTACAGAAGCAGGTGTGTGATGATTTGAGTTGTGATTATTTTTAGCAGAAGTCAAAACAAGGGAAGAAGTTCCTAATAGAATCCTTCCTATTATAAGACTGTTCTGTTGTTTGTATTCAATTTACTAATGGGAGGTATCTTGCCCCTTTTCCAAATATGGAGTGCTTCTATCTCCTGCCAGCCTTGGTCTGAGGTTCTGGTATTGTGGTTTGTTCTCCAGAGTGATTGGTAGTAGATCTTAACTGTTGTATGTAGGAGGTTTCTCAGCTACCTTTTTGTTCCTCAATTGTACATCTGATTCATTTTTTCAAGATAATTCCTTGGATTTTTACACGCAGAGATATCTGCAAACGCTTTGGGTAAAGTTTGATGCCTCAGTTTAACCAGGTTAAATTTAAATTAATTTCATGATAATTGTAGGTGTTGCTGCACTTCTGGTAGTGTGACTTGACAACTCTACCCCTTCCCCCTCAAATATAAAACTGGAGCTGAAAATCTCCAAGCCTGGTTTTGCAGTGCAGGAGTGTTTCTGTGCAACAACCAGTGTGATACTGTAGCTCACCATCAAATTAGGCACAATACTTTTGAATATCTCAAGGTTCTCCATAGAACAACAGCTTTTCCCCTCTTTGGATGCTTCTCTGGATACCCTGACTCAGGTTTTTCTGTTCTTTCATTGTCTCCAGGATTTGTGTCGAATAGCAGTTTGCTATTTTGTTGGTGTTTTATTCTCAACAGCCTGCTGTCAGACCAACCCCATGGAGTGAAACAGGGTCTAAGTCTGAAGGGTCTAGTGTTCTGAAATTATTATAGTGTGCTTCTGCAATGGAGAAGGCAAATCAGAGCAATAGAATTGGATGCAGAGTTCCTTCTGCATTCCAGGGAAGGTCATATCCTTCCTGGATACGTGCTGTGAGACACCAGGTCAGAGATGGGTTCTGGATAACCATTTGCACAGGGGAAAGACATGGTGAGGGGGAACCAATGAAGCAAAGAAATTGTAATGCAATATCTTAATATTGACATTTTCAATTTTATTAGTTGCAAAAATAAGTGTTCAAATCTTGACAAATGGATGCATGTGCAGCTTCATGTACTTCCAACTTCCACGGTACACATTTGCAGGCAAAACCCGTGCTAGTCTGAAGAAATAATTCTATCCCCTTGGACAATCTGCTGCTTTCTCCTTCACCTATTTTAGTATGTAAAGTCTTCTGGACAGAAGTGGCCATGTCTGTCATCCGTTTCTTTCTTTTTTTTTATTTTTTGTTGGCTTTTATGATGCCCTTCTAACTTTCCAGATAGTCCTTTCTCCACAGGTCTTTCTATGTTTAGGGAATAGTCTTGTCTTGAAGGTTTGTCCTTGCTGTAAAATTTAAATACACATAAGTGAGAAACAGATTGGGGTACATGAAAGGAACTGCTATGTGGGGCTGTTTTAGACTTCTAGAAAAAACACTTTGGAAAGCAATTTAATGATCAAAGATATTGGGCAACTTAAACTTACAGTGGCATTTTACTCATGAACACTTGTTGACTCAGATTGAGAACCGTTTGTCTAAGAAAGGGGCGTATTTCGTGGTTTCTCTGCATGGACAGTGGACTCTTAGTTTTCTGAGCTCAAAATAATTCAACTGGAAATGTTTGGTAGGTTAATCTCAGTACATTTTGTTTTAGCTGACTACAGATTAAGTTTTTCTGTGCTTCTTGTTTGGTCAATGGTCAGAAGTTTGAATGAGAATATCACATCTGTGGAGCACAGAGTGACAACTTGGCACATTGCAAGTGTGTCATAAAAACAAATTGTCACAGGAATGCATTTTGGTTTTGACTGAGGAATGGATGAAGTAGATGATTGCTCAAGTTCCTTTCCAGCTGTTTGTTTCTATATTTTCTATACTATGATTTTTCTTCCATAAATTATATACAAGGAGAATACATAGTCTTTTCATACCGAAGAATTTTAAGATATTCTGTTTAATGTGAAATATAAATAAACAACACAAGTTCCACTGGTGGCAGTGGGGTAGAACAATTTCTTCATAAATTTTCAATGTTAAAAATGGTTGCATAAAGTATTTGCTAATTATAATAATTTTATATTATTATAACAAGTGTGTGGATTGTTTTGTGGGTATTTTGTTTCCCGAGTGCCTTTATTCTCCTTTCAGAGGAGAGTAAAGAGCATGAAATTTGCTGTGAACTTTTAAAATCCATTTCCATTGTTGTTTTATGTTGGTTGGTTGGTTTGCTGGCTCTGCATGAGAAATCTTCTTTCTCCTCATGTATTTTTTGTTTGTTTGATTTTGGTTTTTTTTCCTTCTCTGTGCTCATGCTGTGACACCTTACTGCTTTGAGGAGCTATAATTCTTCCTCTTTCTGAAGTGGGGAGGATATTTCTTTCTTTCTAGGGAAAAATAACTACATGTTAAACAAAACTACACATGAAATTAGTTAAATTTGGATTTTTTCCAGCAAGTGTATCAGAATGAAAGCAAATTAGATTTTCCAAACAGTTTTAATGCATAGTGCTGCTGTGTATCTGCAGGTGTCTTTTGTCTTAAAATGCATTTTTAATAATGACAGAAAATTGTCTAGGTATTTGTAAAGAAAACGTAACATGTAGAATTCTGACTTCAGGGTTTTGTGGTTTTTTGTGGGCGTTTTTAAAAAAATTATTATTATGGTTTTTTTATCCCATTCCTGTTATTTTTGTGCTGTCCTTATTTTGTTTACCATTTATGTAATTTTGTTGAACCTATGAATGTCTGGGCACCATAGGCTGTGAACTTGGCATGAAAAAAAAAAGTTGAAGTAAGCCAGGCTGAATTAAGTACTCATTTTAGACTGTGCATTTGGATTTCAGCTGCCAATTATTTAGAAAGCTTACTGTTGTTGCATCCAACTTGCCTTTCATATGCTTGACTCTTCTAATGATAATAGTACCCTCAATCTTAAATTCCAGTGTGTCAAAAGGATTATCTCTGTGTCTTCATATTAATAATGACTGCAGTTTGGTACTTTATATAGGCATGCACAGCTGTATGTTGCTTTAGTGCAAAACTTGTCATCTACAAAAATAATTTTTCTGTACTGTTACAAGAGTTGCTCCTAAAATATCTCTTGGGCTTGGATATAAATTTATTTAAACTAATTAGGAAAAAGCGATTTTAATTTTTATGTAAGGGCTGGTTTGTATCACAATAACATATCATTGCAAAGGTGATTGTATTCATAATTTCCTTCCATAAGTTACAGTTAGAGACCTCTTGTGATTGCTCTTTCTATTTAGATCTGAATTATCTACCATTCTGTCAGTCCAGCTATTTCCATATGAATATCTAAGCTCATTAGAGTAATATCCAAAGCATGGTGCACTGCATTATTGTGCTGTTTAATAAGTGTCTCGGCTGCTTCTTACAGCACTGCTATGGGCTGGTTTTCTCTTTTTTTGCAGATCACTGCCATTGTTTGCTGAGTGCCCATGAGGGAGCACTTTTTGTGATCTAGTGCTTTTGCTTGTATAATACTGATTCAGAAAACAGCCTGCTTAGAGAGAAACATTAATTAGGTGCAAAGGTGGCGTTATTCCATGGTTTGGGGGTGGGGGAAGTACAGCAAATAAATTATCTCCTATTTGTACAATGTTTTATGGTTGTCAGCTGTCTGTTGCCAAAGAACCCTGGTGGAGTTAAATGCTTGTGACACCTTGCCCAGTAAAGGTAGAGTAAAATCCTGTTATGGAACCTGCTTTGTGACAACCTGTGCTAGTTTATATTAGCTTAACCAATCACTTTTTTCCGTGCTTGGCAAAATTTGTTAAATTAATTCAGTTGCAATTAGCAGATTTATGGGAAAGTACCCTGTTATCCTTTAATTGGAGAGCATAAAACTACAAACTGAATCTGCTGGTTCTATTTGTGTAATAGGCAATCTATCTACGACAAGGTTTGATCGATGGAGTCGTATGATGCCCTTGCCTTGTTTTATATTGGCTGTCAGCTCTTAACTGGGACTGAAGTATCTGGGTAACAAAAATTGATATAATGACTTAATGCGCCTTATTCTCTTTGAGCTACATCAGTTTAGAGCACTTCTGAGAGAAAAATGTCTGGAAAATATCAGAGAGTCATTTATCAACCTGTTTTCATTAGCATACTGCCTAGCACTGGCAAGGATTTGAATAAAAAAAAAGCAGGATGGTACAATTTATTTCAGGTCTCATATTTCTTGGATGAAAGGAGACTTCTAATAAATGGAAAATATAGAAAGATGCATTTCTTGCTGATTTTTCCTAAATAAAAGCTGTGCAAAAACATACCTTCAATTTGATTGATAATAGCACAGAAAGCATACATGTATGAAGATAATCCAAAAATTAGCAAAGCTATCCTCCCTTACTGCATCTGGCTCGTTTATTTGAGGTACATCACAGAATAAAACCCCATGTTTTATATGTGTACATAGGAAAATTTGTGTGGGTGTGTGGTAGGGGGTGTCACCATAGAGGACTTCACAGAAAATGTGAGATCTGATCTCTTTAAAGATTGAGCTGTTAAGCTATTCAAGAACCTGCTGAAAGTGAAGTGAAATAGGTACCAATCAAAATGTTTGTATGGTGGGGAAAATGTGTGCATTGCATCAAGTAATTTGTACTACCTACTCTATGATGGTAACCAGAAGAGGTAATAATAACTGAAAAGTAGTTGTGTGCAAGTGAGTATTTTTTTTTCCATGAAATTTTTATGCATCAGTCAGACTGCATACAGTGTGCCTAATGTATAAAATAAATTGGTGTATAAATCAGATTATGAGCAGGATGTAGGCAAGTCTTCATTTGCACACAGGAATCAAATCCAGACATGGGAAATTCCCTTTTTAACTTCTGGCATTTATCAGGGCTTTATCAGATGGCAGTTCATGCTTAATTTTCGAATAATAAAAAATAATAAAAAAACCAAGTTTCTCCATTCCTAGCAAAACTCAGTGCAATGGATTAAGAAAAAGCCTGAAAATACAGGGCTTCTGGATGTACACAGCATTATCTTGTGACCCATTCTATAGCTTCTAATTATGCCAAGGATTTGGAATGTCAATCAATAAAGAGTGATTTATGATTGGTATAAGCAATTGCACAGAGCTTCACATTGATCAGTGTGTAGTTTCCTTGACATAAGAAGTTATTATCTATGACAGATACTTGTCTAACTGCTAATTGAATTGCACATTTTTCCTTCAGTGTTATCAAACTACCACCAAATATAGACCATAACTTTTTTGCTCTTTGCATGTGAAAATCAAGGTACAATGAGCAGCAAGTGTCAGTGTATGGGTTGCCTGGCAGTAACCACTGTTTATTGATGCACCTTGTGCTGGCTATGAGATGACAATATCACCCAGTGTTGCCATGACAATCACAATGAGTGTTGGGTCCACGATATTTTCTACAATTTGGTAGAAAATCTGGGAAATCTAAGTTATCTGTTGTTTGTTACCTGGTAAGCGTCTAGAAGAATGCAGTACTGGTGTTCTAGTAAGGAAGAGTTTGTACCACACAGATGTTCCTCTTCTTACTCCTGTTGATTTTTATTTAAATCGTTCTGATTAGATGGTCTAACAGCAGCAGTAGTTTTATGCAATGTGTTTTTATCTTTCCAGGAGGTTTTTCCCTAAATTAAAATTAGTCCAGCGTCCAAATGCTCAGTGGAGTTGTGACTCATTTCAGTGTTCAGAAATGCTAACTAAATAGCTAAAACCTATTTTACTGCACACTGCCTGCTTTAGTCACAGGCTCAGTCTAATTTATGCTGATCCTGTGGCTTACCTACCTGTTGATGCTTTCCCCTAATGAACCATGAGATCATCGAATAGAAGATATTCAATATTGAGTTTAACAAAGCCTTTTACTTGATTGGAAGTCATAGGAGGATGTACCTCACTCTTGCTTTCTGTACTTTCCTGTCATCTTTTTTTCTGATCTATTATCCCAAACAAAGGACTATTTGGGGGTTTATCTACATCAAGCCATTGTGCTTTAGAATAGCAGGCTCTGTTCTGCAGTTTATCTGAATGTGTTCAGTAATTCAATTTTCTTGTAAAACTATATAATGCCCTTATAACAGAAAAGTGTAGAACTGTGCAACCCTCAGTATAATTCTGTGTGACACCCAAGCTTGTTGTGAACAAACAGTGCAGACCCTGGCATAGCTGCAGGAAGAAAATTTGCGATATTCTGCAGAAGACAACCCCCAAGAAACAGCAGGTCTGCTCTGGAGTGTAATCTGTGGGGTCATAGTCTCTCTGCTGCCCCACTCCCATCCCCTTTGGCCTTAGAGTAACAGGGGGGAGGTCCTGAAAAATAAAAATGCGGCGAAATCTAATGTTTTGTAGATGGTGCTTTCAAAAACTCTCAGCCTAAACTTTCAGGATTCTTTAAATATAATTTGGTACAGGCTTTAGTTGACTCAATAGTGAATAATGTCTTATGTTTGGCAGTTATTTTCTTTTTAAGAATTGTTACAGCCTTAAAGAAATTTTACTGAGTTCTGAAACTCACATATCCATCATGTTTTTATGAAGTTTGTAGTCACTTGCAGGATAAAATAGCAACTGAAATGTACCATTGAGAGTAAAATTTCAATAATTTTCTATCCAATTGCACTACTGTAAAACAATCATTTTATAAATATATAATTTCTATAATTTGAGCAGATGCTCTGTCTATTGTATCACATTCCATTTTTTTTGTTTTTAATTAAAAATCTTATTACAATTTTCTAGATAATGTGACAACAAATTCAGAGGAGAGGAGAAGACTTGTAGATGTCTCAGAATAGCAGCAATTAGAATCCGAGTTTCTGTGTACTTGGTCTTTTCGCACATGAGTGGCTAATTAAACAAGGGAGACTGGCCTTTGATACAGAGCAAAAAATATCCTTGTGTGCTCCGAGAGGAAGTCAGCACAATGTACTTTGGATGTCATCTGGTGCATAGGTGTTTCGCTACAAAGTGTGCAGAACATAATGTTTTTCATTAAAATAATTTTCTGTTGAAAAATTCTTTAAGAAACCCTCAAAAATCCAACCCAAACAATACAAACCTGCCCTAAAACTGCAAACTAATCAAACAAAAAAAAAATTACACCAAAAGCTCTGTTGAAATTGTTTTTACGCATCACTTTCTCTTCTTATGCCAGCCTTTTTTCTTTTTATTTTTTTTAAATCAGCAAGTGTGTATAAAGCTTCTCGTAAATCACAAGCCAAGTGTTTTTTGGTTTTTTTATCCTGACTGACAATATCTCAATAGTAGGCTCAGCACAAAGGATTGTGTACCTAAAACTAATGTAATTTTGTATGAAGGTTATGGAGTGCATAAAGATGGGACAAAATGCAAGAAACATGCATAGAGGAATTGCTCTTCAGATTTAATGAAGCACTTCTTATCTGAAATTTTTCAAGGGAATGATGGATTAAGCTTTCAGACAACCTACCAGTTAGTGGAAATTATTATTGCACTTTTTTTTTTTTTCCACTCCCCCTATATACTGAACAAACTGAGGAATTGAAAAGAAAGAGTAGGGATATAGTTCAGAGGTGCTGACTTTGGGTTAGGTATCAGTCATTGGAGGATCACTTATTGTCATGGTGTCTGGTTTTATATCTGAGCTTCTGTGCACAGTTCCAAAATATGGAGACCTAAGTCTAATTTATAAATATCTTCTTTAGTTCATGTAAGTCTCTGCTTATTTATTAAGCACATGTATTTTGTGAAGAGAAATGATGAAAACTACCTTGTTTTTGAAAATGGAAATTTAAGTGTTAGAAGGGATTTTTGTTCTAACCATTAGTTTTATGCTCTGTATTGAGCATTGCAGAGAGAGTGTTTTGAGAACTCAGTCTGTCTGTTGAGGCTTTTCTTTCTCCAGGGCATCTTTTGTCTTTTTATCAGATTAAATGTTCCCCCTTCCTAAAGGATATATGTACTGGACATAGGAACATGTGAGGCTCTGCATGACATGGTCAAGGGCTGGGCATTGTTGAGTATACAATTTCCAAAAGTAAAGACAATTGGGATTCCTACCATCTGAAACAATGTAGAAAAGCTTTTATTTCTTTGATTATTTTTTCAGAATGCTTGCAGTTAAATTGTTTAAAATGACCATCCTAACATAGGCATCCATAATCTAAAAATAAATGTTACTTCCCAAAATACAGTTTCTATTGGCACATGTTAAACATTTTCCTGAATTTTTAATCAAAGATATTGAGTCTCTTTCTGATGTTATGGTGTGATTTCCCCTTTTATTTTTTTGCACGTGTCAGCAACTGAAGACAAGGGAAACCTGAGAATACTCAAATCTATGAATATGGAATTACTAAATAAGAGAAAAATTTTCTACTTTGAAAGGTTGCTTTTTTGGGGGCGGGGGGGGGGGGGGCGATGAAGCAAAATGCTCAGGTATTTTAAAGGTGGGTGGCTCTTGTGAAGTGCATGTGGCTTTGCTGCAGTGTATTCTTGACAACCAAATCCATGAGGAACATGAAACCTATCAACACCAGCTGGTGTAGATGAGCACAGGGATTCAAAAGCCATAACCACTGTTCTTTGAGCATATTCTTTTTTAAGAAGAAGGAAGATGTGTAATTAGTTAGTTTGCAGGTCCTTCAAATGACTCTGAAAAGGGACCATATGAGCACAGTGAGGATATAATGAAGAGGCCTGTTAGGCCTCTTGCAGAGTGGAGAGCAGTGGCAAGAGGGCTGGGATGGCAGATAATGGATATCCTCAGGCAGGGCTCATTGGAAGAACGTGTTAACGCGTCCTGGGTGTGAGAAAACACTGATTCCATTTACTCTTGGAATTGAAAATGAAGCATAAGAAAGTAGTGTGACATTAGGAACAGATAGCAGTTGCATAGAATTTGTCTTCACAATGGAGTAATTTAGAATGATTTTCATTAATAAACATACTTTTAGCTGAGCAGTATGCCAGGACATATGGTGTTTCACTGTGAAACCAAATTTCAAACCAGTTTGCATTAAAACACAGGGATGTTCAAATTGAAACGTGTTTTATATCTATTGAGACACTTGTCAGTGTCTAGATACATAAGCTGTGCAGTAAACTTTGCAAATCTTCAAAGAGTTCTGATAAAACATCTGATGAATGGCATAAAAGAGTTACCACTCCCATGGTGCTCAATAGTTTGTAAAAACACATGGAGGGGGGAACCTATGGAAATGATTATTGAAATGAATTCTGGTGGTTTAGCAACTACACAAATGTCTCAAATTTTTTTCCTTTTATTTTTTGTCAGTCTTCTCCTGCACAAAATCTCTTATCTTTCTGAAAAATATATACACACCAGCGAGAGTATAAACACATCATTACACTTTCATGGCAGATAAGCTTGCTCTGCTGGAGTGTAAACTCATTTTTCTTTAGATGACCTTTAAATAGTATTGTCCTATTGGATGGGATTTAAATCAATAATTTTGTCAAAACAAAATACAGTGTTGGGTTTTTTTCTTTGTCATTTAACCAGTTCCTTAAACTATCAAGGAATAATGGATTTCCATGCATTATAATCTGCGAAAAAAACCTGTAGAATTCATTTAACTAGTTTAAAAAATGCCATTTTTCTCTGTTGTTGATAGTACTTTGTTTTATTTTGAAAAATGTTCAAGCAGCGGGGCAACATACAGTGTTACTATAATTAGTGACTTAATGCCTTTTCTGCATTCACATTGTAAAACAACAGTGTCCCAGGTGTGAGAAGGTTAAAATGAGAAGTACCCAGTAGTTATGAAGCAGCAATAATGAGTTTCCTTCTACTTACCATGGATTTGTGTGATATACAACTTGCAATTAAGCATGGCTTGGTGATTCAGTGATTAATGTATATACGACTCCTAAAGGAGCAGCACAGGCCTCCCGTCACATCCTTCATGATGTTTACAGCTGGGTACCTATTAACAGGAAGATGGAAAGGGCCATTTACAATTCAGTAACCTTTATGACAGTGAACTCTTTAATCAGCATTTTATTTCCTTTGTAACACTTTAGTCATCTACAAATGTCAGAATAAAATAGGGCTATGAAATATTTAGGATCGGCATGTGGAAATTGACTTCCTTGATTTAAGCTGCTGTGTCTTTTCATTTTGTTGTTTTGGGAGCTTTTACTTTTATTGAAAGACAATTTATAACTAAATGCTCCCAATAGTGACTGACATTAGGGCTGGAAAAATTACAGAAATCTGTGTTCTCGTTCTGTAAAATGTTGATGGTTGCTGTGTTGGGTAATAATTTATTCAAATAAAAACATTAGCAGTGGGGATCACTTTTCAGAATACTGCTGCTTACAAATACAGTGGACTCAGTGAGTTTATGACGAAATATCCCAGTGTACTCATAGAAGTAATTAAGTATAAAGTATATCCTAAAATAAGTTGTCACTTATGTGTACCTTTGTCTGTGAAATATGCAAAGTGTTTTATTATTTTTGTCAAATGATTCTGAGGCTCTCCAACCTCCATAGCAGTTGTCTTATGCTTTGTCTGATGGCAATGATCACTTCCAATCACCAGGGAGAAGTACTGTCCCTGCCTCTGCACTGCAGAGGAAACACAAATCCTTCCAAACAAATATTTTTCTTCATACACATGTATGCAGTTTGTGTATAGATTATAAATTAGCATTTATCAAAATAGTGACATAATATTTAATTGTTGATATCTACAGTATTTAAAGTACGAATTAGACATTTTCCAATTGGTAACACAAAAATTTTAGAATCATCAAGCGGGAGGGGGCTTCTTCTGTTGCAAGGGCAGTGCTTTGCCCTCCTGGGGATATTGGGAACTTTTGACCTAGTCCTGAACTGTATTTAAACCGTAATTAAACCATTGCAATAATGCTCCTTGGGTTTGCAGTGTTAAGCGCAGCAGAGTCTTACTTCAGCTGCCTGCTGCTATGCTGTAAAACACTGACCCAGGTGACTGGAACTGTGCTTAAGAGGTTATTTGTAATTTTGTATCACAGCTGCAGGTTGGTAACAAGGAAGGTAACTTCCTGTTTCCCAGGTGTTAATATGGTTTATTGCATTTGGGAGATCAAGATTTCATCTGCTGCTCTGAGTGTAGGAGTTATGTACTGGCCAAAGTAATCTGCTTTATCTGCTACCTATTATAATGGTTGTGTTTTTGTATGTTAAGGTTTATTTTTAAAGAAATGGAAAGGAAAGGCCTTCTTAAATATATCAAAGATCTGAAGGACTTAGGCCGGCCAATAATGAACACAATTTTGAATGCAGACCTTTTCTCACTGAAATGCATTGCTTGGAGAAAGTTTTTGATCATAGAAGGACTTGTGATCCCCAAAATTCAACTCTCTTCTCCATGGAATCTATTGATCTAGGAACAGACATTATCTCTAATAAGAGGCCTTATCTCTCAAATGTGCATTGAAACTCTAGAATCAAGTTATTCAAGCTATGAATGCTTGGGATTTCAAGTGCTTTGCAGTTAGAAGCTGTGTACCTGTTTCTCAGTTAACCTCTTGTTTGGTCCCTTTACTTTAGAACCTATTGAAGCTCCATAGACTTGCTGATGTCATTATGAAATATGCTGATGTTCAGGCCTGGTTTATCAATCTTGATAATTCTTTCTTAACCTCAGTATATTTAGGGAACATGGACAGTAAGCCAAAAAGATATTTCGTATGAATATTATGTTTTGTACTGATACATAGATACAACAAGGGTTGTCTTGGCACAGCTTTTTAAAAAATGCATTTTAAAGGTGTAAGACTTAATATTGTATATGCTGTATTTAGAAAGAGCTAATAAAGAGCTAAGAAACAGCTAAACAAATATAAATGGTGACGTTAGAAAAAAAGGAAGCAAAAAAAAAGGCATAAAATTGGTGTTCCAAGGAAGACAATAACCGTTGGATGGGCAGTGCACTAATAAGATATGGACAAATTATTTATTGTTCTGTATCTGTGACTACCCTAATGAGTAGGAATCTGAAACAGTACCAAAAAGTCGGCAGTGATCAGAGAAAAGGTACAGAAAAAAGTAGCTCTTGGTCATCATCATCAAGCAGGGTGCCTCATTCAGCACTGATAGTCAATGTAAGTTCATATTTTTTTGCTGCATTTTTGATCATGTTGTACTGCTCTAATATATTTTGTAGAGTACTGCTTGCTGTATTGACCAGATTTTGTTGAGGGATGTTACCTTAAAAATGAACTAAAGAGTGAGCAAAGGATTTACCTTAAGAGACAAACGCATTTATAGGTGGCAACAGTGAGCCTGAGAACTGGCATTGGATTAATTCAGTGCTGTCTGTATTGCTTGAAAACTCATTTAAACTGCAAGTTTAAATGAGAAAGAGGCAAGAAGTGGACAAAATAGACTCTGTTATGAGAATTTCAAAAAGAAATATCTTTATCCTAACTTGAACATTCTACTAGACTCTACAGAAAATCCATGTTTAGTTTGAAGAGGAAAACCTGTGTCCCGTTTGATGATGGACTCAAGACACTTTGTAATGGTCTGTGTTTATAATTGCTGGGCCAGCAAGGTAGATGAGACCTCTCTGCAGTATTAGTTGATACTGTATTTTTTTTTAACTGTCTTTTTGAATGGATGACTCAGAGATAGCCTAAATGTTAAAAACATTCTAAGAATTTAAAAACTGGGAAAAAAATTAAGAAGGGAGAACTAGGGATTTGTTTTTTAAGATTGGGTGTTTACCTTTAGGAGATGGTGTGGGGAGGATAGGGCAGTGTTGCTGCCTGATACCCACTTTGGTTGTACAGCCACTTTACTTGGGGATCATAGAGGGAGCAAACAAACACATGGGGGAGTGCCCCAATCTGTAATTGGAAAAAAGAAACCCTGGAACTTAGTGCTACCAGTCTCAACTGTTTGGGGCCTTGACTTGGGAGGCCTGAGGTTTTTAAAAATCTCTTGCAGTTTCACAGCTGAGAAATGCTGCCATCCTTTTGCTGGGATTATTTAAATATTTATCCTTTCTTGCTACTTGACCTTTCCTGCTTGGTTTTAGTTCCTGTGGCCAGCTTGCTTTGTGTTTCATGAGCTCAGTAAACCGTGGCCTTCAATTCCCTTGTTCTAGTATTTTCACTTAAGACCAGGAGTGATGAGCAAAAGGTTTCAGGCTCAATCCTTGAGCAAAGGGCCGCTGTGACAGGGATTATTATTTATTTGTCATCTTGGATGTAATAAGCTGTAGGTACAGCATCGAGAGCCCTTGATTTATTGCGCTGTCGACTGCCACTAGCAGGACGTCTGCTGTACCATGCAGGATGAATACCACACTGTCAGCTCTGTCGATCTGTCTCTGCCATTGCGCTCTCTCTCATAACACATTCCCATTTCATGCCAGAATACATAAACAATCTTTCATTATTTTGATGCCTTTTTCATATTTGTTCTTTACAGAACATAAAGTTTGAATTTATGGGTTTCCTTTACATTATTTCAACACACTCCACCATTTTCCGGGTTTGTGGTTTAACTCTCAGAAATTGGCTGCCAGGTGATTTAGTTATTTTGGCTTTCTAGTTTTATAGTTATTTAATATCACAGTGCCAGATACTGAGAAAACGTAGTGTATAGCAGGTATGGGATTTGCAGTCAGACTCTGTCATCAGCAAAACATGGCCATGGGGACACAATGTGGAAATTAAAAACTAGGCATGCAGAGCAGGAAATACTCCCTCCAACCTTCATTTTTAATTTATTTAAATACTTTTCCAAAATATTTTTCCTTAGATGCTGTTACAAAGGTAATGGAAAGCTGTTTAATTGGAAAAGAACATGTGAATAGTGAGCAAGCCATTTCCCTTAAATAATTGCAAGGGAATTTCTAACTTGTTGGCAGAAACATTGCTCTGATTTTTCTCCTTTACTTTATTGTAGGAGGGGAAAGGGGAGGAAATAATGCCCAGAAATTTGTGTGATTCGTACTATGCATTCATTATATTTTACAGTGATCCACATCTGCTTATATCCTCTAATTTTGTTTACCTAAGGTTTTTTTTTTTCTTTAATACTCTGAAGCATATTATTCATCGAACTCTAAGGAACTGAAAGTCATTGCTCGAATGAGTGAACTTAAATGTCACTATAAATACAGCAAGTCAAATACGAATATATGTCAAAATAGTTAAAAATGTGTTATAAAAAAGGCTTATGAGTAGTATTAAAAAAATTATTGCAAACTGTGCAGAGCATGAACCAGAAAATGTAGTGTTCCTGCCAATGTAACATGCATATATAACTTGGGTTGTGTGAGCAGCCTCTCACTCCATGGGTGCAGCAGTGGACAGGAAAGCCTCCAGGAAGGGGCCATGTCACCTGTTCTGTGCACAGTGTGCAGCAGAGGAGGGGTCTGCTGCTGCCTGGGCCTTCACATGCTGCAAATGACTGACTGTGATCAGTAACGTTCCCTCAAGTTACTCGTGTATGCAAACATTTTAAAGGTAGTGAGGCACAATTATTTTGTGATATTACCCTGTGTTTTCTCATTGAGATGTAGTAAGGTCTGATAAAGACTTGTTCATTGCTGTGTTTTTGTGCAAAGGTTGCAAAGTTTTTGTGCTCAAGAGGCAGGGAAATAATCACTCCTAAATTTTCTTCTATTGAATAAAGTAGGGCTGCTTTTCCATCTTCAGTAAAAACATCTGAGTGTTTTTCAAAGTCAGTTTTATCCTTTTTCCCTAAAAGGAGAGAGAAAGCATGGCTTTGCCACTGAAACTATATCTGGTTAAAAGAGGCTTGTTTTAATTGGCTGTGAAAATAGGCATATTTCTCTAGGATGTTAACAAATGTGGATTTCACTCTATAAAAGCAAGATAATAATTGTCAGTTCTTCCTCCTCGGTGCAGCCTACATTAGGACAGCTGGGAATACGCATAGCTCATGTTACATAGCAAAGATTTGTTCTAGCTACAAAGAAACCGGAGTTAATTAATATGAGAAATTTGTTTTGCGTCCGGGGTAAAAAAGGCTGTGCAGGTTGGTGTTGTCAGCAAAAGCTGCTTGTCACTTTGACCTGCTCTGTTAAGTGTTTGATGTGTTTTCTCAGAGTAATCTGTGAATAACATTACACCCAACCAGCAGAGAAGCAGAGGGAGCGATAGCAGAATTAATATCTGGAAGCGTTGATAATTATATATCAGAATCTAATTTTTAGCACAGAAAATGTGTTAATGACAGAGAAGAAAACAAAAACCACTAGCTTCTCCCAGCAGGATCCAAAGTGTCATTTATTATTTCTCAGCTGGATATCTATCAAGTTTATGGGTTAATTTTTCTGTAGACTGTTATTTATGGGTTTTTGTTTGTTTTCAGCCATCATTACTAACAATACGGTTAATAGCAATCATTTGTTATCCGGCACCAGCGGTGATGCTTCAGATGCGAGCAGTGAACTGAGAATACTCATTTGGTAGCTGAATAAGGCTTTGACAGGGCCCATTTATAACAAGCTCATTCCATAATGTCCAGCCTATTAATAAAATTTTGTTGCTGTCTAATTAGAGATGTCTGATGTGTATAGTAACACAGCAAAGAAGACTTTCTTCTGCTGCTTTTCAGTTCTACTGCATCGTACATATGTGAGACCAGTGGTTCAGGGAGTAGAACTGGGGTGTTGTGGGGTTCTGTCTCCCCTCCTAAGTGCAATGAAATACAGGTTGTATGGCAGGAGGGCCCAGCTCGCATGTACATGCATGTAGAGGGAAGGTCTTTATTTTCATTAGCTCAGATCACCCTCAGGTCTCTCTTTTTTCTTCTTCTGTGTTCGAGTTTTAGCTAAAAATAACTAATCAACTTAAAGTAAAACGTATCTGTGATATTGTAATTGAATGTATACATGTAGACAGAATGTGGTTCCTGGGTGTGTCAGTATATCTCTGCGAAAAGAACAGTTTGATCCCTGAGGGAAGGGGTGTGATGAGAGAAAAAAGCTTGGCCTGATGATTAGATTTATTTTTCTTCCTTCCATGTCTTTGAGGAGTGAGGAATCAGCAGGACTAACTGAACTCAGCAGTAAGTGGACACTTAGTAGCATAACCAGCACTGAAAGCAGAGCCTTTTGTTGCCCAGCAAGTCCCAGAATATTTGAAGTACTTTGTACAGCCGATAGAACAATCCTGTGTTTTCGCTGATGGCATCTTTGATCCAAACGTATCAAAATATTATTTAGTGGTGAACTAAATAGTGTTTTCACAAAGTTGGTGTGGGGGAGTGGTTTTTAAACCGAAGCATAATTAGGCAAAAAGATTTATACCAGGACATACAAGTTGTTTATGGGAAGGTTTTAGTTCCTTAGTAAGTGATTTCCTGAAAGTGGTTTTTGTTCCTGAAATGACCTGTCAGAAACATTCTTGTTCCATTTTGTTTTTACAGGTAGAGTCAAGTATATGATAATGATGAAAGTGAGTTAATTTCCATTTCATAAAATGCTTTTGCTCATGTAACTCTTGATTTACTGATAACATAGACCCTTCCACCCTGCTTCAACTTTGCAGTGCACAATTGGAATGTTTGAAGAACTTTTGTCATTTGTAGCTAATACTAAGGTGATTATATTACTTTTTTTAAGAAGCAGTTCCATGTTTTTGCAAGTACCTAGCTTCTAATTAAAAGAAAAACATTAATAGTAGTTATTTTGTACTTAGAATAGTGCACTGCTGAACTGAGGAAAAGGAACGAGAAAAACACAGTGATTTAATATAATTTCATTGCTAGGTAACAATTTGTTTCTTTAGTCATCTTTTATGTTTTTCCAGTTGAAATTTAAATCTTTGTAAATTACCTTTTGCATGAAGCCACATCTGGTTTTGGTGTGTTATTTTCCTGGAATGTTGCTTCTAAGACAGCATATTTTATGCAAGAAAATTATATGATATTTTAACTTAAAGTTGCCATGAAGCTGCTGCATGGATTTCAGCTGGTAAAGAATCTCTATACGCTGGTGAGGTGTTTTTTCTCTCCTAAACTGCTCTTGACGTAGAGCTTATCAACCCTTAATTAGTGATACATTTTCTCCTTGTGATTTCTATTGATGTTTTGTAGAGCTGAAGATGAATTGAGCCTCAAGCTGACTAGCGGACGAATTGTTTTAGAAAATTCAGCAAACATCTCTCTCTCTCCCCTTCTCTGTCTGTCTGTCTCTTTCTCCGTTCCTCCCGATAGGAAAGGTGAAAAGCTGCACGATAGAAATCAGGTTCAGTATTAGTGGTTTTGCTTGCCTGTGCAATAGAGAACGACAAGCGGCAGGGCCTCCGTCAGCAGATCAGGGAGACGCAGATGGGAGGCGAAAAGCTCCCTCGTGGCAGCAGCCTGGCTCAGATGTGATTGTGAGAGCCAGGATGAAGTCAGCACTGACAAAGTGTGTGGATTGATGGATGGACAAAGCTGGGAACTGGATGTGAGAATGGATGAGGGCAGAGGGGGAATTTAACACAGACAAACAGAATGAAAGACAGAGAGGAATTGCCTGCTAAAGTATTCCAGCACTCAGAGCCCACAGCAATTTACTTACTGCGAAACGAACACAGGAGGATTCTTTGCATCTTTGCAGATTTTCTTAAAATATATGAAGAAACCAAGCAGAGAAGGAGCTAACAAATTCCTCTTAGTGCCTTTTATTGCCATCTCTTTCTCCTTTTCTCAAGATTCACTCACACTCAGTTAATTCAAACTGAGTACTTGATTATTTTCAATAAGTCCGCACAGTATGCTAGAGAAAAATAAATTTTCTTTCCACAGATGTTATTTTAATGTTTCCACTAAATTTACTTTAATCAGTTATTGTTGCTTTTGCTATCGTGAATAAATTTTATTTTTCTCTTACAAACTGCTAGAGGCAGGTGTTTGGATACTGCATTCAGATGCATGGTAATAATAAGCCCATTATGTGCATTTTATTTTGCTGAAGAAAAATCAGCTGTTTTCCCACTGATATAGCTTCTTGGTACCACAGTATTATTGTCTGTTTTTTAAGGAAAACAGACCTGTAGCTTTGGACTAATACCAGATTTTATTTACATGAGAGGATCACAGTTTTTGGGTTTGTTATTTATCTGCTTATATAGTAACAGAAAAATAGGATTTACCCTACTGGAGCAAATCAATAAGTCTTAATTTTATCCACTGCTTTAGTTTTAGAAATCAAATACCATTTCAGTGCAGAATGCAAATAGAAATGAAGGTTTATATACAGCATACTGGGCAAAATATCTTCTGGCAGCCTGGGGTGGTTGTGTTGGAATCCCTTGGATTCACACACACACGTTGAAGAACATGGGTTGGCCAAGCTGTTACTTTTCCTTCCACTCAGCAGATTATAAAAATCCAGAATGCTCTGTGCTAACAAGACATTTCCATGTACGGCCCTGATGTGCTTTCAACTGGAGAAAAATGCAAGTCAACACAATGAACTGTTCCTCAGTTGTTGGCTTCAGTACTATGTGGGAAACAGCTATTTACATAGTAATATAATGTGTTTAATTGAATTTTAAGAAAGGCAATTTAGTCTTATGCATGTCAATGAATAAATTGCTATGAAGATAATTATAGTGTAGTGTTTTACTGATGAGCTTTCCAGAGTGTCCATGAAACACATAGGCTTCTTTAAACTGGAGAACTTATCTTGATTAATCGAGTCTCTACACATTTCTAGGGAATTATTTTGAGCTTAGAAAGATGCATAGAAATTATGTGGGAAAAACTGATGTTGTTCATACTGCACAATGTGTTTGCTAATCTGTTTCTGAAGCCTGGTCATGTACCTCGGTTTCAGGATGTGGACACTGAATGCACTCAGAGTGTCTTTGGAAGGTATGGGAATTGCTGGTGTGAGCTGTCTCTCATCTGCTGCTCTGCTCTGTGGTCTCTCCTTGAGGATCGAGGACAGTCAGGTAGAATAATTCTGGTCACTGTGATGGAAGATTATGTTATATAGCCCTTATGCAGTATATACTTACTTGATACTTGCATGATATTCTTACCTTGAAGGAAAGAAATTATTTGTCTTTTAGAGCTCTTTGGCTAGGAACAGTATGATTATGAAATGTGACAAATATGGGCGCTGTTTTTAGTGTAACTAGTTTCTTAGAGCATGGGAGATTTTGATTTACATTACATATTTTGCATTTCCTTTGTTTTTAAAAGTAATTCAGCTAACATCAGGAGGTGATTTGCTGCATCCTCTGTTCTTGCAAAGAGGCAAGAACTCTTTGCTGCACAAAGTTACCCTAGGAAAAGGGATTTATTCTTGAAATGGATCAGCAAAACTGCTGATCTGTACTTTCTCCACTTGTAATCTTCCATTTTCCTTATTTTTCAAAATTGAGGATAAAAGTGAAAATGAAGATCATGTAGTTCCATGTCACACGTCCTGACTGTTTAAATAAGTGATTTATTTATTTATAGAAATATTTTTTAGCTATAAGCTAGAACAGTAGAATCTTTGCTACTCCGAGTAAGTTGTTTTGGGAGTGTTGTGTCAAATATTACTGTACATACAACTGTACTCAACGATATAAGCCACTTAGCCTTGTCAGGAGTAGTCCCTGGTGCCTATAAATGAGAACAGTAATTAATTTTCTAGTTTACATTTTTGATAAATGTGTAAATAAAAAGTGCTGTCATTCATTTACATAGGTAAGTGCGGTTAGAGACCTGTCCTTCTCAGTCTTTTTGAGGGTCTACTAGAGTTATTACATGGAGATGAATGTTTTTTGGCTCTTTAATGACTCTAATGTAGATTGAAGAGTCAGTAATTTCAGTGTTGAATGTGGATGCATATACCACAACTGATGTTTGCAGCAAATTTTTGGCATTTTGCACATTTTGCATTATTTTTCTGTACTTTTGTATTTCTGCAAATTCAGTGATATGTGTTTTGTGGTTTTTTTTTGTCAGACCTACTGGTGAGAAGTACTACATAGAGTTTTATTGGGCCTGCATTCACTCAAATCTTCAGTCACCTTTTTTTTTGTAGTCATTTAGCATCAACTGCTAAAGCTAAACTAATTAACTTAAGAGCTACCAAGAAAAATGTCCATTTCTTTTATAAAAATAGATAATTTGACAGCTTGAGAATAAGTACTGAAATGTTTTTTTTGTATTATAGAAAGATCTTAAGTACATCTTAATAAGCTTTTCTTCGGTAAAATCATTGTAGTCCTGGAAAATTGGAATGTGATCATTCATTTATTCTCTTCTGAACGGCCTCAGAATTTCCTGAAGTACACAGGTGATTTGGGCATCTTAAAAATAGGCTTTTGGATGCAAAGTGGAAGACTCTTGATGTTTGACTGCCTTTTTGACAAATCTGTAGCTATTTTGGAGGTAACTCATTAATTCTTCACTGTGTTAGTTCCTGATTTACAATGAGATACCACTCTTCTTTCAAATGAGGAATTTACACATGGCCAAATCACTTGGCTTTGTTAACATGCTGCAAATCATCCCTTGTAGTTAATGGGTTACTTTCAGGCCAGAGTTTCTGGGTGTGCACTCATTCATAATTGTTATATATATGAATTTGCAGAGACTTTGCTTTGTTCGTGTAGCTGAAGTGGCATTTATGCCCCAGGTTTGAAATTTCAATTAAGGTATAAGAAAGGAAGGGGGGGAAAAAAAAGGCATGCTAGTACTTGACTTGTGTAACAGTGATAATTTTCATGTTAGATGTTGAAAATTTTTGTTATCTTGTTGATTTAAAAAAAAAATCTTCAGGCACTGCAAATGAGTAGAGAAAAATTACTCCCTTTTTATTGAAATTTTTACATTTATTATTTTTCCAGTCTGGCCTCTACTGCTTACCTTAATTTTTATAAACAGTAATGGCAGTAACATATTTCCTCCACGTATGAAGAAAGCAGAAGTGTTTATAATAAATCTTAGTGTGGTATGTAGCTATCATTTCCTTCATTTGACCTTGGTGGAGCAGGCTGATGGGGCAGTGAAAAGTATGATATGAAAAATGAGTGAACAGAGCGAGGTGAGCAGTGAATCAGTCTTGTGTGTGATTAGCTGTGAAAATCTCACAAACATGACTCTGAGTCACTTTTCTTCTGTCTTCCTTGCCTGTTTCTCTCTAAGGTGTTTTTTTTCTGTGTGTATTAGTCATTTAGAAGTTAACTAACAGAACAGAGGCTCTGTTTTAATACTAGTTGTGGGTTAGTGGTTTTAGGTGATGAGGAGAATGGTAAGTGCAGCATGTCTGAGGATTGCCTATAGAAAAATCACGGTCCATTTAAATTTCGATAGATCTGTTGCTAAACAGTAGTAGTAGTCATTGCATCTCGTTTAGGGATGTGGATGTGACACTGATTTCAACCTGGCACTGTAAATCTGCAATTATAACTGTAGCTTCAGTGACTCATCATTGAGATCTTATTTGGCCATGTCAAATACTGTAAAAACACAAGTCCATTACAATTAAAGAAATCTCATTTGAGGTATGCATATAGGCTATGCAGGTCTTTGACTTGCTAGAATGCATTTTTAGTTTGTTCTTTTTGTGTTGTTTTTTCTGGGTGGTGTGTTTAAAATCTAGCTGTGTAAGTGGTCATTATTAGTTTTCCACACTAGATCAAAGATGAATTTAAATTTGGGAGTAATTTTGTCCATGCAGAAATTGTAAACCTTCAAAGTGGGCTTACAAAGGTTGTCTATGTTGATGAATGCTGTACAGTCTCTGTTATTGCACTGAATATTGCTGCAGTTTCAAGCTGATACCATGACTCAACAATACTTTGAGATACTTGGGAATTTTTCCATGTGTAAAGCCATGTGCTGAGTTTTTGTATATGTAGATGAATTCTCATCAAGTTTTGGTTTTGTGCGAAATTTGAAAAATTAATGGTTTTTTTCCGGTTTGCCGTTGGACTTAGTTCACTTTTGTACCTTTCTTATATTAACATGATGGCAATACTTGGACTGCTTAGCTGGTGCTGGGGCAGTTCCTTTTTGTGTGTGATGACTATCAGCTCTAAGGATTCTCTCTTGAGCACACAACTGAAGGTGGTGCCCAT
Organism: Melospiza georgiana; assembly: GCF_028018845.1. Lineage (NCBI taxonomy): Eukaryota > Metazoa > Chordata > Aves > Passeriformes > Passerellidae > Melospiza > Melospiza georgiana. Next base: position 15,599,521 of record NC_080437.1, on the reverse strand, counting down.
GGCTGCTGCAGGTGAGAGGACCACTGTGCTTGCCTTCGACAGCTCTGGAGCAGGTATTGGAGACCCCCTGAGTGAATTCTTCCTTAAAAGTGCTTTTCTCTGCCTGACTCTGCCAGCTTGGGGCTGGGATTCTTGAAGGATCTCAGGGGTCTCAGTTGCTTCCTTCTGGAGATATGCTGGTAGGGCTTTGATTCACAAGCATTTGATAACAAACGTACCTGTTACTCTGAGTGTTGTATGGGTGTGTGTGGGATTAGTTTTCTTTCCAGGCATTTCACTTTCTATGTGAATTTTGTTGCTGAAAATTAGAAATGATCTCCCATTTACAAGTTAATGCCAGTTTAGAACAAGTGCATCCTCTGAACCCATCTCTCTCCTGGACTCTGTGTAGTTACAATCACTGGCACATTGACCAGGCTGCAGGAGAGGAGTGCTTGTCCCCTGGTGATAGCCCTGGGGAAGGTGCATGTGTCATTCAGGTGCGTGTTATCCCCTTGAAGGGGCTGGTTACACCTTAAACCATCAAAAGCACTTCTGACAACGTACGGTGTGTTTTGGACTTTCAGGTGTGGTGAGGCTATGAGCACCTTTCTTTCCGTATATTTTGGGTAGTTTTTAAACATGGTAATGAATACTCAACCAAAATCTGGTTTTACTCTTAGATGTAATGCCCTTTGTACAAAAGCACTGTGACAAACCATAAAGGAGATGGCCATTTTATGAAGGGCGCCATAAGCTGTAAATGATAACTGACTTGATTTTATAATATGTAGTGACTGGTGAATCCTTTTAGTGAATGGGAATATTTTAGCTTCCTGATATCTTTATACTAGAATTGTGTAGTTTTAAGAAAGAAATAATGCAGTCAGCTCCATTACTCAGAGAGATGTGGTTATATCCAGGAAACACTGTATCTCTTGAATTTCCTAAAAATGGAGGAGTGATAATGGAACTCTTTACTGTTGATGTTGCTTAGGAATGGTCTGGAGAACTGAGGTTTCTTTTATGCTGGCAGCTGTTCCTCTGTATAACATCTTCCTTGTCTGAGTATTAATGTATGTGCTTTTTCCTATTGCAAAACAACTTTTTCTAGTTTGTGTTTATGCACAGTGAACACAAATGCATTTTTTATATTAGCTTGAGTTTCAGCCTGATGTATCACCTCATTAGCAGCTCCTGTTTTAGAAAATATTGAAAGACCTGTCTTGGGGGGCACAGAAATTCATTTTTCAGCCATTAACCTGCATTATTAGCAGTCTCAAACAAGTCCATAAGTGAAGTTATTTATAAATTATACTTTGATTGAAGTATAACACTTTTCATTCGTTTGGCAGAACTCAAGTGTAGTAGGGGATATAATTTGTTACTTTCTGGTAACTCAAGTAGGTGGAAATATGTTTGAAGAAGGCAGGGTATTTTCACTGAGGTCCTATACTAAAAATAAAGCCCTTTTCATTCCCTTCTCATCTTTCTCCCCACCCCCCCAGCCCTCTTCCACCTAAAATCTCACCTGTTCCTTGCAAAGGCTTTTTTGGCATCTCTGCTAATGAGCAGATGCTGTCAAATTCATCTTTTTTTTTTAGGAGATTCCGAATCTGTTTTCTGGAGGTGAAATATAAGGGCTTTCAGACAGTATTCTTCTTGTAAAATATAACCTAGATCCTTTATGATGAAATAGGCACTTTAGAGGCACCTGGGCTTATCTTTCAGTTTTTCTGCTCAGCTCTGTTATGCACAAAGGTCTTTTTCTAGGTGACATATCATGTTGTATTCCAAAGTACACTTTCTTTTAATTTACAACTTAATTTTCAACCTAATTCAGAAGATTGATACTATAATGCTATTTGCAGAAGTATTGAAATGTCAGTAAGTTTTATTGTAGTAATAAAGAGAATTCCATATATCATGCACTCTATAGGGATCCTTGCTTTTTGCATAGATCTTCATAGCAACAACCAGTGGCTAAATGCTGGCAATCATTAATTTTTAAAGAAGACATGGTTATGATGAGTTGAGAAATAAAGACCATAGAGAAGAATGAACTTTAATTTTTGACACTTTTTGTTACAGTCGAAGAGGAGATAGAGGTAGACTGGGGGGAGGGCAGAGGGGAACGGGAAGAAAAAAATTGCCCAAATCCCAGGTTCCTAATACTTAAAATGCTGTCTGCTCGTAAAAGATTTCAGTCAGACAGAGGCCATCTTCGAGCTTCTCTTAACAAATGGATATCAGTGGTCCATGAAATAATCAATGTCGATAATCCATCCTGGGGTCTGCCAATATGTTAATGGCTCTGCTGCATCGTTATTGCTACAAGGCCATAAATCATTTCCGTACCAGAATGCTTAGCAGTCGAGGACTCAAACCCCTAGCCTGGAATAAAATGCTGTCTCTTAACAATTAATGTCTAAACATTTTGCAGCTTTGTGCCTTGATTGTTTTCAGATGCTAAAAATGTAAGTAGGACAGATTGTAAATCAATAAAACAATAAGACAAAGTGTTTTAATAATAGAAAGGCTTGAAGTAAATCATAGTTCTGTGTTTATTATTGCTTCAGAGGTTATAAATAAATAGTACCAACTGGTAAACGTTTAGTTAACAAGGAAAAATAAGTCTGGTATTGACATTTTGGGCATACATTACATTTTCACTCCATAAGGTGTGAAGGGAGATGGGGGTTAGCTTTATTATTTTCATTTTTAAAATGTGAGAATAGGAGCTGAGACATGTTTCTATCTTGGAGTTGTCATCCAATAGAAAGGCGATTTTTTTTCTGCTCTGACAGTAATACATTAGTGGTCTGACTCTGCATCTGAAGGACCCCAGCACACAGTCACTGGTACAAATGGCTATTCTGACCTGTTGGTAATCACTTAGTTAGAAAATGGAGTTGGATCTAACTGATTGAACTTATGTTAGTTGATGCCAGTTTGGTTTGCTATTAAAGGCAACCTAAAATGTGATGTTAAGCCATTAGCTCTGTATGGTACAGACACAGCTTGTTTGTGCTGATTGCTGCCACTCATTCTTCAGCTGTGTGCCAGGCTGAGCATGGGCAGGTGGGTAACCCAAAAACAGCAGTGAGTGTGAGCATTTCTGTGCAAAGGGAGCAAGGCTGCCCCTGTCTCTGCTTCTGCTCTAGCTGTGTGTTGAGACAAGAAATTATGGGCTTTCTATTCCAACCATTAATACTGTTTATTTGCTCGTTTTTTAGTAATGAAAGTAGAACTCAGTGTACAGTTGGTTAACTACAAATGTATTAATTATCGTAAGTATGCTGAGTTTATGTAGTGTAACATTAATGACTACCCATCAGGAGGTGAGCTGTTTTCAGTTGCAGGTAAAAGTAGTATTTATAAATAAGCAGTTAATTAGATAAATATAGTTTCTCAGTGTTCATCTGTTGAGATCCCAGCATCTCAGAGTACAGCATAGAGTACAGAGTTAGTTCCTTGTGTGTGTGTGTAGTTGACGCTGTATCTTCATGTGAGATAAGATTGACTAAAGAAAGGTGCATTTATTTTGAGTGTTGAGAGAAGCCTTTTCAACCCCTTTTTTTTTTGTAATTCTTTAGTGTGATGCTTATTTGCCAGGAATGGGATTTGGGCTGAAGTAAAGGTTTTGAAGTTAGTGCTTTGTATGGTAATACTGATCCAACCAATGCAATGGGTGGAATTTACATAATGTGTTGTTCAGTCTGGATCAGAGCTAGTTTGTTACTTTAAAAGCACACACATCCCCCCCTCCCCCACTTCCCCAACTTTGTTTAGGTGAATGCAAGGAAGAAGACTAATAACAGTGGAAATGACAAGTGAGCTCATGGGTTTCTTTCTCTCAAGAGCTCTGATTTGCCTAGAATCAAGCAATTTGATATGGTCATAGTTTATTTTGGTGCTCAGGATGTAAGGGCAGGAAGGAGCCAGAGAAACAGTGGCTCAGTATAGACAAAAAGACAATTAAAACTGATCTGTCTCTTACCGAAGTGGCAACATCAGCCAGGATGGAAGTAATTTATTCAAAAAATTGTCCAAATGCATAAACTGCATTGATTTATGTTACGGTGGTGGGACAGTGGAAAATGTGATAGTTGTTTCCGTTGTGTGAATTACTCAGGCAGGATGCCTTTGTGAAGTAAGGGGGTTTGTTTAATGTTCTGACAACAATTTAGATCCTGTTATGGTTATTGCAGTGTAATGCAGTAGTAAAAATTGAACATGACACACCAGCAATTTATTATTTGTGTGTTTTTTAACCTTGAGTATCAGATTGTTTGTCCAAGCATATCCTTTGATTTGCTATGAAATTTATTGTTGATAAAAACAATCAGATTTCCATTAGAAGCAAAAAATTCATTTTTTTCCCCATGAACCATAGATTTAGAAAAAATTCAAGCTTGGCTGCAGGACTTATGACAGGTAGGCTTATGACATTATATGGTAATTCAGCATGAAAGAATAATTGTGACACTCTACTTGGTGCTGGAGTATAATCGTGCTGTGAGGTTCAATTCACTGAAAGGCCAAATTATCTTCAACTGCATTAGTCTGACAACCTATAATGCTTTGCAGAGGCAATTTGTAGATGTTTCACAGAATGCCAGCAAACATGGCTTACCATTATGTTCCCCATTAACAAATTTGTGTAGCGGGAAAAAAGCAACTTTTCCATTTTCTTAACTGTTTTTGAACTCTGGCATACAATGAATGTGTACTGGGTAATAATAATGTATGTTTTGCTATTTGGTGCTGGTTTTTAAACCTACAAGGGACATTACAGTATAGATTAATTTTTTAAGGGTGCTTTTCCAGAAATATTTGTATTTCTTTTTCATTTGAACAGTAATGTTCTACCTTCTTTTGAAAGAATAACATGGACTCCAAAGGCAGGTAAAAAGGCATGGAATATTTTTGCTATAAACAGTGAGTAGTCGTGAACAACTTGGCAGTTCTGCCATGTTGTAACTTAGAGAAACTTGGAGTCTGTGTGGTTTTTCCCTCTTGTTCAAATAGGAGTTGTGGCTGTGAGATGATGGCATGACCTTGACTATCTCATGTGCACATCATCCATTTCTGCCATCCTGAATTTCTGAGCAGCTGCAGAAGGGTATCTTTTGTTTGGAAGTTTTGCTTCCTTTTGAGTATTTCCGAGCTCCTTATTGAAGCCGATTTCAGGTTGAATGCTACTGTACTACCCAAGAGTGGAGTTCAGTGCTCACATGGCAGTTTAAGGTTTAGAATTTTGTGGTCTTCATGAGAATTTTATACTACTGCAAAAGTGGATTTTCTCTTTCAAGGTAGAAATGATTGAAAATGTATATGCCTCAATGTTTATATCAAGTAGTATTTTAGTTGCTTAGGGTTTATTGTCTGTGTTTTGCAGTAGGAAGGATTCCCAAGCATGAACTGTGCAGTTGTATTGATGAGTCTGCAGTGTGAGATGGTGGAACACTGACCCATTTGGCTGCTTTGCTGGTGAGCAAAATGGTCACCAGTCACTCTGTAACTCAAAGACCAATATGAACACAATGCAGTCATTTCTGTCCATTTCCCTCAAATATATTTAAGGAATAGGCTCAGCAGAGCTATCTTATGAACTATGTGAAGAAGGTGTATGAATCTGCTTTTGGTTAAACTCTGTGGTGCTGCTCTCTTGGTATCTCCTATTTGCCCTCTTAAGCGTAGCTATTGCAATGTCATTGAAGTGTTCCAAATATTTTATTCATTTTATAGCTGAAAGGAACTGGTTTGTTTTCACTGTTTGTTGGCTGACTTTTTAATTTTGGTGGCAAAATGAGGATGGAAAGAAAAGCTATTTCTGCAGAAGAGTATCTAAGTGATGTTTAAACTGAGAGGAAATAGAGGAGTTGTGTTGGTACTTCATATCACTGAAGTTAACTTCATTGTAAAATACCAACTGTCTGCACAAGTTGTCCTGGAGAAATATTTACTCAAGTCGAAAAACTGATTTTCACCCCTTGTCATTCTCATAGTAAAACACAACCATATGTCTGCCTACACCACCTGGAGATAATTCTGAGAACTAACTTGACAGCATTTATAATTGCAGACTGAGTTTTAGGAGTGCTCATAATTAAGCTACCGGTTGAGTTTAGCTACTGAACTCAATGCTGACAAAATCATGTGTCTCATATTGCTTACTAAATCTGCTGGATGCTGTTCTCCTTAGCATTTTCTGTGAAGGAATTAATCCAGGAAGGCAACTGAAAAAATTGACAAGTCTTTGGTTTTGATTTTGATACGGTGTCAGACAATTGTGCATTTTGGAGTTTCTAAGAAGGTGACATACTCTTTTCCTCTTGCTTGTAGTTAATAGCAAAGAGCATTCAGTGCCACAATACCCAAAGGGAAGTGTTTGAGTGACTGCACAGGGAATGTGGATTGTTATCATTCCAGTCACAGGGCACTGCATGAAATCACAGCCTCTGTGCTCTTCAGTACTGCCACTCCAACATAGAAGCTGCTGTTCCTCCTACACTGCTTTTATGGTACATGTTATAACATTTTATTTGATAGTTGTGGTTCCCATGGTATGTGAGGTTTTGGATTTTTTAAAGTACTAAGCTCTAAATCTTTTGTTCAGGCAGTGGAAGAAGTCGGGTGAATTGAAAAAAAATATGTTCTATTAGAAACTTTTTCACAGAAAAGTGATAGAAGTCTGTGGGCTTGGTTGAAATCTGTGTTAATATGTTGGGTCCTTAGATGCTTAGAAAAGACACTGTGTTAAAAGAGGAGGAATTGGCCCTGAACTAAAGGAAGATGCTTTTAATTTTTATGGGACAGACTTGAAGGAAATAATAGGACATCAGGTAAGAGAGGCATTGCATAATTTTATAATGGGAAAAGGCTTTTACACAGGAAAAAATATCAAGTCACATTATTTTGCAGACTATGGAGTCCCAGTTGTATAGTTAAGGACATGCTGCAGCATTAATGTTTACGCATAATGCTTTGCAAGTAATTTAGACTGAACTGCCACTGACTTACTTAACATTTATAGGTCAGCCACCTGCAGAAAGGGCATGTAGGTAGATTATTGTTGACTTTATGGTTATGGAAGGTACCTAATCAGTGAGCATGCTGGGAAATAACTTGTTATGCCTGGATAACTCGAATACCAGGCCCTACAATTTCTTATGGGCACGAGGTAGCACAGTAATTTCTCATGACCAAGGCCCCTGCTGAGGGGGGAGGTGGCATGTGGTGGGGATAACAGGTTTAAAAAGGGGCAGGAGGGGTTGACTGCAAGATCTCAGAAGTAGAGTACAAGTGCAAAAACCAAATAACTTAATCTTCCTTTGCCAAACATACCATAGCATTTGCAGTGAAGTTGTTGACTCAAAAAGCAAATGTACTAATTGTGTATTGGGAAAACAGAGCATTCACCTTCTGGCTGGTGTGTGCATTGCAATTGTTCACTAGAGCCTTATGAGATATCTGTTCTTGCCTCTAATGACACAAATACTCTTTTTCCTTGATCGTGAAGCACAGAATCGCTCTGGCTTTAAAAAATTTTGTAGCAAAGTATTTGAAGACTAATTGTTTTCTGCTTTGCTCCTGCTTTCCCCCCCCGCCCTGTTACTTGTCTCTGTGCAGGTACATGTACTCCCTTGTGTGCCAATTGACAACTTTTACCTTTTAAAGTTCACAGTAAGAGTCACAGACTAGAATGCATAATGAATCAATTTGCCTAATTTGGTTTGGACCCTTGGGTTGTAGTGCAGACATCACTTCTAGTATTCATGTACCTATCTTGATTCTCATGCTCCTTGTATCAGAGCTGGAGAGAATTGAGATGCTTTGTTTACTTAAGAACAGAGCCCTCAGATGAAGTTTAGAGCTTCCAAATGCATCTGTCCACGATTCCTCTCTCATAGATGTGAATATCTAAAAGCCTTCAGTTACTGTTGATCATTAATTATAGCTTTTTCCACCTTGACTGTTTTCTGCTTTTCAGATCTGCATGTTTGCTCATGTATTACCTATAGATAAATACAGCAAACACACAGAGTAAACTTGAACTTATCTTAAAGCTTTTTGCATTTATTGTGTTTGAAAGCATGAAAAATTCATCTTTCCTTCTCTTCAGCTCTGTTCACACAGAGTATTTTTTGCATACATCTGTACATATGTGTGCTAATAAATGTAGTATATTCTTTTATAGAAAAAAATGCTTTATCAGCATAAGAGTAGAGGGAAAATATTATAAAGGATTGCAGTGAATTATTTACATATCAAAGAGTGGTAAACTGTAGGAGATATACTTTTCACCGTTAGTTTCTTTCATGTTTATACTGTATTGGCCTTGAAAAAGATACTTGGATGAGTAGTGTAAAGCAGTATAATTTAATGAGATTTTTTCAAAACTCTCACATTTTCTTGCTGATGGTGTCACGTTATCAAAAACATTGTGAATATTTTAATGAACAAATTTGTTTTCTGGAATTTCAGATTCTTATTTTTTCTGTGGAGAGAAAATATGCTTAGAGTCCTAATGCTTGGCATACTCTATGCTTGAGAGTCTTCTAACAATGAAATGTAAGTGTATGACTTTACAGGTGTCAAAATGTAAAAAGCAAACTAAGGGGGTTGGTCAGACATAAAACGACTGACAAGCAAGACAGAGCACATGGACAGCTGCAGGATTGCTGATAGTGGAAGACGGCTACAACTGGTTACTGGTTACTGAACTGGTTACTGGTTACAAACTACCTGGTTACTGAACAATACCTGATTGGGTAAAGTTGTGGAAAGACCACTGAGACTCCTGTTAAGACTCCAATGTTTTGGGGTAATTTAATCAGCAAGCGCTCTCAATTACAAATATTCTCCAGCAGAATTTTTAGGTGCATTTTTGCCAAGAAGAAAGTAGGATATCTTAAGTGCTGATAAAAGTGTTCCATTTGGGAGCCAGTTCCCAAATTTGTCATTGTGTAATTTCTGTCAAAAGCTGTTTTGACTTTCTAGCAAGTTTTGCTTCCAGGTGGCTTCCTCTACTTGTTTTACTTAAAGGAGTTGTTTACATTTTAGACTTTAATAATCAAGATCTTAGACTATTAAGGAGATAACTTGAATCTTTGTACATTTTAAATATTGTTCATTAAGAAAGAAAGTAAAGCAGATTAATTAAGAACTCTCATTTTGTTTTGGCACTGGTGAGAGTGGGTAGGCTAAGTTGTGTTTCTGTACTGATTTTCAATCTACTCTGATAGGATTTGCACATTACCAGTGAACATTCTTACCACAGAATACATTGATACTTCTGTTGATGGCCTTTCCAAGTACCTCTTTGTAGGTTTACATGAGCAGGATGCAGTAGCCTTGGGAATAAGATGCTATTCGAGTAGGAATACCTGTACAGAAATTGGAACTATGAGGCCAGTCATTCCCAAAACACATATTAAATGTTTTTGCAATTTTATTTAAAATATTTGAAAATTGGTGGGGTAAGGCCACACTTGTTCAAGTTCTTGGCTAGCACTTTTTAGCCAAGACTTAATCCATGTGATTAATCTGATAAAGGCACGGTGTCTACCTGTTTTTGTTTGTTTTGTTTTTAATTTCTGGTTTTGATTTCTGTCTTAAATACAAATGAAAAGTTCTGTGCTAATATTTGGCTTTCCTTTTTGGTCAGATAGAGGGTTGATTTGTGGCTTGGCTGAGAGGTGAAACAAAAGCTAAACCTAAAATACTGACCTCTGTTCATGTTAATCTATATTTTTAACTTCTATTTCTGAGGGAGTGATTTATTTACAGTGACAGCTTGTTGCTTGTGGTAGCTGCTGCCAGCTTCTGAAGTAATCTTGATAACGTCAAATTGTGAAGGGAAGCTATATGCTTTCCCTTGAATGACTTGCTATAAATCATGTTCATAGCTGGTGTGTATAAGGATGCTTGGGTTGATACTGATAGAAATACAAATCAAATATAACATATGCTATCCCAGTTCAGAGTCAGAGATTCTGGATTATGTCTATTGGGTTCATATTTTTAAATGGAATGAATCAGGCACCCCTGCTTTTGTATCAAAGCTTTAAAGTTGGAGATGATATGGCAGCTGAAAGACCAAAAATGAAGGAAGAGAATATGCAGAAAAGAGTTAATACTGAATGACAGGCAAATTTTGAACATGCAGTGAGAAGAAACTCATATGTAATGGACAAAGCTGCCTCAAGAGCTCATCAACAGTCACACAAATTGATGGCCAGGAAGTGAGTTCAAAGTCACCAACACAACTGTGGGTTATGGCTGCCATGGAGACAAGTGTCAGTGTAGAATAAAAGTTGTGCCAGTGTTCTCATCTGGCTGTCACAGCTTTTTGTATCCACAGCTATTACTAAAATCATTTATGTTGGTTTTTGGTTTTGTAAGGTGTAAATTTGTTTGATTTATGGGCTTTCTGATGAGGGAAAACCAGAGAGAAAGACTTAAAGTGCAAATAATCCTTAGCTGTGCGGCAAGGACAACACTTATGTTATGTTAGATAAACCCATCTCAGCATTTTCTTTGCAGTAGTTGTACTTAACAGTGTGACATCTTCAGTGACAACCAAAGTGAAGGCCACCAAGTGTCATGTTCATCATGAGGAATTAATATTTGGAACCTCCTTTTCCCCACCTCTTTTAAGATCAAGCTGTTCTTGTGCCTTCAACTTACAGTATGGAAATAAGATGTTCTATTCTGGGGATCCATGTAATTAATTTTAGCAAAATAGGCTGTTTCAGAAATGTTCAGGAAAACTGTGCTTTACTGGCTGGACTGAAAAGTCTACATGTTTCAAGTGGGTCCATTGAGAAGGAGAAGCTGCCTTCACAGTTCACAGATTATGTGTTTATTAATACTGCTGACTGGGAAAAAGGTTTGGTGCTAGCCCTTAGTTGCAGCTTGCTCTGCCTAACTAAAAGATGTGGAAATTCTTGTTGTGCTTTGTGTATCTCCCATTCAACTGGCATAAATTGGACTTTGTGTGCTTTTTTAAAAAAAAAAACTATCCATGTCTGAGACCAGAGCTGAGCTCGTGCTTACCTTTTCTCTCATGCCCTATTCTGTCTTTTCCTCAAGCTCTTCTGTCCCTTTTCTACAACATGCTTGCAACTGTGTCCAGATATGTCGTAATATGGTGTTTTTTCAAGTGTGATCCTTGAAATCAGCTCATCAGAAACAGATGCAAATTGCTGCAGAATAATTTTGCAAATTTTTTTTGGGGGGGAGGGAGGTAAAATAATGAAAAAATCCTCTTTTTTTTTTTTTAAGAAAATTAATAATGCTGCATTTTTGTCAGAGGTAGAGATAATTGGTAATTAATACCACAGCATTTTATATCTTGTGATAACTAGGTAAAATAAAATTACTATCTGACTACAAGGTAAAACTTAAATGGTACTGGCACTGACAAACTGTGAAAGGAAGGGAGAACTCCCTTGTGAGAAGATGAGTTTATTATACAGATAAGATTTCCATAATAAGGGATAGTGATTATGGGGAAAGGCTGAAACTCCATTAACTGAAACAAATTACTGTGACAAAGCCAGAGGGAGCGCTTTGCCAAACTTACAACTTCTTTCATAATATTCCAGTGTCTGTTGGTGTGCAGTTACCAGCATCTGGACCTGTGAGTGAGGTGTCTGGCTCCCTTGGCGCCCCACCGCTGACCCTGCTGCAGTTCTGTACAGGAAGGGAGTCCCTTTATCTGAGTGTTTGGAGAATGGACCTTGCTAACTTATCACTGGGCATTTTGTGTCCCTATAGAAGTAACTTGTCCCTCTAATGCCTCTGTTTTTGTATTAAGTTAATCTTAATTGTCAGAGAAATGTATGAGATGGATAGGCTCTAAGGAGACATGATGAACTTTGAATTTATCTGACCATCACAATATAGTATTCTGGCAAGGATTTATATTCCTTGCTTTGGCTAAAAGAAAGACCAAAGAAGACTGATTCCATTTCTAGATGTACCACTTAGTGTGTGCAGCTCTTTCCAGAAGTGACTCACCTATTCTGCATGTATGAACGCAGACAAAATTGTGGTAGCTGTTCTCTGCTCTCTGTGTGGATACACGGGCAATACATTTACAAGGTGCTTGTGGCTCTCCAACTTTGTATTATTTGTGTAAACTATGGCAAAGGGACTTATTTAAATATAAACCTTGTCATCTTTGTACTAATTTTTGTGTGAAAAATAACACTGTAGTTAAGGATTTTATGTAAAAACTGTTAGAGTTTGCAGTTACAGCTCTGGTAAGAACAGCAGGCAAGACTATAATCTTTAATTTATGTTGTGCTTTGGACATTTTTCAGAAACTATTTACCCATTACCTCTTAGGTCAGTGGCCTAATAATGCAACAAAGCACTTTTTGAAATTGCAGATAATTTTCAGTGCTCAGATCTCTATGTAGTATTGATGGGGAGGAAAGCTGATTAGGATCTTGGGAATTGCGCTTGATGGGAACAATCTGGAAGGAGTGAAAAATTATTAAACACACACAGCGGGAGTTGTAGGATTTACCATTGTCGTGCAGTGCTATTAATTCTCATTGCATCGTACAGCAGCTTGATTGCACACTGTGAATACTGTTTATTGGAGAACGGGTACAATTTTGCTGCAGTTGTTGTAATGTAATACTAAATGCTAATTAGGCTTCTAACAATAATTAGAACCTCTTGCTAGACTTAGAAATAGGAACACTCAATTGAATTTACAGAAACAAAGAGCTTTCAGCTGTGCCAGGAACAGTATCTGTAGCAGCAGTACCAACTTTGTAAAGTTGTAGGGGTTTTTTTTGTGTATGGGTTTTTAGTTGGATTTTATTTTTCCTTTCCCTGCTTTATGTATTTCATTTACAGGATTGTAAATGTATTTTAACAGTGAGCATTATGATCTCATTATGTTCTCAATAAGGTTGTTTTCGTAATGAAAGGGTAGGAAAAAAAGTAAATATTAGAAGGACAACTGCAGATAAAGTTGACATGAAAAACTGGGAAGACAGAGTTGTAGAATGGTTAGTATTACCAAGTATAATGTACTATTTCTTTTAATCATTTTGCAATTTCAAAAGGAAATAACAAACCCCAAATCCACCAAAAGCTACTTTTGTAAAAAGTAGCTTAAATTTTTTTTCTCAGTGGAATCTTAAAGCTGTATGCAACTACTTTCTAATGTGACAATAAAGATGAGCTATAGTTCTGAATAATTTAGTTTTTTGCAATGTAAACTTTCTCTGCATTTTTTAAGGTAAATGTAGTTTTATTTTATTTTCAGTGGGTATTTTCTTGGAAACAGTCATGTGTCAGGACAGTAACAAACTCAATTGCCAGGGAAAGTGCTTGGCATACACATTTTGATCCTGTTTGCTGATAATTTTGTAGTTAATAGATATCCATATATTTGTAAAGGGTAACATACAGAAGATAAAGGCCTTTAACTTGTATCACTTCGTAAAGACAAAAATCTATTTTCTGTCTAAACCACAGCTTTATTGAGGATGTGTTGAGAAGATACTGAGCCTGGATTCTTGTTTTGTAAACCTGTTTTGTAGTAATGCATATGTAGCTTAAGATTCTTGTTCAAAACTTGCTTTTAAAGGACAGATGTAGATATGCTGAGTTTTAGTAGTTTTTCAGCCTTTCCTGAATAAGAAAATAAGCAGCCTTTGGAAAAAGACTGGCAGTGGTTTTAGCATTGAAATTCTGGAACAATCTTAAATACAAAGCTGCTGGTGTGACCCAGTGCTCAGCCATACAACAAGCAGGTTGTTATCCATTACAGGGCCCCTAGTTAGGTGGAGCATTTTTGCCACGCTTGTGGCAATTGTTGCACTTCCTTGTGTTCATTGTTTAACATTTCATCAAAATATAAACCCCAAAATAGTCACAACCTGCTCTCACTGTTTTACTGATTTCTCTGAGACTTTGACCCTTATGAAGTTATCTAGTGCCACTGACAGTGGTAAGCGTCTCTCCTCTGGGGTAACTTTGTGGCACACCTTGTCAAAGTTTGGGGGTTTTTAACAAGGTTTAACTAATAAAACGAAACTTCCCAGAACTTTTTAAGGAAAATAGAACACTCAAAAGCAGACCTGTGGTTCACTGTTTTCCGTCACATGCCTTTGGTATTTGCATGCTCCTTTTGAATTTATCAAACATTTTCATGCTGCAATTTTCCCTTAATCCCAAGCCATGTGTGAGCATTTCACAGTGGAAGTTTAGTGATGTCCTTTTTTTCCTCTTAAAATAAAAATTCCAAGCTGAGACATATTGATCATTCATTGTGTTAAATAATTAGTGGTTTGTAGTTCATCACAAATTATTATAATGAATTATTTGAGTTATGGATATTTACCTGTACAGTTCTGGCCTCTGTTCCCGTTACAAATTCTATTCTTCAACTTGTGACAATGTCTGTTTATAGAAATTTGAACCTTAGCTAATGAATTTTTCTTAAATGTGCCTTCTTTATGACATCTTACTATCTTTGGAGTGGCCTGTGCTTTTCTTTAAGGCTTTAGCAGTCATCTGGAAAAGATTTAACTTGAGCAAGACAGATTATTCTGTTTAATTTTCCATTAGCATTTTTCCTTGCACAAGTCAATGTCACCTGCAAAGAGGAGGTTTGCTGAGCTATGGCACCCTGCTGATGAGCCAGTTTTGCTCCCTCAGCCACTGACCATTACCTTCCCATTAGGCTGTAGGTGTGCTCGTGCTCCAGAGGCAATCGGGGTCAGTCCAGTACGGCTGGCACGTTGTGTGTTTGCCTTGTAGCGTGTCACATGTACAGTCTGTGACAAACTGCTGCTGTATGACCTGGTAGTCTTGGGTCAGAGTGAGAGAAATTGGTGTTGTACAAAGATGTATGTTAATACATATATTATTTATATAGGCATTAGTGAATGCTATTGTTGTCTCAGCACAAATCAAGGTCCAGGCCATGGCCTTGGGGCTTTCAGGGGCTCACTTTATCTTGTGTTGTGATTTTTTTTTTCTTTTTTCTTTTTCTCCTACTTATGAATAATTAAAAACTTAAATTACTTGCCATGTTCAAAATTCATATGCTGGGGAAAATAGCTACATGAAAATTAATTTTCTGTTCTGTGAGACTGATGGGAAATCAATTAATCTTGATGTATTATTTTATGCAGAACAGGGTGCAGGAACCAGCAGAGAGAATGGCTACAGCTGTTCTTGTTGGTCGGGCCATATATTATTGTTGGCGGGTTTGACAGCTTCTGAAGGAAATGGCTGAAGGGTATCAGGCAGGTGAATCAACTGTAAAAATTTATTGGAGGATACAAACTGTTTCCAGGGGACTGATATAAAACTCACACTTGAGAACTGAAGTATTGAATGTTTTTGTGACTGAAGCAGCTTGTTGTCAATATTTATAGCTTTTTTCTTTGTTATATGTCCTATTTGTTTGATTAACTAGTCAGATGTTAGTGTCTGTTCGTAATTTATTTGTTGTGCCTTCTGTAGCATTTTTGATACATAAAGATTTACCACTAGGTAAATAAAGCAGCTCATGCAATGCAATATGCTAAATAAAATGACAGAGCTGTTTGCAGCGTGTTACAAGTTTTATAACTCGCTGGGTAGATCAGTAACTTTTGTTTACCTGTGTCATTGTTAAGCTGAAACATGTCACAGTTTATTAAGTGCTGTGGGGTAAACAGGTCTCCTTTTAAATAACTGGAGATTATAATCAATATGCACTTTAATGATAAATCATTTCAGTCTATAAAGCTCTGTGTAAACTTGTACATAATGCAAACATTTCCAACATAAAATGAAGTACTTTCATCCTCTTTAGAATGAGTTTTGTATTTACCTTCCTTTCCAGTGATTGTGCACTAGGACACTTTATAAATAATAGAAGGGAGAGACACTAAGGAAGCCACAATAACAAACTGTGTGTTACATGTTGATCCCAGTTTGGATGTGTGGCTCCGAGGTCCTAAAGCAAAGCTGAGTCTGACAATGGCCTGTTATTGTAATTAACAGGTAGAGAAAGAGGCTGAGGCTCCCTGGCATCACTTGGTGGGTTGGGAGCGCTGTGCTCTGAATTCCCTTTAAAGATCAAAGCTATTACTGGGTCAGGGAGTGTGGCTGTAGCACTGTTGAATCTATGGAGTGGGATCTCTGTACAGCTTGTAGCCATGGGAAAGAGAGATTAGTTCCCACCTATCCTTATCAAAGCTTCCTCTCTGGTCCTCTGAAACAGAAGTGTATCGCAACATGCTATTAAAATGGCACTTAGTGGAGTGTGGAGACTTATAATATAGTGAAAACCAAGGATTCCTGCTGGAGAGAGGAATAAGAGATGACAATATTGCTAAAACCTGTAAAAAAAAATCATTAAGAGCGGGTCTCCTGCAGGTTATTTCCTGGATTTCCTTCAAAAATGCTATGGCAAGAAATCTGGAGTTTTTGTGATGAGGGAATAAACATTTTGATTTTTGTAGGGTTAATTGATAATAAATTAATTAATTTTGTAGGGATAATGTTAGTAATGCTGAGGTTATCTGTGATGTCTCCTCTCATCTGTTTTAAAATTACTGATGTTTTTTGATCTTCAAAAGAGATTCTGTATCTTTGCCTTTTAACCATGCTCTTCTAGATTTATACTATTACTCAAAGATCCTTTCTTTCTTTTTTCACATGAGCTACACAGATTTAAGAATGTGTTATGCTCATTAAAGGATTAGGTAGTTGTACACCTTACAGCGCTCAACCTGCACCAAAATTCCATCCTTAGAATTCCTACATCCTGGGGTCCCATGGAGTTCTGCTCTCCAGGTTCCCACTGGGTTGTCCAACACCATGGTGAAGAGCTTTGATTTAGAGCCCTATGGCAAATTTAAAGCTTTGCTTTATGCTAAAGGTATGAAGGTGGTAGAAAAATTCAAAACTCAAAATAGAGTTTTCAAGATACAATAGTTCATGATTATAGAATATAATATACCATATATCCATGGCAATAAGGAATTTTGCTAGTACATTATAAACATGGTGTGAAAATTGTAAATAGGTTGGGGGGAAGAAGAAATGCGAAGTAAAAGCTGGGAGGGTCTGACCCTGTTCTGAAAATATGCTGAACTCTTAATACCTAATCAGAAGTTTTATTTCCCTGTGTTAAAGTAATGGGCAAGCTAAATTAGATCCAAATTTTGGGGGAAGAAAAAGAAACTTTCAAAAGTTTCTAAATATTCCAAAAATTAATATTCTATGAGTTTGGAATAAACTTAACAGTTTAACTAAGGTGAACTTTACATGTCCTTCCTGAATTACAAAGCTATAAAGAAAACTGAAGTTTAAAGTAATTGTTAATGAAAGCTGGCCAGCATGACCTCCTGAAAATATGAGCATTTGTTGGTCCAATTTTCACAGATGTTTAACATTTGGTGATGTTACTTGGGGCTGCTTGAACCACATTAAAGTCCAGCCACTAGAGTGTTGAAACAGTTGGGCGCTATAATAAAATATACATAAAAAGAAATTGTGAGACATTAGGTGTTGTTTGGTGATGACATTTAGGAAATTACAATTTTTCCATACATCGTATTCACGTCTACATAAGTTGTTTAGGTATTTAAAATAAAAGTGGTATATATATCATTTGTAATTGCTACTATAGTTCTGGCAGGTGCACATAATCTAACAATATGTCAAATATGACAAATTATTGTTGAGTTACAATATAGCCTTAATAAGAGCACATCTGTTCCCACTATACAGTATAGTGGATGCCTGATTTAAAGAGTTTACTTACTGATATTGTATTGTTGTTTAAATATTTAACAGGATCTTCGACACGAATCATAAAAAATACACAGTAGTGTATAAAAATGAAGAATCTTACTTGCAGTAGTGTTTTTGCTGCTGTTAAATCTATTCATCCCATCAGGAAAGGTTCCTACATTCCTTAAACTGTCATCTGCAGATGCATGTATCATGGGGGTGTCTGTGCAGAGAAAGAGTTAGGAACAAAACCCAACATCACACAAACACCCACACTCTTGGTGTAAAACATGGGAACTCTTAAATAGCATATACGAGTCCTGAAGTAGTGCATAGGCTGAAAACTGGAAATTACTATGCCTGCTTTAACCTCAAGGCAAATACATGCTTGACTTTTGCTTTCCCTACTAACCTGTCTTTATCTCAGCCCATGAGTTTTCTGGCTTTTCCCTTCTGGTTCTCTCCCCAGTTCTGCAGGTGGGGAAGTGAGTGAGTGGCTGTGTGGGGCTTGGCTGCTGGCTGGGGTTAAACCACAACACAAATTTACTTTTCTCTCCTCTCTGATTGCTCCCTTGCACACTTGGTCTGGTGCCCTGCTTCCCATTTTACTTACAAACTCCAGCCATACAGAAGTAATGCTGCTCTTAAAGACATTCATCTTTAGAAGCCGTTTTAAAAGACACACGGGAGAGGACAGCAAAAAGAGACGTGGCCCATGATAAGGAACCTAGAGAACCCCTTGATAAAACAGAGTTGTTTCAAAATGCCAGACTGAGTTTATCTAGGTGTGTAGGCTGTAGAGAATAATGATGTTTCTTCAGCTGCTTCTAAAAGTGTTTGGGTTTTGTCTTAATTTGGTTTTTGCTGGCGTTTTGAGATGAGACAAATCAGTGCTCTGTGTTAGTGCTGTGAACCTTGTGCTGCCTGTTCCCTGCCTTTCTTGTCCCATTGAGTGTGCCCTAAATGTTTCTTTAAAGGGAACTGCAGGCATGCCTCTCTTTTGTGAGGGAAAAACATCCTCACTGGGTGCTTGCTCCTTTCAGCTTTGGAATTCAACTCAGATCTAGTGCATGTGACAAATAAGTTTGTGCTCTCAGCTCAGTTGCTGCACTTATTTCATAGAATCATAGAATGTGCAGGGTTGGGGGGGACACATCAGGATCATGGAATCCAACTCCTGGCCCTGCACAGGACACTCCAAGAATCACCCTGTGCCTGTGAGCATTGAATGTGTCTAACATAAATACGTGTTCATGAAACAAGATGGAATTTAGGCTTATAAGGAGATCGTTTCTTTTGCACTTCAATGCAAGTAAAAAATGGTTGGTTTATATATTTTCCATGAAATTTCTAAAGGGTTTTTTTTTTTTTGTTTTCTATATTATTTTTTTTTTTTTTTCTTAGCTTAAAGTTACTGTTGTTAGCTTTTAGTGAGTTGTTAAACAATGTTGATGGTAAAATCATTTGGGGCATTCATAGCTGCCAGAATCAACTGGCTCTTTTAGTTATGTAATTGTCAAAACTTGAAGGGCCTAAATGACAAAAGAGATATTTCCAATAATTATTTTAATTATTCTGTAAATGACTAAGGAAAAGATGGTTATGCTTGTTAGTGCAATTGGTTTCCAGCTTTTCTCATTTCTTGAGAAATAGTAGTATGTTTGAAATTCACTTCTGAAATGTGGTTATTCATTTTTTGAAGAATGTTATCTTTTTCCTGTTGCTCTTCATTTTTTCATTGAAGATAAAATACTGCATGCCTCTCCCAGGGGCACAGTAGCTCATAACTGTATGCCCTTCATGCTTTATTATGCAATTTAGTTTTTCATGTTTTTTATTTATTAGCAATGAAATGACTTCAGAAAAAAAATCAATTAAGAGGCTAGAATCACTATTAAGATGAAAATTTTAGTTCAAGTAAGTCTTCTGGTTTTGTAAGATGGTTTTAGTTGTAGTATTGGCTCAATTTTGAATACTTAAAGGAAACTCCTCTGTTTTTACTAAAGCTCAACAACCTTCAGAATTCCTAGAAAATACACATTTCTTTTTTGATAACAATTTTTGGAATCACCTGAGGAAATTTTTTCATGTGAGAGATCAAATAGTATATTCTCTGTTTAGTAGAATTTTTCACCAGAGAATACACCCATTTGCTTATTCTTTCCAAGTTAATAATATTTAAGATTGAATACATGAATTTAGAGCAATGGTTCAGTGACTTGATTAAATATCTGCTTTGGATGTTTATACTTTTATCAGACCAGCTTCACTCTCATAGGCTTCTTTTAAGCTTTGCTTTGTGGCTAGGAAGAATCTGATCTTGCTCATTCTGAAAATTAGAGCATTGCAATATTCCTAAACATAAAAGGCATGAATTTTATCAGAAAAAGTATAGTAAAATTTGCTGATAACCTTGTGTGGAAAATAAATAACAGGGGTAGGCTCAAACTCATGTCAAGTAAAATTAACTAAAAATAAATCATAGTTGATTTGTGATTATTTTTCTTACTTTAACTGCAAGTTAAGAGGGGCATTTGAAGCTTCTCTTACTAGTCACTTATTTGAAAGTTGAAAAAACATTTTTATAAAACTACTTCGCATTTTGTCATACCTTGTTTTTCAAATAAAAAACCCTCTAATCTCAGTGTTTATTAATGTAAGATACATTTCATAATTTGAAGAACACTCTATATTCTACTAGGTTTGCAGAGTTATTGGACACTGTAATCACTAGTATCTAATTTTATTTCACAAAAGTTAAAACACAAAACACAAATAGGGTTTTAAATACCTTAAATGAAGATTTTTTTTATTTTTTGGGTTTCAGTAAGACTAATACTCTAAAAATATTAATAAATATATCTGGTGTTGTTTAAGATGTTGCAAGTGTAGTTTTAGTCACAGTGCCTTGAGATATGGTGTTTGTTTGATGCTTTATTTTTGTAAGGATTTTTCTAATAGTGGTAAAACCTTTGTGTTATTGATATGGAAAAATAATATAGCAAAGCAGTTTGTGGTATCCTCCTTCTTGGTTCCATGGCACCTCACTGCATCACCTGCATGAAGATTGAATTACTTGAGGAAGCAGCCAGCATGGATAATGGATACTGGAAACCTGAATTGGGATCCCTTATATATTTAGGAGATTATTTAAGTTACAGTATCCAAGGATGATGTAGTATTGGAATAGTAGTACATTTATCTGAAAGGCCACATTAATTATAATACCCACAGGTATCAATCCAAAGCATCAAACAAGTTGCTATGACTTCATGCTTTAAAAAGGACATTTTTTCTATTTTTCCTGTAAAAGTTGGGTATGAAAAAAATTACTTGCTAGTTTTTTCAGCTCCAGACATGTAATGGAGCTTGTCTATGTGCAGATAGTAAGCCTAAGTGCTTTTTCATCTAAAACATTGAATGTGTTCTCTTTTAGCCTAACTGCATAGAACAGCTATTTTATATTTTTTATGGGCTTTTTTGGTTTTGCTTGTCACAGCTACTGGTATTAGTTCACTAGTAA
Source organism: Melospiza georgiana (assembly GCF_028018845.1). Taxonomy (NCBI): domain Eukaryota; kingdom Metazoa; phylum Chordata; class Aves; order Passeriformes; family Passerellidae; genus Melospiza; species Melospiza georgiana. The sequence goes on along the minus strand of NC_080437.1, from coordinate 15,578,250 downwards.
ATAATGACTTCTCTTTATTAAGACAGACAGATGACTTATTACACATCATGAGCGATCAGAAATCTTTTTAGAGTCATACTTTTAATGCAAGCATTCCCTTTCTTGCTTTTTCTTTTCTGTTTGCTTTGTGTGTCCAATGAGATATACAGCCAAGTCTTATAGGTTAACTCATTCATCAGCTGTGATCTGACACTGACAGCTTAGTTCTCTTTTTTCTCCTTTCTCTGTAGAATTCTTGACCAACTTAAATGCAAGCCCACCTGCATCTGTGATGAATATTGGTTGCATGCAAAGATGCATCATTTAAGTCATTGCTCCTTGTGTTGCAAGTGGTGCTGGTTGTTCCTGCATGGCTCTGAGTAAAGAAACAATTGAATGCCTTGGTCCTTGGTGAGATCTCAGCACAGTGATTAGCCTCCTCCTATTTCAAAGTCAGCAGACCAGCACTGTCCATACTGGGTTTGCATTCAGGTGGAGACTCAGGTACTCAGCTCTGAGCTGTTCCACAGGCAGAATGTTGTTCCTAAACAAATGTGATTGGCAAAAAATCCCTCCAAACCAAACCAGCAGGAAAAACCACCATGTACATCAAAAAGAGAAGTACTGGCATTTCCTGAAAACATTGTTGCTGCTTTTAGCTCTTTAATGTCAGTATTAAAACAAAGAAAATGTGTTACCATCTATGTTCAGATACGTCCCTGGTTCAGAGCATTAGAAATTGAATGGATAACGATCCATTATACCAACTGGTTATACAGCCCAGTAAATTACATGATCAATAATGCACATACTGCTTATCTATAATATCTTTTAACAGCTTCTAATATTTTATTAATGCTTTATCTAATATATGCAGTATTTTATCTTTTTACACTAAGAAAACAAATGGTACTGACAATTTTGCATCTTGCCTTGTAGTCCTGTGTTTCAAGAGTTGCCATAATTGGAGGTGTTGCTTTACACTAGTTGAAATATGACTCTTAAAGCTTTTAGGGGGGTTTTTGGTTTTTGTCTCTTTGTGAAATGGACACTATGAAAATATGTCTCTGGCTAATCATCTAAACCGTTGTTGATATTTAAACTGTGTTTGCATATTTCTAATCTCTGCCCTAGTACTTGTGTTCTCCCTGGACAAAAGAATGCAACCTCCTGGCATGCACATTGGTTTTGAATGCAGGTAGATCTGATATGGGATGCAGGGGAAAGCATGTGCTTTACAAGACTGCTCAGACAGGGCTGATGAAGGTGATAGGGAAAACAATATGATCAAAGAATTCTCCAGACAGGCTCTTGTGTTGTGTGTTATGGCCTGCTATGGCAGCCTGCTGCTCTGCATTAAGATTTTTATAATGATAATAAATTTTAGGTTGTTGAGGTTAAATATTAGCTTGAAAACTATTAAAAATTGCAATATATTGTTTATCTAGTAGATGAAGTTGGAAAACAATAGGTTAGGAAAGCCTGCAAAGCTTGCTTTTTTTTTCCTGTAGTTTTATCAGCTGGCCTGATAAAAGGTATAAAATACACTTTGCATTTATTTGTATGTAATTTCCTTTGATAAACCAGTGTCCTCTGGTGGCAAATTTACCTATTGAAAGTGTGGGGGAAAGCTGTATGAATTAGTATACAGGCCTAGAATGCGTGTCTGAATTACTGTACCCTCTCTTCAAAGTTCTGGGAAGGAAGTGAGTAATGCAGCTTAATACTCACTGGGTTAATGGCACTTTTTAGCTTTTCCTCATAGATGCTGCTCCTTTTCTTCATGGATTGCAGTGCTCTGATTACCAATCCTTGTGTTGCTATGTAAGGTGTGAGACTCTATCCCTTTGCAGTTTGTTGTGGTTGCATCAGAAGGAGTCTTAGTGCCTTTCCTGAGAGAGGAAAACAAAACTGTTTTGTAAGAAATGCATTTAAAGCAATATCCTGCTTAGGTGTATACCTTCCATCTTTGGTAGCTGCTTAGTGTAACAGTGCATTTTTTTTAGTTTTTGTTCTCCTTGAGTCTGATCCTCTTTTCTTGCATTTTTGTGCCTTAGGCAGTGACTCTTGAATAGGTAGAGGTACAGACTTTGGTATTCTTGCTATTCTATCATTCTATGAAATGACACATTCCTGTGAGGATGAAATTTTACTACTGCTGTCCCATTCTTACAGAAGGGGAGACACATGGCAGTCTGGAGCCGTCAGTGCTGCTCTCTGCCTGTGTACACTCCAGCCCCCTTGTGACTGTGCAGCTACAGCATCTGGAAATCCCCCGGCACCATGGCTCATAGCTGCTCACTTGCATCTTTCCCAAAGACCTGTTCTTGCAACCCCAGTGTCATGGCAGAGGATTTATCCAGGTTGTGTCCTATATATTACATAGGAAATGAGCAGAAATGGATTAAAATAACAGAGGTTGATGGACATAAAGATGTCTATCCCTGTGAGGACTGAAAAGCAGGTTCTGCACTGAGTTACTAAGGGGTAGGATGTTAAGTTGGATCCCATAGTTACATATTTGATTGCAGATGGTGACTTCTGCAGTTGCTAATATTTAGTTTTATGCCTCTGTATTACTGCCTCTCTAACAGCTACTGGCTCTTTTAATTCATGCTTTTTGAAGAAATATATGATATAAAATTTGTGTGCCATCATATATTGTTAACTTCAGCTGGTGTTGTGGCTGGAATGTTAGTGTGGTGGTTTTGAGTATGACTACTTTTGAACTTCTGATATATTTATATTTTATTTTTAAATGAACTTAAGCTTATTAAATTAATTCCAAAGCCAAATGCCATCAAGTCTCATCACCAGTCAGTTAGATTCCTAATTAACTTATACTCCACAGACCCATTTCTTTGCTTATATTTCTTTCAAGTTTCTCTAATGTGCTGTGAGTTACACTGGAAGGAACAATAAGATTTAAAGGAAGAATTAATTTAGAAAGTTGAGAATAGAACAGATAAGGGGAAAATGAGAAAAAGCAGCTTAGTATTTTGTCTTGTAAATGGCCTTGCTCTGGTAGACCCAAGAACCCATTTATTCAAAGAAAGGAGGAGTGTTAATGAAATAGATCATGAGCATAGCTATTACGGTAATGAATTTTAACACTCACTTTGTTATATGATATTTTATTTATGAGCTTCCTGATTATTCAGATAAAGACAAGAAGTTTATAGCACTAGATTATGTCTTGTTTTCATAAACATATTCAGTAGTTTAATAAACATAATTTATTTTTTCTCCTTAAAAATCAGCAAAATTTATGAGAGATTATCTTAGGGTTAATGAAGTCTAACATTAAGGAAATATTACCCTATAATATTGGAGCCTTCAGTGCTAGAGTTGTAATTGCTTAATGCTTTTTTCTACAGGCTATTTTTATATAGTACATGCTTTGTGCCATTAATCCTATTTTAACATGTTACTCTTAAGCCAATTCATTGGAAAATATATATCAATGTTTATATTTTTCACTCACTGCCTTCATTACAGGATATAATGCAATTTTGATAAAAGACTTTTATAAGAAATGCAGCATGTATCTTTTCAAGTGCATTGTTACATTCTGAGGTTACTGTCCTGTCTTAAAAAACACTGGAATATTTAGGAACTCCTGTAGTAAAACTTCTTTGAGATCCTGTCAGTAACCACTTAAAAATTTACACTTACAATGTAACCTACAATAGAAAAAAATTCCCAATCATAAATAAAGTCTCAGAGATGTCAGTGTGTGAATCCTGCTAATTAGCAGTGCAGTATTTATCTTAATGACATCTTCAAAATGTAAGATGGAAGGCATATGCAGAAAAGAGAGCACCCAACAGATGCATTTCTTAAAAGAATCCCCCTATGGAAAAAGTGCAACGCATTTTTTTTTTATTTCACGTAATAAAAATACTTTTTGTGAACAGCTCAACCATTGAAAAGAGTTAATTTAAGATATTAATGATTTTTCTATCTAAAAAGTATATTTTAATTTGTAAGAACAAAACAGCATATGCAACAGCCTGACTAATCCTACAGTATGGATTAGCATGGCAGAACTGTTTGTGGAGTTGTATCAGTAATGCATTACATGAATTGCAGTTATTACATATGACTCAGAGCAATAATTTAGGGTGATTTGAGCAGATAGTTCATCTTTTGTTTTTTAAATAGATACATTTTTCAGGCTACAGTATGATGAAAAGTATATTTTACAATTTGAATCAGCTATGAAGGTAAATATTAAGTTAGTATATTTCGATAAATTACGTCAGTGTCCACTGAATGACAATTTAATTTGCTCTGACTGGTAACCTTGTTCTTTCATGCCTTGTGTGGCATGTTAGGGAGAAGGTACACAAAGGAATAGTGTAAAGTTGGGAAGGAACTGGCAGGCAGGTTTGCATTTTTTCAGGTTAATTCACTTGATGAAAAGCTGCTGTATGTGATGTGTCATATATCAAAGGCAGGGCATCAGTAATCTTTGCTCAAGGGCACGGGTAACAGACAGAAAGACATGTGAATGAGATGGAAAAAAGCAACTCATCCTTTTCTGCTAACACCACGAAGGAGATAAAGGAAGATTTATGAGTCATCTTGGACCACATACCAGCCAGAAGCATACAGTATTTTTCACATGTTCCAAAAATTGGTGGTAGAAGGTAATCAGACTGTCACGATGTCCATCAGGTACTTTAAGAAGAAATTGGATCCTTTGGGCTTTTGATTGCATAGTCAGCTTTTTCTTTATGCTGTAGTAGTTGTATTTTTTCTTTTTCTGAGACAAGAAATTTTAAGTAAAATAATGCTGTCTGTGTGTTTAAATGTTTTTTAGTTGTTGGCATTACTAATGTCAACCAAAATAGGGACAAGCCAATGATCTGCTATGGGCTGATGCTTTGTTTTAGCTTCAGACTTTGAGGTGACCTATTTCATTGAACCATACATTATGGAGATTTTCCACTGTAAAAAATATATCCAAAAGTAGCTATGGCTAGTACGCAAAAAACATTTTTATGCTGAGAAGGTAGGAAAGTCATCTAATGCTTTCACGTAAGGCTAAATATTGATGTGAGGTGTTTTTTTAATAATTAATATATTCTAAAAAAGAAAATGAGAAAATCAGCATGGATGGAAATCTTTGTTTTATTTTTATTATTTCACAACAAAGCATGCCAGTGTGATATTTAATACTTGGACATCAAAACAATTTGTTATTAGGACTTGATAGCTAAAAATATAATCTTGCTAAAACTGATTGCAAACTCCTTTCTGAGTACTGATCCTGTACATTACACAGATCTGAGTCAAGCAGCTGGACTGTTTTTGCAGAGGAGTAAAAGGGGAGTGGGATTGAACTGACAAGCCAAGTTTGCAAGTGCAGATTTTAAAATGCAGATATTCATTTGCATTCAGCTTTCAATTAAGTAGCATATTTGGAATATTTCACTTTTTCCTAATGACTTTTCTATGCTCCTGTGTTGGTTTTTTCCCCCTGTTTCTGATGAATTTGTCATTTCTGAGTAACGGTTAGTGTTCTTATCATTATTCATGTAGTTCACATTTCAATTTGAAGTAACTTGCATTGTTTCAGCTGTTTATCCACTTCCCACGGTTTGGTGGGTGCTGTGGGCCCCTGCAGAAGCTGTTTGCTCTGGTGGAGCTCCCCCCCACCTTTCCCACTGCCCTGGGTGCTCCTTGGGGTGCCCATAGCCTTTCCTGCCTGCCTGCCCTGCGCCCAGTGGGTGGGAGCTGAGCTGAGTTTGAAGCCTTAGCATGGACAGCCTTTTGCAGCCCTTTCTCTGGTCTAGCAACTGACCTCTGGGACCACTGCCAACCCTTTCTGCTCTCCTGCAGTTTGAACACAGCCTTCCCAGAACTGCAGCTGTTCTTGATGCTCTGGGTCAATAGTTAACTCCTCAGAGGTAGATGTTAATAGAAACAAGCAGAAAAACTTTGCACAGTTCTGTAGAACATGAGTGCTCCCTAATTAGTGATGTTGAAGATGTGTTTCCTAGACAAAATTGTATAGTTAACACACATTTATGTGCTTCAATCTTATAAATGCTAATTTAGGCTTAGAACGGTGACTTCTAGAAAACTGGAATTCTGTTAATGGTTTCCCTTCAATTTCTTGCGTCAGTTTTTTGTCCTGGTCTGGTCCCACAGTGATGATAGACATGGTAGTCAGTTCTGACAAAGAGCTCCTCTGTATTTTGAGTTTTCTTTCCCTCTTTTTCAAAATGAAGAAAAACTCTTTAAGTTTGTTCTTTCTTAAATCGTGTCACTTCATTTGGGTGATGAAGTGAGGGACTATTTCCTCTTTATGGCATTGTGGGAAGGAGGTGGGTCTAGTGTCTATCCAGCTTCATCCATCTCTCTTGTTATCCCTTTTGTTTTGTCACTGTACAACTTGAGAATAAGTAAACACATGTATTTCCAGCTTCTTTTAAAGGAAACACTTTACTGCCTTTTTTGTATTTCTTCTCTCGTTGTTGTGTTCCTGGAAGCCCAGACCAGGTGTATGGTTTTTCTTAAATGTGCAATGAAAGAAATAGGGAAATAATTATTTAATCAGTTTAAGTTGAGTTTTGTTTAGCAAATGAAGGTTGATGAAAGAATGTGTTGCAATTCAGTGATTTTTGATTACTCATCATAACTCACAAGTGGCTAAAACAAAGAATCCTTTTTAGGTTGATGAACTTAAGGAGGGAGATTTTTCTTTGACTGGGCTCACCTTATTTATGGGTTTACATTTGTGCAGTGTAGCATACCAGCGATTGTGTGCATACTGGGGCAGCTGATTGGTGGTCAGATAATCTCTCTTGTGATGTTGAAGAGATGCAGAAGGGCTGCAGTGTAGATGTCATTTTTATATCAGGGAATTAGGGGGATGGGTGAATGTGGAGAGAAGAAGCTAGTTCTGGTCCTGAATTGTTTCAGTGTGGGTCCATGTATCAGGTATTTTCCAAATTATCCAGAGCTATAAAACTGAGGAATATGCACACTCTTGTGAAGGTTGCATATTTAATCAGTAGGAGAGGTCTGAAATGGCATTTGTGTCTGCATGCCCAATCACTTATTGTTTGATGAATGTTCTCTGATTTTCTGAGTGGGAATGGAGCTCAGAGTTGCTCTACGCTGGGCTCTAAATTCATCTGCTAGACAACCTTGTGTGGTACAGCGGTATCTTGTCGGATAGTACAAACGAAACAAGATTGGGCTTGATTAGCCCTGGGAAGGGAAACCCTTAGGGAAAGCCAGTGTTTTCTGAAGGAAGTTGCCCTAGTGATTAGGTGGCTGAGCTCTTCTCTTAGAAGTCTGTTTTGGTGGGCATTGCAGGACGGCTTTGTTTTCATGTGCTGTCTTTTAAGCTGTATTCTGAGTAATCACTTTTAGTGTATGTCACTCTTCAAAAAAACTATCAAAAACCCATGGGTGTTTTGATTAAATACCCTGAGCAAATACATAAATCATACCTACTTAAGCACTTTCCATATAGTCAGTTTTAATTTCCTGAGTCTCCCATTTCATCCCCCATGTGTCCTACTCAACTATTGCATACACTCTACTACCTGTAGTGCTCTTGCATCTTCTAGTAGTAGATGAAATTTTTTCATTCCTTTTGAAATAAGTAGTGTCTTTTGAGATAGAGTGGAAGAAGTAAACATAATGAAGACGCGGTTTTATAATTGAGTAGGCTTATCTTACTATCTTATCTTACTGATGAGAACTTTTAGAATACTGCCAGATTAGTGCTTCTTCACTAATGAAGATGTACCGTTTTCTGGCCTTAGATTTTCTTCTTCTTAGAAATTGAAAAAAAGAGTTTTGAGGGAAAAACCCCATAACATAGCCTGCATTTTTAAATATGTTTCCAAAGGTAGTGAGGAATTCCTGTAACATAAAGCATCTCATTAAAAATGGTTTCCACAAATATGCTGTAAGGTTTGCTGATACTATTGGCTTTCAGATCTATCAGCAACAACATAAAATGCAGCAAGCATCACTAGAACAATATTAACCTGGGTTTCTCACTGGAAATAGATTTGGTGGTTTCATTCCATTTCATAGGCAGCAAATTTGAGAAAAAGGAACTGAATATGGTTGATGCAATTGAATTTTTAAACACCCTTGTAAGTCACAGAATTATAAAGAAATGAGAAAATCCCTTAATTGCAACAAGTTCCCCAATGCATAAAAGGACTATCTGGCAGAGAAAATTGGCAGTGTGCTGGTGATCAGATGTAACAGCTGGAACACTTCTATTCAAAGTGCTTTAGGAGTAATAAACCTAATAATTTACCCACAAACTGCTGTGATAGCTATAATTCTGCTTTGTTAAAAATCTCTCTTCTCTATACTTATGTATGTTATATGTATTTCTATTTTGGCCTAACATTACGAATGTGAAAGAGGTTAATGCTATTTTTGATATATATTGCAAACTTTTTGTGTCAAAATATTTTTTCCAAAGTTTAGGATAATTAGGGTATTTTTATGATAATAAGAATTCCTTTATGAATTGCTGTTTGTTGCTTCTTCATTTCCATGTTAATTTTCTGTCTTTGAATCACTTACTATGTTGCTTGGTATGGTACATCTTGGAAAAGGTAAGTGTGATGACACTTCACTGATTATGTAAATGCAATGACTGTAGATTTGATTTTCTTCTCTTGATCTTTTTTTGGAGGTGACATCTACAAAGGATTGCTTACATTTTTCCATGTGTATTCAATATGTAAACCAAATCTTCTGGTAAAGAGCAGGACTCATTACTGAGTTATATAGAAATTGATTTCTTTTTCTCTGGATCTCTTATGAAAAAAAAAAACAACTAAGCTGCTCCTTTTTTAGACCTCTCAGGGAAATAGTTTTAAATGTAAATGGTTGATCTTGAAGTGCATTATAAGTCAGCATTGTTCAACATGGCAGTTCATTGATGGTAGTATTTAATTATGTCCATGCTGTCAACCTCTGCAATCCTTATTGCTTTGTTGTAGATCAGATACAAAGTATGAAGTTTTCAAAGCTGTAGAGATGAAAGAGTAAACATATTCAAACAGTTCATTCAAATATGCTTAAGGAAAAAAAGAAGATACCACTAGAGCATGTGAAGAAGCCTATGAAAACCTGAAAGCATTTTTTTCTTTTGATTACAGTGGCAGCCTTAGAGTTCTATCACAGATTAATCTTTATTTAAAATGGAAGAATGCCAGAGAGTGTATGATCAAGTAGTTTATTAAATAAAGTTCAAGCCTGTAAATCTGTGTTTATTTGCTGTTATTAGATACATGAACAAAACCATAATTTTTTTATGAGTAAGTGCACGAGGAATTGAAGAAGCTACAGTACAAGGCTTGATTTCTGTATTTTTTGTTTTGTTTTGTTTTGTTTTTTTGTTATGGTCAGTTGGCTCCAAACTGATTTAGCTTGTTCTTATATTCATTACAGGACATACCTTTTTAGCTACTTTTGGACAAAAGGTGCTGGACTAAGAGGCTTTTGCTCTGACCCAGTAAAGCTATTCTTACACCATGGTTTTTTTTTTTTTTGTATGGGATAGGAAGGCAGAGTGAATCAGATCTTCAACCAAACCCTCACAAGTTGTTGATGCTAGATTTTTTTCCCTGGATAGGTTGTTTGTTTTTGAGGTTAGGTTGCTCCTAGTAGTTAGAACTAGCTATTTAAAAATCACAAACAGTTGACAGTCGATTTAGAAATTAATAAGTGTGCTGGATTTGTTACTTTCCACAACCACAGAATCTTTTTCACAACCATGAAATTTGCTGACTTAGTAAACAACTGAAAATGAAATGTTATATGACAGTTACAGTCTTGATGTATTACAGATATGCTGTAAATATATATCCACCTCCACCTTTGACAGACATCAGGAGGGGTGCACTTCTGTCCCTCCTCCTGTTGTTTCTTTTGTTTTGCATGGAGAGTCAAATGAGCTTGTCTTTTCACCCCTGTTATGCTGTTGGCACTCTGGATTTGCAAAGCTTCCTTGCTTTTCTCCTGGTAGTGATAGCTTTTGTTTATGTGCCACTCAGCTTGTTCTCTGGGTTTCAGAAATGGGAAGAAGCTGGGAAGCAAATTATTTGGACAGTAGGAAAAGCAAGGATTTCTACCCCAAGCCTTGCTTTTCTTCAGGAGTAGTGTTGGCTCTGTATCCCTCTCCAGCCTTGATAACTGCATGGTGTGTTTCTGTGAGGTTATGTGGCAGAGCTACCTCATTAGAAAACTCCAAAGAGAGTTTATTGCTGTGGAGAATCTTTTTTTTTTGATGGCTTAATATGGCTGCCTAATACAACGACAAACAGATGTACTGTGATATTCCAGAGAAGTAAATTGAGTTTTAGTGTCAGGAAAATATTAAGTTACATTATACAGCAGAATATTAATTCCCAATGCCACACCCTAGGCAAAAAAAAAATTGGGAAGGAGTGCTGCTCTGGCAGGGAGAATTGTTCATATTAATTATTACCTGAATTTAATTTTAACATTCCTTGTATGTATTACTGCTTGTTGTAGACAAGTTGGGGAACTCTCATCAAGCAGCATTAAACAAATTTTTTTAAGTGATATGCATCTGTATGCTGAATCTGATTAAGATCTGTGTAACATGCAAGTAAAGAAATAAATGTTTCATCATGTGATAGATTTATTTTTGAAAACGTTTAGCATTGAAAGCTGTAGCCTGGTATACATGTTTTATCTTGATTTCTAATTTTTATTTGGAAAAATAAATTAATGACTTTATTATTTTTTATTATTTAAATTGTTTTTAGGATACTTGTGGTTGTAAATTCTGTCCAAAACAGGATCTGAACATTCACTGCTTACTGCCCATTATCATGCAGCTGCTTTTGGCCAGCTTTCATCTCCTCTTCCCCTCTCTCTCTCCTTTTTTATTTTTTATAAAGTAATAAAGTAGAAAGTGACAGAGGGATCAGCTTAAAGTAACAAACATATTGGCTTTGATTTTGTATGTGATACTGCAAATGCAACTTCCATTTCACATTACTGTCAACAGAAATCACATTATTGCGGAAGCAGCAGCCCTTGCTTTGGGATTTCCCTGACTGGTGTTTGGGGATGTTGTGTGAGGGAGGACGCCCTTCTCAACCAAAGGGTCACTTCGCTGCCGAGTTCTCTTTATTTTTAGTAATAACATCCAATACAATTGCAAGTGGGGTCAAGGTGAGGCTAGGACACTTTGAAGAAGAGGACTAGGGAGAAACAACAAACAGATGTTCTTTGATGATAACTGTTGAAGAGAGAGGATTTGGCTGAGAGATCTGTAGCTTTCACTTGTTGAGAGCCTTTAACTTGAGCCAGTGGTGCTGTTTTTCACCCCCCAGAGTAGTAGTGTACCTGCTGTTGCTATCAAGCCACTTGCCAACAGTGGCATCTGTTCAGTGTAGACATCAAGAATTTGAATGTCAATATCTTTTCCTTGAAATGAATGGGAAAGTATTTGTCACTCAGCAGCAATCATTCTTCAAATAAAAGGTTAGCCAGACAGAGCCCTTAATCAAAGAGTCGGTCTTTTCTGTCAGCAGTGCCTTTTAAATAGCAATGATGAAGGCTGGCTGTCAGTGAATGACTTGATGAGCTAGGTGATTGATCTGCATAAATCATTTTCCTTTAACATTGTCAGTGAAAAGTAAATTGGTGGGATTTTGGGGGGTATTAGCTATATTGACATTAATATATAATATTTTAGCTGTGTTCTTAGTCTCAGAGTTTCCATTAAAAAGTGAAAATTACATAGGATCTTAGCTTATATTATCCTAATGATGAAGTATTATTGTTATTGCAATTACCATGCAAATTAAATTCAAAAGTTGAACATGTAACAGATTTTATGAGCTGCAAGAGAAATACTGTTAGTAAAGGAATTAGGAGGAAGCTGTATCATTTAGTTAAATTCGCAGAAGCTTTTGATTTGAAAGGCAAAAATCAGCAGTGTAGTTTAGAAGTATAAGCTTGAGATCTTAATTATGTTATCTACTTAAAAAATAACAGTAGATGCAATTTCCCAAATATTAGAAAATCTTATATATTGAGAGCTTTATTGTCACAGTAAAGTGCATTCTCTGTCAGCTTCTCTGCCTTAATTTCACTGCTTTTGATGCAATTTTTTGGGTTTCCTTTTGTTTTAAGGAGTGCCTGGGGCATACATTACTGACCATTGTGATGTTGCCCAGCTTGTGCTGCTCCTATTAATAGTAGTGGAAGTTCAGCTCCTGTCGCTGCCTCTTGTTTGAACTAAAGCTGTGGGGTGAGGGGGACTTAAAAAGATGCAAATCATACTTAGCTATTTAATATGCTTTAGAAATCTCTTCCTAAATACCAGTTTGGATTAGTAACAAGTTGTTGCTTTTAAGGCTAAGAAATACGGGTTACTCTAGACACGGTTCAAACCGTCACTTAGTTGCTCTTTTTCCCCTGTCTTCAGGTTAGTTTTTATTTTTGGACTGTATGTTCAAAAACCTGTGAAGTAACACTTGCATGCACACCTCCCCACCTCTGCCCTGTCCCCAAAGGGTCAGAGTGATCACTTGGATGACATTCCCTGTGTGTGAAGACTTACTCAACATATACACAGACACTCTGCAAAAGACCTGTTTCAGAGAAATCTGCATTCCTGGGGCCCATGGATGATTTTTCAGCTTTTTAATCCGTTTTTGTAAAAAAGGGTCTATTTATAATACGTGGATTGCTTCTGCCGCCCTCCAACACCACTACATAACACCTGAGCCCACAGGACTGAGCAATACAATAAATACAAAAAAAGGTTCCCTCCTCCCCTCCTCTACCCATTTGAAAACATCATTTTATTAAGTATCAAAGTGTTTGAAAATGTACATTATATGTCTTCATGCACTATTTAAATTACAACATTTATACTTTTGGAGGTAATTCCCAGCTACCATTTTTGGATGACTAAATATACATCTCTCTGGGTAGGAATGGAGTTTGGATGTGTTGGAGTGGATAGGAATTAACAAATACAGTATTTCCCAGTGTGAACTTGGCTGAAGAGAATCAATTCTGTGATGTTGCTTCATTTATAGTTTTGGTGTTGTGTGGTTTTACTTGGTTTTTCCCCAGAACTGACATATTTAATGCGCACTTTAGAGTCATTGTCACCGAAGAGTACTGAATAAATACTTGCAAAATGATTGTTGAAACTTATTTTTTCACGTTGTTCTAAATTTAATTTTTTGGGGTTTCTTAGCACATGTGACAATAGCTTGATCTTGTTGATCATAACTATAAGTTTTCTGTCCTCTTATGTGTGTGGTATTACAAGTCAGAAGCACCCACTTTGGTTGCAGATCTTGTTGTTGAATAAACTTCTGACCCAGTGAACAGCAACAAACTTGTTATTCTGTGGTTTAGCTTTGCTTACAAGCCCACAATGGACAGACTTCTGTTATGCCAAGCTTTATCTGAGTTTTCTTCTTCATCTCCAGCAAACAATTCGATGGTTTGCTATTTACTAGACTGCCTCAGTCTTAAATTCCATAGCCTTTGTTTATACTCTGTCAATTGTTTGTCCCTTTAACTAATAGCTTGGCAGTATCCTCCTAAGTTTTGCTCAAGCTTTTAATCCTATCACCTCTCTCTTATCAGTTAGTTGTTGAACCTTTGATTGTATGCCTTTATCTAAAATCAACGAGCTCCATGACAAAAGGTAAAATTTACGGCTTCTCGTTATTAATCCCATTTTCCCACAGCTTCTTTTTTTCCAGTCTTGCTCCTGCAAGTTTTATTTTGACTTATTTGAGAAAGAAAGTTATAATAATAAAATATAAATATAATTTCTTGATTCTGTTACTCTCTTCAACCTTTTTGTTCAGTGTTGCAGTCGAATTTGTGCAGTATCCCCTACCTCTATAAGAAGTTTACTGTTATTCTTTGTGGGTATATTGCCATTAGATTTCATTAACCACTTAAAGCAGTGAAATTGCTGGATAATCTCTCTCTTGTAACTGAAGAACTTCAAGGAAAAGAAATTCAAAATGAACAGAGATGGTGAGGGTGTCTGGGAGGAGAGCATTGCACAGCACCTTGGCGAGGATGCTGGAATAAGGCAGGTAGCCAGGGAGAATGGAGGCTGGGTTTTGGGAAACACATTCAGTGCTAGCTCAGGGTGCAGCTGCAGGTTGAGCTCTGGGTGGGAGCCCTGTCAAGAGGTGGTGAGCTGCCAGCACTTTGCAGAGTGCAGGGCTCAGGGGGCTGTGTCCAAACCAGGGGACCGCCGGTCACTCAGGGAATGGCAGGAGCCGAGGGCTCGGAGCAAGAGGGAGACTTTGCCCCTCCTGGACTGCGAGGGAATCAGCGGCGCCAGTTTGAGCTATTTCTGTGTTATTACACCCTGGATAAATTACTTTATGGAGTGAGAGTTCTGAGATTCTGCAGAGGGAAGTCTGGGGTTGAGCTGGTGAGGGAACCTGGTCTGATTGTGTGTGGGATGGGTAGGGAATCAAGCAGGGACCCGTCAGCTCAATGGTCAGACAGGGAAGCTTCCTTAATATAAAAATGCTCATTGAGCTCCTTCTCTGGAGAAATCTGTGCCTGTAGTAGAGTCTTTAAAGCTTCTGTGAGCTTCTGTACTACGTAAGAGATACTTCTCATTTAATGTAAATACATAGACAGCTTTTGGTGGATGTGAAACACAGCGGTGACTCATAAAGATTTTCAGTTTCATTATTAGTATCTTTGATACTGTCTTTGTATAAATATTTGTATTACTATAGCTTGATTTTTAAAAAAGAAACTTATCTGTGTTTTCATAGCATTGCATTTTGTACATTTAGCAAGAAAAACAGCTGCTAACTTTAAATACTGATAAGTTTGTGTAACATAGTGCAATTCTTCCTTAGAGCCTTTATATTTCTATTTCCTGCTGGTTTAAACCATGACTGCACACCAGTGTAGGCATCTGTACCATAAGGCAAAACTTGGGTATGATATATGTTGTATAGGATGGTTCACGTTAAAGCAATATTTTAATATTTTGAAGCAATATCCATTAATTGATCCCTGAGTTGTGACAGATTAAGTAGTGGGAATTTGCTTACACCATAGGTTTTCTGGATCTTTTTTTAAGATAGTAACTGTAAGTACTCTGCTGGGACATCTTTCTGTGTATTTGTCATGGTCTGAAACCAGTTTTTCCTTTATCAATTGAACAGTGTGTGATTTATTTGAATTTTTTAGAAGCCAACCTGTTTGTTATTTAAATACTGTAGTGCATACAATGCTGAGTTTGAATTCTTATTTTTTTAACAGATGAATTATAAACAATAAACTGTAGCACTTCATTAAATATCTGTTCAGCAATAAGCCCCTGATTTTAAGGGAGTTTTGGCCTAACGTTCTGGTCAGTTCAGTCAGTAATTCATCATGTGGCTTCTCATAAACTATTTAAAATCATGTTGAAAACTAACTGATAAGCTTGCTATTATTCAGCCTAGCAAAGGTAAGAATTTGCTGGAAGTTGGCGAAGTCCTCTTAAAAGATCATTTCCTACCACAAAAACCTAAAGGGTTGCACAGATGTGTAGTTAAGTATTCATTATGAACATGCAAATAATGCTTTCCCAAAGGAACATTCTTTGATTTTTGAAACTGCTGTTGCTTTTTTTGGTAGCTGTCATGAAACATGCCTTTGCATTGTTAAAGTGTCTTTCAGCAGATCTCTCACAGAGAAGCAGAGAGACCATAGGAACCGGCAGATTTCTGTTTTGTGTAGACATGACTTTAGGTTTTAGACAAAATTATGAACACCTGAGAAATTAAATAAAAGTAGGGAACATTTGTTTTATTTGATTTCAAGATGATGAAAATGCTGAGTTATTTGCTTGTTTATACTATGTCTTTAATTTTGATTTCTACTGAAATAAAAAGGTATGAGAAACAAAAAGTAACAGGAGCAGTAATAAAGAACACAGGGATTCACTGGCTTGTACCAAGACTTGGCACTGGACTCTAGTTAATCTTAGCAATGGGAGAAGTTTCTATCTGAAGGTTATTTTGAGAAGAAAATGCTACCTCTTGGTAATAGATCCCAAGTTGCAAAGTTGGTTTTATTTGATTCAGTTTTACTTTTGGAGGGCAGGGAGGAAGAGGTTGTATTGTTTTCTGAGTTGTGAGCCTACCACTGCAAAATGTGGAATTTTCTCCAATTAAAGTTCTGCAAAAAATTACAAAGTTCAAGTCAAATGTTAGATTGGAAATAAAAGGTTGGGGGAAAGGTGGAGGAAATTCATAAGCAGGTGTCCTAACAGAAATATTGTACCCCTGTAACTATTCCCTAAATTCTCATAGCTTTTAGTGCCTTCCTGACAGTCTAGCTTCTGCAGCAGGTGCACTTTGAAATTCTTTGATCTACACCCTTGTTCACTGTCTGCTCTATTAAGCTTTGGTTACTGCTTTTCCACAGCCTTGGCAATTGAATGTGTTTTGTTAAAAACACATGTGTGTTCTTAATTATAAAAGTACTGCTTGAAGATTTGGAGATGTAACCATTTAGAGAGAAAGAAATTATCAGTGGTTTGAAAATCCATGAAAATGGATTACATGACATGCAGTGTTCTGGGACAGTATTTTAAAAACATAGGTTATTCCTCCTATATGATGCAGTTGTGGGCGGTTTTTTTTTATTTTCTTGATTTGGGTTTGAATTTTCTCTCCTCTCTTGGAACACTTGAACAAAGATTTGAACAAGTTTACTCATATTGTTAGAATATCTGAAATTGCCTGCTATTTTGTCCTCCTAGTCTGTTAGTAGTTTTAAGAGGTGCCATGAAAATGTCTCAAAAAGCAGGAGATTCCTTGGCTGCATTTCTGTGAAGTGTGTAGCTGTGTGTGGCAGAAATTACTTCTATGTCTTAGTCAAGGTTTACAAAAGTGTATGAGGGAAGAGTTGATAAATCATCCACATTAAGGATAAATCTTATATTTTTATACCACATAAGAGATATTTCTCTGAAATTATATTCTATTTGAAGCATAAGGGCCCCTTCTTGATTCCTAGGGTGGTTGTATGGCAAATCTAATGTTATAAGGAAGGCTTGTAAGCTTGCTAGAATGAAGTAATATAAGACATTCAAAGGGTTTTTGTTTAAAATTGTGTTTTCAACAGAAGAGAGGTGGTCATATTTTGTCTATGACAGGATTTCTTGAATACTGATCATGTAAAAGAGCAATTCTAGCTATTTCTTTTTCCTGACTGTGAAGGGCTGTTGCTACTGTTGGTGGCATTCTCTTCCCTACTCACACCTCTACAATGAGACGCTTCATTTCACATTGAACTCCCAATTTCTCACATAGCAACTTGTTGAGGGGAGAGGGGAAAAAAAAAGTTTATCTTTTCTTGAATGCAAGAACTTCCAGCTCAAGAAAGGCAGAAGAAAACCTACTTTGTTGATTCTGTCAACAAGAGTTAAGATTCCTATTGTGGCTTGTTTTGTATATTTCTGGTTCAGATACTGAAGGAAATGCACTGATAACAAAAAGCACTTATGAAAAGGTGAGTGTAAAAATGGCAGCTTCTTATTCAACAGATCTGTTCCTTCTTTGAGTCATGAACATGCCCTCTTCTGGCTTTGGTGGGGACACAATGTGGTTGCTCCCAAGTCCTTGTTATGTGGAGTTCAGAAGCACAGAATAGCATGGGCTAGATTCTTACCTAAATTATGAGTGGTTTTGTACTACAACCGATCTGGGAACAGAATTGAGCTTGGCTTTCAGATCCTGGGATAACTTTGTATAGCTGTCAATTACTGAAGAAACTGATCTGGCAATTAGTGAAGCAATGAGAAGTGCGGTATGTCACAGGACCACTTAGCAGTTGCTTTTCAGGGGACATTTATACCTTCATACAAACATTCCCTGGGATAAAAAAATGCATTGAATGTCCAAAGAATGGTATCATGTAAAGTCTTGGCTTCACAACTACTAAGCAGCCACCTTTTAAAAGACAGTTTTTTTCAGGGTACAAAGGAAGAGAAAAAAAAATTACCCATTTTGAAATTGTTCACCTGCTTGGTTTTGTTCTGATTCCTCCCTTCAGCACTGTAGTTCTTGTTTCTGGTTTCATTTCTAACCATTTCACCTCACCATGGTACACAGGCTACATTTACTTCACAGCTGCAGTTATGAACCAGGCTTTGTGAAGGATGTGTTAGACTTTGCATGGGAATCCTTTGTCTCCCCATGCCAACTAAAGTGTTTAGCTGAAAGAGTTCAGAGTGAATGAAAATGGCTTCCTGTCACTACTCTTCCAGTATTCAGAAGTGTACATGTATCTTAAAAAGATATATGCAAGTGGTATTCCAGGATCAGTTTAAGTCTGGTACATTTTTTGGTAGGAATATGATAAGAAAAAGTTATGTATTAAAAGGTTTAGCTTTATATCTTCCTTGGAATTCAGCTGAAAATTATATACATAAAGTAATTTAAAAAAAGAAAGCCAGACTATGGCTTTAAAAACTGTGATGAGGGGAGGGGGCATACTGTATATATAATCCTGTTCATGCATACATACATATTTGATATGGACAGGCAGTCATATTTTCTTCCACACAGATCAATCATTGTCTTTCAATTCCTGTCTTGTCTGGCATCTGCTGACCCATGCTTTAATTCTGTCAGGTCAGAGATATACGGGCCTTTGTAGTGTGCTTGTACTTCATGTCATGTCCCAGCATTGTTGTACATCTTGTTTCAGAGATATTTTGCTGTAATGTTCTGTGACCTTTTCCATTGAGTGAGGCAGTTGGAGAGCCACTCAGTGAAGGAAAATTGAGCTGTTTTATTCCTCCCTGAGGAGCCTCGTGTTTCCTTTCCACCATTCATTTGAAAGCTATCATTTTCTTGATTTTATAGCTGAAAAAACACCATTGATTCACTGGATGCTAGACGCTAAGAGTCCTCCTATTGACATGCCTATTGACAGTTTTCAGTATATTCTGTGTCTAATTATCACTCTTGGCTAAATGATACACCTTGTGGACTTGAGAGATGGAGTCAATAGCGCTCACTGTATTGTTCTAGCAGCCCCTATTGAGGGTGGTGTCAAAGCACTGTGATTTATGCAATCAGAAAGAAAATTTCTGTTGGTGTACTGCATAATTAAACAAAGTACAGAGTGACTGGTGGCAAAACCAGCTCTGCCAAAGTCATCAGCAAATGAGAAAAGATCTCTTCAGTAAATGGCTGAGACATTGAAGAATCTCTTTTGGCATCTTGCATTTTTCAATTTTCAAGCGTTCGATTTTTGTTGGAGAGGTTTTTTTTTTCTGCTTTCCATCTCTTCCATTAGATAGTATTAAAAACTAAGCATATTAATTCATGTCTATGTTAGTAAAGTTATGCTACTAATGCTGTTATAGATGGGAGTACTGGTACATTTTAAATGACTACTTTTAAATAAAGGATCTAATTATGTGGTTTGCAGACTGAGTCAGGAAGCAAAGTGGCCGCTCTTAGGTTTTGGAAAGTGAAATTGTTACCACTTTATGTGCATCCAGTTGTTGGTCATGAAGGTTCATAAATGCTGTTTTCATTTAATGTGATTTAGTGTTTTGGTTGGCTCTTAAATGTTAGATTTTCAGAGACAGAATGTGAAACAGCCAGCTATGGAGTGGTGTACCTTTTGCATATGTTCAGGTTTGCTTAAAATCTAGACACATGTATTAAAATATGTGTTCAGTGTATCAGTACATTGAAATCTTAAGAATAGAGATTTTTTTTTCAGAAATGGTATCAAATAATATGGCTCAACATTATGAGCTGCCTTAGAATTTGGATATATCTAGTTGTGGTTTCTGGTTTGGTTTGTTGGAGGTTTTTTAGGGTGTTTTGGCAGTAGGAGTTTTGTGAAGCACCTATAGCAGAGCTTTATGTGTCTGCTATTTTATTTATTGTTGGGTAGTGGAACCAGGTAGAGACCTTATATAACAATAGCCAAATTCTCTCCAGAAGAGAGTTCTTTGTGCTTTTTTAGTCATTGCTAACCATTTTCTTGTGATACTTTTGAGACTCTGAACCATCGTATTCAGGGCTTTTCCAGTGGTTATGAAAAACAGCATACTTGGTGTTTCTTTCCTCATCACTGTTGTGCTCTCCATGAGTATTCATTGTGGAAGAACGCAATTGAAGGCTGGTATGTGACTGCAGCAAGAAATCAATCACAAGGCAGCTCTGGAACCATCCAGATATGAGTTCCAGAGCTGGTTTTCTCCTCCTTCCTAGTAGTACCGGAAGAGGTGAGTAAATAAGGGGGAGTGTTGTGGGGGTGAGGAAGCTGAAATAGTGTTGGTTTAATGCATGCTTTTACATCCCCTTGATTTTTACTTTCATTACTTTTATCATGGTAATAGACTTGAATGAAATATGTCAACAGAGTGTCTGGAAATGTCTAAAGTTATTGAAAATGCAAGATAAAGACATTCAATTACCAAATCTGAAAAAAGTATGGACAAAAGACCTAAGGGCTGTTGCTTTTGTTTTCCTTTTCTCTAAACATGTGAACTCATACTAAACTACATTTAGTGCCAGATCAAGCTACTGCTTGATTCCTCATGTTGTCAGTGTATTTTTCACAAGATTAAAGTAGATATTGGCACTAAAGCCACCTTACACTGCTGCAGCTATCATTTTTATTAATGCATACAGATATATTCTGGAACAATTTCATATCACTTTTGAAACCTTTGCAATATCTATTCTTATCAGATCTGAGTACAGATGAGTTGAAACACAGGTCTGATGGGCAGTTTCTCTACAATGACTTTTGCCTTCTTTCTTACGTATTGACGTTTGTCTCTTGGCTGTTTGTATCATAAAGCAAATATGAACTATATTTTGTCTCCTTTAAAATAGGATGCCCAGACAGACAAAGAAAAAACTGTGGCTGCATTCTAGTTTTCACTGTATGTACTAATACCGTGCAGAAGTTAAACTGTTTCTGTAGTTCTCACTTCTCATGCAATCTGTGGGGTTTTTACTTTATTCTTTTTTTATATATCCAATTCACAACTTAAAGAATCCTGCAGCTGTCGTTATTATACAAACAAGCTTGTGGAAAAACAGTGCAAGGCTGAACTAGCAGCAAGCATATGGAGTGCTCGTTTTGGAGTGGTAGAAGGGAAAGAATGCAAGGCTGCGTTTTCCCTCTGGGATTGTCAAGAAAGGTAGAGCCCTCTGAGAGAGAATCCAAAAGCACAGCAGATCAAAGTGTGTTTGTGACTGGAATGCCCCAGGGTTAGTGCAGTGTGAGGTGTAGCTTGGCAAATCACCATGCTTACAAACAAAAGAGTGTACTATATTCAAATCTTCCTCCAAGCGTTTCAGCATTTCAAAATGACAAATTATTGTTTTTGTTATTTCTGCATTTGGAATTGTTTATGCATTTCAAATGATCTGTAAAGTGAATTGTGTGCACTCAACAAACTTCTTCTTTAAAGTAGGCGGGTTGGAAAAAGTGATGCAGTCACATTAAATGCCAACTACTCTGTTCTTCATTCGGTTAGACAAACAGTAGCCTAAAAAATGGCAGGGGATTAAATTGATATAATGACAAGAATTCGCATAGTATACTGTAGATGGGAAGAGGAATAAAGCAGTGTCTTTGAACTAATGTAATGCACTTTGATCTCCTATACTTGAAAAATCTAATATACCTGTATTTGTGATGATTCCAAACAGGCTCACAATATGGTAAATGCAGTTTTTACAACCTGCTGTTTAATTTTAAAGATTGATCTATTTCATCTAGGCAGCATTTCATAAAAATAAGCATAAAACCATGTTTGTTTGTTTGAATTAAACCTCTGCTGAAGATTTCACAACAATGTCTCATTGCTAATATGTGTATTGAACAGAAAGATTAATGGAATATATGATTACTTGAGGGTTTTAAATTATTCATTTGATGAAGGCAAGTTCTTTTATAAAGAGGAAAAGCCTAATTTTTCTATATTTAAAAAGCATTCAGATTTTAAAAACTGTAGCAATTTCAAGGTTGTGTTTTTGGCACAGGAGAATCATATTGGAAACTAAAAATATAAAGATAAAATTCTCCAATGTATTAAATATAGGGACTTATTGTCTAAGTGGGCTGATGAATTAACAAGATTTTGCTAATTTTTTTTTCAGAGTCAGTTAATCTGTAGTTTTTGGAGTGGTCTTTCCCTCTTGAAATATTCCAAAATGCATTATTATTAGGATTGAATTGTAATAGTTCAATATTTGCTAGTACCTAATTTCACAAGTGGTTTCACTTGAAATCGGCAGATCCTAAATGGAGAGTAAGATATTACTGCTTGAGGTTGTTCACATTATATCACAATTCAGCCCATAAAGTTAGTCATGCCTTTAAGACCCTGACCCTCCCTGCCTTATTTTTCCTCCTTTAGTTTTAAGGACTATTGTAGTCTCGAATTAGATCAGCTACAGGTCTTTTCATAAAGTATTTTTAAAAAAGTTCACAAATAGTATCAGACCCTGTTGATATTGTTGACGCCTATATTGCTAAAATAAGTGTAATATAGAACATCACTTTTCATTTGCTCTAAAGTTAAAGGATGACTATTAATTGATAGGAAAATGTGTTTTGTGGTAATTTTTTACTATAGAGTTAGTAACTGTATTCATTTTTACAAGTTTTATGATAATATTTGAAGTTCACCATTAAAATGGGAAACAGTAAGGGAGATAAATGTCAGGCATTACTATCTCAAGCAAAATCTTACTCTGTTCTTGTTTTGCACACCAAACCTCCATACTTGAAACTTATAGCCACTTTTACTAGCATTTTTACCACCTTTAGAAGTCCATCTGAGTAAAGCAGCAGTGACAGGGTGGCCTCACTTCATGTCCTGTGGAGTATATGAACTCTGAAAGTGTGGGATGGAAGGAATGAAGCAAATGAATGAGTAATTCTCTTAATTAGTTTTGCTTTGATCATGTTGTATGAACAATTAAGTGTATTCTGTCAGTGATACGAATATTGTTTGTGAAATCACTGGTTTTTCCATTCTTGAGGTAGATGGTAAATCATAATATGGAAGTTTAATCTATCAGAGACACTGTAACCACTCAGGAGTGGCTTGTGTTTTCCTTATGTCTGTGAGGTACTTCTCACTGTCCATGTGAGAAGGTAGCCAGCAGAGAAATGAAGAGAATTGTGCATTTCCAGCTGGAGTTCAAACACAAAAACTACTGAAGTTTCCAGACCCAGCTGGCCTGTGTGGAGGTTTTGTGTCCAGGTTTTGTTTGGCTTTTCTTCCTCCCTGATAAAATACCTCTGAGCCTTCCCTTCTCCAAGCTAGACAGTCCCAGCTGTGTCTCCTCACCTGAAAGACACTTGGGTTCCTTAATCATCTTTGTGGCCCTTCAGTGGCCATGCTGCAGTGTCTCCACGTCTCCCAGCACTCCAAATGTGGCCTCACCTCTGCCAATCAGAGGGAAAGACTCACTTCACTCTACCTGCTTGTTATATCTGCTTGTGAGGACAGCCTGTTGTAGTTTTGGTGATGAACATTGGCTCAGTGGCACTCTTTGGAACTGAGGAGTAATGGTTTCGGTTATGACATTCACTTCATGGTTAGCTTAATACTTGGAAGCCAAAGTCATCATTTACCAGTAATGAAGCTAATGAAGCTGGATTTAAGGTATCATTCTCATCTCCTCTGCTTGTTGCAGTTATGTTGTTTTGACTTGGTATGCCTTTTTTTTAACCAGTTTGTTTTACTAATCCAGCTTTAGATGATGATTTTGAAAAAAAAAAAAAGAAAAGAACCATCAATTGCCTTAACAGATAAGCCTGACCTGGGCAAGACACTGAACAACTGGGGAGTGGGGAAGTTAGAAATGGTATCATAAAATCTAATCCTGAGTACATCTATTCATTGTTTCTCCATGCTATTTAAGTTGTCCAACAGCAAATTGGTCATTCAGTTTCATCATTACTTGCATAATATTAGCAAGGGACTGCTTGTGCTATAGATACTGGGGACTCTTGTGATCTGTGCTGTTTAAGGTATGCTTTGTGAAGGACCTCTGGAACCACATTGTGTTACAGAAGTTTTTATTTAAAACTGAAGCATTTTCTTACTAGCTTTACTTGGTCCATCTGGGAACCTTGTATTATTTCCAGGAATAAAAATACATACATTTATGTAAATTTGAGATGGTAGGTCCTGTTTGTGCATCTGTGGAAAGAAAGAATAATTCTTGCCCCATATAGCACCCTCGTTGAGATGCAGGGAAATGGGTAGGGAATGAAGGATTTAAGTGTGCACACAAACCCAATCTTTGTATTGCTGAGGGTTGCTGCTTTGGCAAAGTGAGAGAAATAAATTTGATGTTGGCAGTGCCCTGAAATGACTGTAAATGTTTGATTTCCTCGGCATTATCTAAGGTCAATAAAGTCAGTCACAGCTTTCATGTTGTATGGATTCATGATTGTTATGGTTACAGCTGGGATACCTACTGCCATATATGATTTCACTACAACTCTGTTAAGGCCCACGTGCTGCTGAGACTGGGGAAGACCAGTGGGTTGGCCAGAGTTTTATCAACTTTCTTTGTGTGATGTCAGGCCTAGCCTAGCAGCCGTAACTCAGTGGTGGGTTTGGCTTGCCATCAGGGCAAGCATCCCGGCATATTTAGGTGAACAGTGTACCACCTTTTACATGGAATGTGGAATATAACAACCCACTAGCCAGTCTTCTGCTCCATTTGCTGCAATTGGGCATGCTCAAGAGAGACCCTGTCGTGTCAGCAATCTGCTGTTTTGTTCTGAGCAAAACTGTTAGCTACTTCAGCTTTAAGTCTTTCTCCTAAAATTTCCTTGATTAAATACTGCTGATTCTCACACTTCAGGCTGCAGGCAACTTGTTGTCCATATGCCTCTGGCAACTTGCACACTCCTGGCTCTATCACTTTGCTGCCTACTGCTTCAACAGATGTCTGGTGCTTTCTCTGCAGAAATGAGTCTCTCTGTCTGTAACAGCAGTTGGAAAAGAGGAGGAGCTGCCAGGCTGCTTGCTTCTGCTGTTAGGCACTGAGAGTGTACCAAGAAGAAATGGGAATAGAAGCCACCAACAGAACACCTAATGGCTGAACAATTCCACAAATTAACTGATCTTTTAAATCCTGTAGGCACTGGTGGAAGGTGTCAGAAACCTTATTTAAAATACTTCATATGAGATTTGTATGTGGTGACCTCCATCAGTCCCTTACACCATCCCTGTGACTGCTGATATGGAATTGAGTTCAAAATACTCTTTGTATGACATAGCTATATATTGTGGAAAATAGCTATATGTTGTGGAACAAGTCTGGGAGGCACAAGTATTTTCTTAAAAAGAAAAGCAGCAGCTCTTTATTACCCATTAATTAATAACTAATTGCTAACTAGTGATACTCCTTCCTGCTACCTAAAGTTCCTGGTGTTTTATGGATATGTATTTAATGAAATGAAGCCATATGCTCTCTCTTTGTTACTAGATGTTTTTAAAATATTGTAAATTTGGATTGAAATGTGTTCACAGTAAGGTTCCTGGTTGGTAATAGGGTAAAGTAGCAATAGTATTTTTTCTTCACTGTTTTTCTATTCCTGACTTTTGAAGATGATATTTAGAAAACCATCCTAAAAAAAATAGTCACAGGTTGACTAAAGAGAGATTACCAACTGAGAACACATAGGGTTTTGACAGAACCAGATCAAAATGCTTTGAATTTTGGAAAGTATTTTTCTCCTGCTATTGAGTACTCTGATGAAAGAGGAACTGTTGGCATTTTGAAAGCAATTTTCTGTACATAGCGGGGATTTCCAATTAGCACATTTAAAGACTTGTATGAGATGATGCTTAAAAATGGGACATTACAAAATGTAATTATGTCATGGCACTTTCTAATAGAGTTCTGAGAAAAGTCAATGTATGGCAGTGCATTTCATGTACTTGTCTGAAGTCAATAATCCTTGTTTTCCCTTTTCAATTACAGCAAACCTTTCATAATTATCTAAAAGTTGCATGTAAAGAGTGCTGAAGATCATATAACAGGTATATTATATGCTGTATGACATGTATGGGGGAAACCTTGTTTGAAATACAGTTATGAAGATAGCCTGAAAATGATGATTGGGTAGTTGCTCTTCTAAAAGGCAATTGTACCGGCTAGGTGTATGTCTGAGGGTAAAGAGTCACTGTCCTCCCAAAGTGGTGGTGCTTGGACAAAGGCAAACAGTTAGGGAAGTGCCAGAGGATAAATTATAGTTACATAATGACGAATCTGTAGTTGATTGACTACTGATCACAAGCAAACTTAGCATAGGCAATGCCTGCAAACAGGCCTGGACCTAATTTGTTTAATGATTGAAGAAGTAACTGTGGAGACCCTGAAGGGGAAATGGTACGCTTTTAGTCTCTAGGTAACTGGGAAGGATCATGGAGGCTCTAATTATGCAGCCCATTCTGACATTGCTATATAATTCTTAGAGCAGATCTCCTGGACTTCAGTGGGGTTATTTCTGTGAGTAGTCTAACAAACTGTGATTTCAATGATTCATTAAATGTCCAGGTATAAACCTGTTTTCTATTATAAACACTATTTCTCAGCTGAAGGTAGTTAAAAGCCTTATCATTCATTCTAAAAGCAGTATGGATGGTAAGTGCAAAGGAGATTTTATAACTAGCTGTCACTCTTTTGCACGCTAAGTTTAATTATCAGAAAAAGAAATATCATTTACAATATTTACACCAAAGGTTAAAGACATGAGGTACTTTATTATGCAAACAATGACATTTTAACAACAGGATGCATCCTGAAGGGAGCAGTTTTTTACCTTTAGGTTTGTTGGCTGGTCTCTGACAAGTCACCTTTGAGCAGAGAACATTAGATGGTTGATGTACTCAAAGGTAGCTTCTGCTTCAGATTAGATCTTTAAAAAGTTTTCTAAATTTATGAATGCATCTTACAAATTACATTCTACAATGGGAGAAGTAAGGAATATCTCTTCATCTTGAACTTACTTTTTCAATATATGATATTTAACAAAAGCAAATGAGTAGTATAAACACAGCTTGGTCTGCAAGTCTGTCATAAAACCGTATGGCACTATCAAGTTAAAAAATACTTTTCCCTTAATGGTACCTTGATTTTCTGTTTGGTGCCTTTAGTAGCAGAAAAATGTAATGGAACAGTCTCTCTTAAAAGATCATTTGGCTTCATGCTCCCCTTTTCATGTGTTTTTCAGAGCTGGTGTTGGCTGGCCTGGGGAAAGCTGGGGCTGTATACCCCATGAATTCACTGTGTCTTGTTTGTTGTACTAGGGTGACTTAGGCTGCCTGGTTTGTGTTGGAGCATGGGGGGGACTCTCCTGTGTGTTCTGCTGGGATGTCCAGCTGCAGATGACAGAGTTCAGGGAGGAGCAGCTGTTGCCAGTAATCTTTGCCCCAGAAAAGGCAGCTCAGCAGTGTGTGAGCACAGACTGCTAAATGCCTGTAGTGGCAAGACCTTTCTGAGCTGCAGTGACTTGCTAAGAGTTTGTAATGCAAATAAGACACAGCCTCCCAAGGTGAAGAACATGGTATAAAGTTTGAGCAGAGTGGAATTGTTACAGAAATTGTGGTTTAGTCATGCAAAACAAGTTAGTCAGATACTTGTGTGGCATGGTATTCTCCCTCGTCTATGTATTTTAGCAGGTTTGGGTTGAGGAGATTCCATCCTTGCCGTTACTGATACTGTGGATAATTGCACTCACAGGGCTTGGGTTGTCTTGATCACTATTTGGGAATTAAGAGAAACACATCTGTTTGTATTGCAAAATGTTCTTTTACAAGTTACATGTCTTAACCAACAGGAGTTTGAAGGAGTAACCCAGCCCTGCCTTGCTTATTTGGGATGTTTTCCTTTTATCTTTGATGTTGTCTGTTTTGTTTTGAATCTGAATACAAAGAAAGAGCTTCTGTCTTTAGTAGTCTTTGACTTTGATCTTGTTGTTGTTTCCTTGTGAAAGAAAGAAGTCTGAACCCATGGGTGTGCTTATAGAATCAGGGCTACCAGTTGGAATCCAGATCTTTGCATTAGAAATTTGCTCCCTTTTTCTCCCAGTGTTTCTGTGCTTTGCTCCTAGGACTTTGAGATCCTAATGTTGGTTCTGAGGGCTTGATGTTCTTTCTGATACTTCACAAAGCATACTCTGAAGTTTAAAAGCAAATTAAAAATAAATACTAACAGATTCTTGTGGAATTAAAGAAAGATGACTTGGAATCTTCAGAAGCATGTCATCTATCCAGCCATTGTTGGTCTTCCTCATTTAGGAAGCTACAAGCATCTGGGGAGATTTTTTCCTGCTATGACAGTGATAATTTGCAACTTGGAACTCAAAAAGAGCATTGTTGCTAGTTTGCTAGTGTCTCATGCTCTGTCTCACTACTGAACAGGTTGCTAACTAGGGTTTTTTTATGTTCATGTGTTTATATTGTAGAAGAAAATACTGCAAAAGGATATGCAATGTAATTTTTGACAGGTTTAAAAAACCCCCAAAACACAGATATTACTCTAGGGATGAGTTGTCTGTTGTGTGTGTATATGCTTAGGGCTGTGGTGGTTTCACTGTAGGCCAAGCTCATTATACAGGCGGCTCTGTGCATATTTCTGTCCACACCTGATAGTTTGTTCATTTTTAAACCTGTTGAACCATCTTTCTGTGTGCCAGGAGATCTTTCTGACTTTATTACCTTTTCTTAGCACTCTGGGTGTTCTCTGGACCTTTTTTTAACCGTATATCAAGAGTTGAGCTGTTTGTGCCTCATGTTCTCATGCCAGTACTCTTCCTTTTGTAGTCTCTTGCCAGAAGTTCCTAAAGCAAACTCACCCTTCCCCAGTCTTTTCTGTTTCAACAGTGACCTCATGTTCTCTTCTGTTTCTATGCCCTTTTCTCTATCTTACTTTAGCTCAAGGAGTTCCAAAGAGTTCCCAAGTGTTGGGGCTGACTGAATGAGAACCAAGAGCAAGTGCTGAAGCCAAAGCAGGGCCTCAAGAAAGAACCTTTTGTTTTTCACATTCCCTACTGGTAATATTCCTTATATGTATGGCTGCTTTTGTATGTGAATCCAAAGTACCTTACAGATATTAATACAACCATATAACAGCTCTTTGGAGCAGGTGATAGCTGTGTGTCCTCCTTAACTCTTGGTTTTGTAATTTAGTTTTCTAAACTTATTATGATGTATAAGATTGAAGGCTACACATGATGCTGTGAGCAAATGAGATGAGTTAATTTTTCTTGTCTGAGAAGTTTGATTAGAATAAATAGTTGGGTTCATTTGAAATAAATTACTAAGACACATGTAAACAGCTTTTGAGTCTGTTACAAACTGAGATGAGAATACCTTCACGCTTACTTAGTGCTCTGCTGCACAAAATTTATTTAGAAAATAATAAAATGCATTTCTTAAATAGTTGTATTTATATAGTTATATTCTTTATTAGTTTTGCTATGAGTGTTCTTACTCCATAATGAATGTCTTTTCCAGTTTAGTTTAATCTATGTTTTTCAAAGCGTATTGACTTTACATTGACCAGGAAGCAGCTTTGTTTTCACAGAATAATGTTCTTGAACAATTGCAGTGCACATTAGACTGGTGTTACATCTCAGCAACCAGCGGTAGAACAAGCCTTATATTTAATAAGAGTTTCTGCTTTTTGTCTGAAATTTCTCAAAAAGCAATAAATGTGTATCTGCTCTGTGTGGTGCTTGAGGAAGTGAACTAATGCTTATGGAAATCAGTTACCTTAGTGAGTGTGCAGAGAACAGATTCTGTTATTCTGTGGAGGTGTCTCTGAGATTTGTGGATTTACTGAAACCTGCCCATGGTTCTGGTCAGGTGCTTGCTAAAAGCTGAAAGTCCTCAAATTCTATCTCAGCAAAATGTCCCAATGGAAATGGAGGACATGCAGGGCAGCTGGACATATAATGCTTTACTTGCTGTATGGAATGGATGAATTACAATTTGTGAAAGGGAAAAAAAGTAAACAGTGTCTAAAGTGTGTGTGTACTTGGAAGGCAATGTATGAGAAATTGATGATTGGAGATATTTTTATTATGAAGAAAAGCCTTTTGTGCTAAATCCATCTTGAGAATGTGTTGTACTTGTGCCATATATACTCAAAAGATGGATGCAGCATTGTCAAGGTTTAAGTTTCATACCCTAGAAATGATCCTAGAGAAAAGCTGTACAATATAACTCTTCACACAAAGCAGCAGTAGCACTAAAAATTGTAAATTCTTGCCAATTCATTTATTGCAGTAATGAAAATCATTTGCTCTCTGTCCTGGACTAATAAAATAAAAAGGATTTGAAAGTATAAAATTATAGAAGAAGAAATTAAATTTAGGTATTCAAGTGGTTTTGTCAAATATATTTGTACTTTAGCACTTCAAATGAATGAAGAGATACACCAACAATGGCAATACATCTCTGCTGCACTTTATTCTTTGAGTGTAATTTTCTTGTTGCCAAATAACAGCATTTCTGGCTGAAGTTCTGAGCACCAGTTATGTTTCTTGCCCAGTTAACTCAATTACAGGTGTGTGGTCTGTCTGAATTCATCAAGATTACACAGTGCTGACATGTCCTATTTAAAAGATGTAAACTCAGTTGTGTCTAAAGTGGAGGCTGGTTCTAGCACACACAATATTTATTCTTTTTATGTCAACCTTTTATTAGTCAGTGTAAAATATTTATGTGTGTCAGTCTAGATGCATGACATCTAGGTGGTGACATTTTTTAAAAATAGGGTTGTACAATACAACTGGATCAGAACGAAGTTCCTCTGAATGCTACCATCAAACACAATGTTTCTGAAGAAGTATTTTTAAAAACATCAGTGCCGTGAGGATTATGTCTTCTGAGTCTCTGCTAGAGGGATGTCTGGTATACTTTTTATACAGGGGTATTGCTGGACCTTCTCAAATAATCTGTTGAAAGTGTTGTGAAATTTTGACCTAAATATGTTTTAAGAATAATTTATGTTAATCACACTGTAAATGTCATTGTTCTCATTAAAAATTGTTGGTTTCTTCCAATAGAACAAAAGAAAAGTTACTATGTTTCTCATCTAAGAATATGGCATGGCAATCAATGAAAATATTTTCACATATATTGTTAGAAATATGTTTGTATGAATAGGTTGATTCAAGATGGCATTATTCTATATTTTTTCATCTTGTCTTATCAGGTCCTGGTGGCTGCTAGGGCAATCCTGCCAAATGTTAAGCCTAGGCAAGGCAACCCTGGATTTATGCGAAAGTAGCTCTTAAGTTGATAGTTCAATAGTAGGATTATTTTGATGGACGTTGTTCTATGGCTGTACATCAACAAGAAAATGGGGAGAGTTAACTGCACTTTTATCTTCAACTAACCCAAGTAAAGCCTATTACCCTTGGATTTATCTTCCTCGTAGAAACTTCCTGTTGTCTGTCTTTTATTTAGTTGTTAAACTGAATGGAACAGGTTCGCCCCTTGAAGTATGTGGCTTTTCACTTGGTTCTGGATGTTAGGTTGTTCATGGGCAGCAGTACTGAGCAAGGTAACATCATACTGCTCATCAGTTTTGGCCTTCATTTTGTTATTTTTATTTCCTGGACCATATGTTGTGAGGTTTTCTCACAGCAGTGAGACTTTTGTAATTTTTTCAGCTCTGGTTAGGAAATATGACAGCCCATCTGAAAAATGTGGTCACATGCCCTGCATTTTGTCCTAATTTTTATGGAGGAGTTGAGAGAAAACCATTTGGGAGACTTCGGTATCCAAGTGTTCTCTGTCATGTTGTTAGTCTTCTCCTCAGGTTTCTACCACTGCTCAGACATTTTGGTTGTCAGCTGTGAGATCTCTTTCGCTGTTTCACTTAGATATCCAGCTGTTCTTGTACTCCTGTTGGAGCCTGACAGGTCCCAGGGTCAGCTGTCCCCAGGATCTTTACCCCATCCTGGTTGTTTCTTGTCCACTCTGCTGGTTCCTCTTCTTCTCAAGTATTCTGGTCCTTCATCTACATGTGTGTCCTCTCATCCCATATTCTTACTTGGCAGATTATTATATAGGGAATTATTTAGAGAATTATTTAGAGAATTGGGGAATGTCAGAAGCAAACATGATTGTGTTATTGCAGTATTTTGTATATATACTAGGAGACTAGATGAAAGTTGCATGGCAAAGTCTTAATTTGGCACTCTAAATTTCTTAACAGAAGGCATTTGTAGTTTCAATATTTCTTTGGGTCAGCAGGGGACTCATGAGTTTAAGGAGGGAAATGCTCAATAGTGGATGGAAAAACCTTTCATAAAGCCAGGTTTGTCTGTTGTCACTAGGACGCAACACTTGATCTCAGAGCCTCAGAGTTGCTGCAGTCTTTCATTGGTTCCGTATTGTCTGAACCAGCCAAAACTATTTGCTATATATCCTCCTGCTATGAGTGTTTTACTATCGCACTAAGATACAAACTGGAGGAATCCTGGACACTGGTGGAGGTAGGGAAGTGACACTAAGAGATTGGTAGAGGCTAAAATGAACCTGGGAAAAGACCAGAAAATTGCTGAAGGTTCAGTTATCACTGTTCAGTTACCAGAGAGAGGGTTTCTAGATTGTCTCCCTAGCACAGTCAGTCTTTAGACAGAGGTAAAAAGCTTAGGAAGGAGCTATGGGGGAAAGTGATTGGTTAGAGACGTACATTTAGATGCAATTTGTAGTGTACAGTGAAATTTTGTGAACTTTTATACAGGCAAATTGTGCTTGACAGTTTTTCCTCTGTTGCCATACATATCAAGTACCCAAGACCTGTTTTAAACAATTTAAATCCTATCTTAGGTGCTGTCTTTAATATTTTGAGTGACTTGGCATTGTCTTTAGCTGATATCCTCGTATTAATAGGGGTGTAAAATATACTAACCCTTTTACTTCCATGAGCAGACAAGTGAAGTGCAAATCCCATACCTGTTTTATCATTGTTGTTCCATGGAAAAGCATGAACTCAAGCTGCAGTAGAGGAAGAAATGATTTGATACTCTTGCAGGTAGTAGAAACAGCGCCCTTCATATGTTTTGAATTGTTGTACCACTTACATTTTGTTTCTTTGTGATGCTTTTCATAATTTTCATAAGGTATACCACATTTGATGCTATTGAGAAGAAATAAAATTTATGTAAGAAGAAAGGAAGTGCTGCCAGTATGCAGCTTTTAGCCTTGATTTGTTGAAAAGCTAAGAGACAATTTAACATTTGGGATGGGGAGAGAAAGGGGGAATTACCTAAGGGGTACTGTTGTTGAGGAGAGTGTAATTTTACTGTCAGATATGCTTGGACTTATTTTTGTCAGAGTAATTTGCAGTAATCTATGGGTTATTTGTGCTCCGATTTTCTCACAAGCATGGTGATGTGTTTCTTGAGACCTGTTGTGCGTTTGAGTTAACGTGTGTGTGAGACTGCGCCTGCCCTGCCGGTCTGGAGCCCCCTTGCCCCTGCTGGAAGGGCACAGTGGCACTGAGGGCTGGCTGGGGGGACCCGCAGGGTGGGTGTTCCAGTGGAGTTCTGGGGATGAGCTGGGGATGAGCTCTCCCAGCTCTCACTGCTGCTCTCACGGCCGAGAGCGAGCGGGGCCAGCCGCGCTTTCGGGCTGGCTCCTTTGTAGAGATGTGCAGTTGTACTTGTTGCTCTCAGTCCTGTTCTTTTCCTCCCCTGATTCCTTTTTCTGTCAAGGGACTCATTCTGCCTGGATTTATCTCAGGAAGTCTGATAAACTATCAATACTCTCTGCATACGTAACTCATGAGAATAAATGATGACTGTGTATCTACATAGTACAGAAGACATTTATCCGTTTTAACATTGCCTTAATTTTAAATTATCTGAAGATGTGTTCTCCCTTCTCCCAGGAACTTTGTCAGTCACTTAAATAAAGATACC
This sequence comes from Melospiza georgiana, assembly GCF_028018845.1. Taxonomy (NCBI): domain Eukaryota; kingdom Metazoa; phylum Chordata; class Aves; order Passeriformes; family Passerellidae; genus Melospiza; species Melospiza georgiana. Next base: position 15,544,281 of record NC_080437.1, on the reverse strand, counting down.
ATTTAAATTATTGCATTTGTATTAAATCCCATTCATTTGTATGTTTTATGTATTTTGTAGCCATATTTTTAAACATCTATTGCAAATGTACTTTACGATTGTAGTAGAAAATTACTTTTTGTATTTCTGTAATGATCCCCTTGAGGATATTTTTGCATAAATCCTTTTTACTACTTTCAGATACAGATCTATTTTATAGTTGAGAAAAAGCATTTTTAGCAAAAAACGTGAATTAATTTTTTATATTAAAAAACATCCTCTGTGGGCCCTAATTTCTGAAACACGATGATCAGAGGCACTCTCTTTAAGGAGCTATAATTTGTATATTTTTTTTATAATTACAAATTCCTTCTTTAACAAAAATATGCTGCTGTTATCAGTTCTGTTGCAGTGTTCATTGTACTTATTTGAAGAGGAATATTTTCTATATAGTTTATAAATTTGTCATGGACAATTTCCTGTTAAGCCTAGTAATGGATTCCATGAATACTTGAACCTCAGAGGAACCTGAATAGACTTGGTTGCAATTTCTTATAAATTTTAGTGATTCTGTTTTTATGTATTTCATTTAACTTGCTTTATAGTTTTCCTATATCTGTGTTTTTTTACTGTGCGTTGAGAGATCTCAGGAAGTTCTTGCTATTCTTTCCCAAAGAAATTGTTTTTTGTACTTCATGATCTTCTTTTCACATTGTACTAATTTGTGAAGGGTGCAACATTGCCTGCTGATTTTTAACAACTTTATTGAATTTGAGTACATCTTTATGTGTATTCTGTAATATCACGCATTTTTGTTATGGAACACAACTTGCTATGAATTATGCTTTGTGGCAAGTTTACTGGTTCTTATCTCTGACTTAATGAATTAGATGAAGTGGAAGTGAGCTGATACTAGTTTTTACTTTAAAATATTAGTAAAACAGAACATAATTATTAGAGGTTTCAATTGGTTTTTATTTTAATAATGTTTTGATGCCTTGTAAATTATGTGAAGTCTCATGAACAGGATGAAGTAGCATTTCACTGCCCAACTGTGCCATTTGTGTAGTACTTACTTTTACAGAATTTGCATATCACCAAAATGTTTTGCTGTCATTGCCAAGTTGGAGTGGAAGTCTGAATTCTGATTATTAGTTCCTCTCCACTCATTGCCTAGTTGAGTGTTAGCCATTCTCTAGGTTTAAGGAACTGATATAATTTGGCATACAAGTTTCAGACTATACTTGCTAGAAGAAACGCTGAATTCAGTGACTTTATTAGTATATGCCAGTATGGTATATTTAAGAGAGAGGTTTTATTGAAAGGTTTTTGTCTGCTTTAGTAAGAAATTATTTGGGTAATGGTATCTGTTGTTTGTCTTCAAAAAAAATTAATAGGTACTAAATAATTTTTAAATGGCTTCAGTATCTCAGAAGTTCACCTTGTTTGATCCCTGAGTTATAACTTATTGAATTGTCATGCCTTTTTGGACTGTACATAATGAGTTTTGGATTAGGGTGGGATTTTTTTTTTTTTTAATAAATATAAGGTTTTTTGTATGGTATAGATTCACAATATTCACCTTCTTTTCTTTTGGTCTGTAATTATATCAGTGAGAGCTATCACAAAGTTTGTTATTCAACACAAATTGTTGTAGAACTTCTTGTAAGGTCACTTTTTGCAGATGTTTTTAGGATCATTTTACAAGATCCACTTTTCCCCCATCTAAGTTATTAAAAAGGTAACATGAAAACCAGAACCACAATACTTGACTGTGTCTTAGATGCCTGTCTTGCAACCAACATTGTTCATAGCAAAGGTCATTGATGCTTTAGAATGCAATGTGCTTCATCCAATGCACCCAGTGGCCTCCTGGATGTTGCTAATACAGATCAATGCAGACAACCAGTACAGACCCAAAGGGGCTCTCAAAGGCTCAATCTGTAAAGCCAAGAAATAGCATCAAGCTGCAGAAAGCAAACCCTTATTTAATCTATATAGTTTCTGCAACCATAGAAAATACTACCAGAAGATGAGCCAGAGAAGCTCCCACTGTATACATCAGTAATCTTCTAAAGACATGCTTAAGAAAATGGGTATTGGGATGTACATTTTAATTTTTCTGCATACTAATGGAAATAAGAATTGTGAGTTGTTCTAAATTCTGAAAGATGATTTCCAAGGATTTTCCACATTTTAAATTTTGTGAGTGCTTTTGTTTGATAGTAGATTTGATTATTTTCCTCTGATTATCACTCCTCTTTAGAGTGTGTTTTTTTTTTTTTTTTTTAATTGGAAAAAATATCATAGATTTGGCAGGCATTGCTATTCACAATTGAGTTCTAGGGTGCAATTTACAGCAAGCACATTTTCTGGGAAACATGCTTTTAAATATTGGTGTGCTTTAAAGGAGGAAAGCTGGAAAATGGAAGGCAGATGTCCACTGTGATGTATTGCTGGCCTGGTACCAAAAGATGCCAAGTGTCTTGTGCTAAGGCATTGTGAACGTCACAGAATCAGTCCCCAGGCTGATCAGAGTGAGAAAAATACCGCCTTCATAGGAAGATGGAACTGCTCCTGTTGCTGTGGGATAGAATGTTCGTCTGTTATGCTACACTGTATTCTGCTGTGTAGTACTTTTAAAATACTATCTATCTGTATGCACCATTTAGATTTGTGCATGTGAACTTGCGTGCAGTTTAAATGCACGTTGTATTCCATTTTCCAGTAAAGTTAACAGAGGAGTAAAAGAAAAATTTGCTGGGCCTATTCTTCACTTAGCTTTTTATTTTTAACAAATGAAAAATACGTAGAGCAGTTGTCATTTGTTAAAGTGTAGCAGAAAGAGCGAAACAGGCCAGTGGATGCTTCATCAAGAACGCTCATTCAGAATGATGAATGTGGCTAAACACACATTTGTTCGTAAAACTTGCAGAGTGGATGAGCATCATTAAGCATGAGGAATAGGTGCAGCACACTGAGAAGAGAGTGGAGCAAACAGATGTTGTGAATTTTCGCAGACATCCTTCATCCACCAGTCCATCATTAATATGGTTGAAGGTGATCCTTTCTTTTTATTTAATAAGCACAAACAAAGTGTGTGTGCTCTAATACTGCTGAACACACTTTTTCCAGAGGGAGTGGGGTTTAGCTAGAGGGCTGCTAAAATGCAGATAGATTTCCCATTTACACATGGTGATGGCATGTCAGCTTTGTGAACTTGCATGTATGGTTTGACATAGCTGCTTTCTTTCCTCTCAGTATGCCTTTATTTGACAAGCTTTTAAATATACAGGTCTCAATGTGAAATGAATGCCCTGAAAATCCGTTTGATCCATGGAATTACCTTTTTGAAGATTTAACTTAATGCTGATTTTTTGTTTCTCTGTTTGTGTGAGAAAATTTCTTTATATATTGTCACCTTTCCAGGAATTTCTTAAATTTTCAGTCCTGAATGCTAATTGCAATGTTTATCCCTGCATAAGATTTTAATTCCTGATTTCCAAATTAATTCCTGATGTCCAAAAGGTTTAGAGGAGTGCCTTTAATCTTATCAAAGATAAGTTTAAAGTTCTTTTTATCTTTTTACTTTTACTTTCTTCTGTGACAATGAACTACAGAATTTCAAGTTTACTTTTACAGGTACCTAACAATCCTCTTTTCATGAGGGAGAGCTGCTTTTGTGGTGATCATCTACAACTATAAAAATGCTTGCTCTCAGTTTATCAAAGGGGTTTTTTTTCATGTGCTAGTTCATGTTAATTATTAGTCATTTAGAAATCAGTACAGTCTTTTACAGCAAGGCATGGTCTTGAAAAAAAAAATGGTTCTTAAAGGTTTTCCCACATATTTTCATGAGAGGGGCACTCTCCCCCTGAAGTTTTTGCCTGTTTTCTGGGAATTTTCCTATGTTTCCTTAGCCTTGCACAAATATGTTCCAAATATTCATGTACAGGAATTTTTCTAAGGACAAAAAAATTTTTACAGCACTGCAGCTTCAGTTAAAGTTGCAGGAAGGTAACCTTGAAACAAGGGGAGTAAAAAGCAGAAAAATGGAGAAAATCTGACTTTGAAGTACCATAAAGGCAAAAGGTGATACAGTGGTCACTAATTTATATATTTGTGTAAAGGCCTGCATCCCCTGTCAGGACACATCCTAGAAGGGAAATGATCCTCTTTCAAGTATTTCACACCAGCCAACTAATAGTTCATCAAGCAATCCTATTTTTTTCTCCACAAAGCAGGTAAGGAGGAGAAAACCATTAACTTCATAGTGCCACTGATTCTAATTTGTTCATATCTGTTTTGTAATATTAATTATAATTTTCTTGTTATATTTTTGATGGCTTTTGAAGTGTAAGTGAAGATGTTGTATAGCAAAATTATGGAATATTATATGAAAATGTTAAATTTCTCTCATTAGGGGGAGTTGAATAACCTTTCATATCTTTTCTGAGGTTCATACAAATAGATGATTTGTACCAGAGGCAAGGTCTTTAGCAAGAAATCCCAAGACCTCTTCTATGTTCTGCAGACTTTTGAATTTTGCAATATAAAACTTCTAAACCCACTGTCCTCTCTCCCCCCGACTTTTTCCTGCAACTTTGTCTTGACAAGGTACACAGAGTTTGATTTTTCTTTTCATTGTTTAGTTGTGGAAAAAACTATCATAGATTCTTTTTAATGTGAGGATTATTGTAATTAAGTAGAAATGAGCTGTTATACTTCCTAATTTTTGTAACTTTCTGTGCTTTGATTTCATGTAGCTGTTATTGCCTGATCAAGTTGCTGGGCTATTCTAGATGTGCTTAATGGCTTGCCTAAAAGAAGGCTTTTCCTGTGGTAAAGCACTGTGTTTGTGGCGCTTCTGGTAGCTTATTTTTAGTCTCCTGGATGGGAAGGACGTAGAAACTTCTATATTTGGGACAAGGAATACTTGTAGTTGGGGGGACTGGTGGATATTCTTTTTGAGTACCAGCCTGTGTTAATGACTTGAGTAAAAATCATGGGGTTGGAACTATGACTGTTTTCTATAAGTTTGCTTAATAGGCACAATGTTTGGCAAGTTGGGAACATAGGCCTGCTGTTGTAGGCTTCCCATAAATATGAATATGGGACTAGAGACTGAGCCCAGCAGGCTAAGTAGAGGCAATACTGATATTCTCAAATCACAGTTTGTTTTCACTGATAGAGTGGTAATATGCAACTTGTTTTTGTTGTTATTCCTGTTAGCATTTCTGGAGATTTAAGAAAAGAAGGGTGTTGAGGGTGAAAGGAGGAAAGAGTTCATTCAGGGCACTGTAGATATTGTGCTCGCTCACTCTCTCTCTCTCAAACTAAATGGCTTGAAGGAGCTGGTTGGCAGTGGCTTAGGTGCATAAATGATTTGAAAAATATCAGAAAATATTCTGATATCAAACAAAAATTCTGTTAATTTGCCCAATAATACTCAAAACCTATGTAAAGAAAGTTTATCTTGTCATTCATGGGAGAGTGTCCAATTGTCAGGACCAGCTCTGCTTAGAGATTCCCATTCTTTTACATATGATCATATGTCCTAATAAATTCAATACTAAGCATATAAACATAGTTTATGCAAACTGTTTTAAAGTTGGAATTTATTCTTTCCACTGTGTAGCCTCTTACATTCCCAAAAGTGTTTAACAAGCCACCTCATTTTACCTCTTCAAATTTCCTTTTGAAATTCTTCTGAAACCTAGTGCATACAAGATTTGATAGGGGCCTTTTGTTGTGGTGTTGCATTATTGACTTTTACTCTCTCATCTTCCTTCAGTTGTTTCATTCTTATTATAGTAGGGGCTGAATGGTGGAGCAGATCAGAAACTGATCTATGTCAAAAACGATTTAAGAAAAAAAGAATTCCTAGTCATGTCATTTCTCTGTTGCTGCTTGCCATGCAGCTCCACAAAGAGTTGTCTCAGTTGAAGGTTTAGTGTGGAAACACAAATGACCTGCTGAAGGTAGTTGCCCTGTGAATCTCCTAGACAGAACTATATAATACTAGTTCAGCAAAGGCATATTACATTGGGATTTTAAATGTGTGGGGTAGTCATTTGTCTGTTACAAATATTCCAAAGGGTACAGCTTTCTGTGTCAATTCAAAAGACTATTTAGCAATGTTCCCTTATTCATCATGGCTTTTCCAAGTAGATTTAATCTTAAAGAATCTTCATATTCAATAATGAGTTTTCAGTTTAAGTGTAAATTAGATATAGCTCTTACCCCACTGTGCTTCTCCTTAGTCAGTACATAATTTTCATCTGCTAAACTGTACAGAAACATATCCTGGGCAGACAGTAAGCAAAAATGTTTTTGGAATTCATCTTGATGTGCTTATGCATTAAATTTTATAGTCCTTGTAAAGACAGTCTGTAGTCCATTCTTTGTTGAGAAAAATACAATAGAATCTGCATAAACCAAGAAGCTTGTTGGCAAATGAAATTAATAATGGGGGAAATTATTTTAGATTTTATTTGGGGCCCACATGCAGTGGTTCTAGTTAGAATTTATTAGTAACTCAAGAATGGAAATGTCCGAGTCAAATTAGGATGTTTTCTGAGATGCTATATTCTTTATTGCCCTGATTTTATCCCATGTTTTTCCTATTATTTGTTGTGTGTTGCTTTCAGAATTTCAATTTAGAATTTGATTTAATTTTGATTGGCTTTAGGTTTTGCAGTGCAGAGAGAAGAATGCAGTTCTTGAATTCCATCAAAATTAATGCCTAAGTACCACGCTGAAACAGTTCTTCAATAAATTTTAAGTACTGAAATAACATATAAATAAGAGCCCCTTGAATACTCTGAGGTGTAAGTATGCCTGTCAAGTCTAAATCCTTTTCCTGATAGATTAACAGTTCGCCCAGTAACCTGAACCTTTATCAGTAATGTGCAAATTTACAAGGAAATGATTGGATCAGCCGCCTGGATAGGTTGACACCAGTCTGAGCGTGTCATGCCAGCTCCAACATTTGTGATACAGAGCGATGTGTGTGCATGGGCAGAGATAATCCTGCTGTGTGGGGGTATTGTGGATGCTGCAGCAGCTCTCCTTCAGCTGATGGGCTGAGTGCTGGCGTGTGTGCACGTGCTGATACCAAACTAATCACATCGCTCCCACCCTGAAGAAAACCAGCATGGAAGTTTCAATTCCTACTTCTACAGCTGTTATTTTTACCCCATAGGGAAGGTATTTGAACTTTCCGTGCAGGAGACTTTGCTTCTTGGTAAGAGGGAAATAATGATAATGCCTGACTTGAGAAGATGTAAAAGAGGACAGATAGATTAACTAGTCTCAACTAATGGGGACCACAAAGTGTTATGGAAATGCAGGTAGGAAGATTGCTGCTTAGTAATACAAAAACCTTTCAAATTATGGCAAAGGGAATCGAGGTATGCACTGTTTCTCTTTCAAATTCAGTATCAGGATATTTAGAGGACAGGCTATCACTATTATGTTAAATTGTGCTACCTACAACATAAGCTTCTGTCTTTGCTAAAGCTGCCAGTTTTTATAAACAGCTGAAGACAGAAAGGGTTTACTAAGAATAATGTTGAAGCCCAAAAGAATCCTGCAGCCTATAAATCTTAATAGAGGTTCTGAGATTCCAATGGGCTGCATGTGTCTCTTTTACCCAACCTCACTCCATCTTGGCTCCCCTGTGATGACTGCAATTTTCTTGAAACAGAGGCATGGTGACTTGAATTTACTCATGGCACTATTTGCCTACAAACAGGAATACATGCATATAACCTATGCAAATCAATAAAAGCATGTCAAGACCCCTTAGATCGCAGTGCTCTGCTAAAATGCAATTTATCATGCTGCAAATGAGAGTAAGAGACTAGGTAACAAATAGTGTCTGATCATTTAACTAGCACCTGTTGTCATGCATTTGAAAACTGCATTTTTCATTTGACGTACAGTAAATTGCATTTTCATATATATTGAATGGAAGAGGGGGACTTGGGGATGTACATATGCAGGATTTCATGAACAATGGAAGTTTTACAGCTGCTTGCTTGAAGGGGTCAGATCAGAGTCTAAAAATGTGTTTGTTCAGTTTTTGGGAATGCAAAGAATCTCAATTTACAGAGAAAATATAGAAAGTGAGGTTTTCATAATAATTCACAGCATTGTTAAACAAATGTGCAATTACTAAAAATTATTTCTAAAAAATATCGAAATCAAGTACCCATTTTAAAATTTATTCTAAGAATGTTCCAAATCAGGTGAAAAAGGGCAAGATCTTTTGAGAAGCACCATTTAAATTTCTTTTGAGGACTCATTCTTCCCCATTGAACCCATTTCTTTAAAAATGCTGGGGTTTTTATTTGGTGTTTTTGTGGGGCATTTTTGTTGGTTTTGGGTGGTTTTTTTTATTTTTGTGGGGTTTATTTGTGCTTAAGATTTTGCTTTGAGGGTATTTTTCAGGGCTGTTTATTTGTTTCTGTTTTCTATTTGGGAGTTTAGGATTTATCACAAACAATGACTTGAGATAGGTACATGTAAGGGAGACCTCTTCAGAGTCTGGGGGCTGTACTAGTGTGCAAAGCTAAGACATAAATTTCAGTCTTTTAAAAGATCTAGGATTTTTTAGCTAGTGTAAAACTTGCTTCTCCTGCTGAGATTAATCCATTTATAGTTTGTGGTGCATCTTGTGCATCACAATGAAATTATCTTGGAGACACACAGAAAGTATTTATTGAAATTCCAGATAAAGATAATTCTAATAGAGATCTTTTGCACTCGACTAAGGGCTTTGCCAATGTTCATGGATTTTGCTGCCCTAGTTGATGTAAACTAATCTTTGGAGCATTTTTCCTATATATCTCTTTTTAATGATGTGTAGTTCAGTTGGCCTTAGTGGATGTATTTGTGTAGGTCTCATGATTTTTTTCAGCACAGAAAAAATAATTTCTTTATTTCACTCACTACCTAAGCTATTTCTTACAACTTTGTATTGTTTTGTTATTCTCTGTTCATTAAGGAGTTTGGTCCTTGGAAGGCTAGTGTGGGGTTTGTTTTTCTATGCTCATGTGACATATTATAGGTATATAGGTCTTCCTTCCTGATGTTTTCCTCAGGATTTTCATAAATTATAAATTACCTTATTATATTGTCTGTATGAATGAGATATTCAGGGGACTTCACTTTCTCAATACTTGGAGCAGATGAATTAAACTTCTTTTATGTAATTAACAAGGACATGATGCAAATGCTACAAAGATCCTGATCTTTTACCGTCCCTCCAGTTTCACATTTGTACTGGTATCCTCTATTTACTTTCTATAGATAAGGGGTTTTTTTAATGCACTCTGAATGTTGGCCTAGTGTTGGCTATAGAAATGGATTTTGGAAGTGTATAAGCAGTTTTATATGTCATAGGTGATTAATAAATTTTGTCCGCAAGTGGAAAATTTTAAAAAAGACAATTGACAAAAGACAAAAAAAAAATTCACTTTGACTCCTGCAAGGAGAGCTATATACATAAGAATGTTTTTCATAGTATTATGTTTAATGACTTGGTGTGCTGTGGTTAGAATGAAGACTTTTTTTTTAAAATTTCCATTAAATAAAATATCAATTTGCAGATTTCATTTATATACTTCCTATTTTAAACAAATGTATTTGTTAGTAGAAAAAAGATTTTAGTCTTACTGATATATTGAGGAAATTTAAATAGAAGGTTTTAATGTACAGTCAATTTTTACTAACAGAAGTGACTTGGTGTGGTAAGTTAGGTGTAAATGTTTGTTTGAGAAAAATCCTTTAAATGCTCATTGACAGCAAAGAAAATGCAAACCAGAGTAAAGACAAACTGGTTTGCAATGTTTCAGCTTGATTTTGCTAGCAATGAAATGTAAATTGTGTTATGGTGCAGAAAACTATGCCAAGTCATTGGTTTTATTTCAGATCATTAGTATGATGAGCATGTTGTGTTTATGTGAACAAAACTCTGATGAACACTAATCTGAATGGCTACTTAGTCATTTCAATCAGTTAGTAATTATTGTTTGGCAACAAAAATACTAGTTTTGTCCAATAAAGCTGGTAGCCTTATATAATTATTCCCTAATTCTTTCCTTCTAGAGTCTTGTCTCAGTGTCATGTGTTAGTATGATTATTCAGCTTGTACTTTTTGATTTTTGTGTCCCAGTGGCTTGGCCTCAGACTATAAGCAAAGGTATATGGGAATAACCCTTTGCAGGTGACGGGGCATATGTGCATGCTTGAGGTAAAAACCTCAATTCTGATGGCATAGGATGAAGGATTTGTTTAAAAAAATTTAGAAGTTAATTAAAAAATTTAAATAAATTGCTGCCAAACATCTTACTTCTGTAAATGGCTGTCTTTTGTGGGGGGAAATCTTTAGGTGGGCATTGGTGATTCTTGTAGATCCCATCCCATCCCATCCCATCCTCTTGGGGCAGCGGGGGCCAGCCAAGGCCGGGGGTTTGGCTCTCAGTGCCAGTGAGCACATGGGGTTGGCAGCTGCTCAGGGCTGTTTCACATCCCTTGATAAACAGAGGGGGAAAAATGAATTCCTTCTGGAGTCTCATCACTTCCCATCTTTTGACACCCTACCTGCTTGTGGGGAGAGAGTAAGAGAAATGCAAAACGCTGATGCTGGTCCACTCCTCTTGTGGTGTGAAAGTTTTCCTTCTTGCCCTAGGGGTGTCTGGATTATGGAGAAGCTTTAGAAGTCTTTAATTTTCCACATTTAAACTGATTTGCTTAAGGAGGAGTAGATGATAGTTTCAGGAAGACTGCTGCAAGTGTGAGTGGAGGCCCCAGTAAATCATTGTTTTTCTGTACCTCCCTAGACTTAATATTTACCATTTGAAACTTACACTGTAGGAAGTAAAGGCTCTTGCTCTGTTAGGGTAAGGTCCAGAACTGTTACCTGGCCCATGGTGCTGCCTCTCTGTGAGCTTAGTGGCCATGTACTTCCCCTGTGTTTTAGAAAGGTTGTGCACCTACTCCCAAAGATGGAACTGCATTCTGAATGGCTTGTATGAGGTGGGCTGCACAGAAACCCTGCAGAAAACAGAGGACTACTTTGTGGCAAAGTGAAAATACTGACATGAGGTTTTTGTGTTCTGCTCACCAAGAGCAAAACAGGCAACTATTTTTTTTTCCCCTCTCTTTTTGGGGGATTTTTTTCTCAAATTATTTATTATTATTTGGTATTATTGCTTGATGATAAAACTCAATTTTTGTGTGTTTAAATTTCAGTTTGATCTATTTTCTTGTGTCTAGAAATATATTCTTATGGTTTTAAAATGAGAAATATACCAGCTAGGATTGTTTTGGTGCAAAGATTTCCATTTAGTTAACAGAGAGAAGGAGAGAGATTTTTTTAAATAAAGCATCTTTGAATTGCTTGCAAAGGGAACAGAAAACACATATTTTAAATATTTTGACATAGGAGGTCAGAAGGGAAGTGTTTCATTTTATTGTTTAAATGTTTCATATTTGTCTTGTGTCCATACAGTGTGCCTGTTTTAAAACTTCTGTAAAAAGTAGTAGTTCATGCAAGTAGCCCCTATGACATTCATTTGTAATACCACACAAATGCTGTGACTTTGCCAGCTGTGCCTCTTCTTAGTGTAGAAGGCCCCAAACTATTCTTGATACTTGTTCTGAAGATAAATTAGTGGCTTCTAAATAATGCAGTGAACCCTAATTCTCTTTGATTAGTAGCGAGTTAGATGATAGCGACCCATTGAAATTGGTCATCAGCATAAATAATGAGTGAATGAACTGATAAAATGCAAAGTCACCGGCCATCATAAATCAAATGAAATCCACTTTCTCTGGAAGTCACTGAAATTAGAAGTCCGTGCTCCTATTAATTATTTTGCCTTCTGAAGACGACAGTGTTATAAATCAGCCTTGAAAGGCACTTCACTTAGGAAGCTGAAGGAGTAAGACTGCCTGCAAATTGTTTTGTATACGCACCTAATTGCTTCTTAAGTAACCCACCTTTTGGAGGATGACTGCTGGAAAGCAGAGAGTGTACCCAAAAGTGTGGATTAATGAAAGCAGCAGATATTTCTGCAAGAAAATTATTTGGTCAGAATAGTAGCTGTGCCTTATGCCTTGGTCAGTCTGAAGCTGAACTTGCTTGTTAGGCAGGGTTCCTCCAGTCAATTTGAATTTGAAGGGATTCTCATTTATTAGCTAGATATAATTACATGGCAGTAAGAAAATTGTCAATGAAAAGGTCTGGAGAAAGAAAAAAATGGGCATGCAAACAAGTTCAGTTTGAAATTGTGCTGTGCCTTTGTCTAAGCAACATATTGCAAGAATTTGCAATGACAGGTAAATGCTCCCTGCAGAAAGTGTATATGTATTTCTGTTGTAGTTTATATCTATGTATGCATTTATGTTTATTTAGATATGAAATCATATCTGTAGGGCTTTTAAAAATCCTCCATGCTCTCTCTGAAGTTATTGAACACTCCTTATGCAATATTTTAATTTTTCTTTGTTGTGCTGGAACCTCCATGTGTTTGATTATGCCCAAATGTGTCTTTGCTCATATCACCAGTAATTTAATGAAATAGAAGTAGATGTGCTTTGAATCAGAGAGAAGATGAATGGTCATAGGACATTCCTTGGAAAATGCAGAACAATGGCATTACTCTTGGCATTACTCTTGTGGGTGTTATATAGTTATATATATTATATATATATATAAAATATAACTATATAACACTATATAAACTATAATATAACTCTCTCTCTATATATATAATATATATAATATATATATAGTTATATTATAGTTTCAGCTTTTCCTGTCTTCTGTAATCTAAACTGCCTGTAGATGTTGAGATTATATGGGAAACACATTATACTATGTAGATGAGAAAGGCTGAAAGGGAATGGTTTAAAAAGGATAAAAGTGTGAAAAACAGAGAAAAACAGAAAGAAGAGTGTGTATATGTTTAAGAAAATATATAACAATAATATATAAAAAAGTATAGTGTATTAAAGGTTAGACTCAGTACCATGTATGCTTATCTGATTTCATGTCAATACTTGATCTGTGCACTAGACAACCAATTATGGAGAGAGCAAAACATATAAATATGTATTGTGTGGGACTTTTACCTCTCTGCACAAAAAATATGACTTCATTTTATTTTCTACTGCGGCATCATAAAACATGTACTATGATTACTTATGCATATGCAACTCTGCTTAAATATGTTTGTTGGTTTTTTTTTTTCCTGAGGAAAAACTGGACAGAAAACAGACTGAATTATTTTCCCAGTTTGCCACAAATGCCTTAGAACTTGTGGAATATGAAAATAATTTTAACTGCAGTGTTCTCTCATGCACTCCTCCTGTATTAATTTATTTATTTATACCTATGTGGTGTACTCTGGGTTTTTTCTTTTTAAAAACAAATTACAATTTCAATGGTTATTTTTGTTTGCAGTTCAGTGTGGTGGATCTTCCATTTATGAATAGATCTGGGAACTAGATAGATTTATTTCATGTTTTTCAGCTATTTTGGAAAAGCACCAAATGTAGGGCAATGAAATCGAAATTTGCACTTGGGATAATGCCCATCTCCTTACTCCTGAAAATCAAACTTTCTCATATTATATTGTCACATTATTTCTCTTTTCATAGCATTATTGCACACTTTTGGTTTATCTATGCATCTTAATATGCTAAAATATTCCTAATTCCAGGAATTTGTTTTATTCTGAAACTCCGTCTAAATGAGTCTAGAGTTCTTATTCCTGTTGGCTAGTGTATGTGACTGTCTTGGGAATTGGAAAAATTTTATTCAATTTAAGATCTGAATACCTGTAAAGGTTTCTTTGTGATATGGTAGGGATTTAATCTTTGATACTTATTAATTTGTGCACTTGTTGCACTTGGGTACCATGGATCAACTGAAAACCTCTGTGTGCCAACTCTGTCCATAAGTGCCCTTCTTATAGAATCCCCACTCCCAAACCCAACAGAGGTTAAAGTGTGCAGACAGTGCTGGAAACAGCATTACCATTAAACTATTGGTACAAGTAAAGTAATATTTTAAGTTTTGAACTATGTGAGTTCTGGAGGATCTAAGGGGCATAAATCCTTATCTTTGAGTTAACATTGTGGAGAGCAATCTACATGCAATAACCAGCTTTTTATTCAAAGGACTTTGGTCTCCTCATAGAAATGAGCAAGTTTTCACTGTTCTCAGCTAAAACAAAATCAATTGGGTGAAGTGTCGAAAAGTGAAGTTATTAGTATAGTAAAAATGTCTTTATCTACTGACAGTAAGTAATGTTTTTGAGTGGGTATTGCATGCAGTCTTTTCAATAAGTATGCTACACATTGTAAATGAAAAACGCTTTTAGAATTTGGATCAGTCAAAATTCAGGTAATTTATGAATTTGTCTGTGAACTATGCTAGTCAGGAAGGCTATCTTTGAGATGTGAGCTTTCAGTTCTATTGTCCAATATATTTCTATTATGATTATTCATAATCCAGTGATGGCCACAGACTGCTATAGACTGCTAAAGCAAAAGAAAGTTCTTTGTTGAGAAAATGTGAACAACTGTACATGAACAATTACTATGGTAATTGAGTTACTTATATTAAAAATAAACCTAAGTTGCATTAGATTTGCTTGCATAAAGGTGTTTGATTCATATGTCAGTAGTAATTAACAATGGGTGAGTATAGGGAGCAGTCTGGTAACTGGTTGCAAATGTCAGTCTCAAAACTTCATTGTCAATACCTCTTGCACATTTTCTCTGCAGTGCTCTAGTGTCAGGATTTCTTATTTTTGACAGTGTCATCATATTTGAGTGCAGTGGCCTGCTATGAAGATTTCCCTTTAGTTTGATGTACTTCAGATGAATTTGTGTTCATATTTTACAGAGTTGTAGACAAGTTAGCAATCAGAAGAATTGCTCAGATACTCAGTACCACAATACTCAAAACTTTTTGAATTTGAAATTGAATCAGTGATAGAGTTAAAATAAAGCCAGCTTATGTTGAGTCTACACAATGTTTTGTTTGTTATTGTAGGTGTTGTGCATGGTGGTTTTCAAAATAGCAGATAAAATAGATTTAGTACTGCAACAGCTATGTGACCTGTAGTTAAATACCTGATGTAAACTCTCAGATGATCTTAAGAAAATGTGTGCTGTCATAAATTGATTTTCAAAACATCTGGTTTTCTAAAAATTTTTGAATTTATACAAAATTCTCCGCCTGCTCTTGTAGATATTCTTTTAACAGTATCTCTGAATTTTCCAATCAAGGGGCTCAACTCATACATTTATTTTACTTCATATGCTAATTAATAATGTAAATTGATATTTTTATGTGGAGAAATTCTTGTCTGCTCTCTACAGTTGTAAAGAAAACCAAAATAAAAGTAGCATCAAATTTTGAATAATGAAGTGAATAAGGAGTTAAGTTTCTTATAGTATTTCTCATTTAATCCTTGATATTAAAAAAAAGAAACCCAAATAAAAAAAGCCTGCATGTAAATATATTTTTATGTATGCTAAGCGTAAAGATAGCTCTGTCCTCCCATATTGATTTATTAGATTCTCTGACATTTTAGTTGTGATCGTTATGTTATATTTATGAGATGAATGTTGGATTTGCTCATTATGTTATCCTCATTTATTTTACATACTTTTATGGCTGGTTGTGCTCAGCTTTACATTTAAAGCTTTATTGCAGCTGTTAGTGTTGGGGGGAGGGGGAGGCAAGTACTTATTGATCAGAATTTACATGTTTACTGTTGTAATAATGATTTATGTAATCTTTCCCTATGTATCAGGTCTTTCTCTGAAATAAAATAGTATAGTTCAGGAGGTCTCTTCAACTGAAGGAGGACTTCGCTTAAGTTAGGGACTGGACTTGTCCAGGGTAAAATGGTGAATGCTTCTCAATACTGATGTTGAATTTTTCCCTTATGTAAAACCAGTGCAAGTGATCTTTACAATTTAACATTCTATTTACCTTTACTTTACACTCAAGGTGAAAAAATGCTAATGTTAGAAATTATTATTTCTCAGAGACCCTCCTTCATTTTAAGGTCATGTCACCGCATTAAGCCTTCCTTGATTTAGTTTTGTGTCACTGCCTAGTCATCCTGAGTGCCCCTTTCGCAGCAGGGGAGACACAGATGTGACAAACACAGCAGCAACTGGGCTGCCCTTTGTGAGAAAGCTTAGACACATGCGAGCTAGAAGGGTTCTCACCATCCACCTGCCCTTGTGAGAGTTTCTGAGTGTGCTGGGAACGCCTCTCCCCGCCCTGCAGTGGGGCCATCTTTCTGAAAATCCAGATTTGAGCAGCTGAAGCAGAGTGAAAAGTGCCTGGTACTGTTGGGAGTGGCAGCGCATCTGAGAGCTTGTGCCAGGGCTTGTCTGGTGAAATAGATCCTGCTCTGCATTGCCTGGTGGGGCCTGGCCCCCAGTTTGTAAATGCCTGCTTTTGAAGATGGAAAGAATTGATGTGAATGTTAGAGAGCTATTTTTATGTAAAGCAGGCTCCAGCTCTTGTACTTTGACTCTGTATTTGATAGTGTAGTTAAAATTTGGCAGCGATCTTAAGAAATAATTTCTTATATAATCTATACCTTCCTTTTGATTTTCTAGGAATAATTTATTTGGAATTGCTGTGTGCTATATAAATTCATCATTGTTTTTACAGACTCTGAATGTCGTGAGCAAATGATTTCTAATCAAGATCTCTAGGTTACTGTTCATAATTAAGCTTAGTATTGTGTATAATTCACTATACCACATTTTCCAGTGACAGCCACGTAAATTAGATATCATCACAAGGGTTCTGAAGATTTATATTGTTATAAGGATACACTGCAGCCTTTTCCCATAAACTAAAGTGTGTTTTCCTGGCATGCAGAAATTCTGTAAAAACCCTGCGTTTTGTCATCCAACTTTTGAGCTGATGTATATCTGTTGTGTAGTCTGCAGAGAGGTTTTACAGCTTTTCTGTACTCAGTAGTGCTTCTCCCACCAATATACTTTGGATAATGCTGAGTAGATAGTATGATTTGGAGAGATCTGTATCTTGTAAAGCAAAGCATATAAATTACTTTGATTAATATATCTTAATATCATTCTTCTGTAAAACTGTATGCACAAGTACAGGATGTACTCTGATGGTAAGTCTTTTATTCTCCAAACAATCCTCTGCATCTTCTGGCATTTGATTTTCACTGGTATGATTTCTGACTCTTTTTTTAATGTGCATACTTCTGAAATACAAATTAGTTTTTTTTCTAATGAATCATTATCATGTGCTATCATCAAAGGTTATTCACTGAAAACTTGAGAAAAAGGCAATCAAAACTAATTTTGATTGTTAATGGAAACGTATTTTTGGTTTTAAACAGCTTCCTTCAGCAATAATTATAGTTATGCCTCTTGGGTGTTTTTGGACTTCTAAATTTACATCCAGCAGTTCTTTTTCATTTAGTAGTTAATCTTTTACAGAACACTGCAAATTTATACTTCTACCTAACATTAGCAAGGTCAGGAGCGTGTATTCATCTATCCATCCTTTTAAAATGCAGATGTAAATGTTTTTTTTGGTTTTTTTTTTCTGTATTAGGAAGAGATGTCTGTGTCTATATTGCTTATACTCAAGCATTTATGTCATTGTGTGCTTGAGTTCTCAGTGTCACTTCTAAATTTGAAAAATGTGAATTCAATCAGTTCATATAATTTATAAGAATTAACACCAAGATAATTATGTATCCTTTTGGAAAGAGATTTCTGGTTTTTAGCCACTGAGATAGCAATTTTGTAGAAAAGTAGAGGCATAGAGAGTGTATTAATTTGGGGGTTTAGAAGTTATTACAAGGTGCAGGTCACAATAATAAATAAAGGCTGAATTAGTCAAGCAATATTTCACTACTGAAGTAGTTATTAAAAGATGAGGCTTTTTTCCTCCTGCAGTATTTTCATGTACAGCTGTTAATCACATGTTTCTGTAAACCACTGAGATATAAATCCTCCCCTCCTACTGAAATGGAGTTCCGTTTGAAAAGGGATTGGTGTGTGCCTTTTTCATCCAAAATCCAGCAAAACCATCCCCTCGTGTTAAAGGTCTCACAATTAAAATTCTGGTCCTTTAATTAAAAGTGGAAATCCAAAACATAGCACTAATTTGGGTGTCTGATTTTGTTTTTACTGTATGTTTGCAGTTCCCCAGAGTTTAAGAAATGGTTAAAATTAATCCTGTGTGCAGTTACTGAGAGAAGAAGCAGGCAACAAATGTCAATAAATCTAGATCTGTTTGAAGCAGACGTCACTAAATCTTAGTCTTGACTGCTCTCTGGTAGTGTCAAGAGCTGCTCTGTAAGATGAATTTGAGGGGAGGATGAAAAAGGTACCATATTAAACCACTGCACTGATAAGTTTAGTTAAGAGGCAGAAGATGTGTCCTTGCAGTGACATTCAGTGGCCGATATTTGTTTCCCTTTAAATAATATGCTGTACATCTATGAGAATGATGGCTTGGTGTTTGTGACATTGCATCTTCACCAAGGTTACTGGCTCCAGGACAGGCAGTCTCTCCTCTCTTTCTCTCTCACACCCTGTCAATAAATATCCACTTGTCTGAGGAAGTGAGATACAGATTTTACAGCTGACACCAGAGCATCTTCATTTCCAGAAGCAATGAGTTTCAACACATGTGAACGTGAAGTAGGGGAGAAAAAAAATTAAAGGAATATATCTTTCAAGTCTTTGTCATAAGAAAGCAGTTACCTCTTCCAGACAACAAACCCAAGGTTTGGCAATAGTATAACATTTTAAGTCTTCCAGTGAAACAAAGAAATTTCTATTGTAACATTAAATTCAATCCAAAGCGTTGTTTAAAACCATATAAAATATATTACCTTTTCCATGTAATATATTAATATCTATCTATAGGTATGTATATATTTTCACTTTAAAACAGGAAAGTAATTTAAGATATCATACATAGACAGTGATTTTCTGCTCTAATAATTTCAGAATGTTCATAATCTGGTATTAGATAAACCCCTTCACTGTCTGGTTTTACCTGAACGTGCAACTTTTACAGCTCTCAAGTGAAAGGAAGGGAGGTGATACTCCATATATACAAATATATGTATGCATAATAAACCAGGAATATCTAACACAGGGATTTTTTACTACATGTGTGGATTTTGAGTAAGGAGTTATGTAAAAAAGTGAACAAATCTCAATCAATTGAAAAATATCTCAAATCTTCTAATTTGTAACCTAGCCTTCCTTGAAGAGAAAAGCAAATAATTCAGTGGAAATAATTCAAGCTGTGGTTTATTTTGTCTCCAGTTTTAATTTATGGGAGCTTAATGTCTGTGAGTAGAAAGACTCTATTGCCTGTTTGTCTCTTTTTTATTTTAAAACTATGTTAAATTAACAAGTCTGATTTATCACTAGCTGGTACCAAACTGCTAATATGTTCCCTCTTGCTCTCCCTCCCCTTCTTAGGAGCTCTTTCACTCCCCAGCCTCTCCTCATCCTCCAGCTGAGCTCTGATTGTAGGCCAGGGGCTGGTTTCTTGCCATGAGTAGTGCCACCTCTCGAGGTAGGATGGAGCTCCTCATGGTGCTTTTCATCTGCTCAGTGGCCACTTGCATCCATAGAGTGGTACCACCTATCAGTTCTCCCATGAGGGCATGGTCAGCCCTGACAAGAGCAGGGATGGAATAACCATATTTACAGTACTTTTCAGTGTGAAAGCAGCTTTTTCTGGCAGACTTTTGTAGTGCTTGTGATGGGGACTCTGAAGATTCTTATATTGTACAGGTATGGTGCTATGAGCAGGACTAAGGCAAGCTGTCCTGAGTATAATTTTCGGAGCCCTTCTTAGGATTCCCTGCTTTGCATCAACTTCAGGGTATGTGGAAATACTTAGTTCATGTGTTATAGGCTTGCTAAAGGCTCTTAATCTCCACAAAGAAGTCTCTGAAATGCCCAGCCTGAAAAGACAGGTTGCTTGATGCTAAAAAATGTGGATCTATTAAGAGCTGGTGTTTCCAGTTGAGAATCAAATTCTGAGATCTTTCTACAAAGGTAATAAATCCTGTACAAGATAGTGTGGTATGGCAGGAATATCTCTGAGATTTAAGATTTAATTTTTCAGTGTAATAGGTAACTGTAGCTCAGGTTGAAATACAAATACATGATAAAGGTTTCTTTAGTATCTTGAATGCCCAAATTAGGTTTGCAAATATGGTGTGTTAAAAACATGTGTCTGTGCCCTCAGAAATTTCATGGTACATTATTGTCTCTGCCCGTGTTACACAATTGTTTTCATATAAATATGAGGAATTGTTTGAATTCATAGGAATATCTTGGTAATATGCTTTTTGGTGGAAATTGTCTACCAAGTTCTCAATTCTAAAGCAAAAGATTTTACATCTTTTAAAAAATGGTAGTGGTATTTGACTTGGGTAGTTCCGTTATTTTGAATCACAAATATATAATAGAGCAGTCTGGGTTATCTGTTGAGTTGCAAGAAAACCTGGAAAGTATTACTTTTGTCCTATGTTTTCAGAGACTGTAAGCTTTATCTTTTGAGCCCCAGTTTCTTGATGAGAAGCTGTCAAAGACGGTGAATTCCTTTTTTCCTTTTTCCTCTTCAGAAGGAGAGCTGAAGGTTGGTTGCAGTCTGTTGCATGAGGCTTAGGATATTTGATGTAGGATTGGTAGGTGTCAGCACAATCATATCACTTACAGCTCTAATGCCATGCTGGAGTACACAAAAGGCTGTTTACATCTGTGTGGGTACGTATGGGGGTCAGTCCTATTCCCATATAATATGGTAAATGGGTAAAAAAATTAAAGGGGACTGAATCTCATCATCAGCACCCAATCCAGGCTTGATCTGTTCTGGAATCAAACTTAAATGCTGTAATTGTGTGCCTCTTCCATACTTGTATCCATGCAAAAGGACAGTATCACTCACTGTCCTAGAGCTGTGCCTTAGGAACTTTGACCCTTGGGTGCTCAAATGTTGCCTGAAAGATGTAAACTGAAGCATGGTAGTTAACCACATTGAATAACACAGATATATATATATAAAATTGCCTTCAAAATATTAAGCATAGCTAAAGAAGTTAATTCTGTTGTTACAAAACTTAGTGTATTTTCAGCCAAGTCAGCTGTACCATAAATTAGGAGCTGTAAGTTAATTGGGATGTCAGTCTGATTTTTTCAGTTTTATTTTACTACTTTGTGATGCTGTAGTTAGCAATTAGGTGTGAAAAGATGCAGCCAGAACTTCTTAACATCCTAACTGTAAACTCCTCTGTGAGTCAAGTTTAAGAAATATATGTTCTTTCTGTACATTTTAGAGTAGTGAGATTCCAGTAATTCACGTGGAATATTTTGCCTAAAAGCAAGCCTTACAAAGAGCAGTGGGGTCCTCTTGTTAAAGGGTGGAAGGTTGAGATTTTATGTTCTTTAGGTAAAAAACAAAAACCAAAACCTCATAACTTCTTCTGTCAAAGAAACTCGTGCGTGCATGGAAGAGCATCAGAATGGAAACAATACCAAACAACTTGTACAAAATGCTTTGGACATTAGTTGAGGAAGATTAATATTGTTATTTTCAGAAATATTTGCAAAGATCTAACATACCCTTGATGTTTTTATTAGTGACTCTAGACTAGTAATTAACAATTCTGGAGGCTACTAAACAGCTTCTGGTGAAAGTAATTGTTCACTTTCAGGAGTTCTTTTACAGGCATATCCAACTTCATAGCAGATGTTTCTCATTAATTTATTAATGAATATTTTCTTTCCGTAGACAAAAGGAAAGGGCAGGGAGGTCTGTTGAACTGTATGTTTTTCACTTTGACAAAGGGTGAATTTCACAGAGGTTTACAGGGAGTTCTACTGTTCAGGTGCCTCCTGCAGTAAGTTGTAGTGCTTCCTTCCCTGTGCACCTCTTGCAGTGTATTTAAGGCCGTTGATTACTCCTCTTTTTTATGGGTGCAAACCTAAATACACAATTTGAAAAAGGAATGTGACAGGTAATAATTGCTGTATTTTTTGAAACAGATAAAGAGTATTCCCTGAGTCTTGAACCAATGCTCTCCTCATTGAAGGTCTTTAAAAATGTGATTATCGAGATACAGCAATGCCATACTAACAAATATGCCTTATGTTTGCACTATAACTGAATTATTATTGCTAATTATAGTAAGTATTTTTAGTCATTGATATATGCAGCCACTAAAACACTGCATTTATCAGCTGAGTGTTTTTTCTCCTTGGCTTTGATGTTGCCAGTGTATATTTAATCTCAATTTATTTCTACTAGTCATTGTTATATAAAACCTAATGCATGGAAACACAATATTTATCCCAGCAGCTGTTAAAAATCTGTGGATATGGATTAATGTCAGCTTTTAAATGTGTAGTGCTTTAGTTAATTCCATCCAAGGACAGATGATATCATCCACTAGGAAGGAATATATTAAAAGCTGTCAGCCAGAAGGTAGTAAAAGTAGGTGATATGTTATAAAGAGGACTAAAAGGTCATTCAAAGAAGAGATATTGCTAATAAGTCAATTAAAATTTTCAAGCTGACATTTTATAAATTTCTGTGTAAGTCCTAAAACATTTCCAAAGCTAGCAAAATTCACATCTGAGACTGGAAAAATAAGAGTCATGCAGAACCTGCAGTTTCTTCATGGAATGATCAAATAGGAAACTTGCTGCTTTGGGTTAAGTCCTTGAGGATATCACATGGAAAGGGGCATTGTTTAGCCAGGTTGGTGTTGTCTAGCTTCGTTTTTAAGTTCAATATGTTGGTATTGCTTTTGTGTGTATAGTCAATAGATGCTTTCTGTGATGTCTTGCTGTCCTTTCCAAGGCTCATCTGGATTATATGCAAATACCTACTTCTATATGGCTGGATAGGGATTATATTTATTTAGATATATTTATTTAGATTGCACTTAAGCAAATTCCTTTACTGTCCAACAAGTGGGCAGTCATTGTATAAGACACATTGTAGACATGTATTCAGGGAGTGCTTTGATCCTACCTCTGTCAGGTTTGAAGGCTCAAGATGAAATGAGAGTTGAGGCGGGCATGCAATCTGTGTCAGGGAACTAAACCCTCATTTCCAAATTGTGTTCTTCCCTTGTTCTTAGTTTGATAAAGTTTGGGTAAAACTGGCATCAGGCCTATTTCTGTTTTGTGTACAGAGTCAAAGAAAGGAAGTATATTGCTTGCAATTGATCTTACTTAACATTATTTTAATCCCAAAGATTATATTTTTTCTCAGTCTTATGGGAACACATTTTGTACAGTAAATAAAAAATGGACATTTAGATTTAATACTGATTAGGGCCCAGATTAAAAAACAAATTTTATAACTTGATAACAAAAGTTTATAACTCTATAGGATAAAACATTTGTTTTTCATGCAGTTTAAATTGTTTCTGTTCATTTGTTGTTCTGAACTCTGCAGCCATGTGACCAAGGGGCATTTTATTGTTTGGTTTTAAACTCAGAGACTTACCTCTTTTCAGATGAAATGTAGTTCTGGCTTCTTTTGACAAGTCTGGGTGTTTTTTTCTGTTCAGGTTAATACAGGGCCTAGTGGGATTCTGGGAGGGGGGATTAGCTTTGTGGTTTGGGTTTTTATTTTCTATTTATTAAATTTTTCACAGCTGATATTTAAGTATCTTGGTTGTCAACTATTCTTAGGGTACCTTTCTCTAAATTAATCTGAGAGCTTGGACTATCTACATCATTTTTGATAGTGGTGCTTCTTATTGGTTACTTTACTTATCAGTCTGCAGGTTATCAAATGAGCAAATATTGAAATGATAAATGATCAGACAGCTGCAGTCATATTCCACTCTCATGTCTGAACTAGACATGGCTTTGTTTTGCATGCTTTGCCTGATAAGATCACTTTTTTCTGTGACCTTCTTACACAAGGTCTGTTGTCTTCAGAAGTTCTCACTTTTTGGAATTTATTGAGCTTCATATCAGAATATTACTTGACTGTATATTTAAATCTGCAGATTAGCCTGTGTTCTAGAAAAGGAGCTGAATCAATTTCACTCTAGATTAATTTAAAAATTGTTTAGTTCAGTATAACAATAGAAAAAGAAAACCAATGAATTAGGACTCCAGACAATATATAAATCTACTGCAAGGCCTTGGAAATCCATGAGCTTTACTTGCACATAATTGGTGAAGTAAAAGGGAAAAAATTCCCACCCCAATCCCCCAGGCTTTTTTTAAAGATAATATTATTTAGTTCTCTGATACTTGGTATTACTTGAAATAAATGTTTATATTCCTGTGATTCTGTGCATGCACACTCTACATGCATATCTATAACACAAAAATATTATATCATCTCTGTATCCTCTAATCTAACATGATTAGGTTGGCCCTGCTTGTTTCACTTGACAGGCAGGCACTGACATCAATCAAAATTTCTGCCATTCATGTTGCTTTTCACAGTGCCAGTGAGAGACCTGACAGGTTTCTTTAAAGTGGGATAGCAATAACATTGGGATTTTGGTTTTCACAAGGTGAAGGGATAGTTATTCATCTATGTGGATCATTTCCATATTTAAGCTGTGTTCATTTAAGTTTGTACTTAAATGGTATGATAGTGTACATTAAGAGATACCCAGGTGTTCTAACTAATCACAATAGTTTTATATTCTGAACCAAAAGTTGCTTCAAGATTGTGGAAGCAACTTTTGCACGTGACTAAGGCATGTCATATGGAAAACCTTTGTGGGGTTTTTTGGGAAGTGAGGGGTTTTTTTTAAACAAATAACATTTTGTATTTTTTCCTTGTATTTTCCAGCTGTATTTTCTAATACTCCCCATTTCATGTTTACCCTGAAGTTAATGCTAAGTATGGAATTGGTCAAAGCAGTTATATCAGAAGCTAGATCATGGATGACATAGATGGCATCAGAATATTCAATAGATATCTTCTGATAGATATTGATGCTTTGAGACTTTAACAAGCATTTTGGTTCAGTGGATTGATGAGCTATGAGGTTTTTTCTGCTGCTGATGCACTTGGGGAGTTACTTCTGTCGTAAATTCTGAACTCAGATTGGCTTTTCAGTTGGGCGATATTTTCTGCCCTCTTTGACTTAATTCAAAATGTTATTTAGAAAGGTATCTCATCCTAATTGGTGGGGTTTTTAAAATAATTTCTGTGTGTGTGATCTGCCCAGCATAGTTTTAGAGAGAAAGAAGAAGCTAGAGCAGAGTTTACTTGAGGTACTTCATTGCTGCCGTTTGCAAATGCATTGAAGAAACACTGATAGAATAGCTCTGTTAACAAAATAAAAAAAAAAAAAAAAAGGTAGGCTGTAGGAGTAGCCATTCAGTAATGGATATAGTACTGTGACTGAATTATCTATTTTTTAAGTGCCTGTTGTGCAGTACCAAATGCTAATGTAGGTGCCAAATGGGAATACCCTCTACCATGTACAAGATGAATGAGGCACTTCAGAGTGGGATCCAAAACAGCTGGCAAACTGAAAAGTGCATGATTGTAAAGCTAGTTCACATTAGAACTAATCAAAATAAGGTGCTGCAGATGGGTATATCCTAAATGAAACTGTCATTTAATTGAAATTTCTCCACCTGTGCTCTTTCTTTAGAAACCAACCCAACAATCAAGAAATGCTCATCATATTGTGATAAATTTTAAAAATAATACAAGTTTTTCTCTTCCCATCCCCTCAGGTGACTATTTTTCACTTTTTCTCACTCCCTTTCTTCCATTGCTGGAAAGTTCTGGATTTAGTCCCCACAGCCTCTCTTCCTCCTCAGAGCAGTGGCAGGAATAGAAAAGGGGGAATGAAAAGTGCACTGCAGTCTTAGGAGACCCGCACCAGCTAGCACTCTGTCCAGAAAGGTAAATCATGTAGTTTTGAATCATGCTAGTCACTTCCAGTCTAGTAGTATTGGTGCAGTCTTGGCAACTCTCCTTAATGCTTTTTTCTAAAGACTGTGTGATAAAGAGTAGCTGTAATATTCATTTGGTCCTTGGGAATGAGTCCTTTGTCCTGGAAGCACTTTTGGCTCCTGCTGACCAGGAGTGAAAATGCAGTTTCTCTAAATAGTCTGCCCAGACCACAGAGGTCTCACATCTCTCTAAGCAGTACGAATTCAGATGGACCAGATGGACTCTAGTGGGTCATTCTCTGAATGCCATGACTGAAGGTTGATGAGAAATCCATGGAGGTAAAATCATAGAATAAATTTGCAGAGGGATTAAGAAGATTTTGGACTTGAAAAAGATACATAGTGTTTGGGAAGAGTGTGAAAAGTATTGGGTGATATTGTTTTGGAGGTAAGTTCTGAGAGAAATTAATTTAAAACAAAACAGGAGGGAAATTGTTCTCTAGGATGACCTTGCCTAAAGTACAGAGGTTGGACCAGATGATTCAATGCAGTCTCTTCCAACCTGATCCATTCAGTGATTCTGTGATCACTCTAACTCCATATGGAAGGGTAGGTACGATAGCTGCAAAGTGTGGTTTTAATTCTGAAAATTTTAGTTGATACAGCTGTATTTCTTGTGTAGAATACTTTTTTTTTTTTTGAGTAAAGGATTGGGAGGTGCCAGTAGAATATTTGAATACTATTTGTGTTAAGGTATTGTATGTGTACTGAGATTTCCTTTGCTTTTTGTTTTCTAGTATTTGATTTAAAAGCTCCACTTGATTCTATTTCCTGTCTAAACTGTGTAAATTGAAGCCCCAATTGCAGATGTAAAATGGCATGGGAAAATTGCAAGATTCTCATCATGTATAGAGTGATTTTCCCAAATTTAAACATGGAATCAATAATATAATGGTACTTAATGGCCTGTGTTTCTGGCCTTCTGCATCAATCAGTAATTGTATTCCAAATGGCATATAGTTTCTGTAAATCAATGCATGTCTTAGTTATTGACATAGTGATGACATCTACACATAACATAAGAAAAATCTGTCTCAGCACAAACCAATTCAATTCCTTTTAAATCAAACAAAGTTTGGGATGGATTAAATGATACAAACAATTTCCTAGGAAGAATTCCTAAAAGTTGTCCTCAATATTGATCTTCTTAATGTGGTGTGCTACCTTTTTACATGTTTTCATGTGTTAAATCAATCACATTTTTATGATGATGGAAGACTTCTTTTTTTACAAGGGAGGTAAATTTCATAGCATTTAAGAGTGCTTTAACTGCCATACTGAATTCTCTGATTCAGTTGCGTAATGGTCTTGAAAACCACTGAAAAATTCCCATTTTCACCACAAAAAGAGGTCATTGTTTTTATTATTTTTCTTACATTTTGCCTTTGATCGACCTATAAATAAGGCTGACTAGTCTGGACTTCGCTGCTGTGTAAAAGCTATTTTAAAACATCTAATCATCTGCTTAATGGCTGGTAATATGTTTCTAATGGTCACTCTTGATAAGATACTTTCAATTTGTTACAGTTGTAGTAATCAAACAGCCAAGCACATTCTGCAGTGATGTGGCTGAGATCGTTGACCAGTTTCCTGTCAGTGAAAGGGTTTTCACAGTCTTGCCTAGCAAAAGAACAGCACCTTTGAAAGTTTTGTGTTTTAACAGCATATTTTCAGGATGACAAATATGGGTCAGAGTTGTGAGTTTATCAGATGTTACACAAATGGGTAATTTTCAGTGTTTATATGTCCAGGTGTTGTGGCTACTGTGGTTGTTACAGGTCAGTTTAATTAATGATTGTTCTTTTTTTCCTCTGGATTACATATACTGAATTGCTGTCATCTAGGGCCTTGAATTCTTTTGTGTGATCCTGGCAGCTGGTGACGGCTCTGCAAATTATGAGTTTCTTGGCTTAAAACAGATTAAATTGCAGACAAAACAAGCTATCAGCTGAGTAAATACTGCACCTCTGTTTGGCTTCAGTGAGAAGAAGGAGATTAGCGTGAGTACTTAGTGTTCATAATTACTAGTAAGAGGCAAATAGTAGGCTCAGGCTGACTGGAGATTGTTCCATTATATCCAATTAACACCCACTTGATTATTGTTAATTACTTGTGTTGGATGACAGAGGAGTATAGATGTCATACTTCAAACATACAAATACCATCTGGGTCATCAGTATGCTGACACTGATAATATCGTGCTCAGTCTCAGATGCTACGAGATATTTTCTCTCTGCAGCTTTTAGACTTCACTGCTTTTATCACTTCTTAAAATTCTCCTTAAATATACTGCCTAAATAAAGATTTTTTTTTGTTCCAAGCACAAACAAAAAAGCTGTGTTTTTCCTATTGAATCTTAAGTATAAAAAAAAATT
Organism: Melospiza georgiana; assembly: GCF_028018845.1. Lineage (NCBI taxonomy): Eukaryota > Metazoa > Chordata > Aves > Passeriformes > Passerellidae > Melospiza > Melospiza georgiana. Next base: position 15,515,911 of record NC_080437.1, on the reverse strand, counting down.
CTCTCAACTCCACAAGATTTCTGTTGATGATTTTTCTGAAAAAGCCTTTTTATAAGGTAACCAGCTGAGGTTGAGACTCAGATGGTACTATGGTTTTGTGTAGAATGGGATGTGTTTGTCATGCCAGTCAGAGTTACAATTTCCAAATTTAATATGTTGAGATACCCAACTCTCTTAGACTTCTTCAAAACCTGAAAAGTTCAAGTATAGTGATCTACATAAATATTATTGTCACTTTCCTTGGTTACTGGTAAAGAATTGTGATTAATGACTGAAACTAATATCATAAAAAGGTGAGTTCCCCTAGTGCAATGAGTTAATGAAGACCTTTTTCTTTTTACATTGTAATATATATTTAAACAGTAAAGGAACAGGCATTAGAAAACCCATTGAAATAAGGAATTCCTAAGTATATTTAAAGATTTAAACAGGGAATTGAATATCTTGACTAGTCATTTGGAATCTATAATGTTAAAATAGTCTCCTTTTAAAGGGCATTCACAGCATTAAAAATCACCTTCCAAATACTGTAAATATATATATTTTATAATGAATAGATATCAGTGAAATGGAATATTGTCATAGGATAATAGGTTTTGGCTGATGAATGCTGAAGCAGAGCCAAAATGCTCAGTTTTAAAGTATGAGGCATTGATCCTGTGACAATCTTTTATTACAATTTACTTTTATTTCTCGTAGCCACTTGGCCAATGTAGATACCATCATCTTGTTGGAATGGGACACTTGAAATTGTAGCATGCAGGAAACTGTACCCATCTAGAGTCTTCATGTTATGTTGTGGCTCTACTTAGAGGATTGTGTAAGGAACACCTGTCAGACTTGCTTCTTACTTTCCCAAATAATTTCTGCCACTCATGATGAAGAAATACATCATCAGTGTTGGGTGTGTAAAGTGATGGAAGATGATTCAGCATGCTTCTCATAAGCAGCATTTAAAGATGTGCTCTCCAGCTTTGTGATATAGCAACCCAATAGGACAGAACATGTCTGTATTTTTTCTTTAAAATGCTGTACTACCCTTTTGTGGATGTTACTTGATTCTTTTTGTTGTAGTATTGTTTTGTATGTCAAGTGAGAGTTATTCCTTCCTCTACTCTAAAACACTAGTTGGACACATCTCACTGGTAGGTTTTCCTTACTGTAAGCTTTTGTACTCAAAATTTTTTAATGGCCCTTGTTTTTCTGTGCTGGTGGTTATACGGTTCCCAGCAAAGTGTGTTCCTGACCCTTAGTTGTACTGGTTTCTAATTTGATTTACACACAACTAACCTGAAAGCTTATTTCAGCTTGTGTGGAACCAAGCTATCTATATCTCTGTTCCTGCAATAAACAGGCTGAATTTGCAAACAAGAAAGGTAATGTCAAAGCCTCCTGCAATTCGCCTTTTTTAACAGGGGAAAAAAAAAAAGCATGATGAATTAGGTAGTTCCTCCTGTTATTTTCAAGTGTTCTTTAAGGGACTGCTAAGGATGTTTTACTTGATTTAACTTAGACATAAGTAATTCTCAATTCAGAGCAATGGTTTAGAACTTGACTGAATGTCCTTTTTGTGAAGTAATTATCCTGATTTTCTTGCTAAATGTTATTTTATGCATTACATTTAATAGCCTCTATTTCTTTGGTATGGTAGAATAATGATGACACCTTCTAACACTTAGGAACAGAGTATATCCCCTGTTTGGTTTTTTCACAGTTTAGCATTTAGGTATTAGAGTAATACATTTCTTTTTTTGCCTATCTTCCCAACTGATAGATTAGAACAATCTGTGTGTAAGCTTTCTAGCTTGGAGGTGTTTTTTAATTCTATAAACAGTGTTGTTTTGTCTTTTTGGATGATGTTGTGTATGTTGCCTGTATGGGGATATAAGGTACTTTGTGAATAACTGAAGTCACTTCTATGCAATATCAGGTTTGCAGTATTCAAAACCTATGTCTAGCTGGGATACTTTCCTCTTTGTAAATGCTTGGGGCGCCCACTGCTTGTCTTGGAGCACATGGATGTATGAAGGTGCTGGTTTCAGCTGGGATAGAGTTCATTTTCTTCATAGTGACTGATCTGGGGCTATGTTTTGAATTTGTTGATCTTTGAATTTGCTGAATTTTGCTGAACACAGAATTGAAAATAGAGAGGTGTTTTTGTTGCTGCTGAGTAGGGCTTGGAGAGAGCCAAGGCCTTTCTGGCCTTGGGAAGAAGGAGGAAGGGTGGATGTTTGGAGTTAGAGCGTTTGCCCTCCCAAGTCACTGTTACACCTGGTGGGGCCCTGCTCCCCTGGGGATGGCTGAACACCTGTCTGCCCATGCAAAGCAGGGAATTCATTCCTTGCTTTGCTTTGCACAGCTTTTGCTTTCCCTATTAAACTCTATCAGCATATGTCGTATATGTTCTAATAGTGTGTATTTTACTAAACTGTCGGGTTTCTTAATAGCCAGTTGTTCCTCTTATTGTTTGTTTCTGAGTCACAGACAAGGACAGGATGGCATGGACTGTGCTTTCTGATAAATAGATTGGTTTTGCATTATGTATTTCCTTCTGCAGTCTTCCATGAGATAACTACTGTTTCAATGCTTCTTTCCTCTCTCCCTCAATTGTTTTTATGAGAAAAAATTCAAGAGAAAGCAATGTTTGTTGCAAAGTTTGAGTTCTGTGACAGGTGTGTCTTATAAATTCTAAAAAAATGGAAATGTATTCATCCCATAGCAAATTGGTATTACAGTAAATGTAAGGCAATTCTTATAATGATTAACACTACACTGAGATTTAGAGAGGTTCATTGTGCCAGGAAGAGGACAAAAACTTTAAAGCAAAATATGAAGTTGGATCCAAACTATATTTTATCTTTGCAGTGAATGTGTTTTATGCATGGAAGAGTAACTATGTTTTAATAGTGGCATATGTGATTACATCAACTGCAGAGGACACGCTATGGCGCCAGTCATGATGACAAAGAACAGCCATGCAGTTGTGTCACTGCTCACTTCCCAGGACATGATACCAACAGGCAGTATGTTTCAATGGCTAGACTTCAGCCCTGTGTGTTGGAATCCTTTTGTAATTTAAAAAATATTTATTGAGCATTTTTTTTTCTCTGATCACACATTGCTGAGAGAGTTTTTTCTGCAGTGGACTCCAAAACTTAAATCTCTGTCCTTTGCCTGACTGCCACTTAAAGTCATGGCAGACATTTCAAATCTGGGGGAAATAAGAGCCCTGCCTTTGTATCAGATGTTTTCAGAGAGGATTAAGAAGTACAAATTTCTAATCGAGAATATTCCTGTTGAAACACAAAAGTCCTAAATTCCACTCTAAGAAATCGGGAATAGGTTGGTTTAATGTTACCTCCAGACAGGTGGGTGAGGTATGGAATTTTTCTTGCCTCTTTCCTTTTGTTTAAATGTTTTTCAATGTGAGACTATTCAGTCATTTTCATTAGCTTAGTCTTGGAAATTAGAAAAACACCAATCTCTTTTAAAATTAAGTATTCTTGTATTGACTTCACTGCTTTCTCTGCCTATTGAATCATGTTTGTTTGGAAGACTATTATGTATAAAATTACTTAAAAATTTTATAAGCCCTTCTCACTTTTAAAGGCCTAATGCATGCTAATGATGCATTGATATCACAAAATTATTTTTCAAGGCTAGCTGAAAATGTGATTTATGACTAAAAAAAAAGCCACATCATCTTGATTCTTTTGCACCCTTTCCCTTTCTCCAAAGCATTTTAGATCAGTATGTTATGAAGTTTTGAAAATTTTGAATGTTTCTGGCATTTACAGTTTTGCCAAAGGGTCTGAATGTGAACACTTGTTTTTATGGTTCCCAGTGAACCCAACTGTAATCTTTGTAAGATGATAGCATGTGTTCCTTTGCATTTTTTAATGCACCTGTGGTGATGTAGGATTTATATTACTAATAAAGATCCCATAAATGTTCATTCAAAGCATCTGTGTGATTGTATACAGTGCCTAGCAAAGAGGGTCATTGATATGACATAGATGATGCTTTATATGCAATTATTGTTTCAGGACAGTTGGTTGGCTGTACGCACATAGGACATTTTAAACATTAAAGTCTGTTTCAGGTCCTTAAGCTGACCACGTTAAACAGAAATGTCCCTCCCCCTGCTACCTTACTCATTTGCCCACACAAAAAGCCTTCAAAAGCTTGTATTTATATTGCAGTCTTTTGCTTGCCACACTAAAGAGGCATGTGGCTTGCAGTAATTGACCTGGACACATCCACACAGTGATCTGCACAGGAGCATGAGCTTCACAAGGCTGGTCAGGAGAGAAAACTGCCTGCCCTTGCCATCCTGCCTGCTGTGGGAGCGCGGGGCAGAGCCGGCTGAGGAGCCCTCCCAGGAGGCAAGGCTTGTGAGCTCAGGCTCCAGCCCAAGGAGGCCCAATGCTGGGGGAGCAGAGCAAGTTGGATGGTGAGAACTGTGGGCAGAGGGCAAGCTTCTGTCAGTCTGTAAATCCCTACCTGCACCAATAAAGACAGGAGCTGGAAAAGCTCTCCTTACTGCTTTCACTGTATTTAAAAATCAGGAAAACAGTGTATAACCAAATACTGTATTCTAAGCAGAACATCCTGACCATCCTGGCTCTAAAGCATCTGATATAGATGAATTTAGTACTAAACTTTTAATTTGTTTTGAAAGTTAAGAAAAATCATCAATGCTTTATTGAAAAGTTGTTATCTGTATATATCCATTACTGTATGCATGGCTCCAGTTTATTTTGAGCAATACTTAAATTAGGGCTTAATCGTTTGGGGGAAGACAACATGGGTTTAACATTGTGACATCTTTCATCGTTATTGCCTCTTTCTTAAATAATATAATTTGTGACAAACGTGAACATTAATTACATTTAACAAAGAAATATAACTTGAAGTGATTGTATTTTAAAAAACATCCAATCAGTGAGATTATATCTTACACCAAGCTTTAGCTCAAAGTTCAAAAGTCAGAAATCAAATACCATCAGTTATCAAATTATGTTAATGGTTCTAATGAAAGCTTCTGGTATTTTGCTCAACACTGTGTTGCTGTTATGGTAACTAATAGGACAAGAAAAGCTGATGGCCATGAAAAAATTAGAACTGACTGCTGGAGGTTTTTTGGTTGGTTTTTTTTCTGCTTTTTTTTTTTAACATATTTGACAGTCTGTTTAGTCACCCAGAGTTACCATGTGGTACACTCAGCTTTTTCATCTGGCATAAGAAGGGCATAAACTGTATTTTATAACCATTTTAGACCACTTTATTTCCTTTTCTTTAAGAAACACTTTCACATTATAAGTTTATGTAAGCCAGCAAAGCAAAGAAAATTAAAGGCTGACATTTTGTCACAAATCTTTACAAGAAACTCTGCAGCACTTACTACATACATCATTTGAAATGTATATATATTCTAAAATATGTATAGATTTTACAGAGTTGAAAAAGGAATAATTGATGAAAATTTCTGTTATATCAATTAGATATAAATGTTTGGAACTTGATGCTGTTGAGGGGCAGATTTATTTTGCTGTGTGTTGACTTGAAGGGTTGAATGCTGCAATTGAGAAATTCAAATAATTCTGAACCACCCTGTGTATTAATACTGTTTAGCATTAGCTGAAGCTTTGCAAAGTTTCCTAAGAAATCGGAAGGATTTAGTTTTATTAAAATAATACTCTCTCTTTGTTTTCCTTTTTGCTATTGATAGCTCTGGAGGATCAATTCCTAATTTTCTTGACTAAAATTATTTCATAATGTTTTGTGAAGTAAATTACAGCACTTTGTTAGAAATCCCTAAAATGTCTTGAGAAACTTGCACATTTTATTTACTTTCTTAAATTACTGGAGGGACTTGGAGCATTGATAGTGTATGCTGGTAGTTATCAAGTACTAGATTAAAGACATACCTCTTTGTTCATGTCCTATACCTTTTAAAAGCCCAAAAGCCGAAGCTGTAATCCAAAATAATACAAGTAGAGAATATTCCTAGGCTAGGAATAACAATCATTATGACTGGCAAACACCCAATGTTAAGGGAAGTAATGATTTATCTCTGTCCAGATTGGAAGACACTTCCTTGAAAACATCCTAAGATGTTTCCATGGCTGAGATGTAGGTGTATATATGTGTATATTAAAGTCATGTTGTGTGGTGGGAATGCTGTGCAACTAGGGCTGACTGAGGGAAGTACATAGAGCATAGGTAAGGTAAATCAGGTCCTGAGGATTAAAGAACTTCCATATAGCTACCACGTTGTTTTCAAAGTCTCAGTCATGCTCAGTCCCCAAATTTTGATTTTGATTTCCTTTTATGCATAGAACTTTCTCAGTGTGTTCTGCTATATCTGTGGGTAACATTGACGGAATTGCAATTATTGAGTACAGAGAGCAACCTTTTGCTTGCTCACTTTGTACTTAGGTATTGTGAAAGAACAGTGTGCTAATTTGACGCCTCCCTCCCAAGGATTTTTTAATTAGAGGAGATGCAATAAATATTTGAAAATATTTTTAAAGAAGAGTGTATTGGACAAAGAGACAGAAAATGACATTAGGTTTATTTTGATTTTGTCATACAGGAAGTGAATAAATCTTGGACTTCTATTTTTTCCCTCCATAGACAGACGAAGGTGCTTCTGAGTTTTAAAGCAGAGGATTCCTCTTGTAATAATTTTGAACCTGGAAGCTCAAGCAGGCAAGATTCCTATGAATGTGATCAGTATGAAAAATCTGTGTACAGAAACTTTTGATTATGTTTAGTGCAGAGGTTTCAGACATAGATTTTGAGCTGGTTCTGGTGATAATCTGACTGGAAATTTACTTGTTGTAGTCCAGAGTGATATTCTTGTAATTGTTAATTAGTGCACTGTAAAAGCTGCAGGAAGTTATCAAGAGCCTTAAAGCTAACCAATAATGTTCACTATATTTAACGTGAAGGAAACAAATTTTATCTAGAAGAGAAGACAGAAAAAGCACCTTCTACTTTCAAATTGATAAAAATAATGCTGCAGATATTAATGCTAGGGCATGCCACTGACCCATGGCAACCTCAGTCAAAACAAACATCACACTTCTCATGGAAGTTCTTAAATTTTAATGCCAAATATGCAATATACCGTATTTTGCTGCGGACACAGTCAATCAAAGCTGCATTATTAAAGCTTTACCTACACTAGCCCTTTTGGATTTTGTCTGTTAAAATTCATTGCAAAACTGTGGTCAAAAACTGTAAGAGAATCTTGAACTACATTAAATACTTTTTGTTTCTTGTGCATTTAATAAATGTAGAGAGTTGTGTGCACATCTGGGTACGAACATATACCAAATTTATTTCATCCACTATTTACTCAAACAGAAACTGATAAATAATACTTTCACATTTTTGTTGTGTTTTATTTCTGCCACACCAGGGGCTCAAAAAATGAATGTGTCAGTAAAGGATTTGACAGTGTGTTACGACAGTCATCAATCCAGCAAGCCCTGTAGCCATAAATAAGCTTCATACAGTGCCACACTAAAGAGGACAGTTTTTCTTCTGCAGGACATTGAAAATGTCACGGCAAGGGAATTGTTTGTCCCTGTCTCCACGACAACGCCACCAGCACTTATCATTAAGTTTCGCACCAAGATTTTAATCAGTGGTCTTTGTGGCATAAGACCGAGTCAACATCAGCCCAAATTTTCGAAGCCGTTATTCTAATTATGACGAGAAGCTATAGATTGATGAGCTCAGTTTTCTGCAAGGACTGGTGGCAGTTAATTCCTGTGACCTGTGTGCCTCCGGTAGTCTCTTTTCGAGATGGAGTCTTGAAAGTTCGATTATTAGTGACAGGTTGTAAGTGAGAAGAAGCTTATCTCTCCAGAGAGTGTTGATAACTTGAGACAAGGTTTAACTAGGAAGTAGTGCGACAGTAGATGGCAAAAAAAAGAAAAAAAAGGGAAAAAACCTCCACCATCTCTATCTCTAGCCAGCACACTGTAATGAGAAAATACAGACAGCCACAATTTCACAAGTTGTAAATTCTGGTAGTCTTCAACTGTAAATTCTCGTGGAGCCAGTTTCACTCAGCTTTCTGAAAATGTGTGAAAATATTTGTCCTGCTGCTTCTTCTGCATGAACACATAGTGCTTTTCAGCAAAAGCATTAAACATTCAGAACTTTGGTACGTGCAGTTCTATTAGGTTTGTAAGTCTCTGAAACATGAGAAGAAATATGGCATTTCCTTATGTGAAAAAGAAAAAGAGAAGCACTTGCTGCCTCATTTTCATGTGAATTGAAACTGGCCAAACCAGTACTATCATTGGTGTTAATATTATTTATGTGCAAACCGTGTGCTCAGAGCTGTACAAGTCAAACAAGACAATGTGTCCTTGCTCTGAGGGGCTTGTAATCTAAGTAAACAGACAATGCAAAATGCACTAGGAAAACCTAGAGGAGAATTATGTCTGAGTTAATTCATTTATTTGTTCTCAGTGATGGGTAGGCAATGTTATTTTGCTGACTACAATGTGTGTTTGCAGAAGGAATGGTGTCAGAAAGGTGAGGGCACTGCATGTGGATTGAACAGGAAATATGGGAGCAAAAAATGTGCAAATAATCTCTAAAAGGATTTATTAGTGGAGGAAAAAAAAAGATTGTTGAGTGAGTTAAGCACCAGTATAGTTCTTTCTGAGAATAAATAGGGAGACAGAGAAACAGAGTAGTTACTGAAGATCATATAGTTAAGCAGTGGCAGAATCACAACAGTATCTTGGTATTTAGGAATCTTTAACTGGAGATGGATACTACTCTGCTGATTAATTGCCTTTTGTCTCTGATTTCTGGAAGGGATTAAGTAGCTTGTGGAACTGTACCAATAAAGTAGAGAAATAATTCTGGAAATCATGCACTCAGTCTCTACTATTTCTTCTAGTTTTTTTGCTTTGCATTTCTCAAAGCATTTTGGGGAAAAGGATATATAGGAATGGAGTCCTGCTGAGCTGCATGACAGAGGCTTTCCTTCAAGTGATCTGAAAACATTTGAGCTTCTTCTAGGATATCCAGATTTCATTTAGTCAGCATGAGCAGATATGTTCGTTCTTAATTGTATTCAAAAAATTATGAGCATATCCAGGTACTAAATACATTAGAGAACAGGCGGAACAGTGGATAAAAATAAAATAATAGAAGTAAGTAGGTGGCTTGAGGAAAAGCAAGGACTGCAAGAAGAACCCAAACATGTTTAGTATAATTAACAGTAGTAGCAGAAATTGCCTGTTGTATCCCTAATTGTACTGCGCATTGAATCAGAAATTTCACTCTTTAAATGCTGAGTGCTGTAAATATGAAAGCTGTTGACCTAATTTTCTGTGAGAATTAATAGAATTCTTTAAGCTGTTTCCTAGTGGGAGAAGCTTTCAGTTTCTCTTAGTTTCATCCTTTTATTTCCCCACTTGTTTCATTGCTATGGTCAGTGAGCAATGGAACTTCACAATATGCATTGTTTTGAAGGTTCAGCAAATTGCATGATGAAGACTCTTCTTTGTAATACGGATTTTGAAAGATCCATCTGCTTTTGAAAGATGAATAGTATTAAGAGCCTGAATGAAATCAAATTTTAAAAACCTTGAGTGTTTGAGAATACTTTGTTTAATCTGTTGTATGACCTGTCTTAAGCTTTCAATGAGCCTTGTGTCTGGAAGTGTTTGAGTCTTCACTGCTGCCATACCTGTTAATTGCAGTTGGGGTTTGACCACGTTTTCCATGTGCCAATTACCTGGACATAGCCTTTCCTGGCTGGGGTCTTGCCTGTGTTAGGGCACTGTCTTGCCAGCTGTGCTAGCATAATTCTGCTGGCAGAGTCCTAGGGGAAAGCAGAAGATATACCTGAAGAAGGAGCGTTTTCATCTACTGTTGTTGAAACTCCTTGAACAAATGCCCGTTCATGCCACCCTGACCATTTCTGTAGCACAGATTTTGCTGGCATGGCTGTCATGGTATTTCTGTCCTACTCCTCCAGCTGAGTTAGCTGTGCTAAATTAACTTTGTGGCTGCTTACAGCAATGCAGCTGCTTCTGTCTCTAAACGTCTCATTCACAGCTGTAAGACCCATTTATTTTCTTTCAGCAAGTCAGATTTTTCTATATAGAAATGGATAGAAACTGTAATATTTTGATGAAACATAGAAAGTAACTGGAGCATATGAGTATTAGGAGATGGGGAAAGGAATCCTTCTCTTCACGTTCTTGGATGATACTGGAAATAAGCAAAAGGGAATGATCATAAATGAGGGACTATAATTAAGATTAAATTAGATAATGAATAAGATATTTTGTCAGGGAGCACTCTTTTGTATGGTGACAGCTCTAATCCATAGTGACAATAAGATTAAGAAACTGTATAAATGGAGCATTACAAAGTTATTACTAAGAATTTGTTTCAAAACTGTTGCTTCTTTTGCAGAAACCTAACCCAGAATTCAAATTGCCCCTTAGACATTGCTGCAGCTCAGTTCTCTCATAGCTGCATATGGTATTCAAAGAATGAGTTCAAAATTAAATATGATTTGCAGAAGCAGTGGTTTGCTGCACTGTTCTAAGTTTCAGGCCTCTGATTTTAATCTGTTGTAAGTTGATGTAACCAGTGGAGCTATTCAGCAGGTTTTGGTGTGTTTTTCTTTCCCCTTTTTTTTTTAAGGCCTGTCTGTCCTTGTTAATTAGAAGTGTACATATTGGGAAATTAACTATGAAATACTAAAAATGATAAATTATTTCTTATTTGAAAGTATAAATTAAAGGTTTAGTGTATATAAAATTTGTCATGTTTAATTGCAAGTTCAATTAAAATTCAGGATAATGATGATTTATACAGGATTCTGTGTAATTTGATATTCATTAGCTTAGCCAGACACATGCTGATATTAGCTCGTTAATTATGTTTCCTTTTGTTGAAAGCAGCCTTGTGAAAGCAATCTGCTCAAAGTTTTTTAAACTCATTCTGCTAAATGAATATTTGGCAGCTGTTCATGTTATTGAGATGGTCACTGTGGCTACACTTCACTCACATAGCATCAATCATACCTACAGAATGACAAACAAGGGTTTCTCATTACAAACCCATTTATGAAGGTTATGGTTGACATTAAAGAGCTATTGCATGGCAGCATGATATTGCTTTACAGTAATGTTAGAGTGTAACTACAGCTAGAGCTGGCCTCTCCCACACAACCAGAACAAATAGAGTTTAATGTGGGACAGGGGGAGGGAAAAAAAAAACCCCGTTTCAGATGCAAGTAATATAATCTTCATATGAAGTGCTGAGCTGCTTTCACATCTCTGGAATGTGGAAGGGAACACTGGAAAAGTTGTGAGACATTAATGCATAAAAAAGCAATGTGTGTAGCCTTCTGGGGTGTTAGGTCTGTGCTCTTCAGGTGTTCTTAACACTCTCTTCTAAGTGGAACTGACCTGAATAATTTTAGAGATGGATGTCATGAAGTAGTTCCCAGAGAGAACTGCATCCAGCTGGGAAGGGTAGTTATCCTTTGGGAGGAATTAGCTCTGCTCTGGAGGCCTCTAGCCTTTGCATTAAGTAATTTTGCAGAATTGTCAAGGCTATGGGGGATTGAGCAGCTTAACATTTCAGGATCACTAGAGATTTTTATCTGAAAATATTTGAGGTAAATGCATTTGCTGTTTAATGAAAAGACAAGTATAGCTTTGAAGGATTGATGGCATGAAATCTAATTCTTTTTTTCTACTAAAAAATAAAATGCAACAAATGTACTGAGGGCTGTGGCACTCAAAAGGTGTTTCTCTGTGTTTGCTACAGGAATATACAGGTATCTTTCTCTTGGAGTGCTGTTCTGTCTCTGTCCTTCCTATTAGCAGTGAGCAGTGTCATGGACCTATTGAAATTCTGTTTCTTTGATCTGAAGAAGTCTTCCTTCTGGAGTTCCTTGGTTTTATTCGCTGGCGTAAACTCATAGACTTCAGGGACAGAAGAGGTGCTGGACTGGTGTACGTGTTAGATGTGTTTTTCACCCAAGTGAAAAGAATGTTAAGACTCAGAATCAGTGTTGGACTGAGAACAACCTTCTCTTTTAATGTTGCTTTCAGAACTCACTCTTGTGATGTGCTCTTCATTTTTCTGTGTGCTGTGAAGGCATCCAATAATGATAAACCAGTATTGCTTTCAAGGAAGGAGCAGCAGCCAAAATCAATAGATTTTTGTCCCACCCACCTACATCCTCTAAACATTTTTTGAGAAGTACTAACTCTGAATGCAGTTTAAAACTCCTCTAAAAGGGGAGATTACAGTATGAAATCAAACAGAAGTTTACCTGTTGATTGATTTTGCTTGAACCAAGGCACTACACAGTGACTATGTTGCTGGAAGAGTTTCCCATGACCACTGTCAGCTGGAAGAGTTTCTCTTATCGGAGCTTGGTTAGCATAGAAGTTATTCTTACACCTGTATGTTATCTTTCTTGCATAGCAGTGTGGTGCTAGTAAAGACTTTTTGACTAGCTGATCATTGTTAATTCTTTTGGAGGTGCAACTCTTGGGTTAGAGAGCCAGTTATTGTTTCTGTAGGCAATACAATAGTAGCTACTGTAGGCTTGGAAGAAGAGCTTAATATGAGAAGCAGACGTGATAGAACAGATTTGCAAATCAAGTTATTAAAATACTTTCTAAAAACTTTAGAGGCAATAAAAGTTTGGCAGATACGATAAAAACTTCTTAACCTTCCTTCTCTGACTCTGCAAAGTGCCTGGCTTCATGGTTTTTTTTTTGTTTCACTTTCTAGGTATCAAACATCTGCTTTGAAAACACAAGTAATTTCTTTTCTGTAATTGTCCCAAGTTCTTGTGATTGTTTTTTGGACATTGTTTCAAGGCTTCAATTGACTAAAAGCATAAAAGAATATGGTTCTAATGTTCAGACTGTGAGGGCGCATTTAAGTGCAAGCAGCTGTTTGAGGATCATTGTTTTTTAGGTGGGCCCTTTGTGTATTTCCTCCTGATCAGTATAGAAGTGAATGTTTAAAATAAAATTTATATCATATAGAAAGCTGATTAAAATGCTAAATATTTTTCTTTCATTATTTCACTGTGAAACACAATTCTAGAGTCCTGCTTGTTATGAAGTGTTGGACATGGATCCTCTAAATCTCATATTCTTGATGAGGAAGAACGAAACTCTTTATATTTGCTTAATGCTTTATTTGTCCATCCTTTAATTTAGTGTTTCTCAGATTAAAAAGGCCTATGAGGAACCAAGAACACTGAATTGTAAGGAAGCATTGGTAGAAGACCTATTGAATGAACCTGACATTTTTTACCTAGTTATTTGTTGTAGAGTTACACTTTAACTTTGCTTTGATAGCATTTTGATTAGGAAAAAATAGAATTTCCCAATCATGTAGCACCCAATATTTTATGAAGTATTCTGGTATAATTTTTGAAAGCTTCTCCTTTTGCTGAATAAGCCCATTTGTGCTGTATAATAGTACTGTTATAAAGTATGGAAGAGTCTGATTACGGTAATTGTTGCTATTTTGATTCTCAAGATTTTATTAATTTTAACTTCTAACAAAAGGAAGGATCCACTGATTGTAAGTGACAGTGACGTGTTTATAGAAGCACCTGAGAAGTCACTGTAGGCATTTAGAAAAGAAACATCTTTCTAAAAAGAAAATCTTTCATCCCTAGTAGCAAAACCATGCTGGTAACTGCTTATTGAGCAAGACTTTGTCAGCTCATTATCGCAATACGTTGTTGGGTAATAGTTTAAAAATTATTTATAGAATGGAATCCCAGCTGTGCTGAAAGTACTACCATTTAATATGCTGCCTGTGATTGTCATTAGCTTTTTTTTTTTTTGCCTAAGGATTATGAAGAGAACAAAGATTTGGCTGTATGTCTAAGATTGAGCACTGTATGAAATTTTTGTCGGGGGACTTGCTGACCTTATGTAAAGTTGCCTCTTGGAGAAGCTCTTTATATTCTGCCTGCAGTTGCTACGACAGTTGGATAAACCTAACAACAGCCAGCATGCCCTGTGCAATGTATTTCAGAGGCCTGGCCTCCAAATGGGTATGGTTGCTTACTGCAAAGTTTACAGCCAGTGTAGAAATAATGATCAAGAAAGTGAACCGTGTATTTAAAAAGCATAGGCTGATAGATTTTTTTTAATATATATAATGTGTACCTGCATATATACAGTGCAAGAAATCCCTTACTCGACACAGAATCATGCATTCTCCATTGCTTGCTGTTAAAAAATGGCAGACCTCTCTTAAGATACGTATTTATCAGCGTTCACAACTTCTCTCTAACTTGAGGTAGAATATTGCAGTACATTTTAAGTACCACTTGCATTAGGTTGATTGGTTGTTTTGGTTTGTTTTCCTAGTGTGATAGCATTTCTAGCTCTTTCATCTTAAACTGTAATGTTCTGCTGTTAGAAAAACATTGGGTTGATCTCCTAATATATTCAACCCAGGACATCACTTCAGTGGCATTAGTTGTTATTTTGTGTCCAGCTGTGCTCCTGGGAAAGGTAGACTTGATCAGGAAGGTTATGATTGCCTTCTGCTTGCAGGTATGGCTGACTCAGCAGCACTCTGTGGTTAGTCTGACTTAAAGGAAAAGACAAAAATCCTACTATTACCCTTCTCCTCAGGGATAGCTGCCATTCTCCATCAAGAAGACAACCATTCAGCCAGAAAGATTGACTCCCAGAAATTCACCACAATCACTTTAGTATTTTAAATTTCAGGTGGGACTAGAATTGATGGTGGTAAGGGCAGAGGCTCAGAGCTTTGAATCTTTATTCTTAAGTGAGTTGAGCAAAACTGCTAGCTCAGAAGAAGTTGGTAGTTCTTTTTAATAGTTAGAAAATAGGATAAATGAGGAAGGGAAAATGCAGTCACTATTTGGAAGTGGGGAAGAAGACATTTTACCCTTTTGATGATGAGAAACAGAATCCTAAATTATTATTTAGGATTGTATTATATTATTATCCAAATATCATTATATTATTATCCAAATAGTCCTATTTGGATGTCTGTGTTAGTGTATGGATGGTTAAAAAATGATACAATAAACATACAGTTTCTATAGTAAGTAATTATTGAAAATATCTTTATATCTAAGGCTTAATCTACTGTCATGTTGATAGTAATCATATATAGTAAGCTGAAGCGGTATCTTCTGGTAAAAAATAAAAAATGAATAAAATATGAAAAAAAGTTAAGTGGGATCAAAGAAATAGCGCAAAACCAAACTAAGATTAAGCGCTTGGTTCATGACTGATAGTGCTGCTTCTGTGTATTTGCTATCCAAAAATGTTCCCATTCAATGGGGCTAGCAACATTTATACAGAATCTTCTTTCAGTCTGTGTTTATTCATACATGAGTTCCATGGAGTTTTCCTAATGCATTAATAATATTCTTTGAGGTATCAGTCTTTGGGATGCTGAGTATTCTTTGCATTTTGAAATGGCTCTAATTTTTTTTTTTTTAATGTTCTACAAACAATGCATATCAGACAATGAAAGAATACCCGCATAATGCCAACATCTTGGCTTTTTTGCTTTTATTAATAAATATATTTTATAAAAATGCAATATTTTATCAGACTACTGTGTGCATACATTCCCATTTCTGCTCTTTTTCCTACATATGTTTTACCTGGAAGCTAGGAAAGGTTAACAGAGGAAACAAACATGGTGTCATTCAGTCCCTTTGAAGTAAGACATTTAGAAAACTCTGGCAAGTTCCAATGAGAATGTTGGAGTAACTGGAGGTCTTGCTTGCTCTTGATCAGTTAATTCAGTGCTCTTGAAAATGTAATGTGTTTGAAGTAGAGCATGGCTTCTGTATGAGCCGAAAAGTAGATTTATTTTTTTTTAATGGAGGGAGAAGTATTGTTCAGAGCACTACTGTAGACCCATACTTATAGGCTATTGTGACATTTGGGAAAGTTCTGGTAGTAAGAAGGTATCATTCTTTATCAGCATGTTGTAAGTAAAGTCTTCATTGTCACCACCTTTCTGCTCCATAAGTGAATTTAATCTCCAGAATAAGTGGCAGGAACTAAAAGGACATCAGTCTTTGTAATTCCGGCTTGTTGTTTTCTCTGCCTTTAGAGCATCACAAGTGATGAAAAGGGTGCAGTCTTGTAAGCAGTGCTCTTTCTAGCATTCTGAGAGATGGCTGCTATTCATTGCCTTTAATCTGAAAATGGGTTAAAATCTCTATATGTGAAGTGCAAATGCATGTCTGTTTCATGATAGGAGCTCATTTCACTTTTTGCTCACATTTCCATATGCATTCTCAGTCTGCTTCACTTTACAGAAGTCTCTGAGCTCCTTTTAAGATAGACTAGAATCTAAACTGCTGTTAAAATTTAGGTTAGTCCAGCCATGGTGTCTTTGTAAAATCTTTCTCACCTTCAGGAGAGAATAGGCTTTGTCTGCTCTTGGGAAAATAAGGTCTCAGGACTGGAGAAGCTCTCCTATGAGGATAGGTGAAGACAGCTGGTGTTCTTGAGGCTGGAGAAGAGAAAGCTCTGTGAGACCTTTTGACCACCTTGCAGTACCCAAAGGGGGCTTATGAGGAGACTGGAGAGGGACTTTTCACAAGGGCTTGTTGTAGAAGAAGGTTTCAAACTGAAAAGAAGGTAGGTTTACATTAAGTAATAGGAGGAGCTTTTTTACTCTGAGGGTGGTGCACTGCAGCAGGTTTTCTCAAGAGGTGGTAGAGGCCTCATTCTTGGGCACATTCAAAGGGAGCTTGGATGGGGATGTGGGTGACCTGATCTAGTTGAGATGTCTTTGCTTATTGCAGGGGGGTTGTATGGAATAAACTGGACTGTTGTGCCTTCCAACCGGAACGGTTCTGATTCTGTGATTTCTGAGTCTTTCAGGATATGTAAAGCCTCAAATTTTTAATTATAATGATTTGAATAATGGGTAAGGAAGATGACTTCTAGGGTTGTTTATCAAATTCTGAGATGTAAGGGAATACTATGAAAAAGCAAAGACCTTTTCCTCTAAGTGAGCCTTCTTTTTATTCTCTTGGTCATGTGCTTTACTTTATGTTTAACATTCTCTAGAATGACTTATATTGTTTATTGAAAAGTTTGCTTTCCCTTTGGACCAGTGAACATATCTTCATGAACTGGGAAAAACAACCCCTCTCCCTACTACCCACCCCACCCCCAAACCCGACACAAACCCCCCATCCTTCAGATGAAGGGGATAACATCAGTATTAATTTGCTTTCAAGCATTGGAAGACCAAAATTATTTTATGTGGTAGTCAGAGGAAATAGCAAAATATTCTAAACACTGCTAATAAATGTGGTTAATACTTAAACAGGATGCTTTACCTTGGAAGTGTTTGTGAGAGATAGATTTAAAGGAGGTACCACTGAGATTTATGTTGTCACAGAACAGTTAACTAGTGACCCTGTAAAAAGTAGTGCGTATATATATATATAAATATTTTTTTTTAAGCCTATGACTGCCTTGATGTAAAGTAACATGAGATACAAAGAGCAAAAGCAGTTGTGGGTTAGTGTTTTTTTTTTTTTTTTTTTTTTTAATGATGATGTCTTTGAGACACATTTACTAGGAAGCAGTTTACTGGCAAGATAAAATAGGAAGACAAGTGATCCTCTTCATTCTCCTTTGTTGGTAAATTGTACAGTTATTTTCACTGGTAATTTTCTCGTAAAAAAAGATGCAATGCTCAAAAAACATAACACCAAAGCAGAGAAGATATGGTAAAACTGTCCTTAACTACAGAGGGCACATTCAAACTCTCTTCTTCCTTTATCATGAAAATTGACTTCACAGATTCACATGGATTATACTGGTTTACAGATTGCTGTGCTGAAATTGTCTCATGGGAAGTCTGAATTTGTACAGGAAGTTCAGATACCAGCATGGTTCAGAATAGTGAGGTTCTCTGGAACAAGCTTTAATAAGCTTCTCAGTGGAACTAATGCACAGAGGTTTTAATATCTGTACCTGTTTCTTACCCACAACTTGAAAGGGAAGAAGATTTCTACTTGTCTTGTTAAATTGTAGATTTACTCTTCTGCATAATATCTTTTGTCACAGTAAAAGTTTAGTATCTTTATTGGGTTGCTTGGGTCAGAACTACATTCTTCAATTTCTTAAATATGACATGAAAATAGGAATGTTTTAGTCGCCTTGAATGAATATAACTATTGTGTACATCAATACTTACACTTTTGCTGATTTTTGTTAAATGGCACTCATGCATACCCCATTTTATTGGTGTGATCTTCCTTATTTTTAAACTTGGTGTAGAAATAAGGAATCCCAGGTTTGGAAAGGACCCCAGAGTTCATCCAGTCCAACGGCCCTGCCAAGGCAGGGTCACCTAGAGCAGGTGACACTGGAACCATTCAGATGCGTTTGGAATGTGTCCAGAGGAGAGTCCACGCTCTCCCTGGGCTGCCTGTTCTAACCTCCACATAAAGAAGCTCTTCCTCATCTTGAGGTGGCACCTCTTGTCTTCTAGTTTATGACCATTGCTCCTTGTCCTGTTTTTGGGCACCATGAATAGAGTCTGGCAGCATTTTGAACATTTCCTTTATACTGGTGTCTATTTATATAGGTTTCTCTTGCTTTATGTTAGAATGCAAGCTTTTGTGCCTAAGTCCTGCATAGAGAGCACAGTGGTGTTGGGCACTGAACATGTCTGCATGTAGAACATTAGCGAATCATTTCATCTGGTCTTATATGCAGAAAAGAGGGGAGGGAAGACTAATTCTTTCCTTGGTTTTTAAGTGTTTGACTGAAATTGGTTATGAGGCTTACACTAAAGATACTCCTCCAGAGAATGTTAGTCCTGTGGGGATTTTTTTTAAGTCCACTGAGAGAGACTCATTGTGGCATAGGACCAAGATGTAGGCCAAGTGGAAATACAGCAAAGTGATTTAATAGAAAAGGTAATTCCTATTCAAACTGGATGGTCCCTTATTCATTTCCTCGGATTATCATCAAATTTATGTCACCAGCAAAGGAGCTTTATTGAGTTTCACAGATATATTCCTTTTGCTTTCATTGTCATTAGTTGGCACACTGACATTTTCATATGTGTCTCAGCTAATGCCTCAAAATTACTCCATCTACAAATGTAACAATTGAACAGATAATTTTAATAAGATTCAGCTTGACTTCAGACTGCACTCCTTCCTTTCTTTATAGAATGCAAATTGTAACCTGTTTTTAAAGCCGTGCAATGCAGTGAACTTTAATGGGATTTGACAACATCATATTAAGCACAACAACTACGCATAATGTACCGAAAAATTGGACGTGAAATTGGAAACATAGCTGAGAACAAAGTAAATTTACATGGTTTGGTAGTTTGAATGTCTGATATCATATTCTCTCATGCAAGCTCCATAAAAAGCAAGGGATTTAACAATGGATATCAGCGGAAAGTGCTTTTAAAGTTAAAGCTGATGGATGGCTTGTCAAAAAAAATAATTGCATTGGTTGGAAAGTCGGGATGCGTGCTGAGGGGGAGAGAACAGGATATACAGAGAGGATGATGGGAAGTGACAGTGGTCTGTCAAGAAGCAGTGGCTGCCCAGAGAAGTGTGAAGCCAGAGCTATAAGGTGGCAGAGTAGAACAGGCTGTCAGAGCGGGAAAGTGGCTTTAATACCCTGAAAAGCAAAGGAATCCGCCTGTCAGCCTTGCTCAGCCGTGCTGAAAGAGGAAAAGAACATGGCATGAAGTTAGAGACATTAAACGGGAAAAAAGAGAGGCCAATGAAAGCCAGTGAGGAGGGGTGGTGAGCTGTTACGTTTTTTAATAGACAAATGACACATTTCTAGGTGCAGCAAGAAAGCAAACTGTCTAAGAAATTTAGAACTGATTAGAGGCTTTTTTGAAAAAGAAATACAAGATGATTAGCATTTATTTCTGGCATTTTTAAATGTACCACATAGCCCTGTGACCTTCCCTTCACTTCCCTCTTGTGTAACTGTACTTGCCCATTGCTTCTCGGAGAGGCAGAAATGGTTTTGTTACAGAAGCAGCCTTGTCCCTGTAAGCTTTGGAAGAACTTGGTGTTTCAACCAAAAGTAGTTGTCTCAGAGGTCTCTTTTTAGCCATTTATAAGATATTGGCTTATAAATCTAATTATCAACCTAACCAAACAGTTTTTCCTTGAAATTTTTAAAGTGTTGAGATTCATTTGGCTATACATCATTAAGATTTATACCTGGTACTAATGCAGTGCCACACAAATTGCAGCACTCATAGATTTTAAAGATTTTCCACAAATCTGGGAACTTTATTTATATTTTAAAGGTTGTAGAAAAAAATTGCCTGAATAACTGTATAAGTTTTAAAAATTATTAATTTTGAAGTATATTCTCCTGTTATAATCATTTACAAATATCTTTTCAGGAAAAATGGGGAAAAGAGTAAAATATAAATTTTTTTAAATCTTTATGCAAATTATATATATATATATATTTGGTATAGGATAGTGCATTAAAAGGCACTGTGCTTCATAGCTGCTGTTTGAGGAAGGCATCAGAAACACGGTCCATACCACAGTCTATCCCCAGTTTTCAATGGGTTTTTTAAATATAGCTGAAGAAATAATGTCCAGTAGAAAACAAAAATGCAAGTAAATGCAAGGTGCGGCTTGTGCACCAGCAATTAAAAAAATGCACACTACATGTTAAAGAAGTTCTGGAATACCAGTTGAAACATACTGAATGAAAGGGAAGTTGCAAGGAATTGTTAGGTAGATTTCAATACTTTTCAGGAATTGACTTAGTTTATAATTCTGACAGAAGTTATAAAATGCAATTAAGCTTCTTGGTGTAGCTTCACAGAATTTTTTCCGATTGCTACTAAGGCTGATTGGAAATAAGATGCAAGTTAGCAGTTCTCTTGGGAAACAGAAAAGGAAACAGAGTTCATAGTTTTTGGTCAAAAGCACTTCTGGATTTTGGGTCAAATGTCATTTATAACAGCAGTCTAATTCAAATATCTACTTTTCAATATGTCTGTCCATACAATATTTCATGTTTATTTCTATTGCACTGTGTTAAATGGGACAATTAATTTTTGATCTACAAACTCATATCTAATTAATGGAAAGCAATTATGTTGTGATTATAATACACAGAATAACCCCCCCATATAATTGGTTACTCCCATAGCATACTTGCTTCTTTTGTTGAATATCATGTGTCTGAAAATTTATTGCATCCTGAAGCAGAAGGCCCCCAGTTAAGATGTTTTAAGCATTCTGGTACTTGTCCTTTGTTGAAAAAACAGCAGAAAATTGAGAATATTTTAGCACAGTGGAAAAATCTAGAGTGTTGCTAGGCATTTTAAACATATTTTTAAATGCTATATTGAAAAGAGAGAATTGTTTGCATTTGAGAATCAACATGTTAATTTCTATATTTTATATATTAAACATGAATGTATTTGCTTTGGGGGATAAATGGTGGCCCAGCTTTTAAGGATTCTTCATGCTGGACCTGAAAGAAAGGGCATTTTCTTTCTTTATGGATGCAATTTCAAAATACATAATGAAAAAATCAAGTAAGAATGTTCACTCCTTCCTTCTCTCATTAGCATCTAATGTAAAATTACAAAACTAAATAAATGAGCAAATTGCAGTAATCCATACCTTTTATGTCTAGATATTTTATGAGCTTGTAAATGATGTTACGGATTGTATTTTTTTTAATCCAGACAATTTTCCTATGGTGTCTGTTGCCAGTACATATGACTACATTTCAATACATACATATATGTATATAGTCTAAGCAAATGCATGAATCATAAAACTCTCTACTTGGAAAAAATGTGGAAAAAAAAAAACCCTCAAACCCCAATCCAAACAAAAAACTTTCACAAACTTTCACAACACTCCTTCAGTGTTTGAATAGAATCTTTTTCTTGCCAAGATACTTGTCCCCTTATTTAGTTGATTAAAGTCCTAACTAGCAGGGAATGAATGCAATAAAAAGTGCGCCATTTGCTAGGCACAAACCCGCGATGTTAAACTTAGAACAAGTAAGGTTTTCCTTACTCCTTAGACATTGAACAATCTGTGCTGTTGCTTGCAATATAGTGGGTTTTGTGTATTAATAGCTCTTATGGTTTGTAAATAATAATACCTCTTTGTGGTTCCAGAAGGGTCACTGGTTTTTTACACTTTAGGAAGATTGCTGCTGTTATCTGTAAATCCATTGCTAGGACAAGAAGGGGGTTACATGATATGATTTAAAACAGTGTCTTCTGTATTTTATTCTTTCCATAAGGAAATGACCCCTTACCATATACAGCTTAGATAAATAAATAAAGCTTCTATGACATATAGTAGTAGACTATTTGCCTTTCTCACCTCAAAAATACCTGAAAAAAATGTCTTACAAAGCAAGGTATAAGGGGAATGAAAAGAATAATAAATCAAGTTAGTTCTCATCTCAAGTTTGCAGCACCATATATAATGCTAGTGGTTATCAGTACAATAAAATGGATTTAATGAGAAATCTAAATGTTAGCATACCAAATGTTGGCTGCATTTTGGTAGCTTGGAAATTGACTTTGAAAGTTCACAGAATCACAGAATGTGCTGGGTTAGAAAGGATTCACAAGCATCCTGACCCTGGCCCAGGGCAGCCCCAAACATCCCACCATGTGCCTGAGAGCATTGTCCAAATCCTTGAACACTGCCTGGCTTGGTGCCATGGCCCCTTCCCCGGGGAGCTGTTCCAGTGCCCAACCATTTGTTCTTAAAGGTCTTCTCCAACCAAAATGGTTTTATTACTGGATCATTCTTCCTGTAAAGTTTTAAAATACAGTAGTGTGGAAATCACTTCTGCCTCTCTGCAGCGAGGTCAAACATATGAACGTTTGGGCCTAAAAGAAGGAGAAACAAATTCTGGATTATCTTTTGTAAGGAAATATCTCAAACCCAAATGGGATCTCATTTATCTCATAATACTGGTTTTATGTGGAGTTAGAGTATTGTTAAGCAGCATATCCTGAAGTGCTAAGCTATTTTTGTGTGTTCACCTAAAATGCAGAAACTGGTGGTTAACTGGACTCTGAGAGATGATGATGTACATAATTTTAATAGAAATGTTGCATGTTTGTTTTTATCCCATGTGAGAATATTGCTTATTTCTAGGCACAATTCTTTCTTCCTTATAAATTCCATTGAGAAAGTAAAACTTACACCTTGGAACAGGTAAGTCCTAAGGAGTCAATTTTCTAGTGTTGAAAATGCCCTGACCTTCCATTTCATTATGCTTTACTGCTGATCTGCCCACCCAAGATCCTCATATGAATTTCATCAAAATAATTTTGAAAAATTAATTTCTGTAATACCCTATGGGCTATGTCATTGATTGCAAATAGGAAGTAGAAGATGAAGCTTCTGCTGAATGATTCCAGGTCAGATTAAGATATGTGACACATCAAGGAATTTAAATCATGCATCTCAAAGACCTCTTTTCTCTCACTTCCAAAGTTTATATGTATTTTACTTCTGGTGTCCAGTTATATATATTCATATATGTATGTCATTATTGTGGGGATTAAATATATCTTTGTAGAGAAAACGTGTGGAGAGCAGCAGTATGTGATATTGCAGCAATAGACATGGTAACTTGATTTTTATGTCTTTTATGATTTGGTAGGGAACCAGGCACTATCAAGAGCAGTCCCACTTATAGTGGTCTAGAAGGCAGCAGAATTTTGAAGGTTTTTCAGCAGATCTTCTCTTAGTAAGATCTTAGAACAGCATAGCTACTGCTTAGTTTGTCTAAATTTTTCACCCATTAGAATTTTCATGTATTGGAATATTTCCTTTGTTTTATCAAGTATGAGAGAAGATATACCTAAATTCTGTATTTCTAGCTGATGTGAAGGATCAGGTTAACAAAGGTATTGGATGTAATGAAATGAGATTTGCACAGTGCTTGAACCTGTATCAGTTGGATGTGCAATCTAGGGTTCTCCAGCCTGTGTTTCTCTTGCTAACCCAGTTATTGGTCAGATTTAGCTGGTATAAAAGCATTCTGTCATGTTGAGGAGCAATAGTGGTAGGAACTTGCACCTTTCCATTTTAATTTCTGGGAAAAATCACCCTCGCATGACAACGCACCCATTTGTGTTATTTAGTAGGGGAGGGCTGGATGTACACATGACAGTGCTTTAATAATTGAATTAGTTTTAGAATAGGACTTCTGGACTACTTTACTGTAGTGAAGGGTATCAGAAATTTGATGTGGAGGGTTCCTCTCTATAGATGACTCCCCATAAAGAGCTGGAGGCAGGCGTGCCTGAGTAGATATTAGATACTGACTCATCTCTAGCCTGGGACAGGGAACAGTAATAAGATTGTGTGGAGGAAAAGTTAGTTGCTTCTGTCAGTAGGTCTTACAAACTTCAGGCATTTCTACCAGATCTCCACTAATGATAGAAGCACCTTTACAACATCCTCTGAAGGTCTGTTTAAAATATTAGTAAAGGGAATGAATCAAAGCCCTAGGAGTTTGCTCAACCAAACATGACTGTAGCTGCATAAATAACAGATACTAACTTCCTTTAGTTTATTGAACAAGTCATGTCCTGAAGGCTTCTGTAACTCACTATGAACCAGTATTCTGCTTAGATACTGGTTTTATGTAATATAATTTTATAAGTCTTAACACTTGTCAAACAGGTCATGCAATCCATTGCTATTTCTGTTCCAGTGTTTGATTTTTTTTAACATAGAAGTGATTTTTTTTTTCTTTAGACCCCCTTTGTAAAAAAACTGAGTTTTTTATGTCAGATTCTTCTTGCTCATTTAGTTTCTCTTAATATAGCCAAATGTTTTCTTGGCATTCCCTCCTCCTAGGTATGGGGTGTTTTATTCTACTGAATTTGGTGTTTTCTTCAGGCAAGTAAGGACCTTTAAAGATACAAGGGCATTGAAAAATATGAAACTGGTCAAGAGAAATGGCAGAAAACACCATGCATAAATAAAATACCCCCTTCTCTCTCTCTCCCTCTCTCCCCTTCTCCTCCCCCTTCCCCCCCTCCCAAAATGAACAATGATTGTGTGGTTGAAGACCTGGCTGAATAAGTATGTCAGGTACTGATTGGAAGAATGATAAATGGAGTGACCTAACAAAGGATTGACTTCTCCAAAAGACAGGCCTTTTTTAATGGATGGAAAGGGAGGAAGCCTCATTTAGAAGGGAAAGGCTGTTGGCAGTGCAGATATGACAAAGGGGAAGTCGACAACCATTGATTTACGTTCGGGAATGACAGTTGAAAAATTCAACAATAATCATGACAAATGAGAAGTGGTGCAGTCAGAGGAAAAAATGCCAATACGTTAAGCCTGAGAAGAAATGCCAAGGTCACAAGCAAAGGTTCCCAAACTTCTGCTTTTGACAGCCTTAATGGAAATATTGGAAAAGATTGGGTATACAGGTTAAAAAGTATGGTTTGGAAAGAGGAATTGTAGGCGATGCTAATTAGCGTTTGTTCTTTTCAAGGTGGTCATGTTTGTTGCCTATAGAAGTGTTGAGTAAAACATCATTAATAGACCGTTCTCCTCCAAGTATAATTTTTTATTCTTGAGGAACTGATGAAATAAATTAATAGCAACAGGCAAACAATCATGTTCGTTTTAAAATATCGCTTTGCTGCTCAGTAAATAAAGCAAATCTGTGGATTTCTTTATCTCAATCTTATGCATGGTATAAAGCTTATTTAAAAAAATCTTTCAAGTATGATAGTAAATAAGATTATAAAAGATTTAGATGGAGTGTTAGGTCAGATCTGAATAAATAAGTCTGGCATCCGAGAAGTCTGCTAAATGTAAATCTAAACAGAATGGCAAAATCTTGTGGTGATGAGGTTTTAAAATAAACACTGCCCTGCTTATTTTTGTTTTTCAGTTTATTGAAGCAGTTACTGGAATGAGCAGACCATGTGTATAAAGCAGTTTTCTACTAGTGCATTAGGTTTAATTATGTTATTAAGTAATTTACAAAATTGCAATATGCAGATAGTCACTAGTGTAATGAAATGAGCAACTCTCTGTTTACTTGAAAACCTGAGAACACAGTACTGGTGAGAGAAACATTCCTACCCAGAGCATCTTATGGAAATGAGTAGGAAAGCAGCGAATATCAAAACCTATTTTATTTGTGCAGTATTAAGTGGCACAAATTGCTCTCAGATGTATCTTTTCAAATACTCTCTGATATGGCTTGAAAAACCCCTGAACATTGTTTTCCCCCCAACACAACTGCCTTCATATGGTGCTAAAAAGAGTAGCTTCTTGATCACAGGAAATTATCAGTTTTATAATATTTAATTAGTGTAGCACATCTCTCAAATTAAAGTGGTTTTTAACTCCAGATTTGTAAAGGGTTAAGTCCTCACACACAAGTACTAATTTAGTATGCAGTGGTCATTTTTACCTTAAATGTACTGTCGGCAATTATACATTTAAAAACAAATCTGAAATGCAATCTGCACAAATAATAGCTGAGCTCAAGGGTAAGAAAAAAGGCACACAGAAATTCTCACCCCGAAAACAAGCCCAGAATGTTGTAAAATGCTAGGCTTGTTATTTGAGGTAAACCTGGATCTGTAATGGGTTTTTACTATTCCACTTATACCTGGGGCTGCAAAGTGGAATATAAGGAAACTAGCCTCTTTAGATTAAACATTTTCTAATCAGCTTTATCACTCATATCTGAATTTATCTTATTTGAGGAAAATGCCAATATATTAGCAAGCATATATGATACACAAGGTGACCCTACCAACTTAATGACATAATACATTATCCTTAATGAAGTCAATATCTTGTCTTTTAGCTGTCTGTCTATTGGGGCGATTAATTGCAGTGTCATTAAAGTTAGCTCTCTTTTCATTTGAGCTTGACAAGTCGCATAAAACTAATGTTCTTAGTTATCAGCCACTGGAATAGGATGGAGGATGGAGGAAATTGTAGGACAAATAAGGGGGTACTGCAACAGCTAACTTGAAGGAATTTTTCCAATGACTGTTTTCCAAGCCTTCTATTGCCGACTGTGCACTAATAGTTGGAACATTTGGAACAGAATTATCCAGATTGGGGGTTTGCTTTTGTGTATTGAGCTTGAAGTAGAACATAATGAACTGCAAACTATCAGAGGCCACTGTGCTATTAAGACATCAGGACTGAAAAATTTGCAGAAATAGCCCCATGAGTAAAGTTAAATGAGATTATGTACCCTAAGTTAATGCAATAAACAATATAAAAATATGTATTTTTCTCTTACCGTAGAGTTTCTAATTTATCAGACCATGAAATAAATATAAAACAATTTAGGAAATGAGTTTATATGAAATAATGGCTTTGCATCTTTGATAAAACAAGTTTCAGACACTAGTGATGATAGCAATGAAGCTGTGGTGCCCAGTGCTAATTGTAGTGCGCAAGCATCACTCCCTGCCTTCCCCCTACCTCTGAAACTACAAGACAGGATGGCTGTAATTTACAGTGTGTTATCTTTGTCTATAGCGGCAAGATGATATGAAGTAAATCAAGGTACGAGTAATGAAAGACTGAAAATTTATTCCTTGGAGCACACTTTAAAGTGTAGTATCTGTTATAGTGGCACTGCCTGAAGACCCTGAAATGAGACTTGGATGAAGGGCAATAAAGAAGCATAGAGGCTCATGTTAATGTTGTTTGTCTGAGGTTAGTAATTGGGTTCCACTGATGAGTTGTGTGAAGACAAAGTGAGAATCCTAGCAAGTATTGTAAATCTTACATTGTTGGAACAAGAAGCAATCCTAACAAATATTGATCCTTCCTGTGCCCAGAGGCGAGGAAGAAAGCAGCATGCTGCTGAGCCAGTGTTGTTTCAATAGCACCAATTACCTTAGTGAGGCTAGTGCTCTGCATGAAATCCCACCAGGCTCACAAATTGTGAATTATCAATGATTAGGCTTTTTAGATATATCCCCTAAAATCATGCCAGGTTAGCTTTCTGTATCAATTCTCCTTTTAGACCCCAAAATGTATATCTTAAAAGCTTTTATTTTCAGCTTTTAAAAAGCTGTGGATATATTTCAAGTACATTGTGTGCACCTAATCCTTTCCCTCTCATATAACCCCTTCTTATCCCCACCCCCACAAAAAAAAAAAAAAAAAAAGGGACTGATCTTGATCTCATGACACCTGAAAATATTCTTGGTAATGTTTATCAACTATTTGTTTAATTTGTGTTTTCTGGTTTCTAATTTGCATTAAATATTAGAAAAAAACATACATTGTGACATAATTAAAAGCTTATTTTAATAAAATCTCACATTTCGTATCTGAAACTTTGGGGTTTTTTTGACTCTAGATTCATATTTCTTCTAGAGAAAACTCTCAATCATTATTAAATAATTTACAAAATTACAGTGTGATGGAAAATTGATGTTCAACTCAAAATTCATATGTAGTTAAATGCCTGCTTCCATGCTTGCTTTTTTTCTCTTATCTCATTTGAGGCTATTTTTTCATATACAGTGTGGCTGTCAAAATTCTATATAAAGGAAAGTCTTCTCTTGGTGTGTGAGGGAGAGGGTGCCAGTAGCAGTTTGGGTGTTCTAACCCGGCATTGTGACAAGTCCCTGTGCTGATGAGATGCAGGCATGTGCACGCTGGGGGCAGAGAATGGGAGACAGAGGTCAGTGGGACATGGAGGCACAGATTGTCCTCCTGCCACCTGCTAGATCTCGGCTCTGGCCACTGGAGCACACTCCTGCCTTCTGTGGTGTCTGTGGCTGTTGGTGACTTTAAGGGTAGTAAGAGCTTTATTGTCAATTCAGGGAATCTCTGCTCTGCTGTGTGAAAAGGGAGGCCTAGTAAGGCAGAAGTGTAGTGCATCCATCTATCTATCTATCTGTCTGTCTATCTGTCTATCATCAGTGTATATAATTGCTGCTGGTTTGTTGGCACTGTTACCTACCCTGTGCCTGTCTTTTGGGGAATACCCTCCAGTGTGATGGACATTCTGGCTGGAGCTCTCTTCAGTAAAGGCCTGCCTTTTCTGCAGAGGAGGGAACTTCTTATCCATTCCTATCAATTTTACCTATATTCTTTCCCACATTATCTCTTCTGTGTTGCTTAAACCTGCTTTTGAGTTCTCCTCTTGGGCCTACTGATTTCCCAGGCTGGCCGATTCTCAGCTGAACCAGTTCAGAGAGTGGCAGAGCAGCCACTTGTGCTTGGTCCTGTGTGCTGTGTTAGCTGAAAGGACACAAAGTAATCCCAGGGAAGGGTTCACAATTGGGGTTTTTTCTTTCTTTTTGTTAGGTAGCACACAGGGACTGGTTTGTTTTGGCAACCGGTGAAGGGGAGCTGGGTAGACTGAAGGGTCTCTGCCTGTGCTACTGAGTGGGTGTGACTTAGGGCTCACTTGGCTGGATGTGCCTGCTCCTAGCCCCTGATATCCTGTTTTCAAATGTCTTATAAGTGTTTGGACATGAGCTTGCTGGAAGTTTCCATGCTGGTTTGGAAGATGCTTTTGAAGGCTTTGTGTTTTTGAAGGATTTTCCTGCAGAAGATGAGAACCAGCAGCCACTGTTTCATTGTGTGTTTCTTTCTGAAGTGATCAGAGGCCAGCAGCAGTTGCAGTGATTTAAAGTAGTTGTTTGATAGGTTTAGGCATCTGTATAAATGGTGTCATAGTTGCACAAATAGCAGTTTGAGAAATTCCTATCTTTATTGTATAATAATAAAAACATAAAAATGCTGAGCTTTATTACTGAAACGGAGCTGTGAAGTTGCTGGCCTGTATATGGGACACTTAATACTATTTAGAGTTTATTAATATGGTACACCCATCTCTGTGTTGAAACATTTT
Source organism: Melospiza georgiana (assembly GCF_028018845.1). NCBI lineage: Eukaryota > Metazoa > Chordata > Aves > Passeriformes > Passerellidae > Melospiza > Melospiza georgiana. The sequence goes on along the minus strand of NC_080437.1, from coordinate 15,485,972 downwards.
AATTGTAAGTGCAGAAAGCACCAGTCTATGTTCAATAAAACTACACCTGATATTGAAACCATGTTTCTTCTTTGGGTTCACACACCTATTGGAAGAAATTCTGCACCACTTATAATATTATTAAATATACTTTAATATAGTATTAACCAAACCGGGGCTTTGGGGAGAGAAGGTGACTGCAGAAATGGTCCAATTTTAGTACAAGAGTTTCTCAGTGTTGCAAGAGACTCTTAATGAGGAAGGAAATCATGAAAGTAAGTGTATCAACAAAATTGAGTTAGTTTCTTTCTTTTACTGTTCAACTGTATTTGTCTAATATTCTTGAGTAATATAGTTTCCCAAAAGGAAACGCTCTATTTTTTTTAATACTTTGTGGGTCACAAAAATATCAAATTGAACTACAGGTGATTGACCCTCAAATTAGAAGATAACTGATAGTGAGCTATCACATCAAAGCTGCGGGTTAAGGGAAGCTGTTTTTTACAGGAGACAGCCTTTTCTATTTAAGAAGCAATGCTTCTTCTTCATGCATGCTCATCATTAAACTGTATAGCTTTGATCCATCATTCTCCCTGTGACTGTAAAATACTTTTAATTGCTTGTGTTTAGACATACCTGTGAAAAACCTGTGATCCTCCTAGCCCTACATGCTAGCAGCAGTAACTTCTCTCAGTAATTTCAATTTTGTATCAAATTCTAAATAACACAAACAATTGTGATGGCTGCCAGTGACTATTTTTTTCCCCTCAGTTTGCTCTTAGGTTTTCTAGATGGGGTGTTTTGTCATCTTCCCTTAATCTGAGATTGGTGAATATTCCTCTTGATTTAAAACTTTCCATGTTTACTTACCCTGGTCATTGTCCCACTCATGTTCAGGAGTTTTATTGGCTGTTTAAACTCTTTTATTAGCATAGATTATGATTATTTCTAATGTTGAGTTTACTAGAGTAAGTGGAAAATGTTATTTCTTTGCCCCACATTTGGTTTGGCTCCTTTTAGCACTTTCAAATTATTTAAGGCATTCTGATAATCTCTGAAAATCTGAATGGCCCTGCAAATCTCAGCCTGGCACTGTACAATATCATTTCTTCAGTTTACACTGCCACCACAGGTCACAGTCAGTAGTTGGTGCATTTTTTAAGGTGTTCACACTGAGATATTCAGACACCTAGACTTTGTTTCTCCTTGAAATTTTATTCTGTTTCTGAACCTGGTTCTGTGATCTGAGTCCTGAGCTCTGTAAACTTTGAGAATAAGATTTACTGAATTTAATTGCCTTGTTAATTGTTTTGCCATGTGAGATTCTTCTGGACCAATGGGTGCATATATTTGATTTCTTCAGATTTGTGGTTATTTCCTCAATGCAAGAAAAGGATTACCCTTCTCTCCCATCTGTGTGTATGCCAAATCTGCATCTGTTGGCCACAAATATTTTCAATTCCAAATTAAGCATACATACTACTAACCCCATGTTTATTTACAGATAGAAGGATGTTATATTTTTATGATACAGATAGGTCATGAGTATCCATTTTTGCCACCTAGCTCCAGATACCCATCATAAGAATGTAGCTGTTAATCTTACACTGATCTCTTTTCCTAAGCCTCAACAAGAAACTAGGGACCACTAAAAACATACTCCCTTTCATTAAAGAGGAAATTATTACCATATATTTTTGTAATAACCAGAAACATTTCAAATTACTCGCATTTATAGCTTGTAATCAAGTTTATGTTTAACCTCTAATCCCCATGAAGTAGGTAATGACTGGTTTGTTAGTTAACCACTCATGGGAAGTTAAGGGCAGTTAACAATCTACCAAACCAGTCATTAACTACAGTAGTGACTGATTTCTCAGGTGTTATTGGTGTTATAAACTTCCTTCAATGGTTTGTAACAGAAACATTAATTTGTAAAGGAGAAAAGCATATTTCAATTACTATGCTGTGACAGACTGAAATATTTGGTAGTTTCATGTTATTTCTTTTCTTTTCTTGACCCCAGCCCCATCTGTGCACTGATCAATATGCAGAAGAGGGAAGTGGTACTGACAGTAGTCTTAGACTGAATGTAGGGACCTTCCCGAACAAGCTCAGTGGCAAGTCCATTAATAGGATTAGTAGAGACAAATATGGACAGCCAGGATTTGAAGCACTCTTGGATGAGGTTTCCTGCTGGTAGGTAAACATGTCCTTGGTAGCACTCAGAGCCTGTAGCGATGGTGTCATGGCACTGGTGTATTGTGATATAAATGAAAATTATTCAGCATGACATGTGTTTTAATTATGTGTTTCGTTTCAATACTTTTTGTTCCATATTATAAAGCATCCTAATTAAAACGTAGTGTTTCACAAGTGTCACTTTGAGGTAGAATGAATGAGTAGACTGTTTAGGTATCACGCTGAGGTTAAAAGTAGAGTCAAGCTAAGAATTTTTGTCACTTACCCAGGTTAGCTCTTTCTTTGGTTTAAATGCTTTAATAATGAATTATTTAGCTGTTAAATACCTAATTTCTCCAGATGAATAGCTGCTAGCTTTTCTGATTCTGTAGTTGTGCAGCAGTATGCGTTCATCCATCCAACCAATGGGTTAATCAGAGCTAGCTTATTCTACTAGTAATTAAGAACTTGCAGTAAATGCCTGGTACCTGGTCTCACATTTGCTGCAGGTTCTAATTAATCTGAAACCCATATGAAGCTTAATTAAGAGAACCCTTTTTTGGATCCCAGGCTACAGGAGTAGCCTGTTTGGTATTTTTGGTATCCCATGAGCTCTAAATTTACAGAAAAGTAGATTCTTGGAGTTTTTGTAGCTTTCATGCTGTTGTACCCATATTTTGTGTATTCCATTAATCTTAGAATAAACACTACTTTTTTCTTCTTTATGTGAGAGACATCAAAAGGGAAAGGAAAAGAAAAAATAGTGAATGTGTTTCTTCAGGATTAAAACTTTGATTTCATTACAGAAACACTGAAAAATTAGATTTCTTTTATGGTTTCCATCGAATCCTAGTCTTCCTAAGTGGGGGGAGAATTACTAACTTTGTCTTATATTTAGGAAAGAAGGTATTGACATGAAGCAGTTAAAGTTCTCTCTTGCATCTCTTTTTATTATACTGTTTCTCACTTATGGTTCTCTCTGTTCTTCCTCTTTATATAAAATCTGCCAATTTGGCAGAATAGTTGAAAATTTAAAATAAAAGGTAGGAAAAAGGTAGGAAACTGAAAGTACTGTTTTAAACTGACCTTCTGGTTTTAGTCTACTCTCTTCTGTACATGAATTTTCAACTCTTATAGTAAATACAATCTGGAATTTGCAACTGGTTTTGCAAATTTCCCAGTGTGTTCTGTGGTGGGGTTTTTTTTTTGTTTTGTTTTGTTTTGTTTTTTGGTTTGGGTTTTTTTTTTGTGTGTGTTTTAAGGAAACATTTGCTTTACTGGAAAGCAGCCTCACTGAGCCAAAATATCTAGTCTTATGAAGTGTAGGATGTGTGAGTCTTTCCAAACCAGGATGTGTGGCAGCCCCTGCTTGGAATCAGTGCCCCTGGGAACAATGTCCATATGAACAAATGCCCATACAGTTCCTCAAGCTGCTGGGAGCTCCTCAGGTGCTTGCAGTTGGTGTCTGCTGCAGCTGTTGGTTCCATGGGGATGGGCACCAGCCCAGAGGCTGGAGGTGCTGGTTTGGATGCGCTCGTTGCGCGCAGGTCGCTGAGCAGCTGTCCGGCAGTGACAGCTCCGGGTCACAGCCAGCCTGGCCACGTTTGAACCAGTGACCCACAGCTGACAGGCTTCTCCCAGCACTATCAATCCCCTCAGACAGCAAGTCCCTCTCACAGGCTTTCCACTCGAATTTCCACCACATAATTGTGTCCGTGATTACCTTTAATGTGACACCAGATCCTCTATAAAAAGTATCTGACTGACCTGTCAATGGAAGTTCTTTGATTTGTATTTAACGATATAAAGCACCACTTTACAAAGCATCACATTTTTTATACCTTGGGTATTACATAGGTTAAAGATAGCCATACTCCGATTGTAGGTTTGCAGTTACAGGCTGATCTACTGTACTACATGTCCCTTTGGGGAAAAGAATGTGAGTTCCAGCCACAGATTATCAGGAAATTCCAGCCAAACTGCAATTGCATTGTGATAATGCAGTGCTTTGTTACTGAGCAGGTTAAGAACTGGTATTCCCATTATGTTGCATATCATGAAATGAATGTTATTGTTAAGCATAAGGACAGGATGCATTAGAGGTATCTTTTATTACAGTCTTCATTATAAAAGAACAGCTAGTGCTAAAGTGTTATCCGAGTGATAGGTAGAGGTACGTTGTTCTTGTGCTGCTGTCTCTGATTAAGACTGGGATAATGCACGGTTCCTGCCTTTTATGTCCATCAGGAAACAAGACAGACCAAGGTAAAATAGATGAACATATGTTGGCAAAAGATTAAAAAGACCGGTAGTAAAGTCCATTAATAATTCTCGTGTTTAGGATTTGCTTGGTACTGTACTTATAGAATCTACAACATTTAATCTCTCTTCAGAAAGACCAGCTGAGAGAACCTTTTTTACTCCTCTGAGTGATAGGCCTAGATTTTCGGAGGCAGCACATTTGTCTGTCAGAGCTCTTGGCTGGTGTCGTGATTTAGTTTCCGTCAAATGATGCTGGTGTCCGGTTGATGATATAGCCTTGCTGGATATGGGGAAATTTGTTACCTTTAGCTTTGACAGGAAGATAATTGCTGATGGTTAACAGAACTGTGCAGAATCCATTGGTTTTGCAGCAACACAAGCAATGGAATCTGCCTCAAAAGTCAGTCTTTTCACATAAACTTCTGTATTCTGCTTCTTCACAAGAGATATTTTTAATTTCTTTTCTTGTTGGACCAAAGTGTATCTTTGTATTGGTAGCTTTGGAAGCTTATTGACCTGAATAGCAGCAACACATCTTGCAATGACCAAGACTTGATGATGTAACATCTTAACATCTCTCTTTTTTATTATTTTTACTTTACTTTTAATTTTTGTTACTTTATTTTTAAGCACAGCACTTGTGATCTTTCTTTGTTTAAAACAGTTGCTAAAAGAAAGGGAAGAGTTGCCAATTGTTTGCCTTTGCTAACTGAAACCATGTTCTCTGTATATATCTTGTTTAATGTAAATGATGGAAATATTAAAACTGGTCTCAGAGTTGAAAGGGAAGAGAAAAAAAATTAAGATAAAGCAGCAAATACTTAGTTTAAAAGATTTTAAAATTTACTTAAAATGCTAGAACTGAACTTAAAGGAGTTACTGTAAATTGGTCAGTGACCATATTTTGTGATCATTTTCTTGATTTTCAAGTTTTGTTTGTGGGCAAAGACTTGATTAGATTTTTGCCAGAAACACTATATTCTTTGCAGAATTTAACCACTATATCATTATGCCTTTTCCCAGATATCTTGTAGGGATAAAACCATCTTTCCTGTCTCTGCCTGCTTACTTCTCAGGTCTGGACTATGAGATACAAAATTGCCTGAAAAGCTTCTCTCATTCTTCCTCCCCCATATGACAGTGAAAAATAAATTGGTTTTTAATAGCAGGAGGAGCACGATCTATAAATGGAGTGACCAGCAATATCATCTTACTCATCTTATTGGTTATATTTTTTAATAGTCCTGGACTACTTGAATCCTTTAAACAAAGAGGAATTAGACTGAGATTAGTAAATATCTCTATCATAGCTCTTTTTCCAAGAGGGGAATTCTGACAAAAATAGAACAATATTAGGCTCACACAGAGAGGATTATCTGGTCTCTCACAATATTGGTAATATATGCAGTACTTTGCTTCTAAAATGACTATTGATTTTGGGGTGTTCACCTTTAAAAGGTTTATGCTTGGATTAACTGAAAACCAGACTCACCTTCATACATACTTTTCTTCTCAGTCACTTTTTTTCATAACAACTTCCAGACATTTATCTACATATTAACTTCACCACTTCAGTTTCCAACAAGTGCCCGCACATGCTTCTTTTTTTCTTTTGTTTTGTTTTGCCTCTAAGAGTAGATTTCCCTGCACATATTTTTAATTCCCCGTTCTTCTCTGCTCACTTTGGGCTGTGTGCCAGTCTGTGTCCTTTCCTTTGGCTGCCTACTTTCCTCTGCTCCAGTCTGCAGCTGTTGATGCAGAGCTCAAAAAGCTCAGATTCCCCTTACATGTGTGAGCAAATTTCCTTCTGCATACCTTAATTTGGTGAGCCAGAATATGTTAAGATTCTGGTAATTGCTGACACTTAGGTTTCATGCTTGTATCCTATACTGTAATCTTGGGAGGAAAGAGATTTGGGATTAAACTGCCTTTTTTAATTAATGTTATTTTTAAAATAATCATATAGTTTGATTCCCTGTTGCATTAGGGAAAAGGGAAATTCACAAAGGAATTTGAATTTCTTGGTAATTGAATTAATGTATATTTTTATATCAAGAGTGGATTGCTACAGATTTTGTGTAAACTTTTTGTGTAAAAATTAGTTGTCGCTATGCACTGATTTCCCAACAGAGCTACAGTAAGGAGTTTGTCATTGTAGTCCAACATGCAGGAAGTGTTTCTTCACTGGGGTACCAGTGTTTGAAAAGACGGTGCTTTCTCTGTCACGGAGCTGTGTTTGTCAGGACTCTGTCCTAAGATTGTGACTTAGGAAATCTGTAGCTGACCCATGGCTCTCGAAATGCCCTCACATCTGCCTTCTGTAGGGCTGGTTTAGTGGCTAAGAACATGGAGGTTATCGTGTGAAGTGATGGAATAAAGAGGATTTCACTGAAAGTGCCATTCAATAGCGCCTCAAATTTTATGATTTTTAAACAGCTTATGGGAAGAAAGGAAACTGTGTTGTAGTCTCAGCGAGATGTCAGCAACGTCTAAAATTAGAGAAGTTAGTCTGAAACACCTAACCTTTCCCCTAAAAAACAAAGAATGTTTAAATTGCATGTTGTGCCTCAAAGTTTCAGTCCCCTCCCAGTGCCCCTCTCCCCCCCAACTCTGCATCATTTTATTTTCTTTACTTGGTTTTACCACTGTATGACCTCGTGTTGTATTTTTTCTGAATGACAATGAAAGTAATTGAAAATATTGATTGGCAGTACAGTTAAGTTGTCAACACAACCATTTAATTTGTCAGGAGGACTTGTTAAATTGTCAAAAATCATATAAAAAAACTCCTTCAGTCACTGATGATATACATTAGAGATGTTCACGAATCAAATGGCCCATTTTTGAGATAAATGTTGAAGAAAAATTCTGAAATGGCTTTCTCCAGACTTTTTTTAAGGTCAGATTAAAAAAGAATACCCAGAAAATACCTGGCTGGCAAACACATTCAGTAGAGCACCTGGACTTGGTATTACTTATTTTCCTACAGCACTCTTACATACTTTGTATTTATGACAGTCAGGATTGAAGTTTGGCATTACTTCTGCAGCAGGTGTGTTTATTTCAGCGGTTTGTTTTAATGTTCAACAGCTTAAATCTCAGATTTTATATGTAGGCTCCACCAGAAAAGACAATGCTATTAGTGTTTTATGAACCTTATCTTTGTGTTAGGATAAATATTGCATTTTGTCAACATGAAACTATGCAGAAGTCTCCTTGCACCTAATTTGAGTCTGTGCACTTAATCTTGGATACTGGTGCAGCTTTGGGTGTGCTGCAGTTCTAATGAAATGGTGACAACTTCTCTGCAGTGTCCTGTTTTCCCCTTCTTAATGTAATAGTATTTTGAACCATAGGTGAGATTTTCTAGGCTGTCTCAGGCAGTTATTTGCACAAATCCAACCAATTTATTATGCACCTCAGAGGGAAGTGTTCCCACTGGCCCAGGGCATTTTTTCAATTCTTCCTAGAGTATTCCTTTTCTTAGGGCTGGTGGTACTCCAGAAGTATTAAATGCTCTCATTTTCCATTGGTTTTGTAAAGGAGAAATGAAAAATATGTTTATTCTTTCTTCATCATTATAAACCTGTGATACTTCCTACATTAGGATTCAGGTAAAGCAAGGTTTTTACCTTTCAGTCCTGCAAGTTCACAAAATGATAGATTTGGTTGTAAAATTGTTAGAGAAAAATATTATTTTAAAAAAAGTAACTAAAAAACTGAAAAGATTAATTATTTTCTCTTATGTCTTTTGATTTGGTCCATTGTACTGAAGAGTCTTAACAGACAAAGAGTGCTAAGAAATCTCTGATTATACTTAGGAAATACTAGGAGCCACATTTTAGGACCAAAATTTGTATAGTGCAAGACAACAATATTATCAAGACTTTCTGAACTGTTAAGGGATGTTGTTATCTCAGTTGTGGGGATTTGTAAATGAGTTCATGGTCCATATCATCATGTACTCCTAAATAAAAATCATGTGGATGTTGCTTGCTTTTCTCTGTTGATCAGCATTAAATACAGTATTAAATGTCTTAAAGATATTTTAGACTCATTTTGCCACTGTAAACACAAAATTTACATCTGTATTTTTTTCTTCTCTGCCAAGCCTATGCCCTTTCTTTTCTATCTGAAGGGATTTTACTTACCTGGCAAAAAATCAAGTACATTTAATAGGTGGAGTTTTGCATCTCTCAGCTACTTTGCAAATTTGTTTTTGTAAGTATTTTGGGATATAATGCACTACATAAATATATAGATACACATAATTAATTATTACAACTTATTTTATTTGAAGAAAAAGCTTTCTCTTTTTTGTATTAGAGCTGTATGATTGTGAAAACACTAGTATTTTAAATTTTTCTCTAGTATTTAGAGCTGCAACTGGTTTTTAATAAAATAGACTGTTCAATACTGAAACACATTTCTCTAAGCAATCATTCTTCAACATAAATAGCCATTAAGAAGAAAGCAGAGATTGGATGCTCTGCAGCTGGATTTAGGAACATGGGAGACTGATAAATAAATAAATAAACAAGCCCAAAGCACAGCAGTGGGGTTTAGGGAATGGTTAGCAATAATAACTTGTCTTAGGTCAGAGAATTTCCACCTTATCACATCATTGTGTTAAATAAAATTTTCTGAAATATGGTTTGCTGTTTGAGGTTATAAAAAAAGTCGTCTCCTCTCTTCCCCCACCATAGAAAACCATACCATCCTCACTGTGACAGTCCATGCCTCTCTTGCTCCCAGTAAATACATTTTAAAACCCTACAGTATTATAAATACAATTGCCAATATACTTTATTTATCAAAGATAATTTAGGAAAAAGCTTGCATGTTTTATAAGCATGTTAAATTAGCCATCTGTTCATTATATTGGAGATTTTTACATTTTAATTATGATTTGTGATGTCCAAATTATAGGTCGGTGTGTATGCCTTTGTTGCAGTGGCTTTCTCTCATCTATCAGTTCATTTGAGCCGTAATATTACTTTCTTCTAATAAAATTTTAAGCTCATCAAGTCAGGACAGGAAAATTGTCCATGGATTGGTCTCCTACTGAGCTCTGAGTATTAAGAGGGGGGCCGGGTGTCTTCAGAATTGTTCATTCTGCTTGCAAGTTGCAAGGAAGCTTTGTGCCACAGAGAAGCAGCTCTAACCTGAATGTTGGAGGATCCTGACCTTAATTGTTCAGGACAGGGACAATGAATCTTGATCCTTGGAACAGTCTTAGCTATTCTGGGAAATGTAGTCATCTCAAAGTATGACAGTTTGGTTATTACTGATTAGACGTGATTCAGATGCAATTTCCAGGGATCAGTAATTAACATACACCATCTACAAGTAATATTTTTTCAGGGTCATATTCTGCAGGAGCTTGGTTAGTTCAAATCCTTAAGTCACTGTGTTCTTTTTAAAATATTGGAAATATGTTGGTACAAAAGCCTACAACTTCTTTTTTGATTCTTTTATTTTTCCTCTCCAAGTGGGTAGGCATACCAAATTACTTATGGAAAAGCTAATACAGCTGAAGGTATTACATAGCAGAGTGTGCTGACTAACATTCTCCTGGGAAGTGCTTTCAATAGAACACACCATAAATCCGTTATTTATGAAAAGAGTTCTGTTTCTCTAGAGGTGTAATTTCTTTACTGTTGCCAAAAAATTATGTAGCAGTCTTTATTTCTGCAAATGTCTTAGGCTGAGTAAATTCTGAATTTGTGATGGTTTGAAGAAAAATAGCATAAGACATTCACATAATGGAATGAGGGAATTTTCATGAGTGCCAAAATGCACATACCTATGGAAAAGTTGGGTGTCTTGCTTTTAGAAGATAACCCAAGGTGACAACTGGACCTTAGAATTCATTGGCTAAAAGGAAATGTGAACATGGCAAGTGTAATGGGTTTGAATGCTTTTAGAAGTCATGTGGAAGAAATTGATGTTTCTCTCTAGCCTTGGAATTTCCAATAAGGTTCCAAAAACTAATTGTGTAGTGCAAGATATGTACTTAGCACTACAATTATGTTACTGATATTCTTTTGAGGATTTCCCTTCCTGCATATTTCTGGATGCAGTATACCCTGTTGAACATTTTCAACCTGTAAAATATGGAATATTTTCTGATAAGTGACCTTTCACGTAGCAGGTGCACAGTGCTTTGCAAGGCTTATTTCTGTTTAGGAGAAGTGGAGAAAAAGTGCTTGGACTCTAAAAAATGTTGGAGCTATACCTATTTGGCTTTTGTAGTCCTTTTCTAGTTTTTGAACAGGACAGATAAATATTGTATGCTAACCTAAGCTGCACAGGCTTTCAGTCTACTAAAACTGCGGCTCTTAGCATGATTCCTTGTTGTTCTTGTAACCAAAAATGCTTACTTTACTCAGAACAGCCCAGTCTATTAAAATATGTATTGTAGTATATATTCTGTTCTGTGTTCTCACTAGCATTCAGAGAAGAGAGAAAAGCCATTTCTCTACATACTGTAGATACTTAATTGTAAGCATATTGCATGCATGAGGTGGTATTTTTATTAGTGATGTTATATTTTTAGTACTTTGCATTTCAGGATTGTGACTAATCATTCCTTCCATCCAGCCCTGATATTTTCTACTTACCATGTAAAAATGGTGATAGAAAGGTGGACTCTTGGATAAGAAAACGTGTCTGAATTTTATACTGGGGTCAATTTCTACCCCTGTGTCAGGCTGTCATGGGATCTTTTAGTTTCTTGTACCCAGTTTTCACTGTTTAAAACACAGCTACACAGCTAAAATGTCTATTTATTGTCAATTTTGTATATTGATATTTATATGTAGGTCAGGGTTTTGTACTTACATTCTGGGTTTGGCCTCTTCAAATGGCTGCAGCCTTGGTCCCAGAGTGTAATGCAAACCACAGCCTGACATCTATAAAGAGGTTTTTGTCTTTGAGGCACCTAGACAGTACTCACAGCAGGGAAGGAGCTCAAGAAGCTGGCAGAGTAACAAATTAGTATTTGCCTACGTGTTTATGTCTGTGGTTAAATAATAAATTAATTTTTTTTGGTAGTTATTTCTAAATCTCATACTAACGATGTCTTAGACAAATAGCACAGAAGACCTTGCCCTGTTGGGTTTGCTTGTTTGTGAATGACTGATCCATTGCACCATTAAAAAACATAGTTAACTCCGTTAAGTGAAATGGCACAATAAATTTTGAACTCTTACGGAATGACTGTTTCACTCATCATTGATTGCTATTTACTTATTTATGTTCATCAGTTACTCTTTGTGTTGTCATTCTTTTATGGCTATGTCAATGTGATAAAATCGTACATCTAGCTGTCTCTTGCATCCCTACTTACAAAATCTGTACTACATTTTTCATTGTGTCTTACATTTTTATATCAGCTGCTCACACAGGTGCTGCTTCTTCCCTTTGGGAAAAAAGTATCTTCCGTCAAAGTATTCAAGTATGGCTTTCATACTTGTGACTGTCATTTTGTGAAGAAGGGACTCTAATTTGGTTTTTGGTTTATTGTGGAGTGTCTGGGACCCATTAGCCTGTAAGTGACAAATTAGTGATAGTGACTAACACTTGTGCTATCTATATCTGGAAGTCAGTTTAAACTACTTTCATCTACTTTTCATATGATCTGCAACAAAATTCAGGTAAACGCCATCTTCTACACTGACTCTAACTCTCTTTAGTCTTTGAAGCTGCGACTTGGTGACAATACAGTATTGCATTAATTCTTGCACCATTTAGTCTCCTTATCTAATGGCACAGGCTTATTCTTTGTAACTAGCAACAATGAAGGGTGCCTTTAAGAAATCTCCAGTGAGCATTGAGGCATTACAGATTAGGTCAGTAGAACTGCTGCTAGGTTGAGCATGATGGATGAGTGGGAGAATGAGTTTCTGCCGCACAGTATTGTGAAATCTTTTCATTGTCACCAACGGGCCTATGAGGGGCTGATGAATGAGGGAGCAAGTGTCAGAAACGCCCTTCCTTGCCCTGGTACACTTTTAATATCTCCCAGAGCTACAGGATGAGTATTGATAAAAGTAAAGTTTAAAAATAACCATGGAGTGATAGGTAGCAATGATTTAAGGAGAAAGTGGCAATGGGGTTAGAGAGGGTTCATTTTGTAAAAGCACACAGAAGAGAGGAAGCTGAACTGTGTGGATCAGAGAAGGAGCAGTGGGCTTTTTATAAAAAGTTAATGTGATGAGGATGACGAGTTCCTTGATGGATGAGTTACTTCCATCTGGTTGCAGTATATGTAATAAATAGCTGTGCTCATGTTTGACCTCTCCCCACTTATCAGGCACATCTTTGTCTTTTGGGATATCCAGGAGGGAACTGTCCATAACAGTCAAGGGGAAGGGCCAAGAGGGAGAGGAGAGTGACCAACATACAGAGCTCGGGAGGTTATAGGGTTGAATATACAGCAGGTGGAAGTGATGTCAAAATTTTATTAGGTGAGCAAGACAGAAATAGTTCCATTACTTCCTCTGCAGTGTTATTTTAGAATAGGAAGCATATTTTGAAACAATTTTCTGCATAAAAATATTGCACAGTTTGATTTTTCTTGTTCTAGATTTGTAGATTAAGACATTTTTTGCCTTGGTTTCTGCTTTTTCCACATTATTTTTTGTGTGTTTTCCAGGGGAAACTTGACCAAAAAAATTGTGTTCCTTGATGTAAACTCTTAAGGGGAGGGTAGTGAGAGTTCTAGCTTATTGATAGAACATGTTTCTGCCTTTGGAAATTTTTATCAAAACAGATATACAGGAATAAGCCAAAGAGTTCTTTTGCTTGTCATGGAGAATTTCATTCTGGAAAGAAATAGTTCATTATACCTTTAAGAAATGTACTCAGAAACCAAAATGTGGTGTTAGACATTGAGGTATTGTCAAAGCCTTCAAAAGTAATATGAATTTCTGTTTTTCTATCGATTAAGCTAGAAATGGTATGTCAATAGAAACACTGAAGGAAGAACCTGCATGAATCATGGGAGCGTAAGGAAGTTAAGGTCTTGCACTGCAAATGTTAAAACTAACATTTTCCTGCCTGTGCATTGAAATTCCTTTTTTGTTTGCTTGTTGTTTTGGTTTTTTGTACCACTCAGAGACCAAGATTTCTTCTTCCCCTCTGTTTCCTACAGAGTGAATTGCATAGTTCTGGGGAAATTAAATAAAAGGACTTCAAATGACTTAGCATTTTTTTTAACAGATGGCTTTTATGAAACTTATGGCTGAAGATATTTTTGAGCAGTTTTTTTTCCCCCCATACTGACAATCAAAAATTACATGTCACCTAATGCTAATATGAATTTGGCATTACATGTTGTAATGGTGCTTATGAAGCCACTATAATGCCTACTCATTAGAGATGTAGAAGGGATGTAAAGTCCAGGCATATCTGCTTACTCAGTGATGGATCTATAATATCATTCAATACATTCAAAAAATCCTTTTGAAAGGCTGTGTTTATTCAAGACAGGGGGTTACATTTTGAATTTAGTTTCAATTTAATGTTTAAAGGGTTAGTAGAAAAATAGTTGCTGAAATTAATTTTCAAATTATGTAATAGAAACTGTTACCCTTAAGAATGTACCCTCGTGCATGAGTGTGTATATCTAAGGGCATTAAAATGCTTAGTGGTGCTTATGGGCTGTAGTCTTGGAGTCACAACTGTACTTCATGACACTAGGCTGAGATTCAGTGGTTGAGAAACAGAAGTTAAAATCAGTTTTCTCCTGAATTACCTTCATTCAATGTTTATGTGGCAGATTTCTTCTCTGAAAATAGTTTCCTTTGCCTTTAAAGTTGGTATAAGAATGAAGCCGTTTTACATTTCCTTGTTGAATAGCAATTCTTTTCCCCTAATCTCTTACAATTGCCATACTGTCTTCTGTCTTAATATTCTCCCAGTCTATTGTGTTCCTTTGCACTTTGTGAGATGTCTTTCCTGCCTAGCAACTGTTCTTCAAAGGAATAGTGGTAATTACTTCAACAGTTTTAGTTAAGTAGCAATACTAACCTTGCATACCATAGTAGTAAAAAATTATAGTATCAATCAGCTGAGAGTATCTAAGAACATCCTCTTACTGTGGCGGTGAT